>NC_086007.1:20585436-21785436 GCF_030014385.1 Trichomycterus rosablanca
CTGATCCATGATGGTGAATTTGTGAAGATTGAAATCTAGTATAGACATGTAAATCCACACCTCTGCTCCCAGATGTTGCCAGATTCATAAAAAAATGGAATTGCTCGTCACTGAAACAAATAAGGGGCAGGTGGGTAGCTCTGTCGCCTCACAGCGAGAAGGTCCTGGGTTCGATCCCCAGGCGGGGCGGTCCGGGTCCTTTCTGTGCGGAGTTTGCATGTTCTCCCCGTGTCTGCGTGGGTTTCCTCCAGGGGGTCCGGTTTTCTTCCCACAGTCCAAAAACATGCAGTCAGGTTAATTGGAGACACAGAATTGCCCTATAGGTGAATGGGTGTGTGTATGTGTGTCTGGAACTGGCGCCCCGTCCAGGGTGTTACTGTGTGCCTTGCGCCCATCGAAAAGCTGGAATAGGCTCCAGCACCCCCCTGCGACCCTAACTGGATAAGCGGTTAAGAAAGTGACTGAGAGTGAATCAAATAAAAATTTGGTTCGGCGCTCAGGTGGCGCAGCGGTAAAACACCATCTCGAACTGCTACCAGCAGGCTGGGCGCCTATGCGAACAATGATCGTCTCATTTGCAGGGAGGGTACTAGAGGGGATTCCTCATAACTGATTACGACCTCTGCTGGCTGATTGACGGCGCCCTTACAGAGGCTGATCCGCATATGAACCCGCCTCATGCAGGTGGAAAGATGCAGTCGGCTACTTCGCACGTGTCGGAGGGGGCGTGTGTTAGTTACGGCTCTCCTCAGTCAGAGTGTTTGTCAATATCAGTAGTAATCGGATACGACTAAATTGGGAAAAATTAGGTTTAGTAAATTCGTGTTTTTTTCTCCTTAGATCTGTCAGCACAGGACGTTTGTCAGAGCACCCGGTCAGAATCACTCTGGGAGGGCAGCCGTACCAGGGCAGCACGGACAGCTTAAACACAGAGAGACCTATGGACACAGGTAATTGCTATAATCCGACAATAATTGCTGTCATATACACCGATCAGCCAAAACATTAGGACCACCTAGCAGAAATGTGCACTTGTCCACTTCACGGCCAGGAATATACACAGACTGCAGCTAGACGGGCTGGGAGTGTCTCGATAAGATCCTGGTAGGTTGCCACAGGTATCTGGAGCCATGCTGACTGCAGTGCATCTTACGGGTGCTGGAGGGTGCCTGGGGGAGGATCGAGGTGGTCCCAGAGGAGGATCGAGCTATTTTGACAGTCTGTTAGGCAGGTGGTCATTATGTTTTGGCTCATGGGTGGTTAATGAGCTGCATGAGATGCTCTAATTGGCGTCTGGTGTGTGTCGAAAAACCTGTGAGTGACCCCTTTGTTGTGTTTTTTCGTGTGTTTGTGTGTTTGTGTGTATGTGTGTGCGTGACACCCCTACCCCCAGCAGGGTCGTGTAATTTGGCAGTGGGCGGGGCGAGTCCCCGTGCTGTGGTGTTCACTGTGGGTTCACCCCCCAGCAGCAGCACTCCTCCCACCTGCAGCCACCTGAGCACACGGCCTCGCACCACATCAGGTGAGAGCTTCGCCCCGCTACCGCCGTCCGTCCCAACTCAGTTAGCATAGTCTATATTAAAAGCGATACCTTGCTTGGCTGTTAGGGTATGTGTTGTGCTAATAACTAAATTCTAAATACTAAGTAACAAAAACAAGGATACAGAATTGTTTCTGGTGTGGATTCTTTTCTGGGGTCCACATATAGGAGATAATTCGAGGCAATTCGAGGCAATTTCCGCATAAATAGTGCCCCATTCTTCTGAAAAAAAGATAAAGAATGCCAGCATAAGCGCAGGCGGAAAAAGCCAGACTGAGACCAGCAAAGCAGCCTCAAAGCGAGACTGAAAATTCAAGGAACTCCTCCAGCAGAAGTGAGTTAATGCCTCCTACTTGCCTATAGTGGCATGGCAGGTTGGCATGATACTGTAATCTGCACCCCCTGCCGACCTATATAAAATTTACAATTGTGACCATATAAGGCTAAATTGGAATCAACAGTGGCAACCTGGCAATAGTGGGGCTTGAACCATAGACCTTCTGATTTACATACTGATGGATGTTGGTGTGTATGTTTCTCCTCAGTGGGCTCCAACAGTTCAGCAGGCTCGCTGTACTCCACAAGTGGAAAGGTGTGTGTGGGTTCTCCCCCTTCTCTGCCCATGGGGAGCTCTCCCCCCGGGGCGGAGGCAGCCCCCAGCAGCCTGCGCTACGTCCCCTACGGCACCTCCCCGCCCAGCCTCGATGGCTTCATCACCTTCGAGGCCCCTGAGCTCCCCGAGGAGACCCTGATGGAGGTAAACACGAACATATAGAGTGAATGACATTACCCTAAATGTGTGTGTGTGTGTGTGTGTGTGTGTGTTCGCCCCGTGACGGACTGCCGACCTGTCCAGGGTTTCCTACATTTCGCCCAGTGAATTAGACCCACCGTGAACCTTAATAGGATATAGTGGTGGTAAAACAGACAGTGAATTAAAAAGAACAATGCTTTAATAGTACGCTGGTGTGTGTGTGTTGGCAGAGAGAGCACACGGACACACTGATGCACCTGCGAATGATGCTGTCCTTTACCGACTGTGTCCTGGAGATGGCCGCTGTGAGGGCCGGAGGAGCCGACCTGGGCGTTTCTGCAGCCTCACTGTACCCACCTCAGGAGAGCATCGTGGTGGATCAGATCAGCCAGCTGAGCAAAGAGTGGGGGTAAGACATGCACAGAGAGTTCAATAAATGTCAACTTCTAATGACTTACTTTACATTTACACTTTTGGCATTTAGCAGACACTCTTACAGAAGTGCTTCCACAGTAAATATTTCCCTACTCAACACTCCAGTTTAAGTAAACAGTAGGATAAGAGCGTTAGTAGGTATGTGTTAGTTCTCAGCTTAAGTGTTTAGTACAAAGGTGAGTTTTTAATAAAGCAATAAGCCACGAGAGGCCGTGCGTTACTGTGATTTTAGCACGGGGATGACGTTTTCGCGAGTGGCTTATTGCTTTTATAAAACGGCGGTCAACATAAAATATAATAAATACAACGTTTAATTCATAAATGTATTTATTGTGTATAAACTTACATTATAAAACGGATAGTTCCGGTCCTAAAATCTGATTGGCTGAGCCGTTGTAAAATCCCCGATAAACGCACACCTATGACCGCCTCACATCATTCCATATTAATACGCCACTGAAAAGAAAAAGTGAATGTTATGTTCGCCCTCATGTTGCCTAGCAACACTGTTAATCGAACTACCTTGCGTCGCGGAAGAATGCTTTATTGTAAGTTTATACACAATAAATACATTTATGAATTAAACATTGTTGTATTTATTGTATTTTATGTTGACCGTCGTTTTATAAAAGCAATAAGCCACGAGAGACCGTGCATTACTGTTATGATTTTAGCACGGGAAAGAAGTTTTAGGCACGACGCGGAAACGTCATCCCCGTGCTAAAATTACAGTTACGCACGGCCTCTCGTGGCTTATTGCTTTAATAAAGCATTCTTCCGCGACGCAAGGTAGTCCGTTAAGTGTTGCTAGGCAACATGAGGGCGAACATAACATTCACTTTTTCTTTTCAGTGGCGTATTAATATGGAATGATGTGAGGCGGTCCTGGGTGTGCGTTTATCGGGGATTTTACAACGGCTTCGAACGCGGCTCAGCCAATCAGATTTTAGGACCGGAACTATCCGTTTTATAATCATCTTTTGAAGACAGTGAGAGACGTTAGAAGAAGTTAATGCTGGTTCTGATAGAAAGGTGTCGGAATACACAGTTAATCGCAGTTTGTTGCGTGTGGGACTGCATAGCCGCAGACCAGTCGCCAACAGGGGGCACGTGAGCATTGGAACTGGACCACGGAGCAATGGAAGAAGGTGGCCTGGTCTGATGAATCACAGTTTCTTTTAAATCACATGGATGGCCGGGTGTGTGTGTGTGTGTGTGTGTGTGTGTGTGTGTGTGTGTGCATCGCTTACCTGGGGAACACATGGCACCAGGATGCACTATGGGAAGAAGGCAAGCCGGCGGAGGCAGTGTGATGCTTTGGGTAATGTTCAGCTGGAAAACCTTGTGTCCTGCCGTCCATGTGGATGTTACTTTGACACGTACCACCTACCTAAGCATTGTTGCAGACCATGTACACCCTTACATGAAAACGGTATTCCCTAATGGGTGGATAATGCACCCTGCCACAGAGCAAAAATGCTTCAGGAATGGTTTGAGAAGCACAACAGCGAGGTGTTCATACCTGACCTGTTCATAAATCCAAATCTGATTCACAGTAGCTGGTTACATTTTGATAACATGAAACGTAAACGCTTACATTACGTATTGAAACGTACTGAGAGTACAAATGAAGCTTCAATAAACTGCAATACAACTGCACACCCAGTTCATTATCAGATTTCTTAGTATGCAGCTTTGTGTAAGTGCAACTACTAAATGTATATGTTCTCACATTTTTCTGTATCGCCCCCTGCAGGCAGGTGGAGCAGCTGGTGTTGTACATGAAGGCAGCTCAGCTACTGGCCTCATCTCTGCACCTGGCCAAAGCTCAGATCAAATCAGCCAAGCTAAACCCTTCGACTGCAGTAAAACAGGGTGAGTCCGTATAGAACTTAATCTTACAGTCTAGTCATTTCCAGTTCCTGACTGCCTGGTTTTCTTTCAGCCTCCATATTTAGGGGTCGCAAGAGCAGATCATTCTGGTCTGCATACTTGATCTGGCGCAGTTGTTATGCCAGATGCCCTTCCTAATGCAACCCTAATTTTTACTAGCACACCAGAGCTGACATTTCGAACGCATCGGTTTAAAACTCCATCCGGCAGGCTGTGCACCCACATAAACAACGATTGGCTGATGTTCTAGGGGGATGCCGGACGGGACCTCATAACTGATGCAATCACGACCCCTACTGGCTGGTGGCGCCTGCACAGAGTCGAGGGATAATGCGTCAATCAGGGGGTGTCTCTCTGTACACAGAGCTGATCCGCATATGAAAAGACGCAGTCGGCTACTGCACACGTGTCGGAGGGGGCGTGTGTCAGTCTCAGCTCTCCTCAACCAAGGTGGAGATTAACATCAGTAGAAAGGAAGCATAATGTAATCGGGTAATTGGATATGACTAGATTAGGAGGAAGATTGGGAAAAATGCTAAAAAAAGTAATTAATTTTGAGAGTTATATAAAAACTGAATAAACGCTTCCTTGTGGAGGCTTTATGTTACATTTTGTAAACCACAGTGGGATCAGATTGCCACAATTTTTTTATTAATTAAGGACATTTTGTATGATGTTTTGATTGATGCATTGCTTGTGTTGCCTGGGTCGCGGTAAAAATCATGGACAAGTTTTAAAATCCCTGGTATACACAGCATATCTGCTTCAAATACGCTTGTGTACAGATTTGTCTTAGACTTGTTGGAATGGATTGGAGAGTTACTATAAACAAGTCACAAAATACGAGTTTGAGTCAAGTCACGAGTCTTTAGGCTAGAGTCCGCAAAACAAAAGTGCGCGATAAATCACGCAGCAAAAAAATCATAACCGCTGCTTACCTTAGCTTATGTTCTTCCAGATGCTATTAAATTTATAACCGTGTGTCCCATTAGGAACAGAATCTGTTATTTTGTAAATGTGCTTATAATTAAAAACCTCCAAACTTTTCCAGGTTGTGAAGTAAAACACGAACTCGTTAGAAAGCCAATCAAGCGTTTCATCGACACATCATCTGTGTGACGCAAACTGAATAAATGCAAATAACAGCATTTCTTACTAACAATTAAAATCAGAAGGTCTGATTGGTTCAGAAAGCGGTCTTTCGACCATTAGCGCCAATTCAGTACGAGCGTTCCATTCACCCCGGTTGTTCCTGTGAAGTGCATTACATAGGGTATTCCAGCTTTTCAAGTGAGATTCCAATCCAAAGGTAACGAAAATGTTTAAATGAAGTGAACAACAAACTGTGTAGGGAGTAGGGAGCGACGCTTCATCACTACGCCGGAAGCTGGCTGTAACATTTACCCATTGCGTGTGTTGCAGGTATATATACAGTGTATCACAAAAGTGAGTACACCCCTCACATTTCTGCAAATATTTCATTATATCTTTTCATGGGACAACACTATAGACATGAAACTTGGATATAACTTAGAGTAGTCAGTGTACAACTTGTATAGCAGTGTAGATTTACTGTCTTCTGAAAATAACTCAACACACAGCCATTAATGTCTAAATAGCTGGCAACATAAGTGAGTACACCCCACAATGAACATGTCCAAATTGTGCCCAAATGTGTCGTTGTCCCTCCCTGGTGTCATGTGTCAAGGTCCCAGGTGTAAATGGGGAGCAGGGCTGTTAAATTTGGTGTTTTGGGTACAATTCTCTCATACTGGCCACTGGATATTCAACATGGCACCTAATGGCAAAGAACTCTCTGAGGATGTGAGAAATAGAATTGTTGCTCTCCACAAAGATGGCCTGGGCTATAAGAAGATTGCTAACACCCTGAAACTGAGCTACAGCATGGTGGCCAAGGTCATACAGCGGTTTTCCAGGACAGGTTCCACTCGGAACAGGCTTCGCCAGGGTCGACCAAAGAAGTTGAGTCCACGTGTTCAGCGTCATATCCAGAGGTTGGCTTTAAAAAATAGACACATGAGTGCTGCCAGCATTGCTGCAGAGGTTGAAGACGTGGGAGGTCAGCCTGTCAGTGCTCAGACCATACGCCGCTCACTGCATCAACTCGGTCTGCATGGTCGTCATCCCAGAAGGAAGCTGACGCACAAGAAAGCCCGCAAACAGTTTGCTGAAGACAAGCAGTCCAAGAACATGGATTACGGGAATGCCCTGTGGTCTGACGAGACCAAGATAAACTTGTTTGGCTCAGATGGTGTCCAGCATGTGTGGCGGCGCCCTGGTGAGAAGTACCAAGACAACTGTATCTTGCCTACAGTCAAGCATGGTGGTGGTAGCATCATGGTCTTGGGCTGCATGAGTGTTGCTGGCACTGGGGAACTGCGGTTCATTGAGGGAAACATGAATTCCAACATGTACTGTGACATTCTGAAACAGAGCATGATCCCCTCCCTTCGAAAACTGGGCCTCATGGCAGTTTTCCAACAGGATAATGACCCCAAACACAACCTCCAAGATGACAACTGCCTTGCTGAGGAAGCTGAAGGTAAAGGTGATGGACTAAACCCAATTGAGCACCTGTGGCGCATCCTCAAGTGGAAGGTGGAGGAGTTCAAGGTGTCTAACATCCACCAGCTCCGTGATGTCATCATGGAGGAGTGTAAGAGGATTCCAGTAGCAACCTGTGCAGCTCTGGTGAATTCCATGCCCAGGAGGGTTAAGGCAGTGCTGGATAATAATGATGGTCACACAAAATATTGACACTTTGGGCACAATTTGGACATGTTCACTGTGGGGTGTACTCACTTATGTTGCCAGCCATTTAGACATTAATGGCTGTGTGTTGAGTTATTTTCAGAAGACAGTAAATCTACACTGCCATACAAGCTGTACACTGACTACTCTAAGTTATATCCAAGTTTCATGTCTATAGTGTTGTCCCATGAAAAGATATAATAAAATATTTGCATAAATGTGAGGGGTGTACTCACTTTTGTGATACACTGTATATACAGTATATCAGGGCTGTCGTTAATCACGTTAATTATCGCGTTAAAATTTTAATCGCGATTAAAAAAATGTATCAAGATTAACATTTTTAATCTAACTATTTTTATTTGGCACATACATGTGTGTCTCTGTGGTAATTATCTGTATTTCAGATGAATTAGGATGTAAAGCGCATGAACTGTCCGATGATAAACTACTTTTAGCGGTTTTCACTTTTTTTACGTGTTGATGAAAAGATGAATGAAACCACGCGATCTCTGTAACGAGTATTTCCATTGGCTGCTAGAGCTGTCCATCAAAACCGTGTAGCTCCGCCTCCTCCCCCTCCGGTAAAAAGTGAAACTCTGTGTGATGTTTCATCTCTACAGTTTATTCAGGTTATTCTATCACATGGTTATAAACATGATTTATATTTGTGATGTTTGTAGTTTTCTAAAAACACATTCGTATCTGATATTTATATGGACTAAGCGTTTACATGGACTGTTTTAATTAACACTTTTTTATATAGCTACAGTCAATTACTTATAGATAATGTCTGCTAACTTGACTGTTTCAGGTATTTATAGATGTTTAAATGGTAATGTAGAACAGTATTTCCCAGTATTCTTTCTGCACAAACACAGTATTAAAGGGTTTTCTTAATAGATCTATGAAATAATCATATCTGTGTTTTGATGCTTTATTGATGCCTTATATTAGATCAAAACATTATGGTTGGTGCACCTGTTTTCAGTGTCAGGGTCATGAACAGGAAAAGATCCTCACTTTTGTCAGATAATGTGCTTTCTACAATGAATTTAGATGTAATAATTTTATCATATTTTATGAATGTTTTATTGGTAAACACGTTCTTGCAATAACAATGTGCATAACTGTTCAAATGTTGCTTAATTATTAGTTTGCGATTAATTGAGATGAATACATATATATTAGGGCTGTCACACGATTAAATTTTAATCGAGATTAATCGAGATTAATTTTGTTCTTTAATCGCGATTAATCTCGATTAAAATTTTTAATCGTGTGACAGCCCTAATATATATATATATATATATATTTAATTGTCACACATAACTAATGTTAACACATGCTGACACTAGGGACTCTTGTTGTTTACGAGTCATGAGTCGAGTCCGAGTCATTTGAAATGAGTCTGAATCGAGTCTGAAGTCGCTGTGTGTGCGACTCCCCATCTCTGGTTACTATTGAGCAGTCTTAACCTAAACCCCTCCAAAAAGAGCCCACTACCCTAATTCTCTCCATTACCATACAAAGCAGCTATTTGACCTTCCAGAGACATTGTACGACTGTACAAACACTAGCATGAGGCAGAAACGCCAAATTTCTCTACATCTTGTTTATACTGGTACTTTCTATGACCAATGTAGTGCCAGTCAGCTTTACGCTAATCATTACACACTTCAGGAACAGTCAACTGAACGCTCTGCTTTCGTCCGCAGTGGTGAAAAGCCTGAACGAGCGCTACAAGAGCTGCATCCTGCTGTGCCGTCAGCTCACAGACAAACTGAACCACTTCTTCTCCGACAAGCAGCGCTTCGTGGACGAGATAAACAGCGTGACGGCCGAGAAGCTGATATACAACCACGCAGTGGAGATGGTTAGAAAGATGGCATTAATAAATGTGTGTGTATGTCTGTGTAATGGATCAACAAAACGTTTGATATGTGTTTTCGGGACAGGTGCAGTCAGCAGCGCTGGATGAGATGTTCCAGCAGACCGAGGACATTGCTTACCGCTACAGCAAAGCTGCCATGCTGCTGGATGGCCTCTCGAAGATCCTGCAGGATCCAGCAGATGTAGAGAACGTCACCAAGTGTAAGTGTAACGCCACACAGCTTACAGCAATAACGATCAGCCATAACATTAAAACCACCTCCTTGTTTCTACACTGACTGTCCATTGTATCAGCTTCTCTTACCATATAGAAGCACTTTGTAGTTCTACAATTACTGACTGTAGTCCATCTGTTTCACTGCATGCTTTTATAACCTGCTTTTACCCTGTTCTTCAATGGTCAGGACCCCCACAGGACCACCACAGAGTAGGTATTATTTAGGTGGTGGATCATTCTCAGCACTGCAGTGACACTGGTGCTGGTATGAGTGGATCAGACACAGCAGCGCTGCTGGAGTTTTTAAATACCGTGTCCACTAACTGTCCACTCTGTTAGACACTCCTACCTAGTTGGTCCACCTTGTAGATGTAAAGTCAGAGACGATCGCTCATCTATTGCTGCTGTTTGAGTCGGTCATCTTCTAGACCTTCATCAGTGGTCACAGGACGCTGCCCACGGGGCGCTGTTGGCTGGATATATTTTTGGTTGGTGAACTATTTTCAGTCCAGCAGTGACAGTGAGGTGTTTAAAAACTCCACCAGCAGCGCTGCTGTGTCTGATCCACTAAATGCTGAAGATGTAAACGAGTCTTATTTATGCCTACAATGTGTCTCCTTTGTGTTTGTGTGAACAGATAAGGCCAGCGTGGACCGGAGGATCTCGGCATTGTGTTACTGCACCGTAACACTGTACGAATAACAGCTGTACAAACCACTGGCACCAGAGACCAGTGTTCCTCTCCATTCTCCTTCCTCAATTCTCCCATTTTGTAGCAGCCAGAGAGAGCACTTTCCATTTTTTCCCCATTCAGTACATTAAAAACTAGTATTATTTTTCCATGACGGACACGTCCAAACAATCACTACCAAAGACTGAACGCAACAATAGAGATTCTTCTGTCAAGACTCGCAACAAGCCGTCCTCCGATGGGAGGTTCTCTTCGTTTTTAAACTGACATGAATTGTTTTTATACTGGACTCCATGAGACTGTTGACTTTATTTATTGGTTTGGACCGGCACGGATGCACGGACGCGTTCTCCCACATGAACTCACAGACTCGACGTCTGTAACATCGTACCAATGCACTTTATCGACGCAGATGTGAAGACGTCTTCTAGGAGGCTACGATGGTCAGACTGAGCCGCGCGGTTTAGACCCCTGAGCGGAGAGAATGAAGAGCTTACTAGGGTCTCTCTGCAATCAGGGTCATTACGGGCTGATCGGGCAGCTGCGACGTTCACCAATAACGGTCAAAAATACTTGAGTCGTTACGTAACATGCGTTTTTTTATGTTCTTAATAATACAGTAGCTTTTTTATAAACTGATGTTTGCATTATGGAAGTATTTGTACGTGCATGTCTGATGTCATGGTTCGTTTTCTTGAATGAAGCTAGTGGTAAGAGCAGTCCTGCGATGCCCTGCCACTCGATGGCAATGCCAATCCAGAAGCACAAATTTTTTATTTGTTGGTTGGTTTGTTTGTTTGTTTGTTTGCATTTCTTACCTGTAAAAGAAAAGAGGTTGTAGAGGTTCGATACTTGTCCACTACTGCCACAGGTCTTCTCACGGACTCCTACGCGGCCCTATAGGAAGAGACCTCAGTTTTGTCTTTGCATGGCAGCTCTGAATTCACAACCTGTATCTGTAAAATACATTCCTGTAGAGCGCAGCCTCGATCGGATTGGATTGGAATGTAAAGACGAAGCATGCGCGGGCACTGAAGACCTATTAAAGGAAACTGAACAACTGAAAGCACTATTACGTCGTATACACCGATCAGCCATAATATTAAAACCACCTCACTGTCCATTTTATCAGAAGCACTTTACAGTTCTACAATTACTGACTGTAGACCATCTGTTTCTCTACATACCACCACAGAGCAGGTATTATTTGGGTGGTGGATGATTCTCAGCACTGCACTGACATGGTGGTGGTGTGCTGGTATGAGTGGATCAGACACAGCAGCGCTGCTGGAGTTTTTAAATACAGTGTCCACTCACTGTCCACTCTATCAGACACTCCTTCCTAGTTGGTCCACCTTGTAGATGTAAAGTCAGAGACGGTCGCTCATCTATTGCTGCTGTTTGAGTTGGTCATCTTCTAGACCTTCATCAGTGGTCACAGGACACTGCACACGGGCACTGTTGGCTGGATGTTTTTGATTGGTGGACTGTTTTCAGTCCAGCAATGACAGTGAGGTGTTTACAAACTCCATCAGTGCTGCTGTCTCTGACATGGTGGTGGTGTGTTAGTGTGTGTTGTGCTGGTATGAGTGGATCAGTGTCCACCACCACCCAAATAATACCTGCTCTGTAGTGTTCCTGGGAGAATACTGACCATTGATGAACAACATGAAAGGGGGCTAACAAAGCATGCAGATAAACAGATGGACTACAGTCAGTAATTGTAGAAATACAAAGTGCTTCTATATGGTAAGTGGAGCTGATAAAATGGACAGTGAGTGTAGAAACAAGGAGGTGGTTTTAATGTTATGGCTGATAAGTGTACGTAGCCTGCTTTTATCTGTACATGTGTTAATTAATACATGGTGTTATAAAGCAGCACTGGCAGCGATGATGTCCCCAGTGAGCTACTTTACTATACATTTGTAATGATATTTTCCCTTTATCCACTTATGAGTCTGAAAATGTACAGCAAGATGAAGACAGAAAGGTATTCTAGCTATTTTATTCTATTCTAGGAAATGTATAGCCAGCTGTGTAGTTTGTAGATAGCATTTCCTGATCCTGGTTTTAAGCACTGTGTATAGAGGATGTATAGAGGACGCTCTGTTAGAAAGGAAGAGTTAAGGTCGGTCGTACCTGTGGAATTTAAATAAAAATAACGACCCCTCATGCTCTGACTTGTATCATACAGCCCCGGCAAATGAACCTCAATCTTCTTTTTCACTGACAGAATATTGTACATGATGGATTTAAAAATCCACGTTGGTTTATTAAACAGGTTTATTTGAGCCACCTGTACTGCCTGTGTCTTTTTCTTCACTGCTTATGTTGCATCAAAGATGTTCACAAGTCACAGAATACGAGTCCGAGTCAAGTCACGAGTCTTTAGGCTAGAGTCCAAGTCAAGTCACGAGTCAATATAATCTACACAAAACATATATTGGAAATGTAGCATAGAAATAAACAAATAATATGTAAGTTCAGATAAAAAACAACAGATTAGCGACTGTATTTTGCCGTTTTACTCAGTACCTTTACTTTTCTAGTCATTGTGCAGATGAATGTAATTTCCGTAACAAGAAGGTACCAGTTAAAAGCTTCAACTTTTCATTGCAAAACAAAAGCGCGCGATAAATCACGGCACAGCGGCCAAAATCCAAAACACAGCAAAAAAAAAAAAAAATCATAACCACTGCTTACCTTATCTTAGCTTATGTTCTTCCAGATGCTATTACATTTATAACCGTGTGTTGACCCATTGGGAATATAATCCGTTATTTTGTAAATGTGCTTATAATTAAAAACATCCAAACTTTTCCCGGTTGTGAAGTAAAACACGAACTCGTTAGAAAGCCAATCAAGCGTTTCATTACCACATCATCTGTGTGACGCAAACTGAATAAATGCAAATAACAGCATTTCTTACTAACAATTTAAATCAGAACTTCTTATTGGTTCAGAAAGCGGTTCTTTCAACCTTTAGCGCCAATTCTGTGAGAGCGTTCCATTCACCCCGGTTGTTCCTGTGAAGTGCACTACGTAGGGTATTCCACCATTTTAAATGAGATTTTAATCCTAAGGTAACGAAAATGTTCAAATGAAGTGAACTTCAAACTGTGAGTCATTGCGAGTCATTTGAAAGGAGTCTGAACGAGTCTCACCTGCAACAGGTGAAAAACAGAGGAGTCAGGGTGTGGCTATAAAATAATAGATACCCATATGAAATTGCTCATATCTAAAATTTAGGAGAGCTGAACGGTGATGGAAAAATTGAGCCAGGATCAGGAATTTGTGATTCAATAATGGTGATTTATTTTTCCAAGTCCAATGACCGGTGCACAATATCATTCATAAAGTAAAAAACAGCGGTACCTTGTAACTCAACGTCCCCTAAACTCAAAGCTGGATTTATCACTGTTTCACTTTTAAACTTGTGTTATAGCTCGGTTGCAGAGAAATTGTAAGAATCAGCTTTTTATTTCAGTGTTTTTATATAATATTTGTGTTATTTTTAGTGTTTAAGTGTCAAAAACAACCCCATTATTTTACATAAGCCTACAATATATGCAGTTCCACAGGACCATGGGACACATTAACAGGTTTCCCATATATCCCTTGAAACTAAACGTCTTTAAAACTCAACACCAGTACCAGAACCAATTAACACTGAGTTTTAAGGTACCACTGTAATTTTAATGAGATATACCAAAACTAAGATAAGGCCTAAACTAACAAACAAACTTAAACTAAACTTAAGCTCAAGTGCTTCTTAACTACAGCACCACCATTACGTCTCCACCATGGCAAAAGAAGAACCTCTTTCTCTACATTGGCTGAAGTCTGCTCTTTAAATACTCTGTGGGTTTGGACAAAACCAACTATAGCTAACTTAGCATTTCCCAGGTTCACCATAATGTGATAAACCAATACATTACATAATTACATTAATAAATAATTTTATATTAATTATCTTAAGGCAATATTACTAACACAATTATATCAGAACACCATACAAAGGAATATTAACAATCCCCCCTCCCCAAAATGGTGCAGTCCAAGGACTTCAAATACCATCAACCATCAGTGCTCGGGTCCTTTGACCCCCAGCACAGCTGCCTGCACACCTGATGCAAACCTGTAAGTAAAATTACTTCAACCAAACACTGCTAACCAAACCAAACCAAATCAAACAATTATCCCACTTCTTAAAATCATCCACACAGTTTGCACTGTTTACCAAGCTAATGATTGTGGTGTTTGTACATTGCAGCAAGTCAAACAATAGTGTAGGGGCTGTGTCTGTATTCATTGCTTCCTATTTGAATTCACTTCATTCATAATCATGTTAATAATTATATGAAGACACAAACATTGTTTTACTGACATTTATCTATATATATATATATATATATATATATATATATATATATATGAATATCTATATACTGACTGCCACTGTTAAAAAGTAATATGCCTTACATATTCCCCTGTTAACATAAATAATAGCCATTCTCTTCCCTGTTAAATAAACTAAAGTTTTGGAGATGCTCTGACCCAGTCGTCTAGCCATCACAATTTGGCCCTTGTCAAATCCTAACACTTGTTCATTTTAACTGCTTCTAACACATCAACTTTGAGGATAAATGTTCACTTGCTGCCTAATGTATCCCACCTACTAACAGGTGCGGTGATGAAGAGATAATCAGTGTTATTCACGTCACCTGTCAGTGGTCATAATGTTATGCCTATACATCTGTTTGCTATAATTAAAATAAAGTACTTAATATTAATATACTCCATTAGGAAGAAATCTCACTTATTCCCATTCCGTCAGTTATACATGTGCATGATTGCTTCACAATGTCAAGCAGCTGAATCACTTGGGAATCATCATCACTTATTTTATTGTCAAACACACGATACCTATAGTCACATTTCTCTAGAATCATCTGGAGAGGCTTTCCACTCCTCTTAATGTGTTCTTGAATGCTCTTCCCTTTCAGCTCATTACCCCAGGTAAAAAGCACCACAGTGTGTTTCCAAGCATGCTCCAGAATGCTCATGTATTCCTCCACCGCCCGCTGATCTCTGCTCCTGAAAGCATCCACTGGGATGACCAGCAGAAAAGTCTGCTGATAGCCTGGCAGACACATCATCAGACTGCGGAGGATCTCCTGTCTGACCCGCTGAGCATCGGCTAAACCAAACGTGCTCCAGCCGGGGGTGTCCACAACGGCCAGTCTCGTCCCGCCTACCCAGCCGTGTCTTTTTGCGCACTGGCTGGTCTTCTTACCAGACTCGAAAGCCCTTCTTCCTAGGATGGTATTTCCCGCCGAGCTTTTCCCTGCATTTCGTCTGCCCAACAGGACGAGTGCCAGTAAAGGGATGTTTGTATCTCCAGCTGAGGGAATTAAAACATGTTTCTTTTGTATTTAGCACACATTCCTACACAATACCTAAATCTATTTATATATTTTATGTATTTATTTATAGACAGGTATACAACATGCTCATAAAAAAGCTCAAAAACTCACCATGCACCGGTACACCTTTAAAATCCATTTCCATCACTTAGATCTTCCTCAATGCCAGCTTTTTTCTTATCTCCTCACTTCAGAATAACAGCTTGTTGACATTTTCTTTATCACACCCACCGGTGACTGACTAATTCAGACTGAGGTACTAAGTTCATTTCTTTGGAATAAGGAATTACCCTGTGTGGCATCGTAAAGGTAAACATTTATAGTGCCTCAGTGCACAAAGGTCTACAAAGAGGTAGTTATATATGTGGTGTGGAGGAACTCCACGGATCAGCCATAACATTAAAACCACCTCCTTGTTTCTACACTCGCTGTCCATTTTATCAGCTCCACTTACCACATAGGAGCACTTTGTAGTTCTACAATTACTGACTGTAGTCCATCTGTTTCTCTGTATGCTTTGTTCGCCCCCTTTCATGCTGTTCTTCAATGGTCAGGAGCACTACAGAGCAGGTATTATTTAGGTAGTAGATCATTCTCAGCACTGCACTGACACTGACATGGTGGTGGTGTGTTAGTGTGTGTTGTGCAGGTATGAGTGGAGTTTTTAAACACCTCACTGTCACTGCTGGACTGAGAATAGTCCACCAACCAAAAATAACCAGCCAACAGTGCCCCGTGGGCAGCGTCCTGTGACCACTGATGAAGGTCTAGAAGGTGACCAACTCAAACAGCAGCAACAGATGATCGATCGTCTCTGACTTTACATCTACAAGGTGGACCAACTAGGTAGGAGTGGACACGGTATTTAAAAACTCAGTGTCACTACAGAGCTGAGAATGATCCACCACCTAAATGATACCTGCTCTGTGGTGGTCCTGGGGGGTCCTGACCATTGAAGAACAGGGTGAAAGGGGGCTAACAAAGCATGCAGAGAAACAGATGGACTACAGTCAGTAATAGTAGAACTACAAATTGCTTTTATGTGGTAAGTGGAGGTGATAAAATGGACACAGAGTGTAGAAACACAATCCTGTCAATAATTATATGAAGGCACGAACATTGTTTTACTGAAATTTATTAATATTTTATATATATCTATATACTGACTGCTACTGTAAAAAAGTAGCATGCCTTATATATTCCCCTGTTAGCATAAATAATAGCCATTCCCTTCCCTGTTAAATAAACTAAAACAGTAACAGGTCATGTTCAGCACCACTGTGTATAGTACATTCTCTATATTGCATCGTTTATAAAAATATACAGATAGTGTTTTTTTTTCTTTAAAACATTCTCCCCATGTTGTTCAACAGCATGAATACAACCAGCATGGATAAACCAATCTGAATGATTAGGACGATCATGCGGACTAGACCGGCCTCTCAATTCCATTTTAAGGTTGAGATCAGTAGCAGCCACACTGAACAGCTTTCGCTTAACACGACACACCTCATAAGGCCTTTTCAGCCCTCAGGACGATCAAATAAAGAAAATAATGAAGCAAATGATATTAGATAATCGACACAGACCGACAGGTAAAAGCTAAGAACAGAGAACATTATTACAAACCCCATCCACCCATTCCCAAAACTACAACCCCAAATCAAAAAAAGTTAGGCCAGTATGGAAAATGTAAATAAAATAAAGATGCAGTGTCCCTTACATTTGCTTTGACTTTTATTAGATTGCAGACAGTTTGAACCTGAGATATTTCATGTTCTGTCTGCTCAACTTCATTTCATTTATTAATATACCTCCATTCCTGCGTTTCAGGCCTGCAACATATTCCAAAAAAAGTTGGGATGGAGGCCATTTAGGGCTAGTAATGAGGTGAAAAAACTAAATAATGATGTGATTCCAAACAGGTGATTGTAATCATGGTTTGGTACAAAAGCAGCATCCAGGAAAGGCTGAGTCTCTGATGAGCAAAGATGATCAGAGGATCTCCAGTTTGATTGAAATGTTTAAAAACAATGTACCTCAAAGAAAGATTGGAAGGGATTTGCATATTTCTCCCTCTACAGTGCACAATATCATTAAACTATTCGAGGAATCGGGAGGAATTTCAGTGCCTAAAGGCCAAGGGTGCAAGCTTAAGCTGAACGCCCGTGATCTTCGATCCCTCAGACGGCACTGCATCAAGAACCGCCACTCATCAATATCTGATATAACCACATGGGTGAGGGATTACTTTGGCAAACCTTTGTCAAGCACTACAATACAGAGTTACATACACAAATGCCACTTAAAACTTTACTCTGCAAAAAAGAAGTCTTGTGTTAACCATGTCCAGAAGCATCATTCCAGATGTTTTTTAGACAAAATGGACCCGGATGCTCCGGACCAAAGACCATCCAGACTGTTATCAGCAACAAGTCCAAAAGCCAGGGTCTGGTCATGGTATGGGTTTGTGTCAGTGCCCTTGTCAAAGGTCATTTACACTTCTGTGATGGCAGCATTAATGCAAAATTAATTAATAATAAATAAAAATACAAAAGACAAAATAAAAGCTGAAACACTAAATCGCTTGGTATCCTCTGTGCCAAAATGTCCTTTAAAAGTGGTGAAAAGGAATGGCAACATTACAAAGTGGTAAATGCTTTACTGTCCCAACTTTTTTTGGAATGTGTTGCAGGTCTGAAATGCAGGAATGGATGTTGAGCAGACAAAACATTGAAATATCTCAGGTTCATCCTTAAGTAAATGTAAGAAACTTTGTGTTTTTATTTTATTTGCATTTCCATATTGTCCCAACCTTTTCTGATTTGAGGTCAAAAAGGTCACACAAGTGTGTGACAAATGAAAGAGCCGTGATCTGCAGCTTTTAGTCCAAATAAAAAAGCAAACAGCTCAGAAAACACTCCTAAATCAGACATGTCCTTCTATACTGAGGTGATATTGGACAAAAGGAAGGCGCAGTTGGGACTAGAGTTCGTTTGCAGTGCATAGCCAGAGTCTTGTGGGACGAAGTCAAAGAGGGTTTTTTTTTTACCCTTCACTGGCTCCTGGCTCCCCAGAAGCTGCCCTCAGATACACACACACACGCGCACACACGCACACAGTGCCAGCAGGACCCTTTCTGCTCCGTATTAAAAACGAGCCGGATACATTAGAAGTGCCAGTTGAAACATGTTATTATGTCAGATTTTCAGTAGAGGGCGACAGTGGGTGATGAAGACCTGATGTGACTTGTAAGCCCCTCATAGGCCTGCTCGCTCGTAGAACAGAACGTATGCGTCACTGCTCCGGACCTGACCAGGGGACATTGGTGTTACCCTAGTAAAGAAAAAAAGAGGCAACATGAGTGATTTTACAACCAATCCATACTACTTACACCCCAGTAAAAACATATACTACTAACTATACTACTTTGTAGTTCAACAATTACTGACTGTAGTCCATCTGTTTCTCTGCATACTTTTTTAGCCTGCTTTCACCCTGTTCTTCAATGGTCAGGACCCCCACAGAGCTGGTATTACAGTATTTAGGTGGTGGATCATTCTCAACACTGCACTGACACTAACATGGTGGTGGTGTGTTAGTGTGTGTTGTGCTGATATGAGTGGATCAGAAACAGCAGCGCTGCTGGAGTTTTTAAACACCGTGTCCACTCACTGTCCACTCTATTAGACACTCCTACCTAGTTGGTCCACCTTGTAAATGTGAAGTCAGAGACGATCGCTCATCTATTGCTGCTGTTTGACTTGGTCATCTTCTAGACCTTCATCAGCGGGCACAGGACGCTGCCCACGGGGCGCTGTTGGCTTGATATTTTTGGTTGGTGGACTATTCTCAGTCCAGCAGTCACAGTGAGGTGTTTAAAACCTCCATCAGCGTTGCTGTGTCTGATCCACTCATACCAGCACAACACACACTAACACACCAGCACCATGTCAGTGTCACTGCAGTGCTGAGAATGATCCACCACCCAAATAGTATCTACTCTGTAGTGGTCCTGGGAGAGTCCTGACCATTGGGAACAGCATGAAAGGGGGCTAACAAAGCATGCAGAGAAACAGATGGACTACAGTCAGTAATTGTAGAACTACAAAGTGCTCCTATATGGTAAGTGGAGCTGATAAAATGGACAATGTGTGTAAAAACAAGGAGGTGGTTTTAATGTTATGGTTAATGTAATGCCTTCAGCAAAAAAAACAAAATTAATGGAAAGTAACCACATATAGAATAAGTACCTGGAGTCGTTATATGTGTACCACTCTCCAGATGCTGGATTGCAGCAGTATGCTGTGTAGTGCCCCCCCATGGTAGTGCCTGAGTGATTGGACACTGCATACAGGTTATACACTGCACTACCTAGAGACAACAACAAGAACACATAGACTGAATGATGTAAAAAACACTGTACATAATAGTGTATAATAATAGTGTATGCAATATGATGCGGTCCTAGCATTCATATGGCAATTAAGTTAGTGTAACAGACTTTTCTGTGGTGTAGTGTACTGACAACGTTTGATGTATGTGTTTACATATTGAGTGCGTTTTGTTACTTTGTGGATTCAATAATCAATGGAAAAGTGTGCTTCTTTACACACGTGATCACATGTGCTTACTCTGTATGATCAACAACTATTATTATTGGCAAGGCTTTATTAAATGAATGTTTATTAAATATTCCTTTTATTGACATTAATAAATGACAATACTAACCGCTCCTGTCAGAAGCAAACTCCCTGAGGTCCAGGTCCTTCATGGGGAAGTTGACAAATGTGGTCAGTTTGCTGGATCTTATTCGAGCTTCAGAGAAACGCTTTAGATCTGAGAGTGTTAATCAAGGAAAGACAAGATCCTACTGATGAATACTAGGTTACTAGGTAACATTTGGTGCAAGGCAGTAGTACAGGACAACAATCCATTGCAAAGATTGGGCCACCACCACTCCCTTTACAGACATAGCCAATCATGTCTGTGTAGACACACAGTCGGCTGATAACTGATGCAGGGTTTTTTATGTTGTAACTCAGGTACTCAGGTGGCTTAGTGGTTTATTACACTAGCCCACCATCACTGAGACCTGGGTTAGAATCTATGCCTGAAAAAATCTAGTGTTCCCCCAAAAAACCCTGAACCTAAAATGTACATCATACCTAAAATCACAACATCACAACATTATCCTGGCCAGGGTCACAGTGAGCCTACAGTAGTTCTACTAGGAAACACAAAGCGTATGCCAGGAATACCCTGGACAGGGCACCAATCAATTGCAGGGCTATTGCAATTACCCAATCGTGTCTGTCTAGACAATGCTGGGATTCAAACCTGAATCACAGCGGTCTTAGCGCCGTGCCACCCAAGCACCCCCAGTTTCTGTATTTATTTACTTATTAACTTAGTAATTGCTTCATCATTATTATGGCCGGGCAAGAAGGTCCTGGGTTCGATCCCCAGGTGGGGAGGTCCGGGTCCTTTCTGTGTGGAGTTTGCATGTTCTCCCCGTGTCTGCGTGGGTTTCCCCCGGGAGCTCCGGTTTCCTCCCACAGTCCAAAAACTTGGAGACACTGAATTGCCCTATGGGTGAATGGGTGTGTGTATGTGTGTCTGCCCTGCGATGGACTGGCTCCCCGTCCAGGGTATTACTGTGTGCCTTGCGCCCATTGAAAAGCCGGGATAGGCTCCAGCACACACGCGCGCGACCCTGATTGGATAAATGAGTGATTATTATGGCCTGGTGCCACCCAAAAACACAGGAATGCAAAAATGCCTGCCAGCCACCACACACTCGCCCATTCACTCACTCACATCTAGGGAGAATTAGGATTAGTCAATGCACCGATTTTGTAGTGTTAGGGGGAGGAAACCAGAGTATCCACAGGGAAACCATCAAGGGATTTGAAAGAACATGCTCATTTTGTCACAGACGATATACAGTATGTAGGTGAGGTTTGAAGCCATGTCCACAATACATCCCCACACTAACTGTCTGTTCTGTCTGCACATCTGGGACTCTTTTTTCCCCCTGTAGTTTACGCATTAGAAACTATAACAATGGTTAATATAATATAGTCAAGGATACGAAGCACTAAGATTTTGGGAAACCGCTGAATGGTAAATTTTTTTGTACATCTTCTTCTGGCTTTACATCTGTAGCATGTCTGTGGAGGCAGAAGTGAGAAGAAATTTCAGGACAAGCAGCATTTTGTTAAATAAAAACAGCTGGAAGTTAGCAACAGAACACTCAAGTCTTACCGGTTTCTCGTCTCCATCCAGCACGTCTTCCTTAGTAAAGAGTCGCACACAGTCCATCAGACTGACCTCTCCGTAGCCCTTCTGGGTGCAATAAACACTGTCAGACACTCATTCAGTCTCATTGTACTGTATTTAAATAGCAGAAAACAGCAAGGACACATGTATGTGTGTGTGTGTTTGTGTATGACTGTAATAGAATTGCTGAGTTGAACTGACCTTGGTGATGGGTAAGGAAAGATCCCAGAAGGGATCGAACACAGTGGAACAGTAACCGCACTCTGTGCAGGTCAAGGAGCTCTTCAGCTGCCCTACGAATAAATCTGAACACACACATGTGAACAAAACATTACATATGGCATTTAATAATGGAGCCACTTGTGTGGCACAATAGTAAATTATGCTAGCCTGCTACTACTTGGATCCAAGGTTTGAATCCCAGACGGTGATTGGCTGTGTCTGAGGGGGAACGGGGAACGTGGGTGAAGGCCTATCCCGGCTTTTCAATGGGCGCAAGGCACACAGTAACACCCTGGACGGGGCACCAGTCCATTGCAGGGCAGACACACATGCACACATACACACACCCATTCACCTATAGGGCAATTCAGTGCCTCCAATTAACCTGACTACATGTCTTTGGACTGTGGGAGGAAACCGGAGCTCCCGGAGGAAACCCACGCAGACACGGAGAGAACATGCAAACTCTGCACAGCAAGGACCCGGACCGCCCCGCCTGGGGATCGAACCCAGGACCTTCTTGCTGTGAGGCGACAGTGCTACCAGCCGAGCTGCCCTCGACCTGAAGTTTGAAATGCAAAATAATAAATGATACCGGTCGGCTGGGCGCCCCCAGCAGGCACGTTTGGCAGTGCCTGCAGGGGCAGGGTGGGAAAAGATCGGACAAAAAAAGTGGGTGGGGTTTTTGACGTTGTGTAAGGACCCTGGTTAGTAGCCCGAAGCGTCTGTACAGAAATGAAAGAACGTGTGTGACTCTTCATGAATCAGTGTGTGACTCTTCATGTGCAAGACTGGCCTCACAGTCATCGAAGGGAGTTAATTAAAAGGGATAAAATGCATAAATTAAAAAGAAAATGAAAAAGAAATGTTGGACAACATAAAAGATTTACTTCAAATAAACACCACCACCCACCCCTCCCCCAGACGTAGCCAATCATGTCTGTCTAGACGTCCGACTGACCGATAGCAGGCTAGTGTATTTTACTGCTCTGCCACTCGAGCTCAAGTCAAATCAGGTAAGTACGACCTTAAAGCTTATTTATTGGCTATATACATACCTACAATTTTACTGTCCTCTCTCTCCAGGTACTTGCTCCACATCTTTTTACCTTTCTCCTCATCACTGTAAAAGAGAATTCAATTAACAGTTCAATCAGGCATAACATTATGACCACCTTCCTAATACTGTGTTCCTCTCTAGACCCATGAAGGTGTGCTGTGGTATCTGGCACCAAGATGTTAGCAGCAGATCCTTTAACTCCTGTAAGTTGTGAGGTGGGGCCTTCATGGATCGGACTTGTTTGTCCAGCACATCTCACAGATGCTTGATTAGATTGAGATCTGGGAAATTTGGAGGCCAAGTCAACACCTCAAACTCGTTGTTGTGCTCCTCATACCTTTCCTAAAGCATTTTTGCTTTGTGGCAGGACGCATTACGCCCATCCTTTAATGTGTTGTGCACTTGATTGTGTGTGTGTTTTAGTTTTCATTTTGTATGGTTGGCACAGCTGGATTAAGGCAGTTTATCCCATTGCATTCAAGCAGTGAGCGTATATAAACTGGCATCTTCAGGTCTGTACACAATTGGTGGATGGGGTTTAGGTTAAGTAAGACACTGGCTGAGATTTGAATGTTGTTTCGGCTGTATGCTTAGGGTCCATTGTAGGGCTATTGAAGGGTGAAATTCCACACAGAGAGGACCCAGACAGCTCCACTTGGAAATCAAACCCAAGACCTTGCTGTGAGGCAACAGTGCTACCCACCAGAGAGTCCGAGTCACAGGTAAGTCGCGCACACAGCGACTTTAGACTCGACTCATGACTCGCAAAAAAATGACTCATACACGACAGGAGTCGCTAGCGTCAGCATGTGTTAACATTAGTTGTGTGACTATATATATATATATATATACACTCGTTGTATATACATATACAGTATATATATATATAATTATTACTATTATAAATATTCTGCTCTCTAATAACGCTCCGGCTGTCTTAACCCACAACACACGCAATGGGTAAATGTTCCAGCCAGCTTCCGGCGTAGTGATGAAGTGTTGCTCCCTACTCCCTACACAGTTTGAAGTGTGTTCATTTGGACATTTTCGTTACCTTTGGATTGGAATCTCACTTAAAATGATGTAATACTCTACGTAGTGCCCTTCACAGGACAACTGGGGTGAATGGAACGCTCCTACAGAATTGGCGCTAATGGTGGAAATACCGCTTTCTGAACCAATCAGACCTTCTGATTTTAATTTTTAGTAAGAAATGCTGTTATTTGCATTTATTCAGTTTGCGTCACACAGATGATGTGATAATGAAACGCTTGATTGGCTTTCTAACGAGTTACAACCGGGAAAAGTTTGGAGGTTTTTAATTATAAGCACATTTACAAAATAACGAATTATATTCCTAATGGGACACACAGTTATTAATTTAATAGCATCTGGAAGAACATAAGCTAAGGTAAGCAGAGGTTAGGATTTTTTTGGCTGTGTTTTGGATTTTGGCAGCTGTGCCGTGTTTAATTTTGCAATAAAAACAAAACATATCAGTTTAAGCTTTTAACTGGTACCTTACAGAAATTACATTCATTTGCACAATGACTAGGAAAGTAAAGGCACTAAGTAAAACAGCAAAATACAGTCGCTAATCTGTTGTTGTTTTTCATCTGAACTTACATATTATTTGTTTAGTTCTACGCTACATTTCCAATATATGTTTTGTGTAGATTATATTGACTGGTGACTTGACTCAGACTCTAGCCTAAAGACTCGTGACTTGACTCTGACTCGTATTTTGTGACTTGTGAACATCTCGGCTACCCACTGTGCTATAAAATGGCAATTATATTTATTCAAATTGTGTATAGCTCTGAGCCGGTCTGAGTCATGCCACTCATCCATGTGCTGCTCAACCACACATACAACATGCTTTAGTAAATTCATGTCTGGTTGTGCTTCATTGAGGAGAAAAAACACTTACGACAAATGGTCAAAGTCTTCGTTGGTGGCACGAGGCCGGACTGTAACCCTGTTCACCTCGTTGTGCAGCCCATCCAGCAGAAAGCGCAGAAACTCCTGAGCATCTTGTTGGCTAAACAAAGCAAAGTATTTTTGTCAATACTGGCTTTCTAACAAAAATGTGCCTTAAAAGAAAGACCAAACTTACTTGTAGCCCACAAATCTGGGCGCATATCTCTGGATCTGCGTTTTAAACTCGGATGGGCAGACGGCATCACTGCCGGACGACGCCCACATCGTCTGTATGAGCTTGGCAAATTCTGCATTTGAAGAAAAGAAGAGGGTTTTAAAGAGGGTGTTTGTGGTTTTGCTCGTACCGACCTGTGCGTGACTGAGGAAATACTCTTACCTTCCATTAGAGCAGTGTTTGTGCGGTTGTTGTTGAGGTCGTGGCGGTGGGAATTGTGCAGACAGTAGTCTCGCAGACTGTGTGTGTTGCTTAGACACTGGAGGATGGAGTTCATAAAGCACTGCAAAAAAACACAAAAACAACTGTGTGATAGAACTTCCAAAATTTGGACTATGTCATCCTAAAAGAAACCCATCTTGTCAGGATATAAATGTTCTATTATGCATTATGCCGTATGCATCTTGTCACCTACACCTTGACGAGTGCAGTGCAGCTCAGCACTGTGTACGGAGAAACACATCCTGACAGCACTCTTTTCCCATCTCTGTGCAGGTGCCATCAATCGGCCAGCAGAGGTCCTAATTGCATTAGTTATGAGAGAATCCCTATCCGGCTTAATCCCACCCCTATCTGAACAACAGGCCAATCGCTGTTCATGTGGCCGCTCAGCCCAGCCGGCAGGCAGAACTGAGACTCGATACGATGTATTCGAGATCCCAGCTCTGGTTCCAGCGTGTGTTTTTATCGCAGTGCCACCTGAGCAGCATGTGATAGATAAATCTTAAATTGATTTTAATTGATTATTGACATTCATAGTCACTTGAGTTGCTCAGTAAGTCTCTGACCCTGTGAAACACTAGTCAATTGAGCAATTACTGTGACTAAAGCTCCTGTTTCATTATAAATATCTCAAATTTACGGGTCGCCACAGTGGATCATTCTGATCAGTGTTAGCATCGGATGCCTATCCTTACACAAACCTCCTTTTTCAATTTTTTGCTATTTTATTTATGCATTTTCTCCCCTATTCTCTTGATTTAGTGTTTAGTGCCAATATTCGCCTGACACACGCGACACTCACCCTCCGACACGTGCACGGTCCACCTACCCCTTCTTTTCTGCCCGTACTTCTGTGGACTTGCGCGTGAGGCACCTCGAGCTTCTAACCAGGGTCCTTACACAGCACCCCCTTTCCAGTCCGGTCTTTTCCCACCCAGCAGACTTTAGTGGCCAATTTAGTCTGCTGCAGGCACTGCCAATTGTGCCGACCGAAACCTAATTATTTTTATCCAGGCTTGGGACTGGCACTAAGTGCGCACTGACAAGTGCACCTCCTGGTGGTTAGGCTGTTCAGCCCTGGTCCCCTGGATCTCAGTGGTAGTTGCCTAGAGTATTGTATATCTGTGCCCTTCGAGTGCCCTAACTGCTGCCCTACAATATAAGGTAATGTTATTTTAGCCTGTTATGTACCATGGCTTGTTATTATTACCAACTTTGGTTGGTAATAGTTCTATATGGCAGAAAGCATTAAAAAAACATCATTGGAGGATTAAAGTTTCTTTGCCAATGTACAGACATAATTCATAACTCATTACCTTAAATGCTGCACTATATACACTGATCAGCCATAACATTAAAACCACCTCCTTGTTTCTACACTCACTGTCCATTTTATCAGCTCCACTTACCATAAAGAAGCACTTTGTAGTTCTACCATTACTGACTGTAGTCAGTTTCTCTAAATACTTTTTAAACCTGCTTTTACTCTGTTCTTCAATGGTCAGGACCCCCACAGGACCACTACAGAGCAGGTATTATTTAGATGGTGGATGATTCTCAGCACTGCAGTGACACTGACAGTGATGGTGGTGTGTTAGTGTGTGTTGTGCTGGTATGAGTGAATCAGACACAGCGGTGCCGCTGGAGTTTTTAAATACCGTGTCCACTCACTGTCCACTCTATTAGACACTCCTACCTAGTTGGTCCACCTTGTAGATGTAAAGTAAGAGACTATCACTCATCTATTGCTGCTGTTTGAGTTGGTCATCTTCTAGACCTTCATCCGTGGTCACAGGACGCTGCCCACGGGGGGCTGTTGGCTGGATATTTTTTTGGTTGATGGACTATTCTCAGTCCAGCAGGGACAGTGAGGTGTTTAAAAACTCCATTAGCATTTCTGTGTCTGATCAAACTCCACACACCACCACCATGTCAGTGTCACTGCAGTGCTGAGAATGATCCACCACCCAAATAATACCTACTCTGTAGTGGTCCTGACCTTTGAAGAACAACATGAAAGGGGGATAACAAAGCATGTAGATAAATATATGAACTACAAAGTGCTTCTATATGGTAAGTGGAGCTGATAAAATGGACAGTGAGTGTAAAAACCAGGAGGTGGTTTTAATGTTATGGCTGATCAGTGTAAATCAACATATTAAAATGCTTAGTCCTAAGCAGGTAAAGGAATCACAGGTATTACACAAGCAGTAAGAGCTCAGGTTAAGACCCCTGCATTGAGTGTAATGATTTATTTTAGGACAACTTGATTAGTTGCCTGGCAAAAGTACCAAACGCAATGAGATAAGATGACAAATAATGGTATTATGTGGAAAGACTAAGTGGAATTTGAAAGGGATATCCAAACACCTGCTGGACTCATCTAGAAAAGATATGACAGAATTAACATCCTATTTTAAGCCTGGTGAAGATCCAGCCTACTACACTACTAATTCTTAAGTTTTATTTTTTTGAGTATTTATTTATGCATTTTTACTCCCTTTTTAGCATAGCCAATTCGCTGCTGGGGACCCCGACCCCACCAATCCCTTCTTTTTTACCCATAATTTAATGCATTTGTGCATTTATTTCCATAAGTGTTAAATGTAACACAATCCGGCCCAAAAGATGCAAATCTGTGAACCAGCTTGTTGATGCTGTGTACATCAAGATGCAAATACATACATACTGACACACAATTACTGACAGATGTAGTCAGAGATAAAACTGGCTGAATATAATCCAAGCAACTGAGATAGGCGTCTTGTTTAAGGGTCCAACAATGGCATGAAACAGCAACTTTTTGCTTACTAGTCCAGTACCCCAACCTTACATTATCCGCCAAATTTAGATATTGCCAATTTAGATTTAGCCCAATTTTTCTATAATGTAATAACAGCTGCTGTGATTTACACATCAGATCATGAAAAAGGTTAGCTTGTGAGTATACTCACTGTATTTCCCAGATTCTTCAGTCCCACTAGGCCTTTGACCCCCTTGGAGTTCTGTAAAATACAAACACACATTGCCAGTCAGTCCCAACACAGTGATCCATTACACAAAAAAAAACAAAAATGGCAATTTCTCATCTAAAATCTTAAACACAGTCACATTTGTTTCTGATTTTTATGAACGGAATAAAAGCCAGGGTACTTGGGTGGTGCAGCATGTTTATTATGCTAGCCCAACACCGCTGGCATCCGGGTTCGAATCTTAGCTGTGCTATCGACCGGCTGGGCGTCTACACGGACAGGATTGGCTACGTCTGCGATGAATTGACATTCTTAATCCATAGGGTTTAATATGATGTCGACCCACCATTTGCAGCTATAACAGTTTCAACTCTTCTGGGAAGGCTTTCCACAAGGTTTAGGAGTGTGTTCATGGGAATTTTTGACCATTCCTCCAGAAGCGCATTTGTGAGGTCAGACACTGATGTTGGACGAGATGGCCTGGCTCACAGTCTTCGCTCTAATTCATCCCAAAGGTGTTCTATCAGGTTGAGGTCAGGACTCTGTGCAGGCCAGTCAAGTTCTTCCACACCAAACTGGCTCATCCACGTCTTTATGGAGCTTGCTTTGTGCACCGGTGCGCAGTCATGTTGGAACAGGAAGGGGCCATCCCCAAACTGTTCCCACAAAGTTGGGAGCATGAAATTGTCCAAAATCTCTTGGTATGCTGAAGCATTAAGAGTTCCTTTCACTGGAACTAAGGGGCACGTCTCCACCACTCTACAGTCCAGTGGCGGCGTGCTTTACACCACTGCATCCGACGCTTTGCATTGCGCTTGGTGATGTAAGGCTTGGATGCAGCTGCTCGGCCATGGAAACCCATCCCATGAAGCTCTCTACACACTGTTCTTGAGCTAATCTGAAGGCCACATGAAGTTTGGAGGTCTGTAGCGATCGACTCTGCAGAAAGTTGGTGACCTCTGGCTGGGTGAGTGAATACTTTTGGCGATATAGTGTATATGAATGGTGTGTGGGACAGGAATTACTGGAGTAATTCAGTGCTATTCGACACTTTTGTTGTTTTCCTGAAGCACTGAAGCACAAAACTGGAAACGTGATCCATCTAAGCTGGAACATAATCTAGCAGCTGAGTGACCATGATGTCATTTAAAAGGCCTGATGGTGACGCTGGTCACAGCACTGAACACTTAGGATACTGATGCCCATTTGGGAGTATTAAAGCTCTTACAGCTATTAGAATGCGAGCGAACATGGAAGAACAGGCACGTCAGTGTAACATTTATTTCATTTTCATCGACTGCTTTATTCTGGTCAGAGTTGTGGCTGATCCAGTTCCACTGGGAAACAAGGGTGCGAAGCAGGAATACCCTGGACAGGGCAGCAATCTATCGCAGTGCTTTGACCACCCCCATCCTAGACATAGCCGATCATTTATGTGTGGACGCCCAGCTGACTGAGAGCACAGGTGTGATTCGAACCTGGATCTCAGAGGTGGTGGGCTAGAACTAATCCACGCGAGTGGTGTAACTTTTTGACTTAGCATCGTATTGGAATGAAACATGTTGGATATTAATCCCTGCTCAGTTTCGCTGTCACTGCTGGAGTATTTTGTGGTAGTATTATCTCTATATGGTGTCATTTTATGTTCTACCCTTTGTGCCAACCCTTGTGTCAGTGATCTTCTGCACACCAACATACAGCCTAACCTTGGTGGTTTCACAGTCTATTAAAACAGGGTTGCGACCTTTGGGTGGGTCGCGAGCCCAAAAAATGGGTTGCAGACAATCATAATAATACTTAAATAAACAAATTTTAACAGGCAGATAAAAAAATTTACTTGGCACAAATGCCCCCACGTGGAGGCTTTATGTTACACCTTGTAAACCACAGTGGGACCAGATTAAAGTATAATTCGTTTTGTGTTTTGTTTTCATAATTGTTTTGATGTGTTGCCAGAGTTGCAGTAAAAATGAGCTCCGCCGTCTTATGCAAGCCCAAAATCAAGGGTCTTGGATTTTAAGTTCAAGTCTTGGCGGTGCCACTAGCCTGCCTGGCAACTTTAACACAATCGGCAGTGTCTGAAACAATGGCTCTTGTTGGCCGGGTAAGGCATCATCTTGAGTGGCAAAAGACTACCAAGAGAGGAGCATGGTCCTCTGATGAAGTTGAAGCTCTTAGTGAGAAATTGGAGGTGTGTTTCAGTCTGCGGTTCTCCTTCGTCAGGTTGTATTTGTGCAGATGGTAGAGGTCACCTGAGTGCACAGCGAAAGGGGGAAAGGCTGTGCGTCACCTCTGTAGGAACTGTATGTTATGCTATTTCGAAAGCAGGCACTTCAACTTGATATGTTGTACTCTGCTGAGCGTCATCACTACTGCCCAATATAGAATCCACTTATGTTTGTACACTGGATGGTCCGTTGTATTTAGCAGCACTGATTACATACCAGCCGTTAGGTGATGATGGTTTCCTCAGCTAGGAAACTACTTTACAGACACTAATTGAGGGTATTGCTGAAGAACGCATTTACAGTGGTACCTTGTAACTCGACGTCCCCTAAATATGAAATCTTTGAAACCCGACGCACTTTGTCGAGAAATTTGTACCCTTAAACTCGAAGTTTCCCTTAAACTCAACATGTGTGTGACTGCTGCTTTGTTCCACCTTTTTTTGTAAATTTATTTAACTTCAAATTAACAATGAACAGTGGCTTTGGCCGCTCAGGTGGCGCAGCGGTAAAGTACGCTAGCGCACCAGAGTTGGGTTTCTAGATACATCGTATCGAAAACTCAGCTCTGCCTTTCCGACTGGGTTGGGCGGCAGTATGAACAACGTTTGGCTGTTGTTCAGGGTTAGGGGTAGAGAGTCGGAGCATAGGTCCTCATAACTGGTGCGACTGCGGCCCCTGCTGGTTGACTGACGGCGCCTGCACAGGGCTGAGGAATAACATTGAGGGGGGTGTGACCCTCCGTGCGCGGTGTCTCTCGGTGTATGAACTCGGCTCGTGCAGGTGTAAAATGCAGGCTGTACTGATTGCGTGCCGGAGGGGGCGCAAGTCAGTCGAGTGGCGTCCCCAGTCAGTGGCAAAAAGGGTCGAATCAGTATAGAGGACACAATCAGGGTAGTTGGACACGACTAGAATAGGGATAAAAGTTGCGGGGGGGAGTGGGAAAAAATAGATAATTAACAATGAACCGTGGCTTTGTTCAGCGTTTGGCTTGAGCGGTGCGATAAACCGTCATCAAAGTGCGAATATGAGACGTGTTTTAACTTGTGTTATAGCTCGAGGTTCTGAGGAATTGTGAGAATCAACGTTCCCGGGAAAGTGATAAACAAACTTGTACCCTATATAATTATAAACAATGTTAAATATAGCAATTGGTAAATACACCGATAAGGCATAACATGACCACCTTCCTAATATTGTGTTGGTCCCCCTTTTGCTACCAAAACAGCCCAGCAACTGTGATGCACTGTGTGTTCTGACACCTTTCTATCAGAACCAGCATTAACCTTTTCAGCAATCTGAGCTACAGTAGCTCATCTGTTGGATCGGACCACACGGCCCAGCCTCTCTCCCCAGGTGAATCAATGAGCCTTGGCCACCCATGACCCTGTCGCCGGTTTACCACTGCAGTTTTGGAGATGCTCTGACCCGGTCGTCTAGCCATCACGATTTGGCCCTTGGTCAAACTCATCAGTGTTATTCACTTCACCTGTCAGTGGTCATAATGTTATACCTCGTCTAATAGAAAAAAGAACCACTGCAGACTTTCCAGACTGCTATGGCTTACTGTGGACTCACAAAGTATTCAGACCCCATTGTTCTAAATGGGGCAAACTGGTTTATCAAATTCTTAAGCAAGACAATCAGTAACCTCTTTAAATGTGAAAACAAGTGCTAGGCTAAACTGAAAGTAAAAGCAACTGGTTTTTCAGCACAAGTGAGTCAACATGCATAGTTTGCCACATTTACTCTCATTTTGTTTCTTTTTTATGTTTTACCACCGCTGTATCCTGGTTAGGTGGCTCTGTTTACGTATGTCTTAAATCACAACACATCAATCAATTTAAAACAAAAACTGAAACTAAGCTGGTTCTATTTTGTCAGATTTTGTGCACCCTAACAATTAATACACTTATAGGGCAGTTGTAGACTAGTGGTTAAGGTTGCCACTGTTGGGTGCCTGAGCTTTGGATAAAAGTGTCTGCCAAATGCTGTACACCAATCAGCCATAACATTAAAACCACCTCCTTGTTTCTACACTCACTGTCTATTTTATCAGCTCCACTTACCATATAGAAGCACTTTGTAGTTCTACAATTACTGACTGTAGTCCATCTGTTTCTCTACATACCTTTTTAGCCTGCTTTCACCCTGTTCTTCAATGGTCAGGACTCTCCCAGGACCACTACAGAGTAGGTATTATTTGGGTGGTGGATCATTCTCAGCACTGCAGTGACACTGACATGGTGGTGGTGTGTTAGTGTGTGTTGTGCTGGTATGAGTGGATCAGACACAGCAGCGCTGCTGGAGTTTTTAAACACCTCACTGTCACTGCTGGACTGAGAATAGTCCACCAACCAAAATATATCCATCCAACAGCGCCCTATGGGCAGCGTCCTGTGACCACTGATGAAGATCTAGAAGATGACCAACTCAAACAGCAGCAATAGATGAGCGATCGTCTCTGACTTTACATCTACAAGGTGGACCAACTAGGTAGGAGTGTCTAATAGAGTGGACAGTGAGTGGACACGGTATTTAAAACTCCAGCAGCGCTGCTGTGTCTGATCCACACAGCATAAATAAATAATCAGTTTATTGTCCTGTAAAATGCTGTTTAAAAATAGCACACGGGAAGAATGAAAAGCATCTTTGTAATATTATCAGGTTTCTAGAACTCTTTCATAATCAGATGATACCTTGTGACTCCTGATTTGGCTGTTTAGTACAAATCATCTTTTTAAAACTCCCTTATCAGTTACAAATAAATTATTCACTTTATTTTTAGCCTGTGGTCAAGGCATAGGCCTACATCACATGGTTAATGTATTACAACCCCAATTCCAAAAATGCTGGGACATTATTGTAAATAAAAACAGACAGCAATGATCTGCATATTATTTTTGCCCTGGATTTAGTTAAAAACATCACATTTATCTTTATTATTTCATGTGTATGCTTATACTACAACCCCAAATCAGAAAAAGTTGGGACAGTATGGAAAATGCAAATAAAATAAAAATGCAGTGTTCCTTCCATTTACTTTGACTTTTATTTGATTGCAGACAGTTTGAACCTGAGATATTTCATGTTTTATCTGCTCAACTTCATTTCATTTGTTAATATACTTTCATTCCTGCATTTCAGACCTGCAACACATTCCAAAAAAAGAGCAATTTAGGGCTAGTAATGAGGTGAAAAAACTAAATAACGATCTGATGTCAACAGGAGATTTGTAATCATGGTTTGGTACAAAAGCAGCATCCAGGAAAGGCTGAGTCTTTGATGAGCAAAGATGATCAGAGGATCTCCAGTTTGTCAACAAATGTGTGAGAAAATGATTGAAATGTTTAAAAACAATGTACCTCAAAGAAAGATTGGAAGGGATTTGTGTATTTCTCCCTCTACAGTGCATAATATCATTAAATGATTCAAGGAACTGGGAGAAATATTAATGCGTAAAGACCAAGGGTGCAAGCTTAAGCTGAACGCCTGTGATCTTCGATCCCTCAGACGGCACTGCATCAAGAACCGCCACTCAACAATAGCTGATATAACCACAATAGCTGAGGGATTACTTTGGCAAATCTTTGTCAAGCACTACAATACAGAGTTACATGCACAAATACCACTTAAAACTTTACTGTGCAAAAAAGAAGCCTTATGTTAACCATGTCCAGAAGCGGCGTCAATTTCTTTGGGCTCGGAGGCATCTAGGATGGACCATCACACAGTGGAAACGTGTATTGTGGTCAGATGAATCAGCATTTCAGGTCTTTTTTGGAAAAAATGGATGCTGTGTGCTCCGGACCAAAGACGAAAAGGACCATCCAGACTGTTATCAGCAACAAGTTCAAAAGCCAGGGTCTGTCATGGTATGGGGCCGTGTCAGTGCCCTTGGTGAAGGTCATTTACACTTCTGTGATGGCAGCATTAATGCAGAAAAGTACATTGAGATCTTATGCTGCCTTCAAGACGTCATCTTTTCCAGAGACGTCCATGCATTTTTCAACAAGACGATGCAAAACCACATGCTGCACACATTACAAAGGCATGGCTGTGGAAGAAGAGGGTACGGGTACTGGGCTGGCCTGCATGCAGTCCTGATCTGTCCCCAGTAGAGAAAGTGTGGAGAATTTTGAAATGAAAAATGTCACAACGACGACCCCGTACTGTTGCACATCTTAAGACGTGTTTGCAGGAATAATGGGACAAAATAAAAGCTGAAACACTAAATCACTTGGTATCCTCTGTGTCAGAACGTCTTTTAAGTGTGGTGAAAAGGAACGGCAACATTACAAAGTGGTAAATGCTTTACTGTCCCAGGTCTGAAATGCAGGAATGGATGTTTATTAATAAAAACATGAAATATCTCAGTTTTTTTTTTATTATTTGCATTTTCCATGCTGTCCCAACTTTTTCTGATTTGGGATTGTACACCAGTAACAAGATTTTTTTTTTGTTACATTTCACTGCAAACCTGAGTTTGTACAATAAATCACTACAGCCAGTTTCTAACACTGACTTGGGTTGTGACCTTTGGCATTACTTGACAACACAGCCTGAAAAGGAAACTTCTTAGAAGTTCATTTGTTTATACCTAACCAGTACTCGGAAACCAGTGACGAGCGCAAAGCCAAATGCCCAACAGCAAAACAAGCATAACAGTAACTCAGTCGAGCAGGACAGTCAGTTCCAACATGACACTGCACATGTGCACAGACCTGTCTCAAAAGTCAATGGTGATAAATGACATTTCTGATTACAGCTAAAGTGCTAGAAATATAAGGGGGAGTAAAAAATTCTATATGATTCTGTGTAGAGTTGCAAAGCTCAAAAAATTTAGGACGGAGGCATGTTTACCACTTCTAATACTTCAGATTGTTTTGTACGCCCCTCCCTCCAGGAGCACATATTGGAGACATATTGTCTTGTTTTTAGTTCCTTTGCAAGGATTGGTCAGTGAGGCTAATGATCCACAGCTGCTCCTTGTTGCAGGTAATGCTCAGGGCATTGAAGGGAGCAGCTGTGGATCCCTCAGTGGAGACTATTTTGACTGTCATGCTTTTGGATAGATCTTTGGGATTTCTTGCTCATGTAGATTTGGCTTTTTCATGATTTTGGTTTGTTGGTCACGACTTTGATTATCTTGCTCATGTTCTTGCTGATGTTAGCGTGTTTAAATTACCCTTAGCAATTAGTGTAGCATTTAGCTTAGCTTAGGGTTAAGTATAGTTTAGTCAGGTTTCTTTTGTGTTTAGATCAGCATTTAGACACGGAATTGCCGTATGTGCATCTGCCCGGCGATGGGCTGGCGCCCTGTCCAGGGTGTTACAGTGTGCCTTGCGCCCATTGAAAAGCTGGGATAGGCTCCAGCACCCCCTGCGACCCTAAATGGTTAAGTGGTTAAGAAAGTGAGTGAGTGTTTAAATTCACAAATGACGCCGCTCAGGTGGCGCAGAGGTAAAACACACACTGGAACCAGAGCTGAGATCTCGAATACATCGTATCGAATCTCGGCTCTGCCTGCCGTCCGGGCTGAGTGGCCCTGTTGTTCATATAGGGGCGTAATTAAGCCGGATAGGGTCTCTCTCATAACTAATGCAATTACGCACTCTGCTGGCTGATCGATGGCGCCTGCACAGAGATGGGAAAAGAGTGCATCAGGGTGTGTCTCTCCGTACACAAGGTTAGCTTTGTTCTCCATCGGTGGGCAATTGGACACGTTAAAAGGGAGAAAAGGGGAGAAAACATAAACAAAATACAAAAATAAATAAATAAATTTACAACTTACAAAGTTGGTCAGCTAGAAATTTTAAAAGTAAATTCTTTGTAAAGGTTCGAGAGAATGAATGAATGCATTTTATGGAATGTACCAGCTTTTCCGGGAACGGTTTGTAGGACTAATGTAGGACTAATGTAGGACTTCTGTGCTGTCAAGAAATAATTACCGCCTCAAAAACTGATAATCAATAGGACTTTTTGACTTTTACGTAGACAAGAAAGAAAACGAAAGAGTGTAAATACAACATGGGCAGGCAGAGAAACAAGTTTAACTAGTTTGACATTTCCAACCTGCATGAATGCTGCTGAGCCCTTACAAAAGCACACATACCTTATGAATAAAAATGTATTAATAATAATTAATAATAAAAGTTTTTCCTATCAGATACATTTCTCATACCTTTGCTTGATTGATAAGGAACCTCACAAAAGTAGAAAGCAGCACTGATCTGGGCACTGATGAGCTGTTCTTCTGTTTATTTGCTTTAATGAAGGGCAGAGTAAAGAAAGTGCGCTCCTCTACTAAAGTCACTGTGTAAGACTGGCGCATGGTGATCTCAATCCAAGCCAAAGTCCAAATCAAACTGGTTTAATTCCTTCTTGACTAGGTTCTCCTCATGTGTGGATTGTCCCTAAATCGGATGCAGCATGTAATCAATAAACAGGATCCATAATGTCCCAGTGACGGTGCGCAACTCGTGGAATGGTTGCGCTCGCGTTGCCGGCTGTCAGCGCGAGTCGCTCGCTCGCGTCAGTTAAGCGCGCGCGTGCACGCACTCGCGCGCACACACGAGCTCACTCTCGAGCGCACTGTACCCGCTTATCAGCTCTACTTACCATATAGAAGCACTTTGTAGTTCTACAATTACTGACTGTAGTCCATCTGTTTCTTAACATACTTATTAGCCTGCTTTCACCCTGTTCTTCAATGGTCACAGAGCAGGTATTATTTAGGTGGTGGATCATTCTCAGCACTGCAGTGACACTGACATGGTGGTGGTGTGTTAGTGTGTGTTGTGCTGGTATGAGTGGATCAGACACAGCAGCGCTCCTGGAGTTTTGAAATACCGTGTCCACTTACTGTCCACTCGATTACACACTCCTACCTAGTAGGTCCACGCTCATCTATTGCTGCTGGTTTGAGTTGGTCATCTTCTAGACCTTCATCAGTGGTCACAGGACGCTGCCCACGGGGCGCTGTCGGCTGGATATCTTTGGTTGGTGGACTATTCTCAGTCCAGCAGTGACGGGTGGGAGGAGGTGTTTAAAAACTCCAGTAGCGCTGCTGTGTCTTGTCCACTCATACCAGCACAACACACACTAACACACCACCACAATGTCAGTGTCACTGCAGTGCTGAGAATGATCCACCACCCAAATAATACCTACGCTGTGGTGGTCCTGTGGGGGGTCCTGACCATTGAAGAACAGCATGAAAGGGGGCGAACAAAGCATGCAGAGAAACAGATGGACTACAATAAGTAATTGTAGAACTACAAAGTGCTCCTATATGGTAAGTGGAGCTGATAAAATGGACAGTGAGTGTAGAAACAAGGAGGTGGTTTTAATGATATGGCTGATCGGTGTATGTGCACAGACAGACAGAATTAAGAAGGGCACTGTTGTACCTCTCAAAATAACACGAAATAGATGAAGTGATTTAACACTGGGTAGGTGTTAAATATTTAACACTAAAGTAATGTTTTACTGTGCCCACCCTAAATAAAAACATAAATCTAATTCTGAATGACTTTGATATGAGCCAAATCGTAGCAGAATCTCTGCTCCTCCCACAGTCCAACGACATGCAAGGGAGGTTAATTGGAGATAAAAAATTGTCCATGACTGTGTTTGATGTTAAAGACTTGAACTGATGAATCTTGTGTAATGAGTAACTACCTGTCCGGCTGTCCACATGATCTTGGAGAAAATAGGATTCATTTGACCGGTTGGCCTTTTGCTATTGCGACAAGTCAAGTAACATACACTATATTGCCAAAAGTATTCGCTCGTCTGCCTTCACATGCATATGAACTTGAGTGACGTCCATTTTTAATCCATAGTGTTTAATATGATGTCGACCCACCCTTTGCAGCTATAACAGCTTCAACTCTTCTGGGAAGGCTTTCCACAAGGGTTTGGAGTGTGTTTATGGGAATGTTTGACCATTCTTCCAGAAGCGCATTTGTGAGGTCAGACACTGATGTTGGATGAGAAGGCCTGGCTCACAGTCTCCGCTCTAATTCATCCCAAAGGTGTTCTATCGGGTTAAGGTCAGGACACCAAACTCGCTCATCCATGTCTTTATGGACCTTGCTTTGTGCACTGATGTGCAGTCATGTTGGAACAGGAAGGGGCCATCCCCAAACCGTTCCTACAAAGTTGGGAGCGTGAAATTGTCCAAAATCTCTTGGTATGCTGAAGCATTAAGAGTTCCTTTCACTGGAACTAAGGGGCCGAGTCCAACTCCTGAAGAACAACCCCACACCATAATCCCCCCTCCACCAAACTTTACACTCGGCACAATGCAGTCAGACAAGTACCGTTCTCCTGGCAACCGCCAAACCCAGACTCGTCCATCGGATTGCCAGACGGAGAAGCGTGATTCGTCACTCCAGAGAACACGTCTCTACTGCTCTAGATTCCAGTGGCGGCGTGCTTTACACCACTGCATCCGACGCTTTGCATTGCGCTTGGTGATGTAGGGCTTGGATGCAGCTGCTCGGCCATGGAAACCCATTCCATGAAGCTCTCTACACACTGTTCTTGAGCTAATCTGAAGGCCACATGAAGTTTGGAGGTCTGTAGCGATTGACTCTGCAGAAAGTTGGGACCTCTGCGCACTATGCGCCTCAGCATCCGCTGACCCCGCTATGTCATTTAACCTGGTCTACCACTTCATGACTGGAAAATTCACGACTGGACTTGTTGCACAGGTGGCATCCTATCACGGTACCACGCTGGAATTCACCGAGCTCCTGAGAGCGACCCATTCTTTCACAAATGTTTGTAGAAGCAGTCTGCATGCCAAGGTGATTGGTTTTATACACCTGTGGCCATGGAAGTGATTGGAACACCTGAATTCAATGATTTGGATGGGTGAGTGAATACTTTTGGCAATATAGTGAATCAAATGTTTCTAAACCGTTCATCAGGATTTAACAAGAACAGCAATATCCAAGCTCCAGTTCACAAAATAACCATAAAATATTCTTCTTTATAAAAACATCAGCTAAATCAGCAAAGCATGTTGTTGCTGGAAATGTAAAGTCTGCTCAGTTTCAATGGAGGAGCCCTGTCATCAATTTTTATCTGACAGGATCCTTTGTTGGCCCACAAAACACATCTCCAGTAAGTACATCCAAGAAAAATCCAAAGAACAAAACAAGACCACCAGCGTTCTAACCTTATCTCCGTTTATTCAATAAATCTTTGACAACTAGTGCAATACTTGCATTTCTCATCTGTTCTACCATTTAAGCCAGTACACAAGTGTATAGCGCCTACATTCTGCATACTGTTAGTTGATAAGTGCACTCATGCATGGACTGTCTCAAATCCAGAGGAGCTCTAGAGGAGGTTTTCCTCAAGGATGTTCGCTGCATTCATCCATGTCTCAGTTCTTACCAGACTCCTGGCACCTCAAAAGCATGAATCCCCCTCACACACTTAGTGATTCTCTCTCCGACACACACTCCTTGGCAAGCAATCGGGTGTTACAACAGTCTTATGCGCTACTTACTACCACAGAGGTAGTTTCCTTACATTTACTTTGACTTTTATCTGATTGCAGACAGGATGAACCTGAGATATTTCATGTTTAATCTGCTCAACTTCATTCATTTGTTAATAAACATACATTCCTGCATTTCAGGTCTGCAACACATTCCCAAAAAAGTTGGGACGGGGGCAATTCAGGGCTAGTAATGAGGTGGAAAAACTGAATAATGATGTGATTCCAAACAGGTGATTGTAATCATGGTTTGGTACAAAAGCAGCATCCAGGAAAGGAGTCTCTGATGAGCAAAGATGATCAAATGTGTGAGAAAATTATTGAAATGTTTAAAATGTTCAACAACAGCTGATATAACCACATGGGTGAGGGATTACTTTGGCAAACCTTTGTCAAGCACTACAATACAGAGTTACATGCACAAATGCCACTTAAAACTTTACTGTGCAGAAAAGAAGCCTTATGTTAACCATGTCCAGAAGTGGCGTCAACTTCTCTGGGCTCAGAGGCATCTAGGATGGACCATCACACAGTGTATTGTGGTCATATGAATCAGCGTTTCAGGTCTTATCTGGAAAAAATGGATGCCGTGTGCTCCGGACCAAAGACAAAAAGAACTACCAGACTGTTATAAGAAACAAGTCCAAAAGCCAGGGTCTGTCATGGTATGTGGTTGTGTCAGTGCCCTTGGTGAAGGTCATTTACACTTCTGTGATGGCAGCATTAATGCAGAAAAGTACATTGAGATCTTAGAGCAACATGTGCTGCCTTCAGGATGTCATCTTTTCCTTTTGCACCACATGCTGCACACATTACAAAGGCATGGCTGCGGAAGAAGAGGGTACGGGTACTGTGTCAACAACGACCCCATATTGTTGCACATCTTAAGACGTGTTTGCAGGAAGAATGGTACAAAGTAAAAGCTGAAACACTAAATCACTTGGTATCCTTGGTGCCAAAATGTCTTAAGTGTGGTGAAAAGGAATGGCAACATTACAAAAAGGTAAATGCTTTACTGTCCCAACATTTTTTGGAATGTGTTGCAGGCCTGAAATGCAGGAATGGATGTTTATTAATAAATGAAATGAAGTTGAGCAGATAAAACATGAAATATCTCAGGTTCATCCTGTCTGCAATTAAATAAAAGTCAAAGTAAATGTAAGAAACAACCTACGGCATGTAAATCCACTCAGCAATATGAACACAAGTACTAACTTACGTGTCTTACTGACTCCTCCTGAAGGGGCGAGCTGGAGCGTCCATTAGCCGCGTAAAAGCGACCGCTGTTGCTGCTCAGGGCCTCCTGAGTACAGCTGCGCGACATCCCAAAACCTGAGCGCAAGCTGCTGCTGCTGCTGCTGTAGGACTCTGCTGCTTTGGCATCGCTTGTCCTGCTCCTGTAAGTCCTGCTACTGCTGCTGCTGGAGGCATCGTTCAGTGCCAGCGTGGACAGCTCCCGCGTCAGGTCGCTCTGGCTGACGGACTTCCTCCGGCTCAGGGAGACGCTAGACGACACGGGAGAGGTGGGGAGGTAGCTTGACCGTGCCGGCGTGTAGTTGTAGGACGAGTAGGTTGAGCCGCCGTTGAGTCCAGAACTGTAGCTTTTGAACGGTGTGCGGCTCAGGCTCTCGCTGCGGCGTCCGCCCAGAAGGTCGGCGCGTGGGATCGTGCGCCCGCGCTCGGGCTCTGACGAGGCACTGTAGTTCCTTGTGCGGCTGCCGCTCGAGCTCAGGTAGCTGGACGGGGAGTAGGTCGTTGAAGGGGATTTGTAGGGGAGCTTGTCTCGATCGTAAGTCCCGAGCGAGGGGGTCAGGGAGGAGCCGTAGGAGCTGTAGTGGCTGGTATAGGAGGAGCCAGCGTAGCGCTTGGCAGTGGAGGAGACGCGAGACATGCTGGGAGCTGGGTCGGAGATGGGACGGTGGCAGGATGCATCGACTGCAAAATAATAAGAATAATAGTAATTAGCATAAAGCTCAGACTGCAACACATTTACTAAACCCTTGCTGGGGGCATTTGCGTGGCATAGCAGTGGGGGTAGCTGAAATAGTCTAGCCACTGAGACATGCACTTGTTTGTTTGTGCTCAGTGCCCACCCTAGACCTGAATAAAAATAAGAGTTGCGTCAGGAAGGGCATACCCTGGACGGGGCGGTAATCCATCACTGGGCGCAGGTTTTCAAGTTCCTTAGACATAGCCAATCATGTCTGTGCAGACGCCTGGCCAGTCGGCCGATAACACAGCTGAGATTTTTTTTCCTCTGAATTTTCCCGCCAAGTTTTCCCCCTAATTTAGTCATATCCGATTACCCTAATTGTGTCCCGCTTCACGTCTAATGATACAACCCTCCACTTCTGACTGAGGAGCTTCGCAACTGACACACGCCCCCTCCGACACGTGTGCAGTACCGACTGCCTCTTTTCACCTGCACGAGGCGAGTTCATATGCCGATCAGCCTTGTGCATGGAGAGCCACACCCTGATCAGCATTATTCCTCAATCAGCCAGCAGAGGTCGTAACTGCACCAGTCTGGCTCATGCCACCCTAAACAACAGCCAATCGTTGTTCATGTGGCCGCCCAGCCCAGTCGGATGGCAGAGCTGAGATTCGATACGTTTACATATTCGGCATTTAGTGGACGCTTTTATCCAAAGCGACTTACAGTTCAGTTACAGTGACAGTACACAATCTAAGCAATTGAGGGTTAAGGGCCTTGCTCAAGGGTCCAACAGTGGCAAGCTGAAAGTGGTGGAGCTTGACCAGCAACCTTCTAATTACTAAACCAGTACATTACCACTAGGCTACAGCTGTCCCCTTACGATGTATTCGAAATCTCAGCTCTGGTGTGCTAGTGTATTTTACCGCTGCGCCACCTGAGCGGCTTTATTCTTTCTTAAATTAGTGTTGAGAAGAAACTGAGTGCCAGCCAACAGCTACCGGATGGCAGCAGAGTAGCAGGTGGACACACCAAAACAGTGTAATATTTATAGGTCTTTATTCATTAACAAAAACACAGAGCTTACTCTGGTACTACTGATAATACCCGCAATGATGCCGCTCAGGGGGCGCAGCTGTAAAAACACACGCTGGAACCAGAGCTGGGATCTCGAATACATCGTATCGAGCGGCAACATGAACGACGATCGGCCTGTTGTTCAGATATGAGCGGGACTAAGCCGGATGGGGTCTCTCTCTCATGACTGGTGCAATTACGACCTCTGCTGGCTGATTGATGCCGCCTGCACAGAGATGAAAAAAAAGAGTGCTCTCAGGGTGTGGCTCTCCGTACACAGTGCTGAGCTGCACTGCACTCGTCAAAAAGTGTAGGTGATAAGATGCATACGGCATGCTGCCCACGTGTCGGATTCGTTCTCCTCAATCGGAGCAGGGATCGAGGGCCGTACATCGTATCGAATCTCGGCTCTGCCTTGCCGGCTGAGCGGCCACATGAACAACGATTGGCCTGTTGTTCAGATATGGATGGGACTAAGCCGGATGGGGTCTGTCGAAGTAGCACTGATTTGTGAAAGTATGTACCACAGGTAAGATCAGTGAATCCAATGAGTTAGCTAAACTGCTGTTTAAACAATTCAGTAATAAAGTGGTACATAATGGCGCATTACCCAGCTCTGGTGTCAAGTATAATCCCTGCTTAAAATGGTAAACATTTGCTTAGCACATTGTGTAAGCCTATTGCACCAAGTTCCTCCCACATTCTTCCTGGAAGGTCCAGTGCTAGGCAGTTAGACCAGGCTGTGCACTGCAGACTCTGCTGTGTGTCTGTGTAACATGAGTCTCCGCAGCAGAGCCGCATGTGAAGGTGGTCGAGTGCGTTCTCATGGTGAAGCAGGCTCCGGTTCACGGGGCACTGCGACATCTGAATAAATAAAAGTATCTGGTGTTGTTGATGGTGCGTGTTGGGTTCGGGAGAAAGCTCCTATTTCTTTAACTGCTCGCGATCACGCGTACACATTTGCATTCGTTGCTCCTGCTACTGTTCTCTTAGTGCGGTCCGTAGAGGCATCAATAATTCAGCGCTGAGATGTGGGGTAGGCAGCAGTGGAGGCGGTCCAAAGCACGTGGCACGGCCAAACCACAAACACGCGCTACAGACGAGAACCCACACGACGCTGGGCAGCCTTTGTCAAGCCACATTTAGTTGGTGTCCTTTCCAAAGTAAACAAAGAGTAACCGACATGATGGAGACATGCAGGCAGTTACTATGGTGCTCGCAAATCGAACCCAAGCTGATTCACCAAGCTTGTTTCTACACTCACTGTCCATTTTATCAGCTCCACTTATCATATAGAAACACTTTGTAGTTCTACAATTACTGACTGTAGTCCATCTGTTTCTCTACATACTTTGTTAGCCTGCTTTAATGCTGTTCTTCAATGGTCAGGACCCCCACAGGACCACTACAGAGCAGGTATTATTTAGGTGGTGGATCATTCTCAGCACTGCAGTGACACTGACATGGTGGTGGTGTGTTAGTGTGTGTTGTGCTGGTATGAGATATTAGACACAGCAATGCTGCTGGAGTTTTTAAATAGTGTCCACTCACTGTCCACTCTATTAGACACTCCTACCTAGTTGGTCCACCTTGTAGATGTAAAGTCAGAGACGATCCCTCATCTATTGCTGCTGTTTGAGTTGGTCATCTTGTAGACCTTCATCACTGGTCACAGGACGCTGCCCATGTGGCGCTGTTGGCTGGATATTTTTGGTTGGTGGACTATTCTCAGTCCAGCAGTGACAGTGAGGTGTTTAAAAACTCTAGCACATATCATACCAGCACAACACACACTAACACACCACCACCATGTCAGTGTCAGTGCAGTGCTGAGAACGATCCACCATCTAAATAATACCTGCTCTGTAGGGGTCCTGTGGGGGGTCCTGACCATTGAAGAACAGCATGAAAGGGGGCTAACACAGCATGTAGAGAAACAGATGGACTACAGTCAGTAATTGTAGAACTACAATTGATAAGTGCTGATTAAATGGACAGTGAGTGTAGAAACAAGGAGGTGGTTTTAAGTTATGGCTAATCAGTGTACATAGATGTTTTAAAGCACCATTTGCTGCCATCTAGATAACAAATTGTTCCTGCTTGTTTCAGATGATGTCAAACCCTATTCTACACATGCTGCTTGGTAGTATGAATGTACAGGTACTAGACTGGACAGCCTGCAGTCCAGACGTTTCCTAGTGAGAATGTGTGGAGCTGTATGCGGTGTAATATACTCTATCAAGGATCCAAAAATAAAAAAGCCCTTCACTTTCAAAACCACAATAATTGTTGTCCATATTTCACAATTCCAGAACAGGCAACATGTCTGCTGTATTGCAGCTTATGATGCAATACTTATACGTTTATAATGAGAGTATATACAGAAAACAATAAAGTTAATCAGTCAAAACATTAAATATCTTATCTTTGATACATAGTTGAGTAGTCACAGTAATGGCTTATAAAACTAAAATACCCCAGCATGGCTATAATAAAGAAATAAAATAATCATTTTTTATTTCAAAACTAAGGGGCAGTTATACCCAACATGCTTGTGTCCAGTGTGTCTGGTACTTAAGCTGAAGTCTAGAGCACATCTATATTTACCCTGAAATCTGAGCAGATAAGAGCTCTGTGTCCACCATGGCCAAACTGACGCCTTAGTGCTACCCTCTAACCAGTGGCAGACTGGTATGAGACCCTTCTCATCTAAACCTCAAGCTTTACTATCAAAAAACTATGAAATGAAAATCTTAATAATGACTAATTTCATTTTAGTTCCATTTCCTGGATCTTCTAGAACTGACTGTAAAGCATTACGTGTAATCTGGTTGGGTTTGAACTCTCATCCAATTAAATGTAGAAGTTCCTAAAGGGTCTTCATTACACTTTCATACATGAACCTCTTAGCTTGGACATCTGGGGAGTATATTATGCTTGCCCACTACCTCTGGAATCCAGGGTTTGAATCCCCAGCGGTGCTATCGACTAGTCAGGAGTTTATACACAGACATGATTGGCTCCATCTGAGGGTGATTGCCTAGGTCCAGCGGTGGAATGGCGCCCTGTCTGGGATGTGTTACCGCATTGGTCCCAGTGAGATATATATATATATATACCATAACATTCAACCATAACATTAAAACCACCTTCTTGTTTCTATACTCACTGTCCATTTTATCAGCTCCACTTACCAAATAGAAGCACTTTGTAGTTCTACAATTACTGACTGTAGTTCATCTGTTTCTCTACATACTTTTTTAACCTCCTTTTACTCTGTTCTTCAATGGTCAGGACCCCCACAGGACCACTACAGAGCAGGTATTATTTAGGTGGTGGATCATTCAGGGCACTACAGTGACACTGACATGGTGGTGGAGTGTTAGTGTGTGTTGTGCTGGTATGAGTGGAGATTTTAAACACCTCATTGTCACTGCTGGACTGAGAATAGTCCACCAACCAAAAAAAACATCCAGCCAACAGTGCCCCGATGACCAACTCGAGCAGCAGCAATAGATGAGCGATCGTCTCTGACTTTACATCTACAAGGTGGACCAACTAGGTAGGAGTGTCTAATAGAGTGGACAGTGAGTGGACACGGTATTTAAAACTCCAGCAGCACTGCTGTGTCTGATCCACTCATACCAGCACAACACACACTAACACACCACCACCATGTCAGTGTCACTGCAGTGCTGAGAATGATCCACCTGCTAAATAATACCTGCTCTGTAGTGGTCCTGTGGGGGTCCTGACCATTGAAGAACAGGGTAAAAAAAAGTTAAAAAGTATCCTCACTTCTTTTATTATTTTATTTCATTATCATTGTTTACCAGTGTGTCAGGGAGGGTCCTGTTTCCCTTGGAATTACAAGGCAAAATGCAGTAACACACACCGGACAGGGCGGCGATCCACCCCCTTCACACCTGGCCACTATGTTTCTATGTAGACGCCCGACCAGCCGATAGCACTGCTGGGGATTCGAACCCTGGATACCAGCAATAGGTGGCTAGCACAATTCACTGCAATGCCACTCGATCGCCCTGTCACCAACTTTCTAAGAAATATAGGTATCTTACTGCGTATTTATTTGCTACTCTTTTTTAAAATATTTTTCTTTATGCATTTTCTCCCCTTTTTTTTTTAGCGCGTCCAATTGCCCGATATGGGCAATATCCAATTGCGTCATGCTTCCTCTCCACAAATGCCGATCCCCGCTCTGACTGAGGAGAACGAAGCTAACTTACGCCCCCTCCGACACGTGGGCAGCATGCCGTATGCATTTTATTACCTGCACTTTGACGAGTGAAGTGCAGCTCAGCGTTGTGTATGGAGAGACACACCCTGAGAGCACTCTTTTCTCATCTCTGTGCAGGCGCCATCAATCAGCCAGCAGAGGTCGTAATTGCACCAGTCATGGGAGAGAGACCCCATCCGTCTTAGTCCCGCCCAAATCTGAACAACAGGCCGATCGTCGTTCATGTGGCCGCTCAGCCTTAGCCGGCAGGCAGAGATGAGATTAGATACGATGCATTCGAGATCCCAGCTCTGGTTCCAGCGTGTGTTTTTACCACTGCGCCACCTGAGCGGCTTGCTTTGCTACTCCTAACCAGTAGATTAATCCACCCTAGAAAGGAGTGCATAGCAAAACCAGCATGACAAAATGCCTTTCCACAAGCCGAATGCAATTCCGTTTTTATGATGTGATCAGCGTTACTGGAGCCCGAGTATCACGTATGTGCTATATACTCTGCTATAAGATAGGTGTTATGTAATAGGTACCTGCTGCAAGTAGAGCCGTTCTCTTAGTTCCAGCCAATGGAAAAACAGCGCTGGCAGTTTTTTACATCACAGATCCGACTCTCATTGCTCAAACTTAGACAAATAAAGAAACAAAAACAGCAATGTTTATCAATGCAAAACCACTAAATCCAAAAATTGCCCTGATTCTGATTGTATGTATTCTATATAATTAATTATTTACCACTTAGCCAAAGCAATATACAAGTCCAGCCAGTAAAACTTGACTCGGCATGTTTACAAATTCACATGTCGGACCATGTGTGGCACAACTAAAAAAAAAAACACAGCAAAACAAATGTAGGCTATTCCTATATGACAATGTAATACAGGTGTCAAATGTAAACAACATAACAACATATACACACGCGCATCGTACAGATCATATCGAAATGATAGGATTATCCCAAGCGCATCAGATTTTAAAAAATATATAATATTTTAAAATGGAATTGAGGCTCACCAGTGCTGCTTTCTGCAGCTAGACAGGGTGCTGCTTTGGAGGCTTCGGCCCCAGAGTGAGAAGACCAGGGAGGATTGCATGAGCACAGTGAACCCGAATGCCAGAGATCATGTTACTGCCATGGTAAATATAGCTGTTGCCTACGACCTCAATCGCTCACTCAACACTAAATGGCATTCCAGCTCTTAAAGGACTAGCATTGATGCTTTTCATGGGCAAGGAGGGTTGTTTACTAGTGGTATTTGGACTTTTTGGTACTGCTAAAACTAGGGACGGCTATGTCCACCACAGTACCTAAGTACCAAACCACACATAATGGCTGCAATAACGTTTTATATGGGTTCCCTGGGTTTCCTTTTATCTCCCCGATCTGATCAAGGAAAGCCACAACACCTCACTCCACCAATCTCACACATGTCCAATCTGTGGTTGCTTCTTATCACCTGCCAGTGTTGGGTTCCTACACAGAGCTGTACTTCATATGGAAAGACACTCTACGCTGTATGTGACAACCCCCCCCCCCTTCCCCCCCTTTTCATTTGTGAGCAGGTGCCTGGACCTGTCCTGGAGATTGCGTAGTGTTTGTGAGAACCCCAGCCAAGTTCGCTGAAATTCAAACACTCCACAGTGAGTGATGTGCTAGCGCATCAGACCCTGTGCCATGCGAGTCCGCAAATAATGCGCTTTTACCCTAGTATTGGCCTTTAAACAACTGGAAACCATGTGCATGCCCTTTACCATGAAAGGAATTTCAAATATGTTGGAGCTATGCGGTATAAACAGTATAAACAAGCGGGGCGGCGCAGTGGCTAAGCGGGTAGCACTGTCGCCTCACAGCAAGAAGGTCCTGGGTTCGATCCCCAGGTGGGGCGGTCCGGGTCCTTTCTGTGTGGAGTTTGCATGTTCTCCCCGTGTCGGCGTGGGTTTCCTACGGATGTTCCGGTTTCCTCCCACAGTCCAAAGACATGCAAGTGCGGTGAATTGGAGACACTAAATTGTCCAAGACTGTGTTTGATACAGTATAACCTTGTGAATCGATTAATCTTGTGTAATGAGTATCTACCGTTCCTGTCATGAATGTAACCAAGGTGTAAAAACATGACGTTAAAATCCTAATAAACAAATAAACATTTGACCAATCAACAATCTGCCCACTTTTTTATATGCTTGGTCCCTGTCTCAAGAAAAGTAACCAACTTTTTTGTATTTTCCCCCAATTTTCCTCCCAATCTAGTCATATCCAATTACCCGATTGCACTACACTTTCGTGCCGAGTATAGCCGTGACGAACACACGCCTTCCTCAGACACATGCAGTAACCGACTGCATCTTTACACCGGTACAAGGCGAGTTTATATGTGGATCAGATTTGCACATAATGGGCACGCACTGATCTCATTATCCCTTTTCTCTGTGCAGGCACCATCAACCAACCAGAGGTCGTAATTGCATCAGTTATGAGGAATCCCCTCCGGTACCTACCCTACAAATGTGCCAATCATCATTCGTGTAGGTGCACAGCCTGGAAAGGTACAGTAGAAGTCACTTGGCAATTGAAACAACCACTAAATGTGGGATCAATGATTTATAAACGTGTAATACACTAGAATACACTGCAGTGGAAAGGGTGCATAAATACATCGATCAGCTTCAACATTAAAACAGCTCCACTTACCATATAGAGACACTGTGTAGTTCTACAATTACTGACTGTAGTCCATCTGTTTCTCTGCATGCTTTGTTACCCCCCTTTCATGCTGTTCTTTAATGGTCAGGACTCTCCAAGGTGGTGGATCATTCTCAGCACTGCAGTGACACTGACATGGTGGTGGTGTGTTCGTGTGTGTTGTGCTGGTATGAGTGGACAACACTCAGACACAGCATCGCTGCTGGAGATTTTAAATCAGTGTCCACTCTGTAAGACAGTCCTACCTAGTTGGTCCACCTTGTAGATGTAAAGTCAGACACGATCACACACCTATTGCTGCTGTTTAAGTTGGTCATCTTCATCAGTGGTCATAGGATGCTCCCTACGGGGCGCTGTTGGCTGGATATATTTGGTTGGTGGACTATTCTCAGAGGTGTTTAAAAACTCCATCAGCATTACTGTGTCTTATCCACTCATACCAGTACAACACACACTAACACACCACCACCAGTGGTCAGTGTCACTGCAGCGCTGAGCATGACCCACCACCTAAATAATACCTACTCTGTGGTGGTCCTGTGAGTCCTGACCATTGAAGAACAGCATGAAAGAGGGCTAACAAAGCATGCAGAGAAACAGATGGACTACAGTCAGTAATTGTAGAACTACAAGTGCTTCTAAATGGACAGTGTAAATAAATGTATGCTTTATGCTATGCTGCTCAACAGCGCCACTCGTGTCCAGAAAGCGCATCGCAAACCTTGAACTGCAGCGTACATGGGAAAATCAGTTGACTTCATTCAGAATGAACTGCACTGCATAACCTTATCATAATGCTAATAGCTACAATAAACTACTGTCTTGTTTTTGTCTACTAATTAACGTATAAGGGGTTAAATAAATGTTAAAGCATAAAGCAAACGGCAAAAATGCAAGCTAGTGTAGTTACATGTAAAAAAAAAAAAAAAAACACCATTATTTATTAGCAAGCGAATTCGTTTAGCCTAATAGCGTTTGCTAATATTTAATTCGGTTTCTATAGTAACTTTGAGTTAGCAGCGTGCTAATATGCTAACTAGAGCTTTCTGTGCAACCGAGTCAGTCCGAGCCGTGGGAAGAATGTGTAGTACATTACTCACCTCACAGAGCAGTGTAGCATTCTGCTCTACTCTCTATCCAGCCATTACACACAGCTACTTACTGTACAATACTACAAAATAATTCGACTTTATACATAAGCCAGCAACCGACCTTATTAAATAATAAACCCCCGAATCTCAACCTTCTTATAACGGTTCTCTCACTTTAACTCAGACGTCAGAGGTGCGTTCTGTCACCTGATTGGCTCAAACCGTTCACTAAACCGTAAGCCTGTGTTCCCGCCCACTTTGTCACCCGGGTGACTGAAGTAAACAGATACCCTAATCCTGACCAGAACAAATAGATAAACCACCTCCTTGTTTCTACACTCACTGTCCACTTTATCAGCTCCACTGACCATATAGAAGCACTTTGTAGTTCTACAATTACTGACTGTAGTCTATCTGTTTCTCTGCATGCTTTGTTAGCCCCCTTTCATGATGTTCTTCAATGGTCAGGACCCCCACAGGACCACTACAGAGCAGGTATTATTTGGTTCTCAGCACTGCAGTGACACTGACATGGTGCTGGTGCGTTAGTGTGTGTTGTGCTGGTATGAGTGAGTATGTTTTTAAACATCTCAATGTCACTGCTGGACTGAGAATAGTCCAACCAAAATTATCCTGCACCTTGTGGGCAGCGTCCTGTGACCACCGATAAAAGTCTAGAAGATGACCGACTCAAACAGCAGCAATAGATGAGCGATCGTCTCTGACTTTACATCCACAAGTTGTACCGACTAGGTAGTGTCTAATAGAGTGGACAGTGAGTGGATACGGTACTTAAAAACTCCAGCAGCGCTGCTGTGTCTGATCCACTCATACCAGCACAACACACACTAACACACCACCACCATGTCAGTGTCAGTGCAGTGCTGAGAATGACCCACCACCTAAATAATACCTGCTCTGTGGTGGTCCTGACCATTGAAGAACAGCATGAAAGGGGGCTAATAAAGCATGCAGAGAAACAGATGGACTACAGTCAGTAATTGTAGAACTACAAAGTGCGTCTATATTCTCAGTGAAGCCGATAAAATGGACAATGTGTGTAGAAACAAGGAGGTGGTTTTAATGTTATGGCTGATTGGTGTATGTATGGTGGAGGGCCATTTATCTGAAGACAGTATGTATGTTAGAGGGACATTTGGCTGTGGAGGGTATGTATGGTGGAAGGACGATTGACATTGGAGGGTATATATTGTGGAGGGCCAAATCACTCTGAAGGGGGTGGTATGTATGGTAGACAGTCATTTATTTGAAGACAATATGCATGATAGAGGGTCATTTGGCTTTGGAGGCCATGGTATGGTATTTGGCAGTAGATGATATATACAGTGTATTGGCATCTGACTTGTATAATCCATATGTATAATTCATTCCTGGTATGCACCATCCCTGTTCTGGCCATGGAGTACTGCAGACTTGCATGTGCCACCGCTTACACACAGAGCCTTATTAGATATAGAGAGTCACGCTATGTTCTATGTGTATACACCACCACTCATGTTGGTGCTTCGATCAGTCCAGGCAATCATTTATTGCAACAGAAGCCAGAAGCAACCCATCCAACCGACCCTCCTTCAGACACGGACATTTATGACTTAATATATTAAACCGCTGCGCCACCCGAGTGTCCGTTGAGGTATGTAAAGTTTACACGCACAGGGTTTTGTCTTGGTATATATGTGGTTAAAGGGGTGTATGTATCCATCAATAAAAAGGGACCCCCACTGACCAGACATTATGTGTGTTGTGGACCATTTTAGCAATGCAATGGCAGGTAGTGTGTTGTACTGGTGTGGGTGTCTTATGTGAAGCAGAAAACAGTGCTGGGATGAAAACAGGGCCAAAAATACAAAGGCAAATATGAACCAAACAAATCTTGAAGTTGTAAACACACCTTATATATTTTATTTTCCTTCCATTTTTTGACATTTCAGTCATTACCTGGAGAAATATTAATAACTTGTTGCAAACAAATGACCACTTGTTTATGCAACAGCGGGGCAATTTGGTAACATGCATTTAAATAGTACTGTTTATAATGTGCTGAATTCTAATGAAACAAAAATTTATTTACTGGATGGGTGTAAAGTGACCCTTCATAACGTCAGAAAATTAAATGGCACAAACTTAGTGATTCTGACAGACAAAACAATTTAAAAACAAGTTAATCAAACCACCTGATGCCCTAATGTAATTAATTTGACACACTCAAAGCTTAACACTTGGCACACAAAAAAAAAAAAAAAAAAAATACAAAGTGTACTATACTGACTATTTTAAAATAGTAAAAAATAATAAATACAATGTTCACTATACTGTTTTTAAAATAAATAAAAACATAATACTACAACGTTCACTAAACTGTTTTTAAAATAAACAAATATTAAATAGAAAGCTCACTATAATGATTTAAAAAAAAAAAAAAAAGTTCACAGTACTGACTTTAAAATAAAAGTTCATAATAAATAAAAATAATAAATACAAAGTTCACTGTCATTTTAAAAATAAATACATAATATTAAATATTAAGCTCATTATAATGATTTTAAAATAAATAATAATAAATACTAAACTCACTAACAATTTTAAAATAAATAAAAAGTTCACTGTACTGACTAAAATAAAAAATAAAATTCATAATAAATAAAAATAATAAATACAAAGTTCACTGAACTTAAAAATGAAAAAAAGGTTCATAACAAATGAAAATAATAAATACAAAATTCACTATACCATTTTTAAAATAAATAAATAATAAATACAAAGCTCAATGTAACAATTTTAAAAGAAATAATAAATACAAAGTTTACTATACTGACTTTAAAAAATCTTAGTTTTTTACATTCTACATTTTGTAAAATTCTCTTGAATCTTTATTTAACTGATAAAAGTAGAAAGAAAAGATTTCCAGTGTTTTCATTTATCAACTTTATTATAATTCGGACATATAAAGGCTTTTAGCATTTGATGCCTGCAACACACTCCAAAAAAGTTGGGACAGATGTGTGTTTACCCCTGTGTTCTATCACCTTTAGACACTTTTTTAATGGTTTGGGAACTGACGTTAAAAAAACAAATAAACAAACAAACAAATCTGTGACAGACTAAGAGCTATCCAGATTCCCTGAATCTTTTTACAATATTATAAATAGTAGACAAACGACTGAATTATTTGCAATCTTGCATTACAATTCTCTCCTGAAGTTTGGTACAAACTGGTGAGCCGTGACCCACTTGTAAACACTGATATTTTGGTGGATCCTCTTTTTATACCCGATCTTGATACCCTCACCTGTTACCAATTTTGATACTTATTGTGGAACTCTGTCATTTTATAAAAAAATTTACTCAGATTTTGCCTCTTTCCCAACTTTTTTGGAGTGTGTTGCCTGCATCAAATTCTTAATGTTTTATATTTACAAAATACAATGCAGTTGATCAGTGAAAACACTGGAAATCATTTCTTTAAATAAATATTCAAGAGAATGAACAAATCACAGATTCTTCTTTTATTGCATTTAACAAAACGTCCCAAATTTTTCAGAAATGTGGTTTGTAAATACAAAGCTCACTATAGTGATTTTAAAACAATTAAATATTCAACAAAACGTTCAAAGTGCAACAACTGATTTCAGAATAAGTTAAACAATTACATTTAGTACAAATATATTGAAATTTAAATCATGTTTAATTCTAGGTAAATAAATAAAAACAAACCAGTGACAAACCATATTGACTAAAATGACTCTTTCAGAAGTGGTAATAATAGACACACTAGCATGGAAAATTTATATTTAAATTATTGTTAAATCCTGAAAACCTGTTTAATTCAATCAATAATCATTATCCAAGACGAATTTAGCATAACATAAAAAAACTGTCCTTAACCTTTACAGAAAACATAAAACATTTTATTATAATCAGTCTCTTAAATATACAACTAGTTTTCCTTTCAATGTGAATACATTCTGAATAGAATATGGAGGTGATTATATGCATTAATAGATATTTAAATAATTACTCTCTATATAATCTATAGTAGACTACTGATTTTTATTTAGATTTTAAAGCTTACAATAATTACAATCACTGAACTGCATCGGTCAGCCTATTGGAAACCTTCACCAGGGCAGAGACAAGAACAGTGAATGTCGTCAATGATATAAACACAGTGTTTTACTCCTTTAATCATTCTAATTTACAATAACAAGAAAATTATTAATGTTTTTATCTGTCATTTCTATAAGAAGCTATTTGGTAGGTTGATAAATCGAACCCAGGGATGTCCAAACTACAACCCGCAGAAACACAATTTTGAAACGGCTCGTGAGGTATTTTAGAAATAAAATTAAAGTTGGTCTGCAAAAAAAGCATGAATGTTTGAACTCTAGGTGTCGCTATTGCATAAAACAAATCTAAATGGTCTCCCTCTTCTTTTCCCCAACTCAAAACATCTACGTTACACCTACGTTAATGTTCCCAAGTTTTTGGATAAACATCCCAGCTCCATCTAGCCGGCGTAGCGAATAAGCGTCGCTCCCTACCTTTGGAATCTTACTTAAAATGGTGGAATACCCTATGTAGTGCACTTCACTGGAACATCTGGTGTGAATAAAACTCTCCCACAGAATTGGCGCTAATGGTTGTAAGAACCGATTTCTAAACCGATCAGACCTGATTTAAGTAAGAAATGCTGTTATTTGCATTTATTCAGTTTGCGTCACACAGGTGATGCGTCAATGAAACGCTTGATTGGCTTTCTAACGAGTTCGTGTTTTACTTCACAACCGGGAAAAGTTTGGAGGTTTTTAATTATAAGCACATTTACAAAATAACAGATTATATTCCTAATGGAACAACACATGGTCATAAATGTAATAGCATCTGGAAGAACATAAGCTAAGGTAAGCAGTGGTTATGATTTCTTTTGCTGTGTTTTGGATTTTGGCCGCTGTGCCGTGATTTATCGTGCGCTTTTGTTTTGCAGTGAAAACAAAACATATCAGTTGAAGCTTTTAACTGGTACCTTCTTGTTACGGAAATTACATTCATCTGCACAATGACCAGGAAAGTAAAGGCACTAAATACAACAGCAAAATACAGTCGCTAATCTGTTGTTTTTTTATCTGAACTTACATATTATTTGTTTCTATGCTGCATTTCCAATATATGTTTTGTGTAGATTATATTGACTCGTGACTTGACTCGGACTCTAGCCTAAAGACTACTGACTTGACTCAGACTCGTATTTTGTGACTTGTGAACATCTCTGGTCTGTGGCCTGTCTGGCCCCCCAAAAGAAAAGTTTGGACACCCCTGCTCTAACGGAAAGGAACAGTATGTGAACGCGAACAGAGCTGCAGTGCAAAGTACTACTTTAATCCATAGTCATTCCCACGAGGCAACTTTAATTCCTATACTATACTATACACATAATATTACTTTTAAACCACAGATGCCTCTTAAATGATGTGGAATGATTATAATTGTTAATAAGAAAAAGTGCCTGATTACAGATTCTATTGGCTGATCCTAGTTTGCGTAAACTGATCACATCTCCAAAACCAATGTACAGTTGTATACAAAAGTTAGAACACCCCTTGTGAAATTCCATGTTCTGTTAAATTTCCAGTCTCTGTGGTGAAAAACTAAATACGGCATTAAGTATGAATTTAATGCACAACTATTGGCTACATTTGCTGAAAAATAAAATCTGTACTATTTACAAATGCCACGGTTTGTTTTATTTCTTCAAAATGTTAAACCGGTAAGTTACAATACACGGAATTTCAGAAGTTGTGTCCCACTTAATGCATAAAACTGTATCCTTAAACCGAGAAGAACTGCTAAGTTGCGGTTACTACTATCCACAAATGAACCAGTGCAAGATACAATTTAATTTCATACAATTGTGAATCAGTCAGGAATGTTTTTCTATCCTGTGTAAAGGGATATAAATTATAAACATCGATATATCTCTGAACACGTTGTAAACTCTGAAGTAGCTGTTTTATCATCAATACATTACATAATGACATGGCTTCGTTCGTTAGATCTGGTGGATCTACCAACTGGTCCAGTATAGCATTTAATACTAGTTAATAGTTGATAGCTAAAGCTTGTTTATACAATCAGTTGTTTGTGTGAAATGAAAATGTTCCAGTCCCCCAATGGACTCAATGACGCACGTCACTTTTAGACCAAGAAGCACACAAAGGGTCGAATACGCAAGAAAAAATTTGGACAGGCCTGAAGAGTTCTATTACTAGATGGGATGAGTACTAATTCAAATAACACCTCAGTGTTAAATTAGAATCCAAACAACGGTGATTACTGCGTGATTAGAATTCGCAAGTGGAGAGCCATGCACTGACCCCACTCACATTAGTCCGGTCTTTAACTTTCCCGCCAGACTTTAAATGGCCGATTTTTGTCTGCTGCGTGCACTGCCAATTATGCGCCCAGCAGACCGGTAGCAGAGCTGAGGTTCGAATTCATTTACATTTACATTTTCAGCATTTAGCAGACACCTTTATCCAAAGTGACTTACATTACAGTTACAGTGTACAGTCTAAGCAACTGAGGGTTAAGGGCCTTGCTCAAGGGCCCAACAGCAGCAACCTAGCAGTGGTGGGGCTTGAACCAGCAACCTTTGGATTACTAGTCCTGTGCCTTAACCACTAGGCTACAGCTTGCCCCTGCAGAATTCATAGCAGAATAGCCCGCTGTGCCCAACTCCGGATCCTGAACCCGGTCCCATTCAGGCTTCTTAGATCCTTGGTGCTATTCCGACAACCGACCCACGTTTGCACCAGTGTTTACTGGAACTAGGGATGTGTTGTCGACAGACGCTGCAGGACAGTGTTCATTAGAAATTAGAAGGTTACTGGTTTACCAGTACAGCCAAGTTGCCACTGCTGGGCCCCTGAACAAGCTACTTAACTCTCAATTCGTTTTGATTAAAAGCATCAGCTAAATGCCTCAGATGTAAATGACAACGGAAGTAAACAGCAGTAACAAGCTGGCGGGTGACAACTATTGGTGACAAGATGTTCTCTTTCCACTCCAACTTAACACGCCTACGGATGTAGTCGTGGTTCGTGCTATTCATCAGTTCCAGCTGGTTTGGAACCTATTTATTTTAAGTGAAAATGCGCAGAATGGTTCAAATTTGGGTACGTAAACCAATTCCACGTTGGCCGAAAAGGGCCATCAGTGGCTCAGCCACCAGAAAGTGGATTTGCCGTGTAGCATGTGAGTGTATCATAAGTGCAAAACAGCAAGAGAACAGTACAGGTCATTTTTCTCAGCACATACGAGCACACAGCCTCTCTCCAATCGCTGCTACTGACATTTCTATTACATTGAATTACTGTGAATCAAAAATGTTACATATTATAAAGCTTATAGACTAAAATTAATAGAATGTGTGAGGGGAAATCGCAAACGGACATGTAAAATACACCGACCAGGCATAACATTATGACCACTGACAGGTGAAGTGAATAACACTGATAATCTCTTCAACATGGGTGGGATATATTAAGCAGCAAGCATTTTCCCCTTAAAGTTGATGTGTTAGAAGCAGGAAAAATGGACAAGCGTAAGGATTTGAGCGAGTTTGACAAGAACCAGACTGTGATGGCTGGACGACTCGGTCAGAGCGTCTCCAGAACTGCAGCTCTTGTGGGGCGTTCCCGGTCTGCAGTGGTCAATATCTATCAAAAGTGGTCCAAAGAAGGAACAGTTGTAAACCGGCGACAGGGTCATGGGCGGCCAAGGCTCATTGATGCACGTGGGGAGGGAAGGCTGACCCGCGTGGTCCGATCCAACAGACGAGCTGCTGTAGCTCAAACTGCTGAAGAAGTTAATGCTGATGTTATGCCTGATCGGTGTAAACTGCCACGCATTCCTTCCATGACCAAACAAGGCCACTCAGGTGGCGCATTGGTAAAACACAGTAGCACACCAGAGCTGACATTTCGGACACGTCGGTTCGAAACTCAGCTCTGCCATCCGATTGGCTTGTCGTTCATACAGGATGGGAGCTGGACTGGACCTCATAACTGATGCAATCACAACCTTTGCTGGCTGATTGAGGGATAATGCTCGACTCAAAGCCGTACACAAAGCTGATCCGCATATGAACTCGCCTCGTGCAGGTGAAGAGATGCAGTCGGATAATGCGCACGTGTCGGAGGGGGCGTGTTAGTCTCGGTCGTCCTCGGTCAGCAGTGGGGATCAGCATCAGTAGAGTAATCGGGTAATTGGATACAACTAGATTGGGAGGAAAATAAGAGGACGTTCAGCTACTTTTCTTTAGCATATGTAATGACAAAGCTCATATGGTCAGTGCTGCCCTGGTGTCAGATTGATAGATTTGGCCTGGATGTGACGTCTTCTCAGGTCTTTTCTCCTCCTGCTGCGAATGAGGACGGGACCGGTGGTGATGATTGTCTCACGGTTCATAGGGTGGACGGTTTGTGCTTTCCTCTTTGAAGAATCGGCAATATGATTATAGATTACAGCAACCCCAGCCAAAACTAGAGGTAACGAGAAAAGAAAATCATAAAATGTGCAGCGGTACACACTGATCCACTTGAGGAATGTTGCAAGATTTCCTTTAAAACACTGTTTCAGGCTTTAAAACATAAGGCAGTCCGATACGGCCAAAAAACGTTAGTTCCTTCTTTTGTGGCAGGCATTATGACCATGGAGTCTGATTATTCCAGCGAGGTTTGTGCACGACCCTGCGCCTTCCGGTCATTTGGTCTTCGGCACCACCAGAATCTCGTCCCCGTCCTGAATGCTGTAGGAATGCAGGGCCCTCGTGCTGTACTTCATCTCCTCGGGGCCGAACGCCGAGTGCATGTCCTTGTCGATGTAGTAGAGGCGCATGTTGCTGGCCGAGAGCCGCACCACCGCTTTCAGCTGCTTCTTCAGCTCGGCGACGGTCTGATCCAGTCGGATTCTTACCTGCTCGACTCGGTCCTCGCAGTGCACCGCCACCTTAGCGTGGCAGCGGGGCCGGAGATCGATCTCGGCCAGGGGAGCCAGCTTGCCGTACTTGGTCACCAGACATTGGTATCTGTCACATAAAGAGTAGTGGCACTTTAGAAAGCAATAACAGTGGAATAAATACAGTGTATTCAGCCCCCTTGACAAACCATGGTCTGTAGATGTGCTAGAAACTGTAGCAATTTGAATTGGCTTAACATACACTACTGTATATTGCCAAAAGTATTCACTCACCCATAAATCATTGAATTCAGGTGTTCCAATCACTTCCACGGCCACAGGTGTATTAAACCAAGCACCTAGGCATGCAGACTGCTTCTACGAACATTAGTGAAAGAATGGGTCACTCAAGAGCTCAGTGAATTCCAGCGTGGTACCGTGATAGGATGCCACCTGTGCAACAAGTCCAGTCGTGAAATTTCCTCGCTAAATATTCCACAGTCGATTGTCAGTGGTATTATAACAAAGTGGAAGTGATTGGGAACAACAGCAACTCAGCCACGAAGTGGTAGGCCACGTCAAATGACGGAGCGGGGTCAGCGGATGCTGAGGCACATAGTGCTCAGAGGTCGCCAACTTTCTGCAGAGTCGATCGCTACAGACCTCCAAACTTCATGTGGCCTTCAGATTAGCTCAAGAACAGTGTGTAGAGAGCTTCATGGGATGGGTTTCCATGGCCGAGCAGCTGCATCCAAGCCTTACATCACCAAGCGCAATGCAAAGCGTAGGATGCAGTGGTGTAAAGCACGCCGCCACTGGACTCTAGAGCAGTGGAGACGTGTTCTCTGGCAATCCGATGGACGAGTCTGGGTTTGGCGGTTGCCAGGAGAACGGTACTTGTCTGACTGCATTGTGCCGAGTGTAAGGTTTGGTGGAGGGGGGATTATGGTGTGGGGTTGTCCTTCAGGAGTTGGGCTCGGCCCCTTAGTTCCAGTGAAAGGAACCCTTAATGCTTCAGCATACCAAGAGATTTTGGACAATTTCACGCTCCCAACTTTGTGGGAACAGTTTGGGGATGGCCCCTTCCGGTTCCAACATGACTGCGCACCGGTGCACAAAGCAAGGTCCATAAAGACATGGATGCGAGTTTGGTGTAAAGTAACCTCAACCTGATAGAACACCTTTGGGATGAATTAGAGCGGAGACTGTGAGCCAGGCCTTCTCGTCCAACATCAGTGTCTGACCTCACAAATGCGCTTCTGGAAGAATGGTCAAAAATTCCCATAAACACACTCCTAAACCTTGTGGAAAGCCTTCCCAGAAGAGTTAAAGCTGTTATAGCTGCAAAGGGTGGGCCGACATCATATTAAACCCTATGAATTAAGAATGGGAATCACTCAAGTTCATATACGTGTGAAGGCAGACGAGCGAATACTTTTGTCAGTATAGTGTAGTTTGCAAAGGCTCACAGCTGGGTCTTTAAGGGCAGTGGGATAACTCACTCTCAAATCCACTCACTCTCTTAACCGCTTATCCAATCAGGGTCACGGGGGGTGTGTGCTGGAGCCTATCCCAGCTTTTTAATGGCCGCAAGGCACACAGTAACACCCTTGATGGGGCGTCAGTCCATCGCAGGGCAGACACACACACACACACACCTATTCACCTATAGGGCAATTCAGCGTCTCCAATTAACCTGACTGCATGTTTTGGACTGTGGGAGAAAACCGAAGCTCCCGGAGGAAACCCACGCAGACACTGGGAGAACATGCAAACTCCGCACAGAAAGGACCCGGACCGTGCCACCTGGGGATCGAACCCAGGACCTTCTTCATGGTCAACAAAGCTCCAGTACCTATTAGGCAGCTCGTCCTCAGAGTAATCCTGATAGTAGCGGATGAAGAACCTCTCAGCATCCTCACGCTCTCCATTCGTGACGACACTTCCATTCAGGGAATTTACTGATGGAAGCCTGATACAAGAGGACACAAGCAATTTGAGCACTGGAGAGAATGTATGAACTCGCATGAGTGCAGGACGTCATGGAGCCACTTACTGTGCTATCATTAGACTGCGTCTCTCCATGTTAGTGTAAGGCTGCAATAGAGGAATGCCCCGCAGCCTCACTTCCTCCAGTTTGGGTAGGCAATTCAACTTCTCAATGTCCTCCCACCGACTGAGACCTAGTCAACCATAAACAGAAACTGTCTTAGCATGGTCGTTTTAGCTTCTACTACATTATACTGGTAATCAACAAAATAATTACCTAATTACATAACATAGCTTTATAAACCTTACCAGAGTTGTGCAAGTTGATGCTTCGCAGGTTGGGAAACAGGCGGCGGAGATTGTCCTCGGACTCCAGGATGGAACTCAGGTTGTTGTTAGCTAGGACGAGTGTGTCGAGAGAGGGGAACATGGTGCCAAACTTGCGCACCTCGCTCCAGTCCTGCAGATTGTTGTCTGTGATGTGCAGCAGGCGTAGCGAAGGACATGGAGTGGCGGTCGGCATCACAGTGTTGTACTCATTAAGGCACAGGAACAGCTCCTCCAATCTAAAAACGTGAATGAATTATAGTAATCCACTACTCATCTATGTTAAGGATTAGTAATACAGTGCCAACAACTCCCCAAATAGACATCGCTGCCTAAAAAAGACCTTATTTCTGAAGTTCGATTCTCGGCTCTGCTACCGGTCAGCTGGGCGCCCTCTAGCAGGCACAATTGGCTAATGCCTGTAGCAGACAAAATTGCATTTCAGTCTGCTGTGTGGGAAAAGACCGGACTAAGGAGTGGGGTTATCAACTCTATGTGAGCACCTTGGTTGCTCAGGATGTCTATACAGAAAGTGGAGGAGCGGAGATTGGGGCAGGGCTCTCCGTACGCAAAGCCGACCTCCACCGAAGACCTTACTTGTAAACCCACCAACAACAATGAACCAAAAAATTATGTTTTCACAATATTTCACAAAGGCACGGTGGCTTGGTGGGTAGCACTGTCGCCTCACAGCATGAAGGTCCTGTGTTCAATCCCCAGGTGGTGCGGTCCGGGTCCTTTCTGTGCGGAGTTTGCATGTTCTCCCCCTGTCTGCGTGGGTTTCCTCCGGGAGCTCCGGTTTCCTCCCACAGTCCAAAAACATGCAGTCAGGTTAATTGGAGACACTGAATTGCCCTATAAGTGAATGGGTGTGTGTGTGTATGTGTGTGTGTACGTCTGCCCTGCGATGGACTGGCTCCAGCACCTCCCTCGCGACCCTAATTGAATAAGCGGATAAGAAAATGAATGAATGAATTAATATTTCACAAATAATTTTGTATCTCCAATTCACCTCACTTGAATGTCTTTGGACTGTGGAGCTTCAGGAGGAAACCCACGCAGACACGGGGAGAACATGCACACAGAAGGGGGAATTGAACCCAGGATCTTCTTGCTGTGAGGCGACAGTGCTACCCACCGAGCCGCCTATATCATATAGACATAACACTAGAATTGCTTGGTTGGAGTCTATCATTTTTATAAAGCTATAAAAGTGTTTGTTGTTAAATGTGCTGTAAAGGAGTTTCCTTATAAACCATCCAACATTAGAGTTAAACTTTGTTCCCAACTACAAAGGCAATAAAAATCTGGCATGAGAGGTTTCAATGTTAAAGGCATCAAAAGTTCAAAGCCATTCTTATGCAGTCCACTCAAGGTCCATTTGTGGCTAAACAATAGGCACATATTAAGAGCAGTGATCTTACTCGGGCATCTCACGTGTAAAGGTGTGAACGACGTCCCAGGACACTTGGGTGTTGTTGAGGACGAGACGGCGCACCCGGGAAAAGACCTCGGCGCAGTCCGGGTCCAACGCTGCTTCACTTAATGGGTTTGAGCTGAGGTTCAGGGTGTCTAGGTTTGGAATGTTCATGACGATCTTACTGATCTGAAAGAAGCAAACGAATAGTTAAACAAACAAAGAAAAAAACAACAACAATAGGCTTCTGTTCGTTTGTAAAGACTAAGGAGGAAACACACCTACCTCATGCCAGTCTTGAAGTTTATTTTGGGACAGGTCCAGTTCCACAACGTGAGCACAAAAGGCTGCGATCTCGCCTTCGTCTCCTGCACTGCTGATACCACAGCCGTTCAGGACCAACACACTGGGTAGGTTTAGTCGATCTGATAGGATAAGAATATTCGATATAAAGCTTTTTCCTTAAATAAGCATCTTTTGATGCAAAGCAGCCATTTCATTCAAGTGTCTGTCTAGTACCAACACATGGAAAAACTCATCCTACTTAATAAGGTACTGATTTAATGATCACCAGAACCAAAGTTCATTTCACAAGGTAAATTACGCAGTCAGGAAATCATAAGTCCTGTAGTTCCGGAATTAGACATAGTCCAGATTTTACTAGTAAGATTTTTAAGCTTTTTAATATAGAATAGAATAGAATAGAATAGAATAGAATAGAATAGAAACTTTGTCATTGCACATGGTACAACAAAATACTGTGTGGTACTTCTCAACATAAATTAATCATATAAAAAAGAAAAACAACACACAGACATAAAACATACAGTCAATAATAGCAGCGTATAAGATTTGAGGTGCAAAGTGGCAAAAATGAGTGAGTTCTTAAGGGTTTGGGTGGGGGTGTAAAGAGGGAGTGATGGACGTTACAGCTCTGGGGAAGAAGGTCCTGAAGGCAGAGGGACAAACAGTCTATGTCCTGGCTGGCTGGGATCTTTAGTAATGTTGCTGGCTTTCTAGGAGCTAGGTCTAGGAGCGGACATTCCGTGATCCTCTGTTCTGTTCTTACCACCCGGGCCAGGTCCTTCCTGTCTTGTTATGTACAGCTGGAATACCATACAGTCATACAGAGACAGAGGATGCTTTCAATTGTGCTTTTGTAAAAGTTCACTAGTAGCTGAGAGGGGAGTACGGCCTGCTTAAGCTTCTTCAAGGAGAGAAGTCATTGCTGGGCTTTCTTTACGAGGTGGGAGGTGTTCAGAGCCCAGGTGAGGTCAGCTGTAATGTGGAGTCCCAGGTACTTGATGTTGTCCACACGCTCCACTTCCTCCCCATGTATCATGTATGAATAAGGGGGCGTGTGTTGTGTCCTGTAGTCCACAATGACCTCTTTAGTCTTGGTGGTGTTCAGAACCGTTGTTGTCTGAGTACCACCGTGACGGCTCTCCTCTCTGTAGTGAGTCTCATTACTGTGGTGTCATCGGCATATTTTACAAGGGTGTTGAAGGCATGGATGGGGGTGCAGTTATATGTGAAAAGGGTGAAGAGGACTGGGCTGAGCACACTTTTATTCAAAGCGACTTAGAATTATGACTAAATACAGTTCAAGCAATTGAGGGTTAAGGGCCTTGCTTGGTGGCAGTGGGGCTTGAACCGGCAACCTTCTGATTACTAGTCCAGTATCTTAAGCCCTGTGCTACCACTGCCCACTATATCTGAGTGATAAATACTGTTTAGATTTTAGAATGCCATACCTTTCATAGGAGATCCCTGATGGCCGGGTGGTATCACCACCCCCATGCCTAGACCTCGGCGGTAAGGGAAATTCTCAGGGCTGTACTTTTCACTGATCACCTGCATGAAAGTGCGGCCTTCCACTTCAAGTGCTTCCATGGCCCTGTCCTGCACTCCGTTTTCAAAAAATAACTCTCCTTAGAGCCGAGCTGATAGAGCAATTGAATAGAAACAGGTAAATACCATGTAAATTCAAGATACATTACCAGTCAAGAAAAACCCGAGGCAAATTATACCAAAGTTTACCGCTGTAAATAAGAGAACAAGGGCATTGGTTGATTTACAGTCATGTATCTGAACGGTAATGCTACTGTTGGATGTTGTAATTATTATAACATAATAAAATTCTCATAGCGCCTGAATAACATGTCTAGATATTAGAACGTACACTGATCAGCCATAACATTAAAACCACCTCCTTGTTTCTACACTCACTGTCCATTTTATCAGCTCCACTTACCACATAGAAGCACTTTGTAGTTCTACAATTACTGACTGTAGTCCACCTGTTTCTCTGCATACTTTTTAGCCTGCTTTCAACCTGTTCTTCAATGGTCAGGACCCCCACAGGACCACCACAGAACAGGTGTTGTGCTGGTATGAGTGGATCAGACGTATTCACTGTCCACTCTATTAGACACTCCTACCTAGTCGGTCCACCTTGTAGATGTAAAGTCAGAGACGATCGCTCATCTATCGCTGCTGTTTGAGTCGGTCATCTTCTAGACCTTCATCAGCGGTCACAGGACGCTGCCCACTGGGCACTGTTGGCTGGATATTTTTGGTTGGTGGACTATTCTCAGTCCAGCAGTGACAGTGAGGTGTTTAAGAATTCCATCAGTGCTGCAGTGTCTGATCCACTCATACCAGCACAACACACACTAACACACCACCACCATGTCAGTATCAGTGCAGTGCTGAGAATGATCCACCACCTAAATAATACCTGCTCTGTAGTGGTCCTGTGAGGGTCCTGACCATTGAAGAACAGCATGAAAGGGGGCTATGAAGCAGATGTAAGATTTTTAATGCTTTACAACTTCATAAGTACATACATTTTGGTAAATTCATGGTAAAAGAGCAACCCTAGGAACAAATCGTAGTCTCAGGTTTTGAACCACCCATTAAAAGCGACGTTGTAAATAGCTACGAAACGCTTATTTACAATAATTACATCAGCACGTGAAGGCACCACGACTGTCAGTCTGTCATAGTGCTTTTAAACCACTTCATGTCACCGAACAAACAAATATGTCAAATTATTAACTAATTAATTACTGACCTTTAACACATAGCTAAAAGCCGAGCAAGTGATAGTAAAAACCGTGTAAAGAAGTCAGACAGCGGCTGGTGACAGCGTGTGTTTACAAATGTCACTTCATTCTGACTTCATTTCTATTCGGCTGATAAACAAAACACATTCACACACTTCACATACTCCTCTTCGGCTAAGCAACATTATAAACAAAGTAGTAATAGTGTAATGTAGCACAAATGACAGCTATTATGCATTTAAAAGAAACGAAAATGAGAGAAATAGCGACAACATACGACATATATATATATTCGTTGAAATCCTGGAGGAGCCGTGCTGCGTTCCGGTGTTCTGTCGATTTATCCTACCCATCGATTTGTCCTACTGAGCATGCGCACATCGGTTTTGACTCGTTGCGGGGAACGCCTATAATTCTGTGCTACCTTTGCCTAATTTATTTGTTCTAGCGGTTAGTAACGTATGGTTTCGTTTTAATTCTTTAAAAAGTTTAAAGTTTAAGTGTATGTATATGTAATGCTGTTATTATGTGACTTTAAAAAAAAAAAGCTATATAAAAATATTCAAAGTGCTTAAATGAGCTGTACTTGATTGATTACAGTTAAATAACTGTGTATCTTAATAATGCTGTGTTAACGTTGTATTTAACCACGTTTATACATGCCTTTGGTAATTTTAGATGCGTTTTTCATACATCTAGAAAAGCCAATCATTTTTAAATAACCATCTGCGACCTTAACATTATGACAACACAAAATGTATTAGGTTATTTTTCAGTTTTGTGCTTTATTAGCAGTTCAATATGTACAGTAACGGTTGTTTGAAGTTAAAGTTGAGTTTAAAGTGAATTACTGAATGAATATGTTGAGCATTTATTACGTTTTTTATGTACTCAGTTATTTGTATATGTACAACTATTTTTTGCTGCTCCCCTGTCAGTTTAGTTCTAATTATTTGAGATTAAGATGTTCTTCGGGTTAGAATATTATTTACTACAAAATCAAAATGTACATACATCATACATACATCATACACACATACACATATATATATATATATATATATATATATACATACTGTATATACATATAATACTCACTACATAGCCAACACTACATATACACACTACATAGCCAAAAGAACTCGCTTGTAGTTCTACAATTACTGACTGTAGTCCATCTGTTTCTCTGCATGCTTTGTTAGCTCCCTTCATGCTGTTCGTCAATGGTCAGAACCCCCACAGAGCAGGTATTATTTAGGTGGTGGATCATTCTCAGCACTGCAGTGACACTGACATGGTGGTGGTGTGAGTGGATCAGAAACAGCAGTGCTGCTGGAGTTTTAAAATACAGTGTCCACTCACTGTCCACTCTATTAGACACTCCTACCTAGTTGGTCCACCTTGTAGATGTAAAGTCAGAGACAATCGCTCATCTATTGCTGCTGTTTGAGATGGTCATCTTCTAGACCTTCATCAGTGGTCACAGGACACTGCCCACAGGGTGCTGTAGGCTAGATGTTTTTGGTTGGTGGACTTTTCTCAGTCCAGTGACAGTGAGGTGTTAAAAACTCCATCAGCATTTCTGTGTCTTATCCACTCATACCAGCACAACACACACTAACACACCAGCACCATGTCAGTGTCACTGCAGTGCTGAGAATGGGACTGTGTCAGTGCCCTTGGCAAAGGTCATTTACACTTCTGTGATGGCAGCATTAAAGCAGAAAAGTACATTGAGATCTTAGAGCAACATGTGCTGCCTTCAAGACGTCATCTTTTCCAGGGACGTCCATGCATTATTCAACAAGACGATGCAAAACCACATGCTGCACACATTACAAGGGCATGTCTGCGGAAGAAGAGGGTACAGGTGCTGGCCTGCCTGCCTGCTGTCCTGACCTGTCCCCAATAGAGAACGTGTGGAGAATTTCGAAACAAAATATGTGACAATGACGACCCCGTACTGTTGCACATCTTAAAACGTGTTTGCAGGAAGAATGGGACAAAATAAAAGCTGAAACATCAAATCACTTGGTATCCTCGGTGCCAAAACGTCTTTTAAGTGTGGTGAAAAGGAATGGCAACATTACAAAGTGGTAAATGCTTTACTGTCCCAACTTTTTTGGAATGTGTTGCAGGCCTGAAATGCAGGAATGGATGTTTAATAATAAATGAAATGAAGTTAAGCAGACAAAACATGAAATATCTCAGGTTCATCCTGTCTGCAATCAAATAAAAGTCAAAGTAAATGTTGTATTTAGATGCTTTGCTGTGGCACTTCAGCAACTGCAGTCAGGTACATTCTGTTTTCCTTAAATATCCTTGAAACTTACAACTCAACTGTAGTACACCTGTTGCAAATTGAAAGGATTGGACATAGTCTGCATAGACACACCTAGTTCTAAAAGGCTCATCATTCACACAGTGCTGTCAGAATAAAAACTGATCCAAGAAATTCAAAGAACTGTCTGTGGATTGCAGCAATCAAACTGTGGCAGGGCATAGATTAGAGCCTATAAAACATTATGGAAGGCTTTGAGTTTTCATTGGTCCAATTCAATGATTATTTCAATTGAAGTGGCTTGGCAAAGTTGACAGTCTGGTCAAAACTCACTTTTAACTTTAAAGGAGCTCCAAAAATCTTGTACAACACTGGGGGAACCTAATCGATAACCATCTCAGCACTTCATAAGTCAGACTTTTATAGCAGTGGCAAGACGGAAGCTGCATGTAGGACTGGCAACATGAAGGACAGATTCTCTCTAAATTGGCAAAAGTATTCGCTCGTCTGCCTTCACATGCATATGAACTTGAGTGACGTCCCATTCTTAATCCATAGGGTTTAATATGATGTAGACCCACCCCTTGCACCTATAACAGCTTCAACTCTTCTGGGAAGGCTTTCCACAAGGTTTAGGAGTGTGTTTATGGGAATGTTTGACCATTCTTCCAGAAGCGCATTTGTGAGGTCAGACACTGATGTTGGACGAGAAGGCCTGGCTCAAAGTCTCCATTCTAATTCATCCCAAAGGTGTTCTATCGGGTTGAGGTCAGGACTCTGTGCAGGCCAGTCAAGTTCAAAGGCACAATGCAGTCAGACAAGTATCGTTCACCTGGCAACCACCAAACCCAGACTAGTCCATTGGATTTCCAGACGGAGAAGCGTGATTCGTCTCCCCAGAGAACACGTGCTTTACACCACTGCATCCGACGCTTTGCATTGCGCTTGGTGATGTAAGGCTTGGATGCAGCTGTTCGGCCATGGAAACCCATTCCATGAAGCTCTCTACACACTGTTCTTGAGCTAATCTGAAGGCCACATGAAGTTTGGAGGTCTGTAGCGATTGACTCTGCAGAAAGTTGGCGACCTCTGCGCATTATGCGCCTCAGCATCCGCTGACCCGGCTGACATTTTACCTGGCTACCACTTCGTTGTTGAGTTGCTGTCGTTCTCAATCGCTTCCACTTTGTTATAATACCACTGACAGTCGACTGTGGAATATTTAGTAGCGAGGAAATTTCATGACTGGACTTGTTGCACAGGTGGCATCCTATCACGGTACCACGCTGGAATTCACTGAGCTCCTGAGAGCGACCCATTCTTTCACTAATGTTCGTAGAAGCAGTCTGCATGCCTAGGTGCTTGGTTTTATACACCTGTGGCCATGGAAGTGATCGGAACACCTGAATTCAATTATTTATGGATGAGTGAATACTTTTGGCAATATATTGTAACTGTATTGTAAAGCTACAGGTATGTATGTAATGCTAATGTCACCAGAGAGATTCAGACCAGGTACTGGACTCTAGTGCAGGTTTATTGATTCACAGGAGTAGTCACAAACAAACAGGGTCGGTACCGGGTAATCAAGTCAAAATCCAAAGCAAACAAAACCAAAACGGAAAACCAATCGATAAACCGTGAAACAAAAAAGCAAGAGAAACAAGGGAATGCTCAGAAATGCACCGCATAGCAAATACAAGACTTCACAGGGAGCCAAACAAAGGCCAGGGTTTTTATAGAGTCCACTATGGCCACTGATTAGGATCAGGTGAGCCACCAGCTGGCAGGTACTCAGGTATAGGTGCCCTCTGCATTTTATTTTCAAAATTCTCCACACATCCTCTATTGGAGGCAGATCAAGGCTGCATGCAGGCCAGTACAGTACCTGTACCCTCTTCTCCTTAACTGCATGGATGTCCCTGGAAAAGATGTCCTTACCTTTGCAAAAGGCATTGACACAAAGCCATGCCATGAGCACTGTGTCCATTTTTTTCAAAAAAGACCTGGAATGCTGATTCATCTGACCACAATACACATTTCCACTGTGTGATGGTCCATCCTAGATGCCTCCGAGCCTAGAGAAGTCGACGCTGCTTCTGGACATGGTTAACATAAGGCTTCTTTTTTGCACAGTAAAGTTTTAAGTGGCATTTGTGCATGTAACTCTGTATTGTAGTGCTTGACAAAGGTTTGCCAAAGTAATCCCTCACCCATGTGGTTATATCAGCTGTTGTTGAGTGGCGGTTGATGCAGTGCCGTCTGAGGGATTCCTTGAATCGTTTAATGATATTATGCACTGTAGAGGGAGGAATATGCACATTTCTTCCAATCTTTCTTTGAGGTTCATTGTTTTTAAACATTTCAATCATTTTCTCACACATTTGTTGACAAACTGGAGATCCTCTGATCATCTTTGCTCATCAAAGACTCCAATCCATGATTACGATCACCTGTTTGGAATTACATCATTATTTAGTTTTTGTACCTCATTACTAGTCCTAAATTGCCCCCGTCGCAACTTTTTTTTGGAATGTGTTGCAAGCCTGAAATGAAAGTTGAGCAGACAAAACATGAAATATCTCGGGTTCAAACTGTCTGCAATCAAATAAAAGTCAAAGTAAATGTAAGGAACACTACATTTTTGTCCCAACTTTTTCTGATTTGGGGTTGTATTACACCAACACAGGATGGAACAAGTGTGTCATGAACTAAACTTTTTTTGAACAAGGCTAAGTGCTAAACCTTCAATGTTCTATGCTTGTGAGGTTCTGACCTTTAAACTAACAAATGTTTGATGGTCATCTAGGTGTCAATCAATATAAACAACACATTCCACACAAAACGTCTTACATCACAAAGACTGATAGAAGGACGTATTGCTTAAGTCTGCCTTTGCTTACAGTCCAGCACGCAATGAACTGCTACAACTCCAAATCAGCAAAAATGGGTCAGTATGGAAAACACCACTCTGTAATGTGTCCATTACCTCTCACAACACTTAAGGTGTGTAACAATACAGGGTTGTTGTGTTCACAGATCAGGGCTGCAAGCAGGCCGTACCCTCTTCTCAGATGTCATCCTGAAAACAGCATATGCTGCTCCTAAATTTAAATGAGCTTTTTGCATTAATGCATTCATCACGCAAATGTAAATGACCTTTGCCAAAGGCACTGACACAAAGCCATGCCATGAACTTGGTGCTCCTACTAGAAATGACTGAACTCACTAGGGATTTTATTACAGACTGGACTGAATAATGAAGAATTCCAATTGCTTGTTTACTTTATTAATACACCTCTTTGTTTCTACACTCACTGTCCATATTATCAGCTCCACGTACCATATAGAAGCACTATGTAGTTCTACAATTACTGACTGTAGTCCATCTGTTTCTCTATATACTGTTTTAACCCGCTTTCACTACAGAGCAGGTATTATTTAGGTGGTGAATCATTCTCAGTGACACTGACATGGTGGTGGTGTGTTACCGTGTCTACTCACTGTTCACTCTATTAGACCTCTATTAGACCTCTATTAGACCTCTATTAGACCTCTATTAGACACTCCTACCTAGTTGGTCCACCTTGTAGATGTAAAGTCAGAGACGATCGCTCATCTATTGCTGCTGCTTGAGTTGGTCATCTTTGAGATCTTCATCAGTGGTCACAGGACGCTGCCCACGGGGCGCTATTGGCTGGATGTTTTTGCTTGGTGGACTATTTTCAGTCCAGCAGTGACAGTGAGGTGTTTAAAAACTCCATCAGCGCTGCTGTGTCTTATCCACTCATACCAGCACAACACACACGAACACACCACCACCATGTCAGTGTCACTGCAGTACTGAGAATGATCCACCACCCAAATAATGCCTGCTCCCTAGTGGTCTTGGGAGGGTCCTGACCATTGAAGAACAGCATGAAAGGGGGCTAACAAAGCATGCAGACAAACAGATGGACTACAGTCAGTAATTGTAGAGCTATAAAGTGCTTCTATATGGTAAGTGGAGCTGATAAAATGGACAGTGAGTGTAGAAACCAAGAGGTGGTTTTAATGTTATGGTTGATCAGTGTATGTCTTCAGAACCTGTACTAAATGATTTGAATGTCCATACTGATTATTGTGTTTTGGCCATAGCTTCTATTCTACAATGACAAGCATTACCTTGTCCTTACTACACTGTTTACCGATCGTCCGACCCTTGTTCCGACCTTGACTACGCCACTGGATTCTGCTTACTGTACTTTGTATTTGCTTGAACTTTGTTAATGAAACACATCTGCACTTGCATCATGTACGTCTCTTCAAATTGTTCTTACAATGAAAAGAACTGCTTTCCAGAGACTCAGACATTGACACTTATTAGTTATATTGTTAATAATGCTGTTAGTTCTACCTGGATACTAATATTAAAAAAAGCGACATGCCAGTCAGGTGGTGCAGCGGTAAAATACGCTAGCACACCAGAGCTGGGATTTCAAACTCATCGTATCGAATCTCAGCATGGCGGCCACATGAACAACGTTTGGTTGTTCATCCAGGTAAAGAGCCGGATAGGGACTTCATAACTGATGCAATTACGACTTCTGCTGGCTGCTTGATAACGCTTGTACAGAGTTGAGGAATAATGCGTTGATCAGGGTGTGGCTCTCCGTACACAAAGCTGATCTGCTTATGAACTCTTCTCGTGCAGGTGAAAAGATGCAGTCGGCTACTGCTCACGTGTAGGAGGGGGCATGAGTCAGTTTGCTCTCCTCAATCAAGCCGAGGGTCAGCAGCAGTAAAGAGGAAGCATAAAGCGATTGGGTAAATATTGGTCTGTTATGTTCTTATACAAACCCAGTTATACGTCGGAAGGTATGTGTGCAATGCTAATGCAATTACAAAAAAAAAAAAAAGGGATTTGTGAATTTTACAGTTTTCTTCAGTTAAATAGGTGATTTATTTACCCATATATCAACAACCTCCAGAAATGCCACAGATAAGAGATAAAAGATAAGAGCTTAAAATCTCCTCCTATAATGTTTTTATTTATTTATTTATTTATTTATTTTTACTGGAGAACATATGGCAAGGGATCTGATACCACAGCTTCTGAGGTCCATGCCTGTAAACATTTCACCTCATTACACAGGTTTTACAGGGTTTTTGTTAGGGCAGCGGTTTTTCAACTCTTAGGTGGGTTGCAAGCCAAAAAAAAACATTCGCAGAGAGAAATAACAGGGTAGGGTTGAATAGGGTGGTTTTAGATTAGGATCATGGTCCACTCACTCACTCTGTTAACCGCTTATCCAATCAGGGTCGTGGGGGGGGTGGGGGGGGGGGGTGCTGCTTTTCAATGGGCACAAGGCACACAGTAACACCCTGGACAGGGTGCCAGTCCATTCACCTATATGGCAATTCAGTGTCTCTGTGTGAGAAAACCGGAGCCCCCGGAGGAAACCCATGCAGACACGAGGAGAACATGCAAAGTCCACACAGAAAGGACCCGGACCGCCCCGCCTGGGGATCGAACCCAGGACCTTCTCGCTGTGAGGTGACAGTGATACCCACTTAGCCAGTGGCACCAATAACTGTTCTACATAAAGGTTTAAGATTTGGGGTTTTAAGCACACAAATTTCACTAAACCGGCACAAACTTTTACAGACACTCCAAAATGGAAAGCGACTTACGTCTGCGTAGGGGGGCAATGCTATATTATTGACTTACTAATGGTTTTGGATGAGGATCATCTCAGGTGTCTACATACTTTTGGCCTTATACTGTAACTTAAACCTATGAAAACTTGGTCTATTGGTACTTTGTACTGATTTAGGCAGAGCAAACACTGAGCGATAAGCTGTTTGGGGGCATTAACCATGAGGTTGGAAGTCGCATACTATGTATAAGTGTAACCTGTGTTCAGTAAAAAAACTGTGTTCAGGCACCCCTCCCCTTCCTTCCTGGAGCCACTTTACCTCCCACACACAGCTCTGCACAATATCCACTAAACATGTAGAGGGAATAACACTTTTGACTTTATTTGAAGCTCTAAAAGACCTAACATTGTACTATACAACTAACATGCCACTGAATTTCACTTGTTCTTGTTAGCTATTAAATATATTTTAGTGCTATAGGATCTTTAAAAAGCTCTTTTGTGCTTTTATGATACTTGTCATCTGCTACATTAATCCTACATAGAAATTGTAAGGTGACTCAGGATTCATGTCCTTCTGCGCTGCCATTTTTGGCTGGCAGAGGGGAACGGAGGCGCAGATGATTGATGTGGGAATTTTGGGTTTTCTTTTTTCCTTTTTCAGTGCTTCTATGTAATATCTATGTATGATCACACAAACTTAAGTAAAATGGAACTAACTTTTACAGATACTCCAAAATTGTAACATGACTCAGGATTCATGTCCTTCTGCACTGCCATTTTTGGCAGGCAGAGGGGCACGGAGACGCAGATGATTGATTTGTGGTTTTCTTTTTTCCTTTTCGAGTGCTTCTATGTAATATCAATGTATAAGCACACAAACATGAGTAAAATGGAACTAACTTTTACAGATACTCCAAAATTGTAACATGACTCAGGATTCATGTCCTTCTGCGCTGCTATTTTTGGCCGGCAGAGGGGCACGGAGGCGTAGATGATTGCTGTGGGGATTTGGTGTTTTCTTTTTTCCTTTTCAAGGGCTTCTATGTAATATTTATGTATAAGCACACAAACTTGAGTAAAATGGCACAAACTTTTACAGACACTCCAAAATTGTCCTTCTGCACTGCCATTGTTGGCTGGCAGAGGGGCACGGAGGCGCAGATGATTGGTGTTGTGCTTCAGGTGGGAGTCTTTCTATATGTCACACAGTTTTTTTCAGCTCCTCTGCCTGGCAAACCTGCTTTCTCTAGTGGTATAACTGTGGTATACTAGGCTGATTTTAGTCCAGTTGTCCCCTGTTGTGGGATGCCAGCACACTTTATCTACTTTTTGAGAACCCACAAGTGTCGCAGCACTAAGGAATCACCCTTGGGGAGTAAATTGCCCCAGATGCAGTGTGGTGTCCTTTTTCCTGCCTGAGCACCTGTAAATTCACAGAGCTTAATTGGGTCAAAGTGGTGCTTGTTTATTGCCATCCTTGGCTTTTGTTTCCTAGTTTCTTTCTTTGCATGTCTCAGTTTGTATTTGGAAGCTGGGGTCAGACAAAATGTTTTGTAACTCATACTTGTCTGTACCCCCACCCACGAATGTCAGCATGAATAGTGACTATATTTATATTTATAGTTATGCTAAAATGCATCAAATGGAAAATGAAATAAATCTAAATATTCTTATTTAGTTTTAAATGTACACCCTGGTATTTGCACAGCTCTATTTTGTAATACTTTATACAACATCCAAAAATACTTAAATAAATATGAGCTTTAGATTACGGTATCTGTGTGTCTTGAAGCCGAAATGCATCTGTCACAGCGGTTAATCATTGATGAGCTGATGAGTCGAATTGTTTACAAAGCGATGGTGGGTTGAGTGGCCTTTTTAAAAGGTAGGCAAACTTAACAATCTGGCACTTCTGACTGGACTCCATCATGGTGGTCGGTGGGAGCCGTGTATGGAACGGGCTAGTTTTAGCCTCTTTCCTGATTTTCTTTCATTATGGAGAAACCTCGAGTCCGTAAGTAATCCTGAATTGATGGTGGGGATTTGATGTATATGTTAAAGTGATGTTTTATGTTGGTGTCTAGTTTTTGATAGCTATAATAAATTCTAATTACTATGTTATAAAAAGAAAATGCATTTTTGTATTTGTATTGATATTACTGTACATACTAATACATTTAAAGTCCAGAAAAGTTGGACCACTGTGAAAAATGTGAAATTTATAATGAACATTTTTGTTTGTTTTTGAATGTACTAGACAAGTATGTACTGTACACAGTAAAACCATTATGACAACAACATTTAGAGATTGCACTGGGTTCTCTGGTCTTATGTACAGTGGAAATACCATTGTGGCCAACATTTTCAATTGGATGTCCATTGGCTTTTATATAATGCAATATAAGATTCATTTTTGTGATAACCAACCCTTAGACATTCAAACATTCATTTATTCATTCATTCACTGTCGGTTTTACCACCACTTTATTCTGGTCAGGGTTGTGGTGGGTCTTTTTTTTGGGTGAAAGGCAGGAAACACCCTATACAGGTTGCCAGTCTATTACAGCACACACACACACACACACGGCAATTTTATTTTTATATTATAAAAGTGGTTAAGGTACTGGACTAGTAATAGAAAGGTCGCTGGTTTAAGCCCCACCACTGCCACGTTGCCACTGTTGGGCCATTGAGCAAGGCCCTTAACCTTTAATTGCTTAGACAATATATATATATATACTGTCATAGTACTGTAAGTCGCTTTGGATAAAAGCGTCTGCTAAATGATGAAAATGTAAATGTTCGTTCATTCATTGTCTGTTTTACTGCCGCTTTACCCTATTCAGGGTCGTAGTGGGTCCAAGTCACTGGGTGAAAGGCAAGAGATCGCTGGACAGGTCGCTAGTCCATCACAGGGCAAACACACATTTACACTGATACCTAGAGGGACTTTTTTATTCATTTTGTCCCAATTGCGTTATGCTTCCTCTCTACTGGAGCTGACCCCCGCAATAGTTAAGGAGCGTGAGACTGTCACACGCCCCCTCCAACATGTGATAGGTACCAACTGCCTTTTTTCACCTGCACGAGGCAAGTTCATATGCTGGCCTTGTGCACGGACAGCCACACCCTGATCAACATTATTCCCCAACTCTGCGCAGGCGCCATCAATCAGCCAGCAGGGGTCGTAATTGCACCGATTATGAGGAACAACAGCCAATCGTTGTTCATGTGGCCGCCCAGCCCAGCCGGATGGCAGAGCTGAGATTCAATACGATGTATTCGAAATCCCAGCTCTGGTGTGCTAGCATATTTTACTGCTGCGCCACCTGAGCGGCTTACCTAGAGGGATTTTAGTAGCTCCAATTAACCTGACTGCATGTCTTTGGACTGTGGAGGAAAACCGAAGCTATTGTAGGAAACCCACACAGACACAGGGAGAACATGCCAACTCTATACGGAAAGGACCCCGATCGTTCCACATGGGAAGTGTAACAGTATTGTCTTGCTGTGAGGTGACAGTACTACCCACCGAGCCAGCGTGCAGCCCTAGGGCAATTTTAGTGGCTCCAATCGACTTGTGGGAGTAAACCAGAGCCCTCAAAGAAACCCATATGGACACAGGGAGGACAGAAAGGACCATAATCATCCAGGAATTGAACCTAGGTCTATCTTGCTGAGACGACCCTTCCGACCACATTCAAATGTTATATATATTATATATAAGCCACAGTTAGTCAAACAACCACCCAACCATCATATTGATCTGACATTGCACAAAGCTATTTAGGTCAGTTTATCTTTAGTCAATCCACAGTGTTGCAATAACGATGACTGTTGAGTTTAATTGATTGTCCAAAGATCTCCAAGTTACTACCAAGAACTGTTTCATGTGTTTGTAGGGTCTGTCTAAAAACCTAGTGAGCTGCCTTGCTGCCTACTGCCTTCCTAGGCAGCTCCCTAAGTAGAAAGGATTGTAATAAGACATCAAACTCATAAGGCAGATTACTTAGACACACTAATTAGACAGCTAACACAGCCATGTCAACCTAAGGGGCAACATAACCCACTAGGTCAGAATTAAGGCACCTAGTTAGGCAGCATTTTAAGGTATCTAAGAATTCGAACAGCCTTCTTCTCAGGAGCGCATGTAGGGTTAAGGTTAGGGTTAAGGTTAGGGTTAAGGTTAGGGTTAAGGTTAGGGTTAAGGTTAGGGTTAAGGTTAGGGTTAAGGTTAGGGTTAGGGTTAAAACGCTTGAAGCCTTAAAGCGCTGTCTATGTAGAGAGCTCACTAGGTTTTCAGACAGACCCATAATTGTCCCATCCCATGTTATTTCTTTGCCGTAGACAATTCATGGTGACGTTTCCAGCAGTGATAGAGTCTGGCTCCGATGCTAAACTCTGTGTGAGTCTACTGAAGCCTAACGAGACTCTACTAATGAACATCTATCTGGTTCACGGCCCCCAGAACACGACACTCTTCCAAGAGATGGTGGAAAAAGAGTTCCACCGCTGCACCCAGTTTAAGGTAATACTCTGTAGGTTTGTTTTGTAGATACAGTTGTACCTTGTGACTCGACGGCCCCTAAACTTGAAATCTTTGAAACTTGATGCCCTGAGTTGAGAAATTTGCACCCTTGAACTCGACGTTTCCATTAAACTCTCAGCACTTGGCTTAAGCGGTGCAGTAAAATGTCATAAGTTGTGTGAAATAACCGTCAAACCACTCTGAAAGCTTCACATGTATCTGTGTTTAGCTGGATTTTTCTCCTGTTTCACTTTTAAACTTGTGTTATAGCTCGGAGTGCTGAGAAATTGTAAGAATCAGCTTTTCCGAGAGAGTCTAAAACGCTTATCATTAAAAAAAAAAAGCTTAACTAACTGTAAGGTTCTGTGGCGTTTGTGGGACTTACCACTCTTCCCCGACGTCACAGGCCTTACAGAGCAGTACGAAACTAGGCCTTTAATAATAGGCCAGCTCGTTAGGGTGAACGACCTGCAGCTGCGGCTCCCTTATTTAAGGGCACGCCGCCTGGCTGCAGTCGTCGCACCTTCTGTCTTGTTTTCTCCTTTTGTTTTGGGCACAGCGGTGTCCGTGGGGACTGATTACAGCTCCTCCACGCTTCTTTTTGTAGCCTTAGGAGGTACCCCTGGTGGCATAAGGCCATCAGGGTGTGTAGACCGCAAGGTTGAGGTAATTAGCTTTTCTTTTACCTTCTTAGAAGTAGCGTGGTGCGATGTCGTGCAGTCCTCGTACTGTTTTTTGCGATTTCGGGGCTTTGTAGCTTAAAACATTTAGTCTGGGATTCTGCAACCGCTGGGTGGCGACACCGCCAAGCGCGTGGCCGTACTGCCAGCTCACCCGGTTCGAATCTGCACCCTTTTCGTGTGCTTTAACAGATTGGCTCTAGCTGCGGCTGATAACGGAGCCGTCTGTTACCTCGAACTGCGCCTGAGGCGATTTCGAGGCTTTGTAGCTTAAAATAATTGTAGCACCTTAAGCGCATTTAGTTATCTGCTGTCCCCCGCTGCAGCAGCGCGTTGGTTACGCGCCCGGCTCTCACCCGAGCGGCCGGGGTTCGCGCCCAGCGTCTTTTAGTTTTCTTCTTTTCTTTTTGTTGCTGCCTGCATTCCCCAGCTGAAGTCCATCGGGGTTCCTTATGTTTGTTTTTGAGTTCTGTTTTTGTGTGTGATGTTCTTTGTTTTTCTATTAATAAATAAACTTTTATTTACTTTAACTCCGCGCTTGAGTCCTCCCTTCCACCCACGTAACACTAACTAAATGTATTAAAAGAACAACATAGGAACACTAAACCTCTTCTAATTATTACTGCTCATACACCGATCAGGCATAACATTATGACCACCTTCCTAATATTGTGTTGGTTAAGTTTAGTGCGCCACCACACTCCATAGGAAATAATGTGAATGCGCCTTTACTGAACGGAATACGGTATTCCAAGATCAAGCATCTCCACGATTAAGAAGCATAATGACACAATAAAGAAGTAAAGGTCAAGATTGTATTGAACTGTTTTTCAATTGTATTTCAGTGTTTTTATATTATATTTGTGTTATTTTCAGTGTATAAGTGTCAAAAACAACCCCATTATTTTATATTAGTCTAAAATATATGCAGTTCCACAGGACCATGGAACGCATTAATAGGTTTGCCATACATCCCTATGGGGAAAAATACCTTAAAACTCAACACTATTTTGTTTATGCATTTTCTTCACTTTTTCCTGACTTTAGTGCGTCCAATTGCCTGATTGCATCTCCACTAATGTCAATCCCCATTCTGATTGAGGAGAACAAAGCTAACCCACGCCCCCTTCGACACATATGCATTTTTCCACCAGCACTAGGCGAGTCCTAATGCGGATCAGCCCTGTGTACGGACACACCCTGATCAACTACTACCCCACCCCATATGAACAACAGGGCAATCGTTGTTAATGTGGCCGCTCAGCACAGCCGGATGGCACAGCCGAGATTCGATATGGTGTGCTAGCGTGTGTTTTAACGCTGCTCCACCTGAGCGGCACTCAACACCTTTTAAACACAGTTGATGTGGAGTTTCAAGGTACAGTATATCGTAGCGTATCGTTATTGTGTTTTAACGAGGGAAACATCTCTACAGGCTCCACAAGTTAACGGTGAATCGGTGCAGGAGATACAAGTGAGCATTAAGGGTCAAGATTTCGAAATGATGGACAAAAGGAAAGTCATGTTTAAATCCTATGACGTCTTGACATTTATTCAAACGGATAAACCGATCTACAATCCCGGCCAGACAGGTTATTCAATCCTGCTAAGTCATGTTCAGTTTAAATACATATTATGTGCTAGTTGTGCAGTTTTTAATCTGACATTTTTGTAATGTTTTTTTTACAGTGAATTTCAGAGTTGTCACAATGGATGTTAATTTTATTCCTGTGGAACAAGAGGTAAGTGTCAATTGTATAAACAAACAATGTACACTGATCAGCCATAACATTAAAACCACCTTGTTTCTACACTCACTGTTTATTTGATCAGATCCACTTAATCTATAGGAGCACTTTGTAGTTCTACAACTACTTAACCTGATTTCACCCTGTTCTTTAATAGTCAGGACCCCCCACAGGACCACCACAGAGCAGGTAATATTTAGGTGGTGGATCATTCTCAGCACTGCAGTGACACTGACTGATGGTGGTGGTGTGTTAGTGTGTTGTGCTGGTATGAGTGGATCAGACACAGCAGCGCTGCTGGAGTTTTTAAATATCGTGTCACTCACTGTCCACTCTATTAGACATTCCTACCTAGTTGGTCCACCTTGTAGATGTAAAGTCAGAGACGATCACTTTGATCGCGATCTATTGCTGCTGTTTGAGTTGGTTATCTTCTAGACCTTCATCAGTGGTCACAGGACGCTGCTGGCTGGATGTTTTTGGTTGGTGGACTATTCTCAGTCCAGCAGCGCTGCTGTGTCTTATCCACTCATACCAGCAAAACACACACTAACAAACCACCACCATGTCAGTGTCACTGCAGTGCTGAGAATGATCCACCACCTAAATAATACCTGCTCTGTAGTGGTCCTGGGAGGGTCCTAACCATTGAAGAACAGCATGAAAGAGGGCTAACAAAGCATGCAGAGAAACAGATGGACTACAGTCAGTGATTGTAGAACTACAAAGTGCTTTTATTTGGTAAGTGGAGCTAATAAAGTAGACAGTGAGTGTAGAAACAAGGAGGTGGTTTTAATGTTATGGCTGATCAGTGCATTTATTTGCAATATATATAAATACTAAAACATTCTTATTCTACTCAACAGTACAACACACTGATTATCGAGGTAAGCAGATCCTAACAGACACATACATGTATTACTTTTGCATCAATAATCTGTAGTGCTAACTGTAGTGTTTTTCTTCAACCCAACAGGATATGAATGGCAACAGGATCGGTCAGTGGACGAATGTATCTTCAGCAGACATGATACTGCAGCTTTCTCATAAGCTGAATGCTGAAGCTCTACAAGGACATTATCAAATTAAGGCTAACAGAAATAATAAAGTAATCACACACTCTTTTATAGTAAAGAAGTACGGTAAGTTACACTACTGGTGCTATATTTTTTTTAATCAAATACATGTATAAGACATTACTTTGACTTTTATTTCATTGCAGACAGGATGAACCTGAGATATTTCATGTTTTATCTGCTCAACTTCATTTCATTTATTAATAAACATCCATTCCTGCATTTCAGGCCTGCAACACATTCCAAAAAAAAGTTGGGACAGTAAAGCATTTACCACTTTGTAATGTTGCCATTCCTTTTCACCACACTTAAAAGACGTTTAGGCACCGATGATACCAAGTGATTTTGTGTTTCAACTTTTATTTTGTATCATTCTTTGTGCAAACACGTCTTAAGATGTACAACAGTACGGGGTCATTGTCGTCGCATTTGTCGTTTCGAAATTCTACATACATTCTCTATTGGGGACAGGTCAGGACTGCAGGCAGGCTCTAAGATCTCAATGTACATTTCTGCATTAATGCTGCCATCACAGAAGTGTAAATGACCTTTGCCAAGGGCACTCACACAGCCCCATACCATGACAGACCCTGACTTTTGGACTTGTTGCTGATAACAGTCTGGATGGTCCTTTTTCATCTCTGTGTAATGGTCCATCCTAGATGCCTCTAAGCCCAGAGAAGTTGATGACGCTCCTGGACATGGTTAACATAATGCTTTTTTTTTTGCACAGTAAAGTTTAAAGTGGCATTTGTGCATGTAACTCTGTATTGTAGTGCTTGACAAAAGTTTGCCAAAGTAATCCCTCACCCATGTTGTTATATCAGCTATTGTTGAGTGGCGGTTCTTGATGCAGTGCCATCTGACAGATCAAAGATCACGTGCTTTCAGCTTAAGCTGAATGGAGGAATATTAACAAATGAAATGAAGCTGAGCAGACAAAACATGATATGTATAGCGTAGAATATCAGAAAAATAGAATACAACACAAAATATTAATCTGACCTGCTTGAACTTGTTTTTGACTTTTAGTTTTACCCAAGTTTGAGGTTACAGTCAAAGCCCCAAATGAACAGAGTGTTGGCAATGAGGAACTGAAGCTAGAGGTTTGTGGGAAGTAAGTGACTGTTAAAATACATGCACACACTAACACTTTCTGTGGTTTATTAACTTGATTGTATTGAAATATACAAATGACTGCAAATCACTATTGGGAATTGGACCAAAATATGAGACAAAATATTTCAGTATGCAGGTGGTTACACCGATCAGACATAACATTATGACCACCTTCCTAATATTGTGTTGGTCCCCCTTTTGCTGCCAAAACAGCCCCGCAACTGAGATGCACTGTGTATGCTGACACCTTTCTATCAGAACCAGCATTAACTTCTTCAGCAATTTGAGCTACAGTAGCTCGCCTGTTGGATCGGACCACACGGGCCAGCCTTCGCTCCCCATGTGCATCAATGAGCCTTAGCTGCCCGTGACCCTGTCGCCGGTTTACCACTGTTCCTTCTTGAACCATTTTTGATACATACTGACCACTGCAGACTGCAGACACCCCACAATTGTCATCTAACACAAGTCTTTATCACCAAGAACAGTGCCAAGCATTGGATGGAGTAATAAAGCACGCCACTACAGGACTCTAATGCTGTGGAAATCACATTTCTTTATCTGGCAGTCTGATAGACTAGTCTGGGTTTGGCGAATGCCTGGAGAACATTACCTGCCTGTCTGCATTGTCCCAACTCTAAAGTTTTTAGGGGTTGTCCTAGTCCCCTTAGTTCCAGTAAAGTAAAATCTTAATGCTTTAGCATACCAAGACATTTTGCACAATTCTAAGCTTTTGTTGTCATGTGCTTTTGAAATGGGATGTCCAACAAGCTCATGGTCAGGTGTCCAAATACTTTTGGCCATATACTGTATATTTACTTGTGTCTTTTTTTTTTAAAGATACACATTTGGACAACCTGTACCTGGTAATGCGTTGGTTCAAGTGTGTCGGAGATTTATGCAACATGGATATACGATTGAACCTGCATTAATTTCACCCTGTGTGATTGAAATAATTAAGGTATGTATTTTATTCCACATTAACAACACAAAACAATGCATTTTCCCTCACTAATGAAATTCATCTTTTATTTATTCATATTTCTACTTGGCTATCTTTATAGCTGGGTGAAAATGGCTGTGTCCCTGTTCAATTCAACATGACAATGTTTATTAATTCTGAACATGAACAACGTTTGGAAGATTTCATCAAGGTTAATGCTACAGTGTCTGAGGAAGGAACAGGTGAGTTAATAACATCTTATCAAAATAGGTTAAAATTGGACAGTTAATGAATTGCTTTATTATTTTATTGAAATAACCTGCTCATAAAATCTGATAGTGGTACAAGTGTTACAACACTCCGTACTGTCAGCGCTAGTCTTGCATAGTCTTGCATAGTCCTGCACTGTCCATAGAAATTAGAGACAGTGGTAGCCTAGTGGGTAGAGCTTTGGGCTATCAAGTGGAAGATTCTCAATGTTGGGCTCTAGAGCAAGGCCCTTAACTTTGTCTGCTCTAGGCGTGCCGTACAATGGCTGACCCTGCACTCTGACCCAGCGGCTCCCTTTTGCTGCCAAAACAGCCCTGCAACTGTGATGCACTGTGTATTTTGACACCTTTATATCAGAACCAGCATTAACTTCTTCAGCAATTTGAGCTGCAGTAGCTCGTCTGATGGATCGGACCACACAGGCCAGCCTTTGCTCCCCAAGTGCATTACTGAGCCTTGGCTGCCCATGACCCTGTCGCCGGTTTACCACTGTTCCTTCCTTCACCCCACAAGAGCTGCAGTTATGGAGATGCTCTGACCCAGTAGTCTAGCCATCACAATATGGCACCTTGTGAAACTTTCTCAAATCCTTACACTTGCCCATTTTTCCTGCTTCTAACACATCAACTTTGAGGATAAAATGTTCACTTGCTGCCTAATATATCCCACCCATTAACAGGTGCCGTGATGAAGAGATAATCAGTGTTAATATAGAGGCAGTCAATTAGGAGCTGGGAGGAGTCCTTTCTCTCAAACATATGTTATTCCATAACTCTGTTTTGGGACAAATATTCACCGTGGAAGTTTTAGTTCCTTGTCTGTTACTTTAGCCAGAATAAGAGAGAGAGATTTAAAAATAATTGGTTTGTTTGTATTGACATTTTTCTAGATACTGCTCTATCAAAAGATGCAAGCATTAGAATCTCCTACGAACTTGGCAAGATCGAATTTGTCAGTCTACCAAAAACCTTTGAAAAGGAGTCCGTCATAGAGGGAAAGGTAAGACTCCCATGCATTCTGACTCTAACCCTAACCCTAACCCTAACCTTAACCCTAACCTTAACCCTACGCTTCATCAATGTTGAACAACACTGAATATTAACTGCATTTTTTCTTCTTTTACTACTTAACAGATCAAGATTACAAGCTTTGACGGAACACCGATCCCTGACAAGAAAGTGTATATTTTAGAAGGATTATGGTGGGCTGCAAAGCTAATTCGTAATCTTACTACGGACAGTAATGGATTCGCCAGCTTCTCAATTAATGCGACTGATACACCTCAAACACAGATTACATTGCAGGTATGGTATGAGCGCTCATAATCACTTAGATCTTAAATCTTGAAACTGTATTTTTATTAGGTACAATGTCTTTATCACTGTTTTTTTAGGCAAGTGTTGATCCAGAGCAAAAATATGCAGCTTACAGAGTACCGCACTTTTCAAAAGCTGAAGGGATTGTAAGCCTGTTGGAAGCTGCCACTTCTTACAGTCCAGTGTACAGTACGCTGACAATCGAGAGCTCCGAGCAACCATTGCCATGTGGCGCTAAAGTTCCAATAACCGTTAAGTACTATATTACTGGAGAGACCACTAATAACTATCACATTGATCTTATTTACATGGTGAGCTGCAGTTTATTAATAATATTTAAAGCATAAGCACTGTACAATAAACGTAAGTGTTACATCATGTGCCTGTCTGGTTCAGGTCTTATCTAAAGGAGCCATAGTCCATCATGGATATGAAAAAGTTGAAGTGAAAAATTCCAGCAACACCAAGGAAGGAAAAATCTCATTTACACTGTCTGTTGATCCTGAGCTGGCTCCTGTGGTGCAGGTCATCGCGTACGTGGTACTGCCCAGCGAGAACGTCATTGCCGCCAACAACTTATTTAACGTAGAAAAATGTTTCAGAAACAAGGTATTGCTTGTATTATTAAATACATTCACGTGTCCTTGATTTCTGCTACCTGTGCTAAAGCTGAACCTGTTTTGATTATGAACTCCAGGTTTCCTTAGAGTTTAATCCATCCAAGGCGGTTCCCGGTGAGGAGAATACTCTCAAGCTCTCAGCTCATCCTGGTTCACTGTGTGGCCTCAGTGCTGTAGACCAGAGTGTGTTCATCTTGGAGCCTGGAAAAAAACTAAACACTGATCAGGTAAACTCAAGATCTTTACTACATCACTTGTGTAGTACATCACCCTGTGTAATCCAGTAAGTTTGATAACTAACAGTACACTGTATCCTATAATAATAATAACATTTATATGATTTGTATCTTCCTTCAGATTTTTAATTTGTTGCCGGTCACTTCAGTATCATTTTATCCCTACGGGCTTGAAGATGAACCGGAGTGCTTGCAAGTTAGACCTCGACGAAACATAGGGATGGACCTCGCTTTTGAATCATTAAAGGTAACAGTTTGACGAGCTATAAAATACACCGACCAGGAGTAACATTATGACCACTGACAGGTGACGTGAATAACACTGATTATCTCTTCATCACGGCACCTGTTAGTAGGTGGGATACATTAGGCAGCAAGTGAACATTTTATCCTCAAAGTTGATGTGTTAGAAGCAGGAAAAATGGGCAAGCGTAAGGATTTAATGGCTAGACGACTGGGTCAGAGCATCTCCAAAACTGCAGCTCTTGTGGGGTGTTCCCAGTCTGCAGTGGTCAGTATCTATCAAAAGTGGTCCAAGAAAGGAACAGTGGTGAACCGGCGAAAGGGTCATGTTGCATGTGAGGCGTGAAGGCTGGCCCATGTGGTCCGATCCAACAGACGAGCTACTGTAGCTCAAATTGCCGAAGAAGTTAATGCTGGTGTCAGAATACACAGTGCATCACAGTGTGTTGTGTATGGGGCTGCATTGCTGCAGACCAGTCAGGGTGCCCGTGCTGACCCCTGTCCATCCAAAAGCGCCAACAATGGCACGTGAGCATCGGAACTGGACCACAGAGCAATGGAAGAAGGTGGCCTGGTCTGACGAACCTTGGGTCATGCCATCCATGTGGATGTTACTTTGACACGTACCACCTACCTAAGCATTTAGACATGTACACCCCTTTCATGGAAACGGTATTACCTGATGGCTGTGGCCTCTTTGAGCAGGATAGCTTCAGGGATCTAGTTGAGTTCATGTCTCGACGGGTCAGGGCTGTTTTGGCAGCAAAAGGGGGACCAACACAATATTAGGAAGGTGGTCATAATGTTATGCCTCATCTGTGTATATTCGTCCAATAATTGTATTATTCTAGTTATACATAATTTCATCCAATAATGTATGCATATATGTTATAGTTGATGATTTCATGATTATTGCTTCTGACAGGGAGTGGGGCTGAAGATGGCAACTAATTTGGCTATCAGACAACCTAACTGTCTGCTCTACAAAGGGATTCGATATCATCGCGGCCAATATTATGGTACAGTTTTTCTATCTCTAATAAACTGTTGTTCAATTAATATAGATCACATGTGTCAAACTCAAGGCCCACAGGACAAATCGGCCTGCCTTATGATTGTCTTAAAATACTCTGTAATACCGTACATAAACTGCATCTCCCACAATGCATGCCGATTTTGTGACCCGCAAAGTGACCGCATCCCGCCACTAGATGGCAGTGTTTCTACATCACTGTTTAACTGAGGTGGTTTTCCAACAAGTGATGTTGAGAAATATTTACAAATAATCCCAGAATGTACAAGAAGAGAAAATTAAAGTAGAAGGAAGAGAATTTAATGAAAGATGGGAAAGTGAATACAAGTTTGTGCTTCAAGAAGAAAAACCGGTACGTCTCTTGTCTTATGAGACCGTGTCTGTGGTAAAGGAGTACAATATAAATGTAGATATACATTATAAATATACATTTTGACACCAAACACAGAATTTAGCCTCCAAGAAAAACAACAAATTGTCCAAGACCTAAAAGGCTGACTGCAATCACAGCGGGATATGTTACAAACTGCCCGTTGAGGGCCACCATAATGCAGATGTGGCCCTCTGTGAAAATGAGTTTGACACCTCTTTTTAGGAAAGTATACTGTATCTGTCTGTGGAAACAAAACCTAAGTTCAGGATTATTGCCCTTACTTGATTTGTTGCTTCTTTTCAGAAATGGACAGTTTAGGACGCAACAGGGCTGAAGTCCTTTTCAGTAGTGGTGTCGGTGCTAGTGGTTTTATTGAACCCATCCAGACTGTTCGCAAATTCTTCCCAGAAACTTGGATATGGGACCTTGTTAAAGTGGGGTAGGTAAATCAGTACATTGTTTTTTTTGTTTTTAAAAAAAATATATTTTCTTTATGAATTTTCTCCCCTTTTTCTCACGTCCAATTGCCCCATTGCATCATGCTTCCTCTCCACCAACGCCGATCCCTGCTGTGATTGAGGAGAACGAAGCTACAAAAAAGTCTTATATGGTCAACCATGACATGTCTGCCCTGTTATGGGATATATAAAAAAAACCAATTTGATTATTTTAAAAATAATCATACTAAAAAGCAGAGAATTCTTTGTCTAAATTCACTTTTATACTACCATGATTTTGCTAACTCGCTAGCTAATGGCTAATTTTATGTCGGGGGTAGGTAGACAGACAGACAGATAGACAGAGAAATAAATAAGTAGACATAGATAGATAGATAGATAGATAGATAGATAGATAGATAGATAGATAGATAGATAGATAGATAGATAGATAGATAGATAGATAGATAGATAGATAGATAGATAGATAGATGGGGTAGGCAGACAGACAGATAGACAGATAAATAAGTAGACATATATATAGACAGACAGACAGACAGAGACAGACAGTTGGGTGGGGGAAAGTTAAACAGACAGACAGATAGACAGATAAATAAGTAGACATATATAGATAGGCAGACAGACAGACAGACAGACAGGTAGGTAGGGGTAGGTAGACAAATAGACAGACAGACAGATAAATAAGTATATATATATAGACAGATAGATAAATATAGAAATAGATAGACGTATAGACAGACAGATAGATTCAAGTTTATTGTGAAGGCAATGAAATGCGGTTAGCATCTAACAGATTTTATCAACAAGTCATTGACGACTCATACAGGAGGTCACAAATATCCCAGACAAACATCTAAATAACCACAGGCCTTACTTGCCTCAGTTAAATAGGGTGCCAAGCCATCACATGGCTTTGGTCACCCCTCATACATAGTCTGTACTGTCTATGTAGATACCTGCCTCGTGATAGATAGCACCACTATGCCATCCAGACGTGTAGTTCCAGCTGATGGAATCAATAATTGTGTATTTTGTGAGAATGGTCACAGCTTCACTAGAATATACTTTGGTTTGCTGCTTTTTTACAGGGACTCTGGATCTGCACAGGTTCCAGTCACCGTCCCAGACACCATCACCACTTGGGAGACAGAAGCTTTCTGCCTCAGTCCTACAGGTCTGGGTCTGGCTCCTACTGCTCAGCTCACTGTCTTCCAGCCCTTCTTCCTGGAGCTCTCGCTGCCCTATTCCATCATCAGAGGAGAGAACTTTGAGCTGAAAGCCACTGTTTTCAATTATCTCCCCAAATGCATTATGGTACAGTAAGACCAAGATTTTAGCTCAGTCTGTGTTTCCTAAATTAGGTTTACAATAAAATAATAAAATAATGATCTTTGTCTTATGTGCAGGTTAAAGTGACCCCTGCTCCTTCTTCAGACTACACACTCAAAGCCTCCTCTGAACAGTATTCATCATGTTTGTGTGCAAACGGTAGAAAGACCTTTAAATGGACCTTAATTCCATCTGCGCTTGGTGAGTCGACTTCTCAAGTTGAGATTTAATCCCACAAGTGACATCTTATTCCTAATATTATTTATTATGTTGCAGGAGTGTTGAACGTCACAGTCAGTGCAGAGGCAGAACAGTCCCAGACTGTTTGTGATAATGAGATTGTGAGTGTTCCAGAAAGAGGTCGCATTGATATAGTCACTCGAAGCTTGATTGTCCAGGTAGGCATATTTAAAATATCCTTAGATAGCACATCGACATTGGAAAAGTTGTTTACAATTACTCTAGGTCACCTTATTTTGTCTGTGTAGGCTGAAGGAACTGAAAAGACCAAAAGCCAAAGCTGGCTGCTATGTCCACAAGGTAAGACCATATTTTACACAGTGTCAAATTCAAGTCCTGGAGGGCCAAAACCCATAAAGAGCAAATTTGTTAGTATTGTAAGTATTGTAGTTCTACAATTACTGACTGTAGTTCACCCTGTTCTTCAATGGTCAGGACCACCACAGAGCAGGTAATATTTAGGTGGTGGATCATTCTCAGCACTGCAGTGACACTGACATGGTGGTGGTGTGTTAGTGTGTGTTATGCTGGTATGAGTGGATCAGACACAGCAGTGCTGCTGGAGTTTTTAAATATTGTGTCCACTCACTGTCCACTCTATTAGACACTCCTACCTAGTTGATCCACCTTGTAGATGTAAAGTCAGAGACGATCGCTCATCTGTTGCTGCTGTTTGAGTTGGTCATCTTCTAGACCTTCATCAGTGGTCACAGGACGCTGCCCACGGGGCGCTGTTGGCTGGATGTTTTTGGTTGGTGGACTATTCTCACTCCAGCAGTGACAGCATTGCTGTGACTTATCCACTCATACCAGCACAACACACACTAACACACCACCACCCAAATAATACCTGCTCTGTAGTGGTCCTGGGAGAGTCCTGACCATTGAAGAACAGCATGAAAGGGGGCTAACAAAGCATGCGGAGAAACAGATGGACAGTACTACAGTCAGTTATTGTAGAACTACAAAGTGCTCCTATATGGTAAGTGAAGCTGATAAAATGGACAGTGTGTGTAGAAACTAGGAGGTGGTTTTAATGTTATGGCTGATCGGTGTAGTTCTTTTAAACTAGATTACCATTAGTTCAGGTCCTCAACCCAGGGAAATATGGAGGGTTGCATCTGGTGTAAAAACTGTGCGGATCGAAAGACGTATTTACATACTGGGTTGGTCGAGGTATGTCCATCTGTAGTACTGTTGATCAGCAGGGTACTGGTGGAGACAATGCTGCTTTTGGGCCAAGGAAGACAAGGTAGAAGAAAGGATGTTCTACAGCAGAGAGAGAGGTGAAAGGGTGAGAAGGTGGAGATGAAAGTAGGAATGTTAAACGTGGGCACTATGACTAGTAGGGAGAGAGCTAACTGAAATGATGGAGAGGAGAAGGGTTGACATACTATGTGTGCAAGTGGAAGTGGAAGATGGTTGCTGCTGTGGTGACCTCTAATAGGAACAACCAAAAGTAGAAGAAGATTAAAGTGTGCTACCTAGCAGAATTTGCCATTGTTTTTGTCTACCTCTTACAGGTAACAGTGTCTCAGAGGAGCTGGAGCTAACTGTTCCTCAGGATGTAATAGAGGGATCAGCTCGAGCTTCTGTATCAGTGCTGGGTAAGATTCCATTTCCATCATATTTTCCAGCATTCTCTTAGCAAGTAGCCTAGTTTTAAATGTTTTCTGTGTTAGTGTCATCAAATGTAACCGGTTAAAGAAACTATATAGTCAACTATATCTGTCTACTATATCTGTAAAGCATGGTTACTCTATGAATAATATGCTCAAATGACCTGGATCTTGATCATATTGAAAATATCAGTAGAACAATGACCACCATTCACTCATTCATTCATAGCTGGTTTTGAAATTGCTAAATTATACTAAACCTAATCTACTTACTGCACTTGGACCAGAGCAACACCACAGTGAGAATCGCTTTCTTTGACTTCTCAAGTGCATTTAACACAATACTGGGAGAAAAGATAGAGAACATGGACAAAGCCATGATTGGCTGGGCCTTGGACTACTTGTCTAAAATACCCCAGTATGTGCAGCTGGGAACCTGCAAGTCTGAGGGCTTGATTAGTAACACTGGAGCACCACAGGGAACTGTGCTTTCCCCTTTCCTCTTCACCCTGTACACTTCACTGGTTCAGTATCTATCTGTCTGTCTGTCTGTCTGTCTGTCTGTCTGTCTGTCTATCTAGAATGTTAAGAAGTATAACATTCTTTTTTAGGAGACATACTGGGCCGTGCATTAAAAAATATTGATGGACTGCTAAGGATGCCGTATGGATGTGGAGAACAAAACATTGCTGTCCTTTCCCCCAACATCTACATTCTTCAATATCTAGAGAACACTAACCAGCTTACCACAACTATCCGTGACAAGGCTACAGACTTCCTGAAAAATGGTGTGTCTTTTGTACTTAAAACTTATCCTCCTGAAAACACTTCTGCAGAACAAACCATGATTATTTTGAAAAATTTGTTTTTAAATAGGATACCAGAGGCAACTGAACTACAGGCATATTTATGGTGCCTTCAGCACGTTTGGCAGTGGAGAAGGGAACACATGGTAAGAAGTTTTGAGCAAATTATGATTAACAGACTAAGTACTTGGGACAAAACTGAGTTTCTGATCTGGTTCGGTTTCTGTTTTAACATCTTTTTCTATCTCACTTCCTCTAACTGCATGTTAAGCCTATTCTAGAGATACACTATATTGCCAAAAGTATTCACTCACCCATCCAAATCATTGACTTCAGGTGTTCCAATCACTTCCATGGCCACAGGTGTATAAAACCAAGCACCTAGGCATGCAGACTGCTTCTACAAACATTTGTGAAAGAATGGGTCGCTTTCAAAAGCTCAGTAAATTCCAGCGTGGTACCTTGATAGGATGCCACCTGTGCAACAAGTCCAGTCGTGAAATTTCCTCACTACTAAATATTCCACAGTCGACTGTCAGTGGTATTATAACAAAGAGGAAGTGATTGGGAACGACAGCAACTCAGCGGATGCTGAGGTACATAGTGCACAGAGGTCACCAACTTTCTGCAGAGTCAATCGCTACAGACCTCCAAACTTCATGTGGCCTTCAGATTAGCTCAAGAACAGTGTGTAGAGAGCTTCATGGAATGGGTTTCCATGGCCGAGCAGCTGCATCCAAGCCTTACATCACCAAGCGCAATGCAAAGCGTCACCAGAGTCCGCCACTGGACTCTAGCGCTCCGTCTGGCAATCCGATGGACGAGTCTGGGTTTGGCGGTTGCCAGGAGAACGGTACTTGTCTGACTGCATTGTGCCAAGTGTAAAGTTTGGTGGAGGGGGGATTATGGTGTGGGGTTGTTTTTCAGGAGTTGGGCTCGGCCACTTAGTTCCAGTGAAAGGAACTCTCAATGCTTCAGCAAACTAAGAGATTTTAGACAAAATTTCATGCTCCCAACTTTGTGGGAACAGTTTGGGGATGGTCCCTTTCTGTTCCAACATGACTGTGCACCAGTGTACAAAGCAAGGTCCAGCAGAGTGCCGATAGAACACCTTTGGGATGAATTGGCTTCAGGAAGAATGGTCAAAAATTCCCATAAACACACTCCTAAACCTTGTGGAAAGCCTTCCCAGAAGAGTTGAAGCTGTTATAGCTGCAAAGGGTGGGTCTACATCATATTAAACCCTATAGATTAAGAATGGGACGTCACTCAAGTTCAAATGTGTGTGAAGGCAGACGAGCGAATACTTTTGGCAGTATAGTGTATGTGTCTATATAAGCTTATATAAGTCTATATGTAGTACTCAGAATAACCAAAAGCATCTCAAACTCTGACCTTGTCTCTCGTCTGAGTGCTTTCCCCTTACGGAATTCACTGAATTCTTCCTTTCCTGATCTATATCTATAAAAGTTACGTCTGTGTAGTTGATTTAGGCTGCACCTACTGTAACAACATGAAAATTACAATTATGAATTTCTATTTCTAACAGGTTAACAGCGTTTGTTATGAGGACCTTTGGAAAAGCACAACGTTACGTCTTTATTGATCCAGAAGTCATTAACAGTGCAAATCGATGGCTGATAACACTGCAGAGACCTGATGGCTGTTTTGTAAGACAAGGGAGACTGTTCAATAACAGAATGAAGGTATGTATGTAATCAGATAGAAGGGTCAGTTATAGTACAAAATTCTGTATATGTCTATGAAATGTACAAGTACTTATGTATTTGCAGGGTGGTGTAAATGATGATGTCACCATGACTGCCTACATCACTGCATCATTGCTTGAACTCGGCCATAAAGTTGAGGTAAGAACTTTGTATTTGCATACGACATGTAATAAAGAAGCTTTAAAAAGACACATAATGTACACAATGTACATTGTAATTTCAGGATCCTATTGTAAATAAAGGGTTGCTGTGCCTCAAGTCCTCACTTGGTAACCTGACGAATACCTACACCACTGCTCTTTTAGCCTACACTTTCACTCTGGCTGGAAACAATGAAATTCGAGGGCAGCTTCTCAAACACTTGGATGGTGTCGCCATAACAGGAGGTATGAAACTATTAAAAAGTTCCCAAGGTCTCAGGTGAAACTTATAATAATAAAATAGCTTAATAAGTGATATTTTATAGCAATGACCAATGTTTTGCTCTGGGTCTGTTTGAAAACCTAGTCTAAATTCTTAGATTCTAAAATGCTGCCTACTAAGATGCCTTATTTCTAAGCAATATTCTGACTGAATAACAAAGGAACATCCAGTGCTAGCCGTGAAGTAAATCCTAGCATTCAGTGCGGCACAACTTTTCTCACAAAAAACTACAACTATGGAGGATGAATGTAAATAAATTCTCATTGATTTTTAATTTGTATAAAGGTGTACAAGTAGAATTTATTTGCAAATTCGGGGTTGTCAGTGACAATTTCCAGTGACAGTTTTCGCTACACACAGAGATATTAGCTGGCATGCTAGTGGGTTGTGCCACCTCAGCCTATTGGTAATTGTGTTAGCTTAGTAAGCAAAAACTGCGGTGACATAATTGCTAAGTAGTGCATCTAAATGATCTGCCTTATGAGTTTGATGTCTTATCAGAATCCTCCTTACTTAGGCAGCTGTCTAATGCCTAGTTCACGCTACACGATTTGTGCCCTGATTTTCGCTCGGCGCTAGATTTGTCGGCTCGGGAGCAACTCGGTGTTCGAACCGAACCGAAGAGAGATTTCTAGCATGTCAAATATCTGGATCTGAGTTGCCCGACTGGCAATGAGTGTTATGTCAAACAGCCAATGAGAATGCAAGATACAGTGTGAGGGGAAATGCAGGGGAGGAGTTGTAAAAAGGTGAGACAGGGGCATAATATAGTTTATATCAGAATACACCGGCACACACACACGTTTTACATTATTTCTGATCTTAACGTTTTCTACAAAACACCAATGTTCATTTATTTTTTCTCCTTGATTTTACGCTGCCCATGAACACACAAACTTTGATTGCTCACTTCTTGCTGACGTGAATTTTTTTGACGTGGTATCATTAAACCTCTCGTCACTTCTCGCGTTTGTTTTCGTGACAAAACGTAGTTTGGGAGACCAGAAAAGCTCGTCTGTGTGATCCCCTATCGCCAATCAGTCGTGTAGTGTGAAAGCCGCGCCGACTCCCGATTACAAGAGATCCAGTTGTGCATTGTGAACTGTACAGTGACCTGACGACTTGTAAAGTCGTGTAGTGTGAACTTGGCATAAGTAGGCAGTAGGCAGCAAAGCAACTCGCTAGGTTTCCAGACAGACCCTCTGGTGGTAAAACAAACAATAAACGATCATCGTCTGCTTATTTGTAATAATTTGGCTCTTATTAAAGTCACTCAAGTCTTTGTGCTGTCCATGTAACGTGTGTCGATCATGTCTGTGTAGATCGAACCCGGATTTGGGCCAGCTTGATAAGTCACCCGAGCTTTACTCATACATCTTGTTTTAAATTGTAGACGGTCGACTTCACTGGTCTCAGTCAGCATTCGATGACTCTAATGCCTTGTCAGTGGAGATCAGCTCCTACGTACTGCTAGCTGTTCTCAGTACAGAACAACTCGCTTCTGCGGACTTGGGTTACGCTAACAGGATCGTCGGCTGGCTAGTCAGGCAGCAAAATCCATACGGTGGCTTTTCTTCCACTCAGGTACCTGACCTAATTGTATCCTTCTTACAGTAATGAGACAATTTTATAAGATACAAGGTTACATGTGCTTTTTCTTACTCTCCTTTCTATTAGGATACAGTGGTGGCCCTCCAGGCTTTGGCTTTGTACGCCACCAAAGTCTTCAGCCCAGATGGTTCTAGCACGGTAACAGTACAGTCAGCAGGTGGGGACAGTTATCATTTCGATGTGAACCAGAACAACAAGTTACTGTACCAGGAAAGATCATTGCAGATTGCGTCTTCCAAATACACCATTGAAGTGAAGGGCTCCACATGTGTGTCAGTGCAGGTCAGTTTATCTACCTCTTCTTTATCCCAACCATATGCACCCGTACGTTTATTTTTGATAAATAATACAACTGCTTACAAGAGTGTTTTTACATTCTGTTCGCAGATGTCACTGTTCTACAATATTCCTACACCTATTGAAGTCAATACGCTGAGCATCAAGGCTGTGGCATTGGGAAACTGCACTAAATCATTTGGGCAGTCTCTGTTCCTCAACTTCAACGTCACGTGAGAATGAATTCTGTGGTTCAAAAATTGCAATAGCTCATTGAACTTAAACTACACTGCCTGGCCAAAAAAAAAGGTCACACACTCTAATATTTAATTGGACCGCCTTTAGCTTTGATTACGGCATGCATTCGCTGTGGCATCGTTTCCACAAGCTCCTGCAATGTCACAACATTTATTTCTGTCCAGAGTTGCATAAATTTTTCCCCAAGATCCTGTATTGATGATTATCACATCCCAAAGATTCTCAATGGGATTCAGGTCTGGACTCTGTGGTGGCCAATCCATGTGAGAAAATGATGTTTCATGCTCCCTGAACCACTCTTTCACAATTTGAGCCCGATGAATCCTGGCATTGTCATCTTTGAATATGCCCGTGCCATCAGGGAAGAAAAAATCCATTGATGGAATAACCTGGTCGTTCAGTATATTCAGGTAGTCAGCTGACATCATTCTTTGGGCACATAACGTTGCTAAACCTAGACCTGACTGACTTCAGCAACCCCAGATCATAGCACTGCCCCCACAGGCTTGTACGGTAGGCACTAGGCATGATGGGTGCATCACTTCAGCCGCCTCTCTTCTTACCCTGATGCGCCCATCACTCTGGAACAGGGTGAATCTGGACTCATCAGACCACATGACCTTCTTCCATTGCTCCAGAGTCCAATCTTTATGCTCCCTAGCAAATTGAAGCCGTTTTTGCCGATTAGCCTCACTGACAAGTGGTTTTCTTAAGGCTACACAGCTGTTTAGTCCCAATCCCTTAAGTTCCCTTCGCATTGTGCGTGTGTAAATGCTCTTACTATCACTATTAAACATCCCTGAGTTCTACTGTAGTTTTTCTACCATTTGATTTCACCAAACGTTTAAGTCATCGCCGATCACGATCATTCAAGATTTTTTTCCGACCACTTTCCTTCCTCGAAGATGATGTTTCCCCACTGTCCTTCCACTTTTTAATAATGCGTTGGACAGTTCTTAACCCGATTTTAGTAGTTTCAGCAATCTCCTTAGATGTTTTCTCTGCTTGATGCATGCCAATAATTTGACCCTTCTGAAACAGATTAACATCTTTTCCACGACCACAGGATGTGTCTTTCACCATGGTTGTTTAACAAATGAGAAGCTACTCACTGCATCAGTTAGGGTTAAATAACTTGTGGCCAGCTGAAACATAATCACCCATGCAGTAATTATCCAATGGGAGGCTTTTACCTGTTTGCTTAGTTAAATCCAGGTGGTGACCTTTTTTTGGCCATGCAGTGTATATAATAGTAATTGTTGTACTGTAATAACGTCAGAAAAGAAGGTATACTGACTCACTACCAAGCTGATTCTGGAAGAAGAGAGTAGTAACTGCAGTAGTACTTCAATGGTTAAAGTACTGAACTAGTAATCATAAGTTTACTACTTCAGTACCCACTACTGCCAAATTGCCATTGTTAGGCCTCTGAGGGAAGCCTTAACCCTCAACTGCTTGAACTGTACTCAGGCAAAATTGTAAGTTGCTTTGAAAAAAAAAATCTGCTAAATGCTGCAAATATAAATGTAAAAAAGTTAAATTCCAGCTACTTAATCCACCAATACACCAATACACTTTATCCCAGCTACTGTTTACCCTAGCGGTTGTACAAAGCATCAAGAAATGACTCTGAGTCAGTTTATATAACATTGAATCGAGCTTTAAGCGTAACAAGCATGACAGGCCTAGTTGTCCTGCACACCCATCTGGTAGTGTAATCTCATGACTTTTCAGGGTCCTGATGACCTCCAACACTTGGTTTTTTTTTACAAACAATGCTAGTAGTTGACTAAATAGGTGAGTGTGTAATAACTGGTGACAGACTGTCCAAAATGTATTCTGTTCTTGACACCTTCCCTGTGTTGTGGCTGTATTTGCTTTAATTACAATATATCTACATATCTAAAGCTAATAAGTCATTTTCTGATTTTGTCTTCAGATATAATGGGACACAGACATCAGGCACTAATATGGCCATAGTGGACATAAAACTTTTATCAGGGTTCACAGCGGACTCAAGTGAGGTAAGTGTTGGCAATCACTGCTAAAACACAAACCCCGTTTATTGTAAAACACAATACAAAACAAACTGTGATTTGTTCATTGACCCTGTCGCCACTTTACCACTGTTCCTTCCTTGGACCACTTTTGATAAACACTTGACCACTGCAGACCAGGAACACGCCACAAGAGCTGTAGTTTTGGAGATGCTCTGACCCAGTCGTCTAGCCATCACAATCCCTGCTTCTAACACATCAACTTTTTGAGATAAAATGTTCACTTGCTGCCTAATATATTCCACCTACTAACAGGTGCCCTGATGGTGCCACCTCTCAGTGGTCATAAAGTTATGCCTAGTCGGTGTATGGTCCAATCATTAAGTCACAGAAAGAGTTATTAAACAATTAAATTATTATTTGATTATCATGATCTACATATTACGCACACAATGTATGTAAATAATAGCTTTAATTGTGGCAGTTTATAAACATAATAAAATGATGGTTTTTTTCTTCTAGCTACGAAATCAACTTTTTGTGGAACGTGTTGATCCCAAAGATGACCACATTATCATGTATATCAAAGAGGCAAGTGAAAAACACTGTTAATATATCATTTATTTAAATTATTTAATTGATTCCATTATTAAAATGCATTTTTTGTGTGTATAACAGGTTCCAAAGAATGTGCCACTCATGTATGGGCTGCATATCAAACAAGTGCTTCCCATCAAAAATCTAAAACCAGCCGTGATTAAAGTTTATGATTACTACCAAACGAGTAAGATTTTATTTTTAAGTACTATTTTAATATTACTGTATTGTCCCAAGTTACTGATTTCAAATTCATGTTTCATTCAGGTGATCATTCCGAGACCGAGTACACCTCACCATGTGCGTAAGCTTTCAGATCCCCTTTAAAGTCGTCTTGTCCACTCTATGCTGATTTTTTTTTTTTCCAAATAAGGCATTTGTTGTTTCGCTGCTGGTGAAATAAATATCACTTATAAATATCATGGATGAGTATTTGTCTTCTTGTGAAATAACATAGTACGACATGTGTCGTTTAACATCTGCTAGTGTAGTAATATTTACAACAAGTCCACTTGAATTAACAACTGATCAGACCCACACCTGGACCAGCCAAAAGTGTAAAGCTTTAATGGTTTAGCCATTTTATCCAATGTAGTGGATAAACACAGATATTACAGTATAATCAGATATTATATATGGTAAATACTACTATTTAATATAAATAGATATTATTTAAATACTACTATTACTACAGGTCACACGTAACCTGGTGTCGCGATCTCGTCACCATGACTACCATTACCTCAGTTCGGAGCAACTCCATCGTGTAATCAGGATAAATTAGCAACTTAAGAATTAGGGCCACCCAGACCAAATTTAAACATCAAGCAAGTATTTACAAAGGGGGGAAAATCACATAAGTTACAAGGAAATTACAAGTAAGTAATGTCATTTTTAAATTGTGAATTGTGATTGCACTTATTGTATCTCCCCAAATGTTTAATTGTACTTCTTAATTCATTGCACATCAGTCCCGATGCCGATCTTTAGTCTGGATCTGCTGCGCCTAAAATAAAATGCTATCTGATGAAGACTGAATTAACTTGTTAGTGTGAAGGCTTTACTTAATTGTATGGTTAATGGTAAAGCTGCTCTCTCTTCCTGTTCAAAGTTATTTGTGAGGGCAAACTGACAGATGACTTAAGATGTTAATTATTTAAGCTTTAATTTACCCATTGAACGGGTCAATTGCCTCGACCCCCCCAATTATATATACAGCGTCTTGTTACCAAAATGTCTTTGAGCGTTTATTTACTTTCTAAACTATCAAAATAATAAAGCTCAGCCGTCTATCATATTGTGATGTCGTCTGGGAATAAACCTGATTTTATCATCGTACAGCCGCTTTGTGATGTCATCACGTGGTGTTTTATTGTTTGTAATTAACGGTGTAAAAGTTAACAATGTTTGGAGGAAATGGGAAATGTTTGGAGATTTTTAGTTATAAGCACATTTACAAAATAATGGGACAACACAGCATCTGGAAGAATATAAGCTAAGGTAAGCAGTGGTTATGATTTTTTTAGCTGTGATTTGGATTTTGGCCGCTGTGCCGTGATTTATCACGCGCTTTTGTTTTGCAATGAAAACAAAACGTATCAGTTGAAGCTTTTAAATGGTACCTTCTTGTTACGGAAATTACATTCATCTGCACAATGGCTAGGAAAGTAAAGGCACTAAGTACAACAGCAAAATACAGTCGCTAATCTGTTGGGGGTTTTTTATCTGAACTTACATGTTACTTATTTCTACGCTACATTTCCAATGTATGTTTTGTGTTTATTATAATGACTCGTGACTTGACTCGGACTCGTATTTTGTGACTTGTGAACATCTCTGGTATATGTTCTACAAAATGAACGGGTTACACAATGCAACACAACAGGAACACAAATTCTACAAGCATTTTTATTTTAACAAAAAAAAAACAGATTTATTTGGAAAATAAATATCCAAATAAATATCCAAGGTTTATTACATTCAAAATTCTTGAGCGTGATCCAGAAGCTTACACACATGAGAAGGTGTATTCAGTCTCAGACTGGACATCTGAAGGAAACAATAGGAAATGAAAACAATATAGTAAATAGAAGTAATACAGTACAGTACAATATTGAAACAACTGAGAAAAACCTCACCAGGTTGGTAGTAATCATAAACCTTCATCACAGCTGGTTTGAGATTCTTGACTGGAAGTACCTGCTTGATATGGAGCTGGTAATGGATTTTAATATTCTTTGGCACCTATTAGACACACCAAACATGCCACCATTAATATACCACAACATGTCAGTTTTTGGGTGGATTAACAATGTACTGTGTTGATATCATGTGTGAAAAGTAATACAGTGGTACCTTGTAACTCAACGTCAATTGGTTCTGGGAGTGGCGTTGAGTTTCAAGGTATTTTTTCCCATAAGGATGTGTGGGAAACCTGTTAATGCGTTCCATGGTCCCGTGGACTTGCATATATTTTCAATCTGCCATAACATTAAAACCACCTCCTTGTTTCTACACTCACTGTCCATTTTATCAGCTTCACTTACCATATAGAAGCACTTTGTAGTTCTACAATTACTGACTGTAGTCCATCTATTTCTCTGCATGCTTTCGAAGCCACCTTTCATGCTGTTCTTTAATGGTCAGGACTCTCCCCAGGACCACTACAGAGCAGGTACACTGATATGGTGGTGGTGTGTTAGTGTGTGTTGTGCTGGTATGAGTGGATCAGACACAGCAGCGCTGCTGGAGTTTTTAAACACCTCACTTCCCTGCTGGACTGAGAATAGTCCACCATCCAACAATCTATCCAGCCAACAGCGCCCTGTGGGCAGCGTCCTGTGACCACTGATGAAGGTCTAGAAGATGACCAACTCAAACAGCAGCAATAGATGAGCGTTTGTCTCTGACTTTACATCTACAAGTTGGACCAACTAGGTAGGAGTGTCTAATAGAGTAAACACTGAATGGACACGGTGTTTATACTCCAACAGTGATGCTGTGTCTGATCCACTCATACCAGCACAACACACACTAACACACCACCACCATGTCAGTGTCACTGCAGTACTGAGAATGATCCACCACCTAAATACTGTAATACCTGCTCTGTGGGGGTCCTGACCATTGAAGAACAGGGTGAAAGCAGGCTGAAAAGGTATGTAGAGAAACAGATGGACTACAGTCAGTAATTGTAGAACTACAAAGTCTATATGGTAAGTGGTGCTGATAAAATAGACAGTGAGTGTAGAAACAAGGAGGTGGTTTTAATGTTATGGCTGATCAGTGTAATATAAAAACACTGAAATAAAAAGCTGATTCTTACAATTTCTCAGAACCCCGAGCTATAACACAAGTTTAAAAGTGAAACAGGAGGAAGATCCAACACAGATACATGTGGAGCTTTCAGAGTGAATTTGACCGTTATTCCACACAAATGCAGATTCGTGTCATATTCGCACTTTGATGACGTATTACCACATCGCTCAAGCCAAGCGCTGAACAAAGCGACTGTTCACTGTACACGTTGAGTTTAAGGTAAACGTTGAGTTTAAGGGTACACATTTCTCGATGAAGGGCGTTGAGTTTTAAAGATTTTGAGTTTAGGGGACGTTGAATTACAATGTACCACTGTATAGTGTTTAATTTTGTGGGGGTTTTTTTTTACTTACCTCCTTGATATACATGATTATATGGTCACCCTTGGCATCAACGCGTTCTACTAAAATGCTATTTCTTAGCTGAAAAAACAAATCAGATTATAAAAGAAACACCAAAATAGGTCTATCAATAACTGCATGTACATTCAGATAGTACTCACTTCACCAGGATTTGCTGTGAACCCTGATAAGAGTTTTATGTCCACTATGACCATGTTTGTCTTGTCAAGTGGTCCGGTATATCTGAAGAAAAAAGAACATAATAATCATTGTCACTTAAATAACTTTACTTAATCATAACTAACTTAATTCTAAGTAATTATAATCGAATTAACTAATATTGTTAGTTATTTTCAAATGACCTGGTGGTTACTAGACCATGATTCCCATGAAGACCAGCCCCAGAAGGCCTACAGCTTCATCATCATAGGTGGAAAACAGATGGCACTAAATCCGGACTATAAGCTCTCTCAGACACACCCACTACTACTACTCCCGCCCTCACCGTTTCCAACGAAAATATACAACCCCAAATCAGAAAAAGTTGGGACAATATGGAAAATATTTGATTGCAGACAGGATGAACCTGAGATATCTGCTCAATGTCATTTCATTTGTTAATGTACCTCCATTCCTGAATTTCAGGCCTGCAACACATTTAAAAAAAAAGTTAGGATAGGAGAAATTTAGGGCTAGTAATGAGGTAAAAAAAACTAAATAATGATGTGATTCCAAACAGGTGATTGTAATCATGGTTTGGTACAAAAGCAGCATCCAGGAAAGGCTGAGTCTTTGATGAGCAAAGATGATCAGAGGATCTCCAGTTTGTCAACAATGTACCTCAAAGAAAGATTGGAAGGGATTTGCATATTCCTTCCTCTACAGTGCATAATATCATTAAACCATTCAAGGAATCATGAGGAATTTCAGTGCGTAAAGGCCAAGGGCGCAAGTTTAAGCTGAACGCCCGTGATCTTTGATTCCTCAGACGGCACTGCATCAAGAACCACCACTCAACAATAGCTGATATAACCACATGGGTGAGGGATTACTTTGGCAAACCTTTGTCAAGCACTACAATACAGAGTTACATGCACAAATGCCACTTAAAACTTTACTGTGCAAAAAAGAACCCTTATGTTAAGCGGCGTCGACTTCTCCGGGTTCGGAGGCATCTAGGATGGACCATCACACAGTGGAAACGTGTATTGTGGTCAGATGAATCAGCATTCCAGGTCTTTTTTGGAAAAAATGGATGCCGTGTGCTCCGGACCAAAGGAGAGGACCATCCAGACTGTTATCAGCAACAAATCCAAAAACCATGGTCTGTCATGGTATGGGGCTGCGTCAGTGACCTTGGTCCTGTGCAGGCACCATCAATCAGCCAGCAGAGTAATTGCACCTGTCAGGAGAGAGAGACCCCATCCGGCTTAGTCCCGCCCATTTCTGAACAACAGGCCAATTGTTGTTCATGTGGCTGCTCAGCCTTAGCCGGCAGGCAGAGCTGAGATTTGATACAATGTATTCGAGATCCCAGCTCTGGTTCCAGTGTGTGTTTTTACCGCTGCGCCACCTGAGCGGCCTGTATTTTTTTATTATTTGCATTTTTTTTAATGCTGTCCCAACTTTTTCTGATTTGGGGTTGTATTTTGAAATCCTTACACACAAAGTTCTTTATCAGATTATATCTATTAAATAAATCTGATCTTACGTGACATTAAAGTTGATAGCCATCGCCTGTCCAAATAATTTAGTGCACTTTCCTTCAGTCGTAGCCTGGATGCTTAGAGTATTTTTTTCAGTTGGTGTGGGAATATTATAGAACAGCGCCATCTACAAATGGGGATAAAAAAAGCCCAAATATGAAATCAAGTAACATAATATGTGTATAAAAGCTGATTTGTGGGATGATTGGGAACTTACTGACCTGCACTGACACACAGGTGGAGCCCTTAGCTTCAATGCTGTATTTGGTAGAAACAACCGGCAGCGATCTTTCCTGGTACAGTAACTTGTTGTTCTGATTTACTTCGAAGTTGTGACTGTCGCCACCTGCTGCTTGTACTGTTACCATGCTAGAACCGTCTCGGCTGAACACTTTGGTGGCGTACAGAGCCAGAGCCTGGAGGGCCACCACTGTATCCTAATAGAGATAAAAATTAGTCTCTAATAGTGCATTAGCTTGTCATGATTGCAAATAAATGCAGATAAATGTACCTGGGTGGAAGAAAAGCCACCGTATGGATTCTGCTGCCTTACTAGCCAGCTGACGATCCTGTTAGCGTAACCCAAGTCCGCAGAAGTGAGCTGAGCTTTATTGAGAACAGCTAGCAGTACGTAGGAGCTGATCTCCACTGACAAGGCTGACGAGTCATCTAATGCTGACTGAGACCAGTGAAGCCGACCGTCTAGACATACATACAGATACATTCAGAAGCCAAAATATTAGAACCACCCCTCAAAAATGTGCATGTCACCATCAAGGATAAACATTGGGCTGATGGTAGGTACTAGTGGTACACATGTCAGCATATAGACCTGAGTGACTTTGATAAGGTCCAAATTATCATGGTCACTAAGTGGAAGTATCTTAGAAACAGCATGAGGTGCTTAGAGGCAGATGGGCAGCCAAGACTCATTAATGACTCATTAATGCCTGAGGATGTGGCATCTAGTACGGACCAACAGAAGAGCTATTGTGGCTCAAACTGCAATAGACTCTAATACTGGTTAAGGAATGAAGGGTTCCTTTCCACTGTCGCCCTTGTCTTGCTCAACAGGGGTTTTTTGGTCTGTTGGTCCTGGTTGCTTTAAAGTTACTTTGAGACAATGTCTATTTTAAATAGTGCTACCTAAATTAATTAAAGGGTCTTGTTTTGCCTGGTACACTGATTAGCCATAAGATTAAAACCACCTCCTTGTTTCTACACTCACTGTCCACTTACCATCGACTGTAGTCCATCTGTTTCTCTGCATACTTTGTTAGCCCCCTATCATGCTGTTATTCAATAGTCATTGTCCCAACAGGACCACTACAGAGCAGGTATTATTTAGGTGGTGGATGATTCTCAGCACTGCAGTGACAATTACATGGTGGTAATGTGTAAGTGTGTGTGTTGTGCTGGTATGAGTGGATCCGACACAGCAGCGCTTCTGGAGTTTTTAAATACCGTGTCCACTCACTGTCCACTCTATTAGACACTACTACCTAGTTGGTCCACCTTGTAGACGTAAAATCAGAGATGATCGCTCATCTATTGCTGCCGTTTGAGTTGGTCATCAGTTGGCTGAATATTTTTGGTTGGTGGACTATTCTCAGTCCAGCAGTGACAGTGAGGTGTGTAAAAACTCCAGCAGCACTGCTGTATCTGATCCACTCATACCAGCACAACACACACTAACACACCACCACTATGTCAGTGTCACTGCAATGCTGAGAATGCTCCACCACCCAAATAATTCCTACTCTGTGGTGGTCCTGGGAGAGTCCTGACCATTGAAGAACAGCATAAAAGGGAGCTAACAAAGCATAAACAAAAACAGATGGACTACAGTCAGTAATTGTAGAACTACAAAGTGCTCCTATATGGTAAGTGGAGCTAAAAAAAAAATGGACAGTGAGTGTAGAAACAAGGAGGTGGTTTTAATGTTTTGGCTGATCAGTGTATTTGTCCTGCGCATTTTTTGAAAACAGAATACGATGTTAACAAAGTAATACGTTTTAATAATCCACATCAAAATTAAGACAGGTTGACTAATATGTCTCTTACTAGCTTAATTAAAATGATTTTGATCATTCCATACCTCCTGAAATGGCAACACTGTCCAGCTCATGAATCATGTTCCCTAGAAATTCATTCTGTTTTGCCAGACTAAATGTGTAGGCCAAAAGGGCAGTGGTGTAGGTGTTTTTGCCGTTGTTAGTAGCAGACTTCAGACACATCAATGCGTTATTCACAACAGGATCCTGCAATGAAAACAATTTAAATTATTTTGTTAAAGAAAATACATTTGGTTGTTTTACTTGCAGGAGTGTTTTAAGTAAGTAAATGATCAATGTAGGTGCAGCTTTTCATTTTAAGCAGTCAGTACAGACTGCATTTTTCACCTGCACGAGTCGAGTTCATACACCGACGGGCACTGCGTACGGAGGGCCACACCCCCATCAGCATTGTTCCTCAGCCCTGTGCAGGCACCATCAGTCAGCCGGCAGGGGCCACAGTCGCACCGGTTATGAGGACCTATGATCCGACTTTCTTACCCTCTAACAACAGCCAATCGTTGTTCATGTAGCCGCCCAGCCCAGTCGGAATACGATGTATTCGAAACCCCGTGTCTAAGTTTTTAAATGTTTATTTGCACTTGTTCTTTAACCAACTGATGAAATAATTTCAAGTGTACCTTCGATTTGGTTGAAATAAAGAACTGCAACCACAAGAACAGAGTTTTAAGTGAAACATGCCATTACCTCAAGTGAGTGACCTAATTCAAGCAGTGATGCAGTGATGTAGGCTGTCATGGTGACATTGTCATTTACGCCACCCTGCAATATATATATATATATATGCATAAAAATGTAATTTATTTGTTAAGAAATCTAGGAAATCTACTACTTGTCTACCCCAGCAACTATTACATACATACCTTCATTCTGTTATTGAACAGTCTCCCTTGTGTTATAAAACAGCCATCAGGTCTCTGCTGTTTTGTCAGCCATCGCTTCGCACTGTTAATGACCTCTGGATCAATAAAGATGTAACGTTGGGCTTTGCCAAAGGTCCTCAAGACAAACGCTGTTAACCTGGTAGTGGAGAAAACAGACCATAACAGAAAATACGAATTACAAGAAAGTTTTAATTACAGTTTTTTAAAGACTCAAATTCTTACCATGTGTTCTCCACTCCAGTGCCAAATGTGCTGTATGCACCATTGAAATGTCTGTAGTTTAACTGCCTTTGGTATCCTAATGAAAAATAACATTTTATTAGCCAAAACAGTCAAACAGAAAAATGAAAAGCTGTTAAAAAGTGAAATTACCATTTTTAAGAAAACCCGTAGCCTTCTCCCTGATAGCTGTAGTGAGCTGCTCGGTGTTTTCAAGGTACTGAAGGATGTAGATGTTGGGGGACAGGAGTGCAATGTTTTGCTCTCCGCATCCGTATGGCATCCTTAGCAGTCCGTCAAGATTTTTTAACGCACGTCCTAGTATATCACCTATAACAGAAAAAATTATGTTTTATGGGTGAACTATTGTGTGGAAGCTGAGGGTATATATATATATATATACAGTGTATCACAAAAGTGAGTACACCCCTCACATTTCTGCAGATATTTAAGTATATCTTTTCATGGGACAACACTGACAAAATGACACTTTGACACAATGAAAAGTAGTCTGTGTGCAGCTTGTATAACAGTGTAAATTTATTCTTCCCTCAAAATAACTCAATATACAGCCATTAATGTCTAAACCACCGGCAACAAAAGTGAGTACACCCCTTAGTGAAAGTTCCTGAAGTGTCAATATTTTGGGTGGCCACCATTATTTCCCAGAACTGCCTTAACTCTCCTGGGCATGGAGTTGACCAGAGCTTCACAGGTTGCCACTGGAATGCTTTTCCACTCCTCCATGACGACATCACGGAGCTGGCGGATATTCGAGACTTTGCGCTCCTCCACCTTCCGCTTGAGGATGCCCCAAAGATGTTCTATTGGGTTTAGGTCTGGAGACATGCTTGGCCAGTCCATCACCTTTACCCTCAGCCTCTTCAATAAAGCAGTGGTCGTCTTAGAGGTGTGTTTGGGGTCATTATCATGCTGGAACACTGCCCTGCGACCCAGTATCCGGAGGGAGGGGATCATGCTCTGCTTCAGTATTTCACAGTACATATTGGACAGTTCATGTGTCCCTCAATGAAATGTAACTCCCCAACACCTGCTGCACTCATGCAGCCCCAGACCATGGTATTCCCACCACCATGCTTGACTGTAGGCATGACACACTTATCTTTGTACTCCTCACCTGATTGCCGCCACACATGCTTGAGACCATCTGAACCAAACAAATTAATCTTGGTCTCATCAGACCATAGGACATGGTTCCAGTAATCCATGTCCTTTGTTGACATGTCTTCAGCAAACTGTTTGCGGGCTTTCTTGTGTAGAGACTTCAGAAGAGGCTTCCTTCTGGGGTGACAGCCATGCAGACCAATTTGATGTAGTGTGCGGCGTATGGTCTGAGCACTGACAGGCTGACCCCCCACCTTTTCAATCTCTGCAGCAATGCTGACAGCACTCCTGCGCCTATCTTTCAAAGACAGCAGTTGGATGTGACGCTGAGCACGTGCACTCAGCTTCTTTGGACGACCAACGCGAGGTCTGTTCTGAGTGGACCCTGCTCTTTTAAAACGCTGGATGATCTTGGCCACTGTGCTGCAGCTCAGTTTCAGGGTGTTGGCAATCTTCTTGTAGCCTTGGCCATCTTCATGTAGTGCAACAATTCGTCTTTTAAGATCCTCAGAGAATTCTTTGCCATGAGGTGCCATGTTGGAACTTTCAGTGACCAGTATGAGAGAGTGTGAGAGCTGTACTACTAAATTGAACACACCTGCTCCCTATGCACACCTGAGACCTAGTAACACTAACAAATCACATGACATTTTGGAGGGAAAATGACAAGCAGTGCTCAATTTGGACATTTAGGGGTGTAGTCTCTTAGGGGTGTACTCACTTTTGTTGCCGGTGGTTTAGACATTAATGGCTGTATATTGAGTTATTTTGAGGGAAGAATAAATTTACACTGTTATATAAGCTGCACACAGACTACTTTCCATTGTGTCAAAGTGTCATTTTGTCAGTGTTGTCCCATGAAAAGATATACTTAAATATCTGCAGAAATGTGAGGGGTGTACTCACTTTTGTGATACACTGTATATACTGTATATATATATACAGGGTGAGTCAAAAGTCACAGGAAACTCTTTTATTTCAGAAATGAAAGGGAAAATGACATATCTGAATACCCCAGCAAGTAATGGGTGAGGGGTTTTATCTTTTATGCTATGCCCGGAACATGGCCGCCATATTGGATCAAGGGCAAGTTTTTCCAATGGGAAGGTGGTCATGTAGCACATCAAATATCAAACTGATGCCGCTTGCTTTCCTTTTGCAAATTATTTGATCTTACCAAGCACTGAAACAGAAGATCTTACGGATCCCTCTATTACATTCTCAGGAAGAACCAGCTCCAGCTCCTCAGAAACACTGTTCCCTGTAAGTTCAGAAATACAATTCTTTACAAAGCAATACAATATTTTATGTTGAATGAACCTGAGATATTTTACTTATTAATAATCATCCATCCCTGCATTTCAGGCCTGCGACAATATAGCATTTACCACTTTGTGATGTTGCTATTCCCGTTCACCACACTTCTCAATGTACTTTTCTGCATTAATGCTGCCATCACAGATGGGCACTGACCAAAGGCACTGACACAGCCCCATACCATGACAGACCCTGGCTTTTGGACTTGTTGCTGATAACAGTCTGGACGGTCCTTTTCGTCTTTGGTCCGGAGCACACGGCGTCCATTTGTTTTCCAAAAAGGACCTGGAATGCTGATTCATCTGACCACAATACACATTTCCACTGTGTGATGGTCCATCCGAGGTGCCTCAGAGCCCAGAGAAGTCTACACCGCTTCTGGACATGGTTAACATAAGGCTTCTTTTTTGAACAGTAAAGTTTTAAGTGGCATTTGTGCATGTAACTCTGTATTGTAGTGCTCGACAAAGGTTTGCCAAAGTAATCCCTCACCCATGTGGTTATATCAGCTATTGTTGAGTGGCGGTTCTTGATGCAGTGCCGTCTGAGGGATAAAAGATCACAGGTGTTCAGGTTAAGCTTGTGCCCTTGGCCTTTATGCACTGAAATTCCTCCAGATTCCTTGAATGGTTTAATGATATTATGCACTGTAGAGGGAGAAATATGCAAATCCATTCCAATCTTTCTTTGAGGTTCATTGTTTTAAAAACATTTGTTGACAAACTGGAGATCATCTGATCATCTTTGCTCACCAAACACTCAGCTTTTCCTGGATGCTGCTTTTGTATAAAACCATGATTACAATCACCTGTTTGGAATCACATCATTATTTAGTTTTTTCACCTCATTACTAGCCCTGAATTGCCCCTGTCACAACCTTTTTTTGGAATGTGTTGCAGGCCTGAAATGCAGGAATGGATGTTTATTAATAAATGAAATGAAGTTGAGCAGATAAAACATGAAATATCTCAGGTTCATCCTGTCTGCAATCAGATAAAAGTCAAAGTAAATGTAAGGAACACTGCATTTTTATTTTATTTACATTTTTCATACTGTCCCAACTTTTTCTGATTTGGGGTTGTACTTACATATATTTCACATCTAAGCAAAAAGATTATGGCGATTTTTACGTGCCATTTAAACGTCGCCTTTGAATTATGAATTACAAATATTAGACTTGAGTTAAAATGAGTCTAACCAACCTTGTGGGCATAATAACCAGCTCTGGCTCCTAGTTTTTTCAGTTCCTTCTGCCTACATGAAGAGATAATGTTGAATCATAGCAATAATTAACATAACAATGAACTTGTACATCTATTTTTAATGAATAAATTGTTTTTTTTTAAGCACTAACCTGGACAATCAAGCTTCGAGTGACTATATCAATGCGACCTCTTTCTGGAACACTCACAATCTCATTATCACAAACGGTCTGGGACTGTTCTGCCTCTGCACTGACTGTGACATTCAACACTCCTGTAGCGTAAAACAGATGAACCATTAAGGAATTCATTACTAATTGGAACGATAAAAGACTTTGAGGTAAAAAAATCATACTTTTTTGCATATTTGTCACACTAAATATCCTTATACAGGCTTTTAGTTGTGGAATCAGGGTGGCACAGTGGCTAAGTGGGTAGCAGGATCACCTGCTTATATTAGATAACGGATTTATGTTCCCTACATAGTGCACTAGATAGTGTATTAGATAAAGTTCATGTTCACTACATAGTGCACTAAATTGTATATCAGATAACGGATTTATGTTCCCTACATAGTGCACTAGACAGTGTATTAGACAATTGATTTATGTTCCCTACACAGTGCGCTAGACAGTATATCAGATAACGGATTTAATACGCGTGCACGTGTGTGCGCTCTTGGCCGCTCGTTTTAGATTCCGGGAGATTTTATCTGACTTGCGGGCATCAGGGAGTCGCTATGTATATGCGGGAGACTCCCGGACTTCTGCAACTCCAGGCGACAGTAATGATAGAGTTTCTCAAGAACATCATGATGTCTGTTTGGGTCTTCTAGACTTCTAGACTTCTTGATGGCTTGTTCATTATTCCTCTAATTGTATCAATCCATCTTGTTGTTGACTGTCCTCTTTCTTTTTTACCTTTAATCTTCTACTAAGCCTAAACTAAACCTAAACTTTTTTTTCATAATGTGTCCAGAATAAGACGGCTTCAGTTTGGTCACCTAAGCTTTGAGAGAACTCAAATCTACTAGATTTAAATAATTGGTTGATTATGAACTGGTTGATTAGTGGATTAAATTTAGTTCAAAAGAAATGCAGTATGGCAAATATGCAAAATATAAGCAATTAGAAAGGTACAATAATGTTTTTACAGTATTGCAGTTATAATTTCAAGCCTCACCAAGCACAGAAGGAATGAGTGTCCATTTGAAGGTTTTTCTACCATTGGCACATAGGCAGGATGAATACTGATTCTCATCAGTCGAGGCTTTCAAGGTGTAGTCTGAAGATGGGGCTGGAGTCACTTTAACCTTCCCATGAGACAAACGTGATTAATTAGCTGTATGTCTTAAATAACACTGTATTTGATGGGTACAATGTCTTGGTTTTACTTTACCATAATGCACTTGGGGAGATAATTGAAGACAGTGGCTTTCAGCTCAAAGTTCTCTCCTCTGATGATGGAATAGGGCAGCGAGAGCTCCAGGAAAAAGGGCTGGAAGACAGTGAGCTGAGCAGTAGGAGCCAGACCCAGACCTGTAGGACTGAGGCAGAAAGCCTCCGTCTCCCAAGTGGTGATGGTGTCTGGGACGGTGACGGGAACCTGTGCCGATCCAGAGTCCCTGTAAAAAAAAGAATATCTAAGTAATACGGGTTGATTGGCAGTGCATTCTTATTGCTGTTTAAGCCAACCTTCTTATAGGTCATTTGCTGTCATTGGGGGCTGGTTGGGGGTAGCTTTGGTTGCATTTTGGACCAGGAAATGAGCAGTTCTATCTAATAGCTGTCCTAGTCTTACTTGTCTTTACTTTAACTGTTATACAATAACATTTTCTATGGAAAGTGCTTTGATATTGTACTGTCTGTAAGTCACTCTGGATAAGAGTATCTGCTAAATGACGTAAATGTAAATGTATATTTATGTATCTATTCTAGATACATAAAACCCTAAAATATGTTGACACCTGCACCAAGGGAAATTCCTCGTACAACCAGATCCTTGGTGAATAAATAAACATTCTGATTCTGATCTGAGAAGGCTGCTTTTAACTGCAAAGTGGAATCCAATAGAATGCTGCAATCTTTTTGAGGAACAGTTTATTATGAAGATTGGTGGGCATAGCTCCATAGCCCTCAACAACACTGTACCAGGCATAACATTATGACCACTGACAGGTGAAGTGAATAACACTGATTATCTATTCATCACGACACCTGTTAGCGGGTGGGATATATTAGGCAGCAAGTGAACATTTTATCCTCAAAGTTGATGTGTTAGACGACCGGGTCAGAGCATCTCCAAAACTGTAGCTCTTGTGGGGTGTTCCCGGTCTGCAGTGGTCAGTATCAATCAAGAGTGGTCCAAGAAAGGAACAGTGGCCACTTAGGTGGCAATCGGAGCTGGATCTCGAGTACGTCGTATCGAATCCAGCTCTGCCTTACCGGCCGAGGCTGAGCGGCTTTATGAACAACGATTGGCCTGTTGTTCAGACGGGCGGGACTAAGGTTGGAAGTGGGTCTCTGTCTGTCAGAATGGTGCGGTTACGACCTCTGCTGGCTGATCAGAGGCACCTACACGGAGATGAGGAAGGAGTGCTTTCAGGGTGTGTCTCTCCACACGCAATGCTAGGTGGCGCAACACTCGTCAATTTGTGGGTGGCAAGATGCATACGGCTTGCTGCTCACATGTCGAAGGGGATGTGGGTCAGCTTCGATCTCCTCGGTCAGGGTAGGGATCGGCAGAGGCAGAGAGGAAGCGTGATGCAAATTGGACAATTGGACGTGCTAAATGGGGAGAAGATGCAAATTAAAAAAAAAAGAAAGAAAGGAACACAACGTGTGGTTCGATCCAACAGATGAACTTGTGTAGCTCAAATCGCTGAAGAAGTTAATGCTGGTTCTGATAGAAAGGTGTCGGAAAACAGTACATCACAGTTTGTTGTGTATGGGGAAGCAAAAGGGGGACCAACACAATATTAAGAAGGTGGTCATAATGTTATGTCTATACAATAACTCTCCACCAACAAATCAAACCATAATTGAATCAACATATTAAGTAATAATAACATAAAATAATTGATTAATTAATTCAACTAACCCCACTTCAACAAGTTGCCATATCCAAGTTTCCGGGAAAAAATTGCGAACAGTCTGGATTGGTTCAGAGGTAGAATCCTGCGAGGAATAAGCTTTACCCATAGGGGAAGCATACCTCATGTATTGCACTGAAAATCAGCAAAACAAAAAGATGAAAAATGTGTAGCTGTTATAACGTGTAATTCCTACAATTATATATTTGTATGAAATTCCAATGTTAAATTAACAAATCTATGGGGCTGTCCAAAAACCTAGTGATCTCTCTAGAAGAAGGCTGTTCGAATTCTTAGATGCCTTAAAATGCTGCCTATTGAGGTGCCTTAATTCAAAGCTATAAACTGACTGAATAATGAGGGAACATCTGATGCTTCCTTAGCGGTGAAGGCAATTCCAGCATTCAGTGAGGCACAACTTTTCTTACAAAAAATTACAAATCCTCTCTTTCTTTTCTTTACTTTGCGGTTTGTTACCAAAGCTACGCCTCAGCCCACCTAAAGCACCGCTAATCTAAAAAGTTTTCATTCATCAGTAGCCAGTTTGCACCATTTTTGTGTTTTTCCTTTTGTAACCTGCACTGTTTGTGAAGATGAGTGCACGACCAAGCACAAAGAAACCAAAAACAGTTCGATTCGGTTCATACGTGGAAGAATCTGATGGAGAATATTCAAATCTCATGTTACAAACAGAAATTTTAACCGTAATCTGACATTCATATGAAGTCAAGGGCCTTTGCTGGACAATTTTGGAACTTGCTGACTGAGGAAAAATATCCAAACAAGAAAATGTGCCACATTTTTGACAGCATTTTTGTATCGACTTACTTGTGTGAATCACCTGAGCTGAGATCTCGAATACATCGTATCGTCTGAGGCTGAGCGGCCACATGAACAACGATTGGCCTGTTGTTCAGATAGGGGTGGGATTAAGCCGGATGGGGACTCTCTCTCAGACTAGTGCGATTACGACCTCTGCGGGCTGGTTGGTGGCGCCTGCACGGAGATGGGAAAGGAGTGCGGTAGAGCGTGTGGCTCTCCGTACACAGCGCTATACTGCACTGCACTGCACTCGTCAAGGGTAGGTGATAAGATGCTCGATTGCTGTGCACGTGTCAGAGGGGGCGTGGAGCAGCCTCGTCCTCCCCAATCAGGAGCGGGGACCAGCATTAGTGAGAGGATGATTGATGGGCAGAAATTGGATGCGCTAAAAGTGGGAGAAAAAGGGGGGGGAAAAAGAATCCTCTCTATTTAGGCAGCTGCCCAGGTAGGCAGCAAGGCAGCTCACTAGGTTTTCGGACAGACCCCATAGGTATACATATAAAAACTAGAAATCTGCTTGTACCTGAAAAATGTCGATACTGGATGCCTTTATAGATTAAACAGTCAGGTTTCCTCATAGCTAAATTAGTTGCCATTTTCAGCCCCACTCCCTGTAAGGTAAAAATAAATGATCATTACTGTAGTATTAAAAACGTTTAATCAAAAATGTAAAGTATATACTGAAAACACCGCATTTTTCCATTCAGATGTTGGTATAATGTAATAATTAGGGATGTAATGATGCACCACAAGACAGTTAATAACCGATTTAAAAATTCCACAATTCAAATCGATTTGACATGTAAAATGAATCGTTATTCACTTTAAACAGCAGAGGGCACCGGCGCTATTCACCTCGCCTGGTTGATGTCGATGGTGCTATACGCCTGGTTGCCAGATTTGCGTTTTTTCAGCCAAATTGGGCTTAATTCAAAATTGTTTTTCATAGCTTGTACCAACCTCATAAATAAAATGGCATTCATTATTTTAAAAAAAATGGGAAAAAATCGTATCGTGAACCCAGTATCGTGAATCGCATCGTATCGTGGGTAGAGTGTATTGTTACATCCCTAGTAATAACCATTCTTTCTCTTACCTTCAATGCCTCATAAGCTTGTTCCATCGGTGCATTCCTTCGGGGTCTAACATGCAAGCACTCGAGTTCATCTTCAACTCCATAGGGATAATTTGATACTGATTTTACGGGCAATAAATTAAAGATCTGTAGTAGAAACAATTCAATCTGTCATTATAGTATTTATTATTGTGCTTATTGACTTTTTGTTGTTTTTGTATTATCATGCTTTGATTACACTATGGTTGATTATTTCTTCCAGTTTAGAGCAGATTTAAACCATCACGCCCCCTCCGACACGTGTGCAGTACCCGACTGCATCTTTCCACCTTCATGAGGCAAGTTCATATGTGGATCAACTTTGTGTACGGAGAGCCACACCCTGATCGACTCATTATCTCTTGTCCCTGTGAGGAACCCTGGTCCGGCTTATCCCACCCTGTGAACAACAACAACAGCCAACCATTGTTCAAGTAGGCGCCCAGCCCAGGCAGGTGGCAGAGCTGAGATTCGATACGTTGTATTCGAAATCCCAGCTCTGGTGTGCTAGCGTATTTTACCACTGTGCCACCTCAGCGACTAATTACCCTGATTGCGTTATGCTTCCCCTCTACCAATACAACTTTCCACTGCTAACTGAGGAACTTCGCAACTGACACACACACACCCTCCGACACGTGTGCAGTACCCGACTGCATCTTTTCACCTGCACGAGGCGAGTTCATATGCGGATCAGCTTTGTGTATTGAGAGCCACACCCTGTTTGACGCATTAAACCTGTGCAGGTGCCATCAGTCAGCCAACAGAGGTCGTAATTGCACCAGTTATAAGGAACCCCGCTCTGGCTTTCTCCCTACCTTGTGAACAACAACCACAACAGCTGAGATTCGATACGATGTATTCGAAATCCCAGCTCTGGTGTGCTAGCGTATTTTACAGCTGCGCCCCCCTGAGCGCACTGATCTTCCGTTTTAATAAGTGTTTGATTGGAGTTGTTGGCCACTTATTAAATCTAGGTGGGCAATTCATTTTTCACATGGATGATATAAAGGTTGCAGTTTTTTTCCAATTGCCTGATTGCATCACGCTTCCTCTCCACCAATGCCGATCCCTGCTCTGATTGAGGAGAACGCAGATAACCCACGCCCCCTCCGACACGTGGGCAGCATACCATATGCATCTTATTACCTACACCTTTGACGAGTGCAGTGCAGCTCAGCACTGTGTACAGAGAGACACACCCTGAGAGCACTTTTTTCTCATCTCTGTAAATATACTTTAATAATCTTTTGTTAATATATGGTAATTTATTTATATGTATATTTATTTATGTATGTATGTATTTATGTATTTATGTATTTATTTATTTATTTATTTATTTATTTATTTATTTATTTATTATCCAAATATATTTTATGCAGCATTACCAAGAGACTGAATATTTTTAATTCCCTACATTTTAAGATATGTTTAAAAAGCCATCATCTGTCCGTGCATCCTATTGTTACCTGTTCAGCATCCAATTTCTTTCCAGGCTCCAGGATGAACACACTCTGATCCACAGCACTGACGCCACACAGTGACCCAGGCTGAGCTGAAAGCTTTAGATCGTTTTCTTCACCAGGAACCGCCTTAGATGGAGAAAACTCCAGCAAAACCTTCAGTCCATGATGGAAAAAAATAGCTTTTCATGTCTAGACTTAATCTTACATATACACGAACAGTATATAATCTAAATGTGTTGATGGTACCTTGTTTCTGAAACATTTTTCTACACTGAATAACTTGTTGGCAGCGATGACGTTCTCGCTGGGCAGTACACCGTACACCAGGACCTGTACTGCAGGAGCCAGCTCAGGAACAACAGACAGTTTGAATGAAATGCTTCCCTCTACGTTGCTGGGATCTTTGACTTCAACTTTTTCATATCCATGATGGACTATGGCTCCTTTAGATAAGACCTGAGAGACCAGAGAGGTAAAAGATGTAAAACTGACAAGCAATATTAACTCACAATATTATCTGTCCGTCCGTCCGTCCATCTATCTATCTATCTATCTATCTATCTATCTATCTATCTATCTATCTATCTATCTATCTATCTATCTATCTATCTATCTATCTATCTATCTATCTATCTGTTTATCTATCTGTCTGTCTGTCTATCTATCTATCTATCTATCTATCCATCCATCCATCCATCCATCCATCCATCCATCCATCCATCTACCTATCCATCTATCCATCTATCAGGCCTGTATTTACGTGATGCGTTCATGATGTGCGAGATTTTAAGTAACACCGACCAGGAATAACATTATGACCACTGACAGGTGAAGTGAATAACACTGATTATCTCTTCATCCCGGCACCTGTTAGTAGGTGGGATATATTTGATGTGTTAGAAGCAGAAAAAATGGGCAGGCGTGAGGATTTGAGCGAGTTTCACAAGGGCCAAATTGTGATGGCGAGACGACCGGATCAGAGCATCTCCAAACCTGCAGCTCTTGTGGGGTGTATCAGTATCTATCAAAAGTCATGGTCAGGGTCATGGGCGGCCAGGGTTCATTGATGCACGTGGAGAGTGAAGTGGAGCCTGGTCTGATGCCACAGACGAGCTACTGTAGCTCAAATTGCTGAAGAAGTTAATGCTGGTTCTGATAGAAAGGTGTCAGACACAGTGCATCACAGTTTGTTGCGTATGGGGCTGCATAGCCACAGACCAGTCAGGGTGCCGATGCTCACCCCTGTCCAAAGCATTAACTATGGGCACGTGATCCCCAGATCTCAATCCAATCAAGCATCTGTGGGATGTGCTGGGATCCATGGAGTCCCCACGTCACAACTTAGAGGAATTAAAGGATCTTCTGCTAACATCTTGGTGCCTGATACCACAGCACACCTTTAGGGGTCTAGTGGAGTCCATGTTTTGTCAGCAAAAGGGGGACCAACACAATATTAGGAAGGTGGTCATAATGTTATGCCTGACTGGTGTATATGTGTATTTATTTATCCAATTATTGAGTTCAGGTGAACAGAGCCGTGACCTCAGCCTCATTGAACACGTTCACGATTAGTAGGAAAGTCAATCGGAATCGAAACGTCAGTTGCCAACTCATCTGACATCAAGTCCTCGCCTCCCAAATTCAATCTGATAGTAAGGTGTCCACATACTTTTGGTCAAACAGGGTCAAATTAACTGCATACTTACCATGTAAATAAGATCGAAGTTGTATTTTTCAACAGGTTCACCAATAATATAGTACTTAATGGTTATGGGAACTTCAGCACCACATGCAAACGGTTCCTCTGAACTCCCTATTACCAGTTCACTGTATACCGGACTGTAAGGGGTTGCAGGTTCTAACAGATAAGAAGTCTTCTCAGCCCTTGTGAAATATGGTGTGTCATATGGGAGTCTGAAATCTGGATAAACACTTCCCTAAAAACAATAAAACATAAACAATTACAACTAGTGTCCTTGTGTCAGAGCAGGTAAAAGTACTAAGTTACAGTAGGTTATATTACATACCACCAGTGTAATCGCTGTTACAGAAGAAGTCGGGACATTAAATGAGAACTTGGCCAGTCCTTCACTATCTGTAGTAAGATTGAGAGATAATCTGATGTGTCTATGTTCCACAACAAAAACCTCCTTGTTAGGAATCGGTTCTCCTTTGAAACTTGTAACTTTGACCTATTAATGGGTGGAAAAAATGCTCTCAATTTCACCAGTAAATAATAAACCAATAACAAGATCGCATTTTAAGACATCTTACCTTTCCTTCTATGACACCCCCTTTCTCAAAATTTTTTGGTATATCAATAAATTCCACAAAGCCGATTTTGTATGTGAGCCCAATAATTTGAGATTTTGCCATTGAAATACCTAAACATAAAAACAAGAAAGACAATATTATCAAATCCGAGGAGACCGAGTGATTTAGTGTTTCAGCTTTTATTTTGTCCCGTTCTTCCTGCAAACACATCTTAACATGTACAACAGTACGGGGTCGTCGTTGTCGCATTTTTCATTTCAAGATTCTCCACACGTTCTCTATTGGGGACAGGTCAGGACTGCAGGCAGGCCAGTCCAGTACCCGTACCCTCTTCTTCCGCAGCCATGCCTTTGTATTGTGTGCAGCATGTGGTTTTGCATCGTCTTGAAGGCAGCATGTTGCTCTAAGATCTCAATGTACTTTTCTGCATTAGTGCTGCATCACAGAAGTGTAAATGACCTTTATCAAGGGCACTGACACAGCCCCATACCATAACAGCAGACCCTGGCTTTTGGACTTGTTGCTGATAACAGTCTGGATGGTCCTTTTCGTCTTTGGTCCGGCGCACACTGTGTCCATTTTTTCCAAAAAAGATCTGGAATGCTGATTCATCTGACCACAATACACGTTTCCACTGTGTGATGGTCCATCCTAGATGTCTCCGAACCCAGAGAAGTCGACGCCGCTTCTGAACGTGGTTAACATACGGCATACATTCTTTTTTGCACAGTAAAGTTTTAAGCGGCATTTGAGCATGTAACTCTGTATTGTAGTGCTCGACAAAGGTTTGTCAAAGTAATCCCTCACCCATGTGGTTATATCAGCTATTGTTGAGTGGCGGTTCTTGATGCAGTGCCGTCTGAGGGATCGAATTCCTTGAATCGTTTAATGATATTATGCACTGTAGAGGGAGAAATATGCAAATCCCTTCCAATCTTTCTTTGAGGTACATTGTTAATTTCAATCATTTTCACACACATTTGTTGACAAACTGGAGATCCTCTAATCATCTTTACTCAAAAAAGGATGCTGCTTTTGTACCAAACTATGATTACAATCACCTGTTTTTTCACCTCATTACTAGCCCTAAATTACCCCCGTCCCAACTTTTTTTGGAATGTGTTTCCTAAAATGTAACATAGTATGCACAGTTCTGACTTACCGGTTCCTTCTTCTGTCAGTGTAACATTAACATCAAGCTGTCTGGAAAGGGCTCCATCATTTTTAAAACTTAAAGTTGTTACATTGAGGGTAAGAAAGGCACAGCCGGTCGCATTCATCTATAAGAAGAAAAATACTCATTGGGTATTTTTCATTAGCAAAAGAGAAAATTGATTGGCTCTGAATTAAAAAAATATGTTTTATACACACCTCTACAGTTTCTTCCTGACACGGTACGCTCATTGCTTGTGATCTATATTTCCTGCATATCTGTGCCATCGCTGTACCAGGCACTGGTTGTCCAAAAGTGTACCTTTAAAAGCACAAGGTTTACCAGTTAATTTAATATACTGTACATCATACTCTAGCCTCTAATTTATTAGGAATGATTTGTTCACTTCCTCTACCACACAGATATAAGTATTTAAACATCTGACCATCAGCTTGTTGGACATCACATTTCAAAAACAAATTGTATTAAAATAGAATGAGCGCTATAACACCAGCCAATTCTGGGAAGGCTTCTCACAAGACTTGTGGGAATTTGTGCCCTTTCAGTCAAAAGACCATTTGTATTATTTGTATGGCTGGACACTGATGTTGGTCAAGAAATCCTCAACTGGTGTTCCATTTCATTTCAAAGCTGTTCAGTGTGTCTCAGCTACAGTCATGTTTTCATGGTTGTAATTTTATTCCCAACCTCTGGGGGGTCACTAGGGAAGGAATTGCTATATATAGCAGGTGAAGAAGGAGGCAGGTAGAGCTAATGGAGAAATGAGCCTCCATATTGAAGGTGGCAGTCTGCTCCTGGCTATTGTTCTCGCTTTTGCCCATTTCAGTCTAAGTGTTTCTACATTTTATTGAATATATGGTTGACAAAATGATGTTGTAGTCATGGTAAATGTATCATTGGGGGCTAATCTAATTACTAATGGCTTTGCACATGGCTTATTGTTTCTTTTGTGTGTTTTACACAGAAGGGTTTTGGTTTTTAGTATCCTCGTGAACTGCTGTTTCCACTACATTGAGGCTTCTTGGACTTGTTACTGTAAGAAGTTCAATACCGAGGCTACTCTATGGACTGAGGTTGTATCCAAAGCACAATCTACAAACCAACTGTTTTTTCCCCTACATTGGTGCTTCTTTGACTTGTGTTCCTGAGCCAGGTTCAATACCAAGGCTACTCTATGGATAGACGTTGCATCCTAGTCACCATCTTTACTCTAAATTGAATAAAGCACATGGTATTGTGTGTAGGAGTGGGACTGGGAGTGTTACACAGTCATTCTGGAATAGGAAATGGCCTTCCCTAAACTGTTGCTTCAAAGTTGGAAGCATTTCCTTCATATAAAAATGACACCTGTTAGCACTTGTGGCTGAAACACGTGAATTCAGTCATTAGATAGGGCGTTCGATTGAATGAAAGTGGTGTGACGGCACTGTGCGATCGACTGGTAGATCGCGCCTCATTCAAACAGGTCAACGTGATTGACATGAAATTTTTTTTTATTTGTGCTTTGTTACCATAGCTACGCCTCAGCCCACCTAATTCACAGCGAATCTAGAAAGTTTTAATTTATCAGTAGCCAGTTTGCGCCATTTTTGCATTCTTCTTTTTGTAACCTGCACTGTTTCGGGCAAGACAACTGCAGAGATGCTGTTTCGTTCATACTTGAAAGAATCTGATGGAGAATATTCAGATCTCATGTTACATACAGAAATTTTAACCCTACAATCAATTTTGGAATTTGCTGGCTGAGGAAAAATATTTAAACATAGGAAAATGTGACAGCATTTTTGGATCAACCAACTTGTGTGAATCAGCCTTTTCCTACATGAAAAAAATAACTCTAAATATGGGTCCACCTTTACTGATGAACACTTGGAAGCTGCTTGAGAATTGGCATCAGCAGCTACTGTCCAGACCACAAAAACCTGACTGACACCATTCAGTGCAAATCATCAGAATAAGGTCAGTGTGATGTTTCAGTCACTTGCCCTGTAATACTAAATATCAGTATAGGCAACTGAAGTGCATTTAAAAAGGCTTCAAAGCTTTTTTGAAAGATGATGAGGCCAATCTCAAAAAGTAGACCATGATGCCCTGTTGACTGTAATAGTATGCTTCTGAGTTTTGGTAAATATACCAATTATGGTGGTCAGGTGGCGCAGCGGTAAAACACGCTAGCATACCAGAGCTGACATTTCGAACTCGTTATTCCGAATCTCAGCTCTGCTATCCCGCAGGCTGGGCGCCTACATGAACAATGATTGGGCGGGATGAGCCGGACCGGGTATTCCTCATAACTGATGCAATTATGACCTCTGGTGCACAGGGACGAAGAATAATACATCGATCAGGGTGTGGCTCTCCGTACACAAAGCTGATCCGCGTATGAACTCGCCCCAGTGCAGGTGAAAAGATGCAGTCGGTACTGCACACGTGTCGGAGGGGGTGTGGGTCAGTTGCGGCGCACCTCAGCAGTGGAGGGTAGTATCGGTAACGCGTGCAACGGAGGGGAAGCATAATGCAATCAGGGTAATTGAATATGACTAAATTAGGGAGAAAATTGAGAGTATATCACAGTCTGTTCACATATCAGCCGACTAACCCGTTTTGGCCTTGTCAATAAAGCCTACAAATTAAATTCAGGTGTATATGCTTAATGTTATTTTTTAAATTGCAATTTATATTAAACCTTTAAAATTCGTTTTATTCTCACTTACTTTCCACAAACCTTCAGCTTCAGGTCGTCCTCGCTAACACTGTGTTCCTCTGGTGCTTTCACCGTAACCTCAAACTTGGGTAAAACTAAAAGTCAAAGCCAATTTAGTATTAAACTCTGTCTGTTACTTTTGTATTAAAAGAATGACATTTTTAATTAGCAGTGTCACTTACCGTACTTTTTTACCCTGAAATTATGCGTCCCTGCTTTCCTATTGTCAAAATTGACAGACAAAGTGTAAAATCCTTCTGAAGCTTCAGCATTCAGCTTATGAGAAAGCTGCAGTATCAGGCTTTTTGAGGACTTGTTGTTCCACTGACCAATTCTGTTCTGTTTATTGTCCTGTTTGGTTTAACAAAAGGAGTTAGGAAGGCAGTAAAAGTTATTACAGAAATGTAAATTTTAGTGTCTAAAAGGGAACTCCCTAAACAACATTGGTATGGTAAAAATTAAATAAATATTGACATTTATCTGAAATATTGAGAATCTGATTAGTCTAGGCTCTTGCATCACGCTTCCTCTCCACTAATGCTGATCCCTGCTTTGATTGAGGAGAACGAAGCTAACCCACGCCCCCCTCCGACACGTGGGCAGCAGTGTTAATTTCGTTGACGAATGATTTTCGTCATAGTTTTCGTCAACGAACCTTTTTTTCATGACGAAAACGAGACGATGACTAAATAAAAACTACAAAAAAAAAGATAAAAACTATGACGAAATGAATCGACACTTTCGTCAACGAATAAAAACGAGACGAAAATGTTTGGCAGGGACGACATCCAATCAGAACTGATTTAGTTTTGTGGAAGGTAGGGACAAGTTAGAAAGAGATCCAATCAGAACTACTTTAGCGTATGTGGAGGGGCGGGACAAGACGATTAGCCATCCAATCAGTACTAATCTTTTGCAGTACCGCGTTAAGCGCACACTCGCACAAGTTTGATCTAAACCCGGGAAGAACAGACTAGACTGTGAACTTTCTTTACTCATGGAACTAGGTTAACTCCACAATGTCAACAGGGAGAAAGAGGAGAGCCGATATATGGACACATTTCTCATTTGACGTCGTGAAAAACAAGACGATGTGTAAACCATGTGGGGCGATCTCGGGTAAAAACACAACAAATCTGAAACATCTGGCACTGCTGGCAGTATAATGGCAACATAATGGCACTGCTGCTTTTACGGTACCCAGTTTTATAAAGAATGTAATATGCAATTTGTTATGAACAATGCATATATTTTTCAGGCAGAGCAGGCCTACTGGTCATTAATCTTTTGTTATTGTTATGCTCAATAAGCAAGCTCAGGTAAATAAAGGTGTTTGAAATAAGTTAAATCTGGTTTTGTGTGTATTGCACATTCAAACATTAATAATATTCCATAACTGGTTAAAATTGTTTCATTTTGTGTAAGTGTATATAATGACTTAAATAACTTAAGGGAAGTGATAAAAAAGCATTTACATTTTACACCCTTTATATTTATTTTAGGGCGGCACGGTGGCTAAGTGGGTTGCGCTGTCGCCTCACAGCAAGAAGGTCCTGGGTTCGAACCCCAGGTGGGGCGGACTGGGTCCCTTCTGTGTGGAGTTTGCATGTTCTCCCCGTGTCTGCATGAGTTTCCTCCGGGTGCTCCGGTTTCCTCCCACAGTCCAAAGACGTGCAAGTGAGGTGAATTGAAGATACTAAATTTGTCCATATCTGTGTTCGATATAAACTTGTGTAATGAATAACTATCGTTCCTGTCATGAATGTAACCAATGTGTAAAAACATGACGTTAAAATCCTAATAAACAAACAAATATGTATTTTAGTCGACTGAATCGACTGCAGATTTAGTCGACTATATTCTTATGATAATTAGTCGACTAAAACTAGACTAAAACTAAAACAATTCAGATGACTAAATTATGACTAAAACTAAATTACATTTTAGTTAAAAGACAATGACTAAAACTAAATCAAAATTTGCTGTCAAAATTAACACTGGTGGGCAGCAGCCGTATGCAATTTTTCACCTGCACTAGGCGAGTGATAGTTACGAGGAGACCAGTGGCGATTTCTCTAAGACTGCAAGGGAAGCTTAGCTTCCCCTAAAATGTCAAAAATTAAATGGTCAATTATGTACAGTTGTGTTAACATTTCATTGACACATGCGTTAGAACACGTTCATGAAGACGAGTTTGTTCAGAATCAGCTACTTATCACAAATCGACTGACTCGAACTTCTCATACATTCCTGGAGCATCAATGCATTTGCCCGCAGAAGCTGAACGTCTCTTCACTTCTATGGGGCTGCATTGAAGGGTTTTTTTCATTGCTTCGAAACTCGCCGGTCATTGGATAAATGCCACGATTTTGTCCCGCCCCCGGACGCAGAGCATCTCTGGGGGTGAATGGTGCTGTGGGCGGGTCTGGATGCTGAGCTTCTGCAAGATGATTTGAGGATCAGTCGAAAGGCTGAATCCCGTTTTGATTGACAGCTATCACTGGGAGCTTCAGTCCCATCGCGGATTTTGCGAGTGAAGTCGAAAGACAAACTGCAACCCATTTCAGGCCATTTTCTTGAAAAGGAACGGAGGGCAGAATTTATCCCTCTTCCCCTCTTTGAAAGACCAGCAGCCGCCACTGGAGGAGACCCTATCCGGCCACCCCACCCCTATATGAACAACAGGTCAATCGTTGTTCGTGTGGCCGCTCAGCCCAGCCGGATGGCGGCGCTATCTATTACTCTCAGTCTGATGCACTGCTGGAGGCTACTGGATGACTAGTGTATAACTAAGCACTAGAACTTGCAAAAGTTAAGCATAAACAGAGAACTGGTGAGAACAAAGCAAGTGACCCGACAAAATAAAGCCTCTCGCTCATGTAAATAGAGAGTCATGTGCTGTCTAGCGGACAATTACTGAACTACTGGTCTTGGTATGCATATCGTGGGAATTTTAAACATTTTTGTCGGACATTCGGTTTTTCCAGATTTTGTCCGTTAAATCCGAAGTCCGTTACATGGAGGTCAGTTAAGTTAAGGTTTCTCTGTATCTGTCTATCTATCTATCTGTCTGTCTGTCTGTCTGTCTGTCTAACTATCTATCTATATGTCTGTCTATTCATCTATTTGTCTGTCTGTCTTTCTATCTACCTATCTATCTGTCTTTCTATCTACCTATCTGTCTGGCTGTCTATCTATTTATCTATCTGTCTATCTATTTATCTATCTGTCTGTCTATTTATCTATCTGGCTGGCTGGCTGTCTATCTATCTGGCTGGCTGGCTGTCTGTCTATTTATCTATCTGTCTGTCTATTTATCTATCTATCTGTCTGTCTGTTAGGCTGTCTATCTATTTATCTATCTATCTATCTGTCTATCTATCTGTCTGTCTGTCTGGCTGTCTATTTATCTATCTGTCTGTCTATCTACCTGTCTGTCTGTCTATTTATCTATCTGTCTGACTATCTGTCTGTCTGTCTGTCTATCTATCTATCTGTCTGTCTTTCTATCCACCTATCAGTCTGTCTGTCTGTCTGTCTGTCTATCTATCTACCTGTCAGTCTGTTTATTTATCTGTCTGTCTACCTATCTGTCTGTCTACCTATCTATATGTCTGTCTGTCTGTCTGTCTCTATCTATCTATCTATCTATCTATCTATCTATCTATCTATATGTCTGTCTATCTATCTGTCTTTCTATCTATCTGTCTGTCTATCTATTTACAGTGGGGCCAAAAAGTATTTAGTCAGCCACTGATTGTGCAAGTTCTCCTACTTAGAAAGATGAGAGAGGTCTGTAATTTTCATCAGAGGTACACTTCAACTATGAGAGACAAAATGAGAAAAAGAAATCCAGGAAATCACATTGTAGGATTTTTAAAGAATTTAGTTGTAAATTATGGTGGAAAATAAGTATTTGGTCAATAACAAAAGTTCAACTCAATACTTTGTAACATAACCTTTGTTGGCAATGACAGAGGTCAAACGTTTCCTGTAAGTCTTCACCAGGTTTGCACACACTGTAGCTGGTATTTTGGCCCATTCCTCCATGCAGATCTCCTCTAGAGCAGTGATGTTTTGGGGCTGTTGCTGGGCAACACGGACTTTCAACTCCCTCCACAAATTTTCTATGGGGTTGAGGTCTGGAGACTGGCTAGGCCACTCCAGGACCTTGAAATGCTTTTTACGGAGCCACTCCTTCGTTGCCCAAGCGGTGTGTTTGGGATCATTGTCATGCTGGAAGACCCAGCCACGTTCCATCTTCAATGCTCTCACTAATGGAAGGAGGTTTTGGCTTAAAATCTCACGATACATTGCCCCGTTCATTCTTCCCTTAACACGGATCAGTCGTCCTGTCCCCTTTGCAGAAAAACAGCCCCCAAGCATGATGTTTCCACCCCCATGCTTCACAGTAGGTATGGTGTTCTTGGGAAGCAACTCAGCATTCTTCTTCCTCCAAACACGACGAGTTGAGTTTTTACCAAAAAGTTCCATTTTGGTTTCATCTGACCACATGATATTCTCCCAATCCTCTTCTGGATCATCCATATACTCTCTGGCAAACTTCAGACGGGCCTGGACATGTACTGACTTAAGCAGGGGGACACGCCTGGCACTGCAGGATTTGAGTCCCTCTCGGCGTAGTGTGTTACTGATGGTAGCCTTTGTTACTTTGGTCCCAGCTCTCTGCAGGTCATTCATCAGGTCCCTCCGTGTAGTTCTGGGATTTTTGCTCACCGTTCTCATGATCATTTTGACCCCACGGGATGAGATCTTGCGTGGGGCCCCAGATTGAGGGAGATTATCAATGGTCTTGTATGTCTTCCATTTTCTTACAATTGCTCCCACAGTTGATTTATTCACACCAACCTGCTTGCCTATTGTAGATTCACTCTTCCCAGCCTGGTGCAGGTCTACAATTTTCTTCCTGGTGTCCTTCGACAGCTCTTTGGTCTTGGCCATGGTTGAGTTTGGAGTCTGACTGCTTGAGGTTGTGGACAGGTGTCTTTTATACAGATAACGAGGTCAAACAGGTGCCATTAATACAGGTAACGAGTGGAGGACAGAAGAGCTTCTTAAAGAAGAAGTTACAGGTCTGTGAGAGCCAGAAATCTTGCTTGTTTGTGGGTGACCAAATACTTATTTTCCACCATAATTTACAAAAAAATTCTTTAGAAATCCTACAATGTGATTTCCTGGATTTTTTTTCTCATTTTGTCTCTCATAGTTGAAGTGTACCTATGATGAAAATTACAGACCTCTCTCATCTTTCTAAGTAGGAGAACTTGCACAATCAGTGGCTGACTAAATACTTTTTGGCCCCACTGTATCTATCAGTCTGTCTATTTATCTATCTGTCTCTCTTTGTCTGTCTATCTATCTACCTATCAGTCTGTTTATTTATCTGTTTGTCTGTCTGTCTGTCTATCTATCTATATATCTATATCTGTCTGTCTATCTATCTATCTCTCTGTCTATTTGTCTAACTATCTGTCTGTGTCTGTCTGTCTATCTATCTGTCTGTCTGTCTATTTATCTATCTGTCTATTTATCTATCTGTCTGTCTATTAGTTTCTGTCTGAAAGTTAGTAGCTGTGCTGTACAGCAATTTCAGAATCTAACCACGAATAATGCTAACAAAAGTGTTGTGTTGGTTGGTTCCACCTTCTTACCTCAAGAACAATTTCCTTGTACTGTAAAGGAAAATCAGAAGTTGTGTTATTTATATACATTTTTATTTTATTTAATATAATATAAACACAAAACAAACAGATTCATCTACATACGTTAAATATATAAGTAAATATTTTTCTCTTACCTCTTGTTGAAGGGGGTTTAATTTGCTATCAACAGTGACAACTCTAAAATGTACTGTGGAAGAACATGTCATAAATATTTTTTACATCACATTCCATTAAACTGTGCAGTACTGGGTTAGACGGATTGCAAAATGTATATACCTGTCTGGCCAGGATTGTAGATCGGTTTATCTGTCTGAATTATTGCAACTGGCTTGTAGGATTTAAACATGACTTTACGTTTCTCTGTCATCTCAAAATTCTGTCCCTTGACTTTTACTCTTATGTTCTGCCATGAGTCAGCATCAACCAGCGGAGCCTGTGGAGGTGTTTTCCACATTAAGACTACTACTGTATAACAATACTGATAGTTAAAAATAAAAGACCACATTTAGGATTTTTTACCTTAAACTTGGAGCAGCGGTGAAACTCTGTTTCCACTGTTTCTCGGAAAAGATTTGTGCTCTGGTTTCCATGAACCAGATCGACGGTCATTAGGAGAGTCTCGTTTGGCTTGAGAAGGCTCACACAGAATTTAGCGTCAGAGCCAGACTCTATTGATGCAGGAAACGTCACCATGAAATATCTACATTTAAAAAAAGGGAGATTTACAACATTGTATGTTGTAATATTCAAATAAAAGATTAAAAATGTTAAAGCACACCCAGAACTTTCACAATGGATTCCATTGGCCAATTAAAACGTGGCCAAGTTAGTTAAAAATAAGTTGATAGAGTGTAGATTTTTTTACACTGATCAGCCATAACATTAAAACCACCTTCTTGTTTCGACTGTAGTTCATCTGTTTCTCTACATACTGTTTTAGCCTTTTTTTTCACCCTGTTTTTCAATGGTCAGGACCCCCAAAGGACCACCACAGAGCAGGTATTATTTAGGTGGTGTGTCATTCTCAGCACTGCAGTGAAACTGACATGGTGGTGCCCCATGGGCAGCGTCCTGTGACCACTGATGAAGGTCTAGAAGATAACCAACTCAAACAGCAGCAATAGATGAGCGATCGTCTCTGACTTTACATCTACAAGGTGGACCAACTAGGTAGGAGTGTCTAATAGAGTGGACAGTGAGTGGACACGGTATTTAAAAACTCCAGCAGCACTGCTGTGTCTGATCCACTCATACCAGTACAACACACACTAACACACCACCACCATGTCAATACCTGCTTTGTGGTGGTCCTGTGGGGGTTAAAAAGTATGTAGAGGAACAGATGAACTACAGTCAGTAATTGTAGAACTACAAAGTGCTTCTATATGGTAAGAGAAGCTGATAAAATAGACAGTGAGTGTAGAAACATGTTATGGCTGATCGGTGTAAATGTCACCAAGGTTTGATGTGTTGTGCATCCTTAGATGTTGGCTCAAACCAGTCTGGCCATTGTCTTCTAACCACTCTTATTAATGATGTGTCTCTGCCCAGAAATTTGTTATTAGCCTGTCATGTAAACGCTATACAGACACAGACCAAGAGGTTTAATAATGTCCACATTAAACACTAGCTGTTCACACATAGTTATTAATGTCATTACATCAGAAATTCTAGTGTTACACAAAATAGTCCGTTAACATTTAGAGACATCACTTATACAAGGAGAAATGCATATTTATGAGAGAGGTTAACAGAAAATGGCTAGACAGGATCTCAAACGACCACTCTTCACAACTGTAGTGAACAGAAAAACATCTCAGAATGGCAAACCTTGGTGTATGGGCTACGCCAGCTGAAGACCACACACATAATTACTTTCTAGGGCTACAGAGAGCACAAGTTTACCAAAATTGGACAGATGATTGGAAAATTGCTGCCTTGTTTCAATTGATCTCAATTTTTTGATGCAGGATGCAGATGGTAGAGTAAATGAACGGATCCACACTGTCTAGTTTGAGTACTACTGACTTCTTCCAGCTTAAAAAAATGCATATTTAGACTGGTTTGATGAACGTAGCAGTTTAATATACTTCAATTGACTCCCCAGTCACCAGAACTGAGTAAAATAAAGCACCTCTGGCATGTGATAAAAGAATGATGATCCAATATAATCCTTCAACTGATAATGTTAAGCTTAGATGATGGAAGCAACACAAAATAAAGCCAAAATGTTTCACTTCAATTATTATAACCAATCCTTATTATTCAAATTAGAGACAAACAGAGAATTAAATGCATTTCAATCTGAATATTAATATTAAATAATAAAAAATAACAATGAATCTTTTAGGATTACTTACGGGCCTAAAGTTTCTCCATTGGCAGAAAGAAAGAGGATGAAGGCCAACAGGAGACCTTTCCTAACGTGAACGTCACTGACAACCATGATGAAGACTAGTCACCAGTGCCAGGTTGTGGAACTGCACTAACTATTTTAAAGGCCATTCCACCCAAAGTAAGATCTCTGTAAACTTATGTACTTATTCTGTAATCAATGATTAACTGCTTGATCAATGCATTCTGGGCACATACTGATAGCATGAGCAACAATTGTGTAAGATTGTATTGACTGAAGCCTATAACTCTCTAGTTTCTCTAGTTTAGTATATTTTAAACTGACCATTAATTACAAATGTAACTACTGCTTTATCCTGGTCAGGAATATGGTAGATCTGATTCATTGGCTGAAAGACAGGAATCATCACAGGGCAGATACACCAAGACACACTCACACTTAGAAGCTTCACTTGACCTTAATGCACGTCTTTAGACTTGTGTGAGGAAAGGGTGCAAGCTTAAGCTGAAAGCCTGTGATCTTCGATCCCTCAGACGGCACTGCACTAAGAACCGCCACTCAACAATAGCTGATATAACCACATGGGTGAGGGATTACTTTAGCAAACCTTTATCAAGCACTACAATACAGAGTTACATGCACAAATGCCACTTAAAACTTTACTGTGCAAAAAAGAAGCCTTATGTTAACCATGTCCAGAAGTGGGGTCGACTCCCCTGGGCTTGGTGACATCTAGGATGGACCATCAGACAGTGGTCTGTCATGGTATGGGGCTGTGTGAGTGCCCTTGGCAAAGGTCATTTACACTTCTGTGATGGCAGCATTAATGCAGAAAAGTACATTGAGATCTTAGAGCAACATGTGCTGCCTTCTAGACGTCATCTTTTCCAGGGACGTCCATGCATTATTCAACAAGGCAATGCAAAACCACATGCTGCACACATTACAAAGGCATGGCTGCAGAAGAAGAGGGTACGGGTACTGGGTGGGCCTGCCTGCAGTCCTGACCTGACCAAAAAATGCAACAGTGGTGACCCCGTACTGTTGCACATCTTAGGACGTGTTTGCAGGAAGAATGAGACAAAATAAAGCTGAAACACTAAATCACTTGGTATTATCGGTGCCTAATTGTCTTTTAAGTGTGGTGAAAAGGAATGGCAACATTACAAAGTGGTAAATGCTTTACTGTCCCAACTTTTTTTTGGAATGTGTTGCAGGTCTGAAATGCAGCAATGGATGTTTATCAATAAATGAAATGAAGTTGAGCAGATAAAACATGAAATATCTCAGGTTCATCCTGTCTGCAATGAAATTAAATCAAAGTAAATGTAAAAAACTCTATTTGCATTTTCCATGCTGTGCCAACTTTTTCTGATTTGGGGTTGTAGTTGTGATCTGTATACATAGTAGTTGTGATCTGTAAATATATATATATATATATATATATCTGTATAAGTCTTTGCAAAGGCTAATTATAAACAGTAAGATTCTCTTTCAAATGTCAGCTGTTTTAGTTCAAGAATATCAGTAATTTTCTGACCCTTGACCTGTTTACTTGCCAAAAACATACGGTCACTAACCTATTTCGATTATACAAACAAACCCACACAGGTTTACAGCCTTGATCCTTATGTATTTTGCTTAAGCTGAAATCTGTACCAATGTTTGAACTATAAAGGCAACAATTTCTATTTCTGTTGCATATATTAAGATAATTACTGATCAGCCATAACATTAAAACCACCTTCTTGTTTCTACACTCACTGTCCATTTTATTACTGACTGTAGTCCATCTGTTTCTCTACATACCTTTTAACCTGCTTTCACCCTGTTCTTCAATGGTCAGGACCCCTACAGGACATCCACAGAGCAGGTATTATTTAGGTGGTGGATCATTCTCAGCACTGCAGTGACACTGACATGGTGGTGGTGTGTTAGTGTGTGTTGTGCTGGTATGAGTGTATCAGACACAGCCGCGCTGCTGGAGTTTTTAAATTCTGTGTCCACTTACTGTCCACTCTATTAGAGACTCCTACCTAGTTGGTCCACCTTGAAGATGTAAAGTCAGAGACGATCGCTCATCTATTGCTGCTGTTTGAGTTGGTCATCTTCTAGACTTTCATCAGTGGTCACAGGACGCTGCCCACCGGGCGCTGTTGGCTGGATATTTTTGGTTGGTGGACTATTCTCAGTCCAGCAGTGACAGTAAGGTGTTTAAAAACTCCATCAGGTATGTATCCAATTTTTACCCAATTGCATTATGCTTCCTCTATACTGGTGCTGACCCCCGCCCCGATTGAGTAGAGCAAACTGACACATACCCTCTCTGACACGTGTGCAGTAGCCGACTGCATTTTTTCACCTGCACGAGGCAAGTTCATATGCGGATCAGCCTTGTGCACGGAGAGCCACACCCTGATCAGCATTATTCCTCAACTCTGTGCAGACACCATCAATCAGTCAGCAGAGGTCGTAGTTGCACCAGTTATGAGGTCCCTATCCGGCTCCCTACCTGGATTCCTGTCTTGAAAGGATGTTGTTAAAGGTAAGCAATCTGTTTCAGTCAAAATAATTATTGTAGTTTTTGTGTATATATTGTAAGCCAGCATATTATATTTTTAATTGTATTTCTATTGTATTATCTTAATATTTCTTATTTATTTCATGCTATTTTTTTTTGTTTTTTTGTATATCTGTAATTTTTTGTTTATAACATGTAAATACCCTGTATGTCGAGTCCAACAGCCAGAAACAAATTCTTTGTGTGTGTAAACATACCTGCCTTATAAAGCCGATTCTATTCTGTTCTCTATTCTGCTATATTCTAAAACATTTGAATGTGTTTCAATAGCAAAAGAAACATTACATTAAAAAATTAAACAGTCCACTAGCACACCAGCGCCAAGATTCTGAACTCCTCGCTTTAAAACTTGCCATTGCAAGTCGACTGGGCGCCATCTAGCGTGCATAATTGGCAGTGCACATTTCTGCAGCAGACAGGTGTCTGCTAGGGCAGGATGACCGGATTATGTGCGTGGGGTCTTCAAACCCTGATTATCAGATAGAGAGGCGCCTGTGCAGAGTGCATGGGTGAAAAAGGGTTCCGCTAAGGGCTGCGCGCGGGTCAGAGGAGGCGTGAGCAGCAATATACCCACCTCAACTGCAATCGGGGATCCCCCAGTAGCGGAAGACAAATTGACTATGCTAAGTTGGGACAAAATGCATAAATAAAATGACTACTAGTTCACACTTCATACTTTTACACGTAGTAGAACAGAAAATTAGCTCTGGATTGTTGAATTAAAATATTCTATTAAACATTAAATAAAATAGAAATCTGAGAAGTGTGGAAAGCTGAAGGAAGATCCTACCAATCTACTTGCTTGAACATTTTTGACGTGGTAGTTTCTGTGTGCATTTCTGTATAGGCATTCAGACTGATTTGTGTGTGTTTTTTTAAATATGAACATTGGACCGAGACCTCAGGTTTTTATCTGTCCAGCCCAGTCTATTTGTATTTTGAACTGAGTACAGTATTTGCACTTTGTTTTGTTATCTCACCAGTCCACCCCCATTTTATCCCATTTCATCCTGAGTAAGTTGTTTGCGTACTTGTATATACTTGTATATACATCGATAAGGCATAACATTATGTCCACCTTCCTACTATTGTGTTTGTCCCTCTTTTGCCGCCAAAACAGCCCTGACCCGTCGAGGCATGGACTCCACTAGACCCCTGTGGTATCTGGCACCAAGATGTTAGCAGCAGATCCTTTAACTCCTCTAAGTTGTGAGGTGGGGCCTCCATGGATCGGACTTGTTTGTCCAGCACATCCAACAGATGCTCGACTGAATTGACATCTGGGGAATCTGGAGGCCAAGTCAACACCTCAAACTTGTTCTTGTGCTCCTCAAACCATTCCTGAAGCATTTTCGCTTTGTGGCCACAGCCATCAGGAAATACTGTTTCCATGTAAGGGTGTACATGGTCTGCAACAATGCTTAGGTAGGTGGTACGTGTCAAAGTAACATCCACATGGATGGCAGGACCCAAGGTTTCCCAGCAGAACATTGCCCAAAGCATCACACTGCCTCCGCCGGCTTGCCTTCTTCCCATAGTGCATCCTGGTGCCATGTGTTCCCCAGGTAAGCGACGCTCACGCACCCGGACATCCACGTGATGTAAAAGAAAACGTGATTCATCAGACCAGGCCATCTTATTCCATTGCTCCGTGGTCCAGTGCCCATTGTTGGCGCTTTCGGCGGTGGACAGGGGTCAGCATGGGCACCCTGACTGGTCTGCAAGCTATGCAGCCCCATACGCAACAAACTGTGATGCACTGTGTATTCTGAAACCTTTCTATCCAAACCAGCATTAACTTCTTCAGCAATTTGAGCTACAGTAGCTCGTCTGTTGGATCGGACCACACGGGCCAGGCTTCGCTCCCCACGTGCATCAATGAGCCTTGGCCGCCCATATCCCTGTCGCCGGTTTACCACTGCTTTGGCGATGCTCTGACCCAGTTGTCTAGCCCTCACAATTTGGCCCTTGTCAAACTCCTGCTTCTAACATCAACTTTGAGGATAAAATGTTCACTTGCTGCCTAATATATCCCACCTACTAACAGGTACCATGATGAAGAGATAATCAGTGTTATTCACCTCACCTGTCAGTGGTCATAATGTTATGCCTAGTCGGTGTAAGTAACATTACAGATTTTGACAATGGGAGGCGGCACTTCAAAAAACCATTAAGAAATGAGTTCCTTGTGGTCCATTCGGTCCTATGTGGTGAACTGGGTCCGGGATTTTATGGGTTAATGTGTGTGCAGTTTTCGTGTAGCGAGTGTAGCTGATAATCACTTTTCTTTTACACAAACACGAAAATCTGCACCAATATCACTGGCACTTAGTATCCAAATAGCAACAAAGATCTTAATTAAAGCAGTTTTAGAAGAAATAAACACAATATAAATTCTTTACTGCAGTTGATCAACACCTCAGCGGAATAACAAGCGACTAATATACAGTGAATGACCTACATATATCTTGTTGGCTGTTGTTGACAGTGCGCTGGTGTGGCTCAGCGGTTACTTCTAAACATTCCATTCGGAAACTTCCTACAGCCGTGGGATCGAACCGCGAGTGCTGTCCAGTGTTTTCACAAATACAGGACAAAATTCATTACAGTTTTTCTCAATTGCTTTGGTGCATTTCTCTGATCAGAATTAAAATTCAACCTCCACAAGATTTAGTCATTTGTGCACATCATAGTAGCAGTTTCTCATTCTGTCCAACAAACTGCAAATGCTTTTGGACGTGCATTAATTGCTTCCATACAATTCTCTGCTGTTTTATAACATTATCATTTGCTTATGTCATGTCAGTCAAAATGATTTATACTCGAGTCATTCTATAATTTGGGGTACATTCCATGTCCATTGATAATAATTATATTTATTCTAACTTTTCTTTAAAAATGTCATATTTTACCTATTAATGGCAAACATGTTGTAATTAGGGCTGTCAAACGATTAAAATTTTTAATCGCGATTAATCTCAGAATTTCATATAGTTAATCGCGATTAATCGCATTAAAAAAAATCTGTGTAAATGTTATAGAAAACAAGGATTTTTAAGTGAAATGTTACAATTAAAATGGTGAACACATTTTATGCTAAATGTACTTATGTTAAAAACTGCTGGGACAAGAGAAAACTGTAAGGGAGTTTTATTCACTCACATATTAGGCAGTAAATGTCAGATTGTAGGTTAGAATTTCTCCATCAGCAAACATTGTAGATCAGCGGTGCTTTAGGTGGGATAAGGCGTAGTTATTGTATCAGACTTGTCTGTGGTTGTATCGTGACGATGGTTTGATGGACGTTTCTACACGAAGTGAGTGTGTTTTGACCCTTTGGGGCTTCCATAGTTCATGAACTAACGTGCTCGACTCAGCTTTCCGGTATTCGGTACAGAAGAAGAAGTTAATTAAGTGTAATAAAGTGTTCTGCTCCCGACAACTTGTGAATATAGCGTGTATTTATTTCTTTATTATGCAAGTGCATCACTACCACGATCGGTTACATTATGTTAACAAACCGCAAATGAAAAACGGTGGCAAGTCCGACATTAAAACGTTTGTTCTACCAGTCAAGTGTCAACATGAACTAGAATTTGCGTTAATGGCACTAATTTTTTTAATCGCGTTAAATTGAGGTCGCGTTAATGCGTTATTATCGCGTTAACTTCGACAGCCCTAATTGTAATATCACAAAAACATTATGTGCATCCTATGCTTCATTTAGCTTGAAATTTGTCATGATGTTCCTAAATGAACAGTTTTTGCTGTGTCCGTTTTTTAAGTTGAGGGTGCCTTGGTTTCAAAATAATGAATAAAATTATTAAGGGCAACAACATCTATTTTTTTATTTATTTCAAAAGTTTAAATACTAAAGAAAAATAATATTTTTTAAATTGAGTTTCTCTTTTAAATAATTTAAATATATTTATTTATTATTGTCCGCAAAAGTTCTGTCAACTATGTTACTAACAGAACTCCACTCAGCAACTCAAAAATGGTTTGTTCTAAAACTATGTGACCAGCATTACATGATATCATTTTTCTCTGTGGAGGGTATATTGAACAAACTGTGGTGAATGTCTTCTTATTTTTTTAAATATTTTATTTATAATAGAACATTGTCAATGAGTATATTAATTGACCGTCAACTATGTTACATACATTGTTATGGTTAATTTTTTTTTTATAATTTTAATTCAAATGTATGTTCAAATTAGACATTATTCTGTTCAAGAAATGACATGTGGTCAGCCAGGCAAGGTCTACCACTGAAGTTATGGGTCAAAATAGGCAAATTGTCAACTATGTTACCTGTCAGCTAAGTTACCTAGTAGTCTACATCTACTTGCCTTTTTAAATAAAATAAAAAAAATAATGTTTAAGCTTTGCAAATAGTGGGTATGTTACACTAAAGGAATATATTACAGTTTTTCTCAGTCAATTTGGTACATTTCTCACATCATGATTTACATTGGCATCACAACAAGTGCATTTCTCAAAACAGTTGCAAAAGCACGTACCTCGCTCACAATTCTTTGTTTTTGCCTCAAAAGCAAATATTTATGTCAATGAACTTGTCAGTGCCATCAGAATGTCTAGTCTGTGTGTCATTGCCTATGAACAAGGCAGTCAAAATACTTAGTCATGTTGTCAGTGCAACAGTGTACACTGTAAGTATATTCTGATGGAAACTAGCTAAGCTTTTGATTACAAGAACGCTGCACATTCTGTGGCATATCAATTGAAACGGTACGTGTTACACACAAAATACATTAATGTATTTTGACATTAAAGTAATGTCATTTTTAATTTGTGAATTGTGATTGCACTTATTGTTTCTACCCAATTTTTAATTGTACTTCTTTATTCATTGCATATCAGCCACGATGCCGATCTTTATTCTGGATCTGCTGCACCTAAACTAAGACTGAAGACTGAATTAAATTGTTAGTGTGAAGGCTTTACATGATTTTATGATTAATGGTAAGATGACTTAAGATGTTAATTACTTAAGCTTTAATTTACCCATTGACCGGGTCACCATGGCCATCATCACAACAATTGCCCCCGTTTGCCAAGATTTGGCAGGAGCCGCCACTGTGTGTGTGTGTGTGTGTGTGTGTGTTGTTTTTTTAAATGAAAAATGACCCGTTTTCTTGTTTTTCAACTTTGGGATTTGAAGTGAAAACCGAATGACCTCCCTCCTGCCAAAGTGTTTCAATCCGCGTTCCTGTCGAAATGACTTTTCTTTTCCACTCTTTTTCCTACAAACATTAAATTCTTTTTTTTTAAATCTGCACCATTATCACTGCCACTTATTATCCAAATAACAACAAACATCCTCCTTACTGCAGTTTATCAACACCCCAGATGAACAGTGTTGGGGTAGTTACTCAAAAAAAGTAATCCATTACTGATTACTTATTACTTAACTAAAATTGTAATGGGATTACTTTACTCATTACTTCCTGGAAAATTTTTATCTCATTCCTCATTACTTTACTTCCAAGTTACATTCTAAAAACCCACACAAATATACTGGAATCAAATCTACAAACAAATCTGGAAAGTAAAGAAATGATAGTCGTTGTTTTATTTAGGAACAAAATGTAGCAGTAGTTGCAACAAAACATTTATAAAATACATTTAATTATACTTAATGTTACTATTTTCTCTGAACAAGTCCATATGTATTTAAGCAATAGAAAAATATAGTCCAATAAAATCTTCAGTGGTCCAACAAAACCTACATTTCAAGCATGTGGACACAAGGACGGATTAAGGATAGTCTGGGCCCCTGGGCAAAGAGTTGTACGCTGGAGGTCATGCCTGTACTCTTGGGAGACAGCAGTGGTGACATTTAAAGCTGCCCCTTCAAACACCTCAAAGTTATCTCTCTGTGCTGCCACAAAGTCTCGTAAAGACAAGAGAAGTTGTGTAGCTGTACATATGTCAATATCATGCTTGTGGCTTGGAACCTCTGTAGTATTGTGTCCCAGAAGTATGCCATGAAGGCCATCTCCAACGTGTCCAATTTGTCACAGAGTGCAGAGGCTTCACTTCGAGTTACACATTTCTCCTCCATATCTTTAGACATATCATTCAATGCCTCTCTCAGTTGTGCATAATATTTCCAAAGAGCCTTAGTTGACTCCATCGAGTACCTGACAGTGATTTCAGTGTGAGTTTGATATCAGTATCACGGAAAACATTTCCCCACCTGTGTGTAGATGATGCACAAAATGTGTACATTGCCTGTACAAAGTCAAAAAAACTTCCAGCTTCTGGGCTACTGTCAACAGCATTGACACCAACTAAATTCAGTGAATGTGCTGCACAGGGGACATAACAAATCAAAGGGTTTCTTTGTTTAAGATGAGCTTGGACTCCATTGTACTTTCCCGACATGTTACTTGCATTATCATATGACTGGCCCCTACAGTTGGATAAGTCTAGGCCCAGATTCTCCACCATAGCAACGACACACTCTGCCAAACTGTCCCCACTATGGTTTTCAATAGGCTCAAAAGCTAGAAAACGCTCAACTACATGTCCGTCATTATTAACAAACCTGAAAATAAAAGTAAGTTGGTCCACATGAGCAAGGTCTGGAGTGGAGTAAACTATAACAGAGTTAAGTATTTTGGCTAGGGCCCAAAGCATGGCTAGGGCCCCCAAAAGCATGGCTAGGGCCCCCAAGAGGCCCTGGGGTCAAAGTCCCTAATAGTCAGAGGATCCTTAAAATGGAGGGCCCTCGGAAATAAAAAATATATTGTATCATAAATGTTGATAGGCATCGCAAAATGTTTTGGGCCAGGGCCCCCCCGGGGCCCCCTGACCTCAAGGGCCCCTGGGCGCTGGCCCCACTGGCCCGGTCAGTAATCCAGCCATGTGTGGACAGGCAAGTATATGAACTGAATTATCAAACAAAACAAAATACTCTTCATAAATTAAAATATAAATCTTATATATAAGTCAATGTAGAGCCAAAATCATTTTATTCAAGAAGATATTTAATAAACTTTTGGATATAGCAGTCCACAAATACTGTGCTGTACAGTATGTAGAGCATAACAGTATGTTAAAGAGAAATATTTATATTGCCATCTAGTGGTTAGTGGAGGTAATGCTACAGAACTTATATGTGAAAATTACGCAGAAAAAACAGCTTTGTTTTTTAAAAATAATATTTTTATGTAAAAATGTGAGTAACGCAAGTAACGTAGTTTTTATTAAGTTAGTAACTGTGATGTGATTACAGCATATTTAACTGGAAAGCGTTACATTACTTCGTTACAGAAAAAAGTATTTTGTACCGCGTTACCCCCCAACACTGCAGATGAATTATATTACATACATGTCCATAAGTGACTAATACAGAGGTAAACATACGCAATCACAGTTAATGACATATAACACCAGGGCCATGACTGTGCTCGCACTGGTGTAGCTCAGCGGTTACTTCACAATCCACCATAAAAGCTTCCTGCGTTCGTAGGATCGAACCGCAGGTGCTGTCCAGTGTGTTTTCTTCTGTTCATTTAATAATAGAGCACATATGAGATAAGATAACGTAAAATTCCTTTATTGATCCCCATAGGGGAAATTCGAGTATTAAACAGCTCCAGTACAGTGAATAGAGTAAATAAAATAGAGTATAAGATAAAAATGAGTGGCTAGGTGGGTAGCACTGTGGTCTCACAGCAAGAAGGTCCTGAATTTAATCCCCAGGCCGGGCGGTCAGGGTCCTTTTTGCGCTGAGTTTGCATGTTCTCTGTGTGTCTGTGTGGGTTTATTCCTTGGAGGTGTTTATCTGTTTAACCCAGTGTATTTGCATTTTGATCTCACAAGCCCACCCCCAATTGGTGGCTCAATATATGGCACTGGCCCCCCAATTTGGCCATTCGCCAGGTATAGATAGATAGATATATACAGTATATATACATATATACACATATATACACAGTAAGAGCCTCCCATTGGATCATTACTGCATGGGTGTTTATGTTTCAGCTGGCATCAAGTTATTTAACCCTAACTGATGCAGTGAGTAGCTTCTCATTTGTTAAACAACCATGTTGAAAGACACATCCTGTGGTCGTGGAAAAGATGTTTCTCTGTTTCAGAAGGGTCAAATTATTGGCATGCATCAAGCAGAGAAAACATCTAAGGAGATTGTTAAATCTACTAAAATCGGGTTAAGAACTGTCCAACGCATTATTAAAAAGTGGAAGGACAGTGGGGAAACATCATCTTCGAGAAAGGAATGTGGTCGGAAAAAAATCTTGAATAATCGTGATCGGCGATCACTTAAACGTTTGGTGAAATCAAATGGTAGAAAAACTACAGTAGAACTCAGGGATATGTTTAATAGTGAAAGTAAGAGCATTTACACACGCACAATGTGAAGGGAACTCAAGGGATTGGGACTAAACAGCTGTGTAGCCTTAAGAAAACCACTTGTCAGTGAGGCTAACCGGCAAAAACAGCTTCAATTTGCTAGGGAGCATAAAGATTGGACTCTGGAGCAATGGAAGAAGGTCATGTGGTCTGATGAGTCCAGATTTACCCTGTTCCAGAGTGATGGGTGCATCAGGGTGAGAGGCGGCTGAAGTGATGCACCCATCATGCCTAGTGCCTACTGTACCAGCCTGTGGGGGCAATGCTATGATCTGGGGTTGCTGCAGTCGGTCAGGTCTAGGTTCAGCAACGTTATGTGCCCAAAGAATGAGGTCAGCTGAGCTGACTACCTGAATATATTGAACGACCAGGTTATTCCATCAATGGATTTTTTCTTCCCTGATGGCACGGGCATATTCCAAGATGACAATGCCAGGATTCATTGGGCTCAAATTGTGAAAGAGTGGTTCAGGGAGCATGAAACATCATTTTCTCACATGGATTGGCCACCACTGAGTCCAGACCTGAACCCCATTGAGAATCTTTGGGATGTGCTGGAGAAGACTTTGTGCAGTGGTCCAAATCTCCCATCATCAATACAAGATCTTGGGGAAAAATTTATGCAACTCTGGACAGAAATAGATGTTGTGACATTGCAGAAGCTTGTGGGAACGATGCCACAGCGAATGCGTGCCGTAATCAAAGCTAAAGGCGGTCCAACCAAATATTACAGTGTGTGACCTTTTATATATATATATATATATATATACTGTATATATACGGTATTATATATATATATATATATATATATATATATATATATATATATATATATATATATATATATATACTAGGGCTGTCGAAGTTAACGCGATAATAACGCATTAACGCGACCTCAATTTAACGCGATTAAAAAAATTAGTGCCATTAACGCAAATTCTAGTTCATGTTGACACTTGACTGGTAGAACAAACGTTTTAATGTCGGACTTGCCACCGTTTTTCATTTGCGGTTTGTTAACATAATGTAACCGATCGTGGTAGTGATGCACTTGCATAATAAAGAAATAAATACACGCTATATTCACAAGTTGTCGGGAGCAGAACACTTTATTACACTTAATTAACTTCTTCTTCTGTACCGAATACCGGAAAGCTGAGTCGAGCACGTTAGTTCATGAACTATGGAAGCCCCAAAGGGTCAAAACACACTCACTTCGTGTAGAAACGTCCATCAAACCATCGTCACGATACAACCACAGACAAGTCTGATACAATAACTACGCCTTATCCCACCTAAAGCACCGCTGATCTACAATGTTTGCTGATGGAGAAATTCTAACCTACAATCTGACATTTACTGCCTAGTATGTGAGTGAATAAACTCCCTTACAGTTTTCTCTTGTCCCAGCAGTTTTTAACATCAGTACATTTAGCATAAAATGTGTTCACCATTTTAATTGTAACATTTCACTTAAAAATCCTTGTTTTCTATAACATTTACACAGATTTTTTTTAATGCGATTAATCGCGATTAACTATATGAAATTCTGAGATTAATCGCGATTAAAAATTTTAATCGTTTGACAGTCCTAATATATACACATTATATATGAATGTAGCTCAGTGGTTCCTTTCAGGAATCTTCTACAGTTGTAGAATCGAACTGCGGGCACTGTGTAGTGTGTTTTAACTTTTTTGAAGATTTAATAACAATGTATGTATAATGAGAGAAATAATGAGAGAAATATATATAATGAAAGAAAAAAGAACAATTTGGTGGCAAACTAGGTGGACGATAGGGGGGATAGTAAGGAGTATATACAGCGAATATTTACACAGTGTTTGATATAAACATTAAATTCGTTCAAAATTGCGCCGTATTACTGCCAATTATTATCCAAATAACAACAATTATTCTCTTTACTGCAGTTTTTCAACCCAGGACGAATTATATCACTACAGTACATGCTCATAGTAAGTGACCAGGTGCTGAACAAACACTATAAAACACAATAAAAGTTAATGATATATAACACAAAGGCTGAGTTTTAAACGCGCTGGTGTGGCTCAGCGGTTACTTCTCAACTTCCAATGATGGACTTTCCTATTTACATAGGATCGAACCGCGAGTGCTGTCCAGTGTTTTTTTTTTTCTAATAATTGTATAATAGTGCACATGTACAGGACATTAATAAATCTGGATGTAAATAAATAAACAAATACAATGCACTCCAATGTGCTGCAAAATCTCAGGGTTTGGGGACCCTGATTTGTTGACCCCTTTATTGCCTGAAAGGGGTTTTGTCATGTCTGTAAGTACATAGTTTTAGCTATGAGTTAATGGATCAGTGTAAAATTAGAAATAAAGATTTGATGGACTTCTGAACTGGTTTTTATTCAAAATACTTATTCCATTATTTCATATTTAATTTATGGGTAGATTAAATAGCCTGTTTAATTTTATTCAAAATTTTATTTAATATTATTCTGGTATTGTTTAAGTACAGTGTCATTAATGGTGGTCAGAAGTGCTGGAGAAAAATGTAGCAATATATGGAATATGATCACACGTCGTTAGTACGCTGGTGTGGCATTGATTGAAAGTCGATGACTTGTAAAGAGAGTTCTCTCTAAATGGGATCGAACCTCGAACGCCATCCAGCGTTTTGCTCTTATTTGCTTTTATAATGAAGAGTGCACGTTTATCCGCACCACCATCACTGTCAATTAAACTTCTGATTTGCAGTCGAATTTTTGCATTGCAGTTTAATGTGTATAATATACCTAAACAAAGAACTCATACAATAAATAGTACAAAAGAAAATCAGGATCAAGCTTTCCAAGGATCAAACCACTAGCTCTGTCCAATCTTAATTTACAACCCCAAATCATAAAATTTGGGACAGTATGGACAAGGCAAATTAAATACAAATACAAATGCAGTGTTCCTTACATTTACTTTGACTTTGACAGTGCGTAATAGCATTAAACGATTCCAGGAATCTCAGTCAATCTCAAAGCCTGAAATACAGGAATGGAAGTTTATTAATAAATGAAATGAAGTTGACCAGACAAAACATGAAATATCTTAGGTTCATCCTGTCTGCAGTCACATAAAAGTCAAAGTAAATGTAAGAAACTCTGTGTTTTTTTTATTATAATTTGCATTTTCCATGCTGTCCCAACTTTTTCTGATTTGGGGTTGTACATTTATGGCTAAGGGTCCTGCTCAGCAACAAAACATAGCTCAACTTTAAAGTAAATTTGTGCAATTATAATCAGAGCTATACAGACTAGATAGATAGATAGATAGATAGATAGATAGATAGATAGATAGATAGATAGATAGATAGATAGATAGATAGATAGATAGATAGATAGATAGATAGATAGATAGATAGATAGATAGATAGATCATCTATTGCTGCTGTTTGAGTTGGTCATCTTCTAGACCTTCATCAGTGGTCACAGCACGCTGCCCACGGGGCACTGTTGGCTGGATATTTTTCGTTGGTGGACTATTCTCAGTCCAGCAGTGACAGTGAGGTGTTTAAAACCTCCATCAGCATTAATGTGTCTGATCCACTCATACCAGCACAACACACACTAACACACCACCACCATGTCAGTGTCAGTGCAGTGCTGAGAATGATCCAAACCCAAATAATACCTACTCTGTGGTGGTCCTGTGGGGGTCCTGACCATTAAAGAACAGGATGAACGTAGGCTAAAAAGTATGTAGAGAAACAGATGGACTACAGTCAGTAATTGTAGAACTACAAAGTGCTTCTATTGTCACGCTCAAGTCTGTATTGTCAGTCATTTATTTGTTATTATCATTAAATTTATTGTGCACAGGAAAGAGGTGATCTGGTTTAGTCAATCCATGAAGGTCTAGTCTCATTGTCAACACACTTGATGTAGTAAATCTGTAAGTAACAAAGACTAAATGTGCGGATTGGGATACAGCCTGGAATACTCACGACTGCCTCCTACAGGCCATCCAGCGATTTCTCAGCGCGCACAACCGGGCGATGAATAATGACGTCAGTTGTCAGCAGTGTCGGCGCAAGTAAACAATACAGGGATACTGAACGGTGGGTCGGTTGAAAAAATGTTGTTTTTTTACTTTGTTTTACGCGCATATTTACCTTATTATCGTTATAATGTATAACACGGTGGTTTTAGTACCAGGAATACGTCTTTAAACGCTTCTTTTAGCTTTACATTTGTACTGGTTTGTGATACAGTGTTAGATGCTAACTGGCTAACAGTGGTTCGCTCTGCTAGATTAAACAGCTCAGAGACGCGTTATGCACGAACAATGCGAGTGTCGGTATAAGCGCACATAAGCTGTTTTTTTTTTAGTTATTAACATTGTAAAACGACTGAAATTAACATGAGTTCTATTGTTTACATCTTCATAGATGCCTTGACTGTATTGTCTCACATTACACGATAACGTGTGCATGGATTCTCGTTTGATTAGTGATGCAGTTTGCATATTCTCTATGGTCAGGGATATATATAAATACTTTGTAGCTCTACAATTACTGACTGTAGTCCATCTGTTTTTCTACATACTGTTTTAGCCTGCTTTCATGCTGTTCTTCAATGGCCAGGATCCCCACAGGACCACCACAGAGCAGGTATTATTTAGGTGGTGGATCATTCTCAGCACTGTAGTGACACTGACATGGTGGTGGTGTTGTGTTAGTGTGTGTTGTGCTGGTATGAGTGGATCAGACACAGCAGTGCTGCTGGAGTTTTAAAATACCATGTCCACTCACTGTACACTCTATTAGCTGTAAAGTCAGAGATGATCGCTCATCTATCGCTGCTGTTTGAGTTGGTCATCTTCTAGACCTTCATCCGTGGTCACAGGATGCTGTTGGCTGGATATTTTTGGTTGGTGGACTATTCTCAGTCCAGCAGTGACAGTGAGTGGACAAGGTGTTAAAAAACTCCAGCAGCATTGCTGTGTCTGATCCACTCATACCAGCACAACACACACTAACACACCACCACCATGTCAGTGTCACTGCAGTGCTGAGAAGGATCCACCACCCAAGTAATACCTACTCTGGTGGTCCTGTGGGGGCCCTGACCATTGAAGAACAGCATGAAAGGGGGCTAACAAATCATGCAGAGAAACAGATGGACTACAGTCAGTAATTGTTGAACTACTACTTGTAGTGCTTCTATATGGTAAGTGGAGCTGATAACATGAAATTGAAATGCACCAAATCGGTTTATGTAAAAGTTGTCTTGAGCATCTGCTGTCTTTATAAAACGATGTTGTGTTTGATTTGGAATACTAAGTATAGTTGCAATATTGCAGGGTGCAAGTGAATATATGCACTGACAGTATTTTAAATAAGAACAAAATTGGTTAAATACTTGTTTTCCTTAACTGTATATCATAACTGTTTCTTTTTCTGTAAAAGTAAAAAGCACACAACATTTTTTGTCCACAAAAAAGACTTTTATAAATTGAAATTGTGGGTTTTCTAAAGCAGTGGTCCCCAACCACTGTGTCATTTATTACCGGGCCGCACAGAAAGAATAAATAATCAGAGATCACTACAAGAGCAAATATATTGTCAATACTCTTCCGGGTGTTATTGTACCCAATCACCACTAGGTGGGAGCAGCGTCTCGTTGCAGCGAAAAAAGCCCAGGATTCACACTGATTTTCTATTTTATGCCCCTGCCGGTCCGTGAAATTGTATCTTGTATGAAACCAGTTCATGGTGCAAAAAAGTTTGGGGACCGCTGTTCTAAAGTATACATACAGGAACTAATTAAACATAAAGGTTGAAAATGTGGCATGAGCTCATTTCCTGATAGTGATTATGATTGACTACAGTTGGTATGATTGACTTCTCTGTGCCCATATGATTAGAGCGAGTTTGACTGCACTCAAAAAGAAGTACTAGGAACAGTGGTCTATTGGCTAGATCAGAAAAACACACCAGACTGTTACCTTATGCTTAGATTTTTTTTGTTGGATGGTCAGATGTAATCCCAGAACCAAGTGATTATGGGTACACAGTCAAGCAAGCAAGTTTATGTAAACTTTCATCCTTAGTTGTGAGATCAAAGGCCTGTATTATTGAATTAGTCATTAGTGCTGTTTTAACTTTCTGTTTGCAGATTGGGGGATTGGCCTGGGCTTGCTGACACTGCTGGTGAACATGAAGGGGTCAGAACTAATTTTTCTATTAATAACATCATGATAGTTGTTTTTAATATTAAGTGGTTACTCTTGGCTTGGTTGGTCGTAACTAATATTTACTTTTCTTTCTTTATCATTTTCAGGCAACAGAAAAGTCCAGATTCTGATTGCAATGTTCCTGTAATTGAAGAAGGTAATCTTGAACCACTGAACCAGTATATAAGTAAGGTCTTGATCTAATTTTGGTACTTTAAATGCATGTGATAATCGTATTTATTAGGATTAACACACTTTGATTACATTCATGACAGGATGGGTAGTTACTGGTTGCACATGGCGAATTATGTATCTCCAATGCACCTCTTTGTACTGTCGGAGGAAAACCACATAGACACGATGAGAGCATGCAAACACACAGAAAGGACTAGGGCCGCTCCACCTGGAAATCAAACCCAGGACCTTCTTGCTGTGAGGCGACAGAGCTACCCACCTAGCCATCGTGCTGCCCCCAGATAATCTTAAAACATGCACTTAATATGTTCACGTGTCCCAGACATCTCCCAGGCATTTCTTCTTTAGATCTACACTATATGGCCAAACGTATCTGGACACGCCTCTTATTTTTTCCAGTTTATATAGTCACATCAAAATTCAGCATGAAAACCTATAACTTGCATTAGTGTATCATCGTTTTCTGATAATGTATAGTTTAATATCTATTAGGATGGGAGATTACATTCAGATATTGCTTATTTTGGAACCAGTCAGAAATGCAACAATTAGAAATTGCAGAATTGCTTTAATTCAGCCACACTGGAAGTAGGTAGCACTGTTGCCTCACAACAAGAAGGTCCTGGGTTCGATCTCCAGGTCGGGCGGTTTATGCTGTTCTTCAATGGTCAGGACTCTCCCAGGACCACTACAGAGTAGGTAATATTTGGGTGGTGGATCATTCTCAGCACTGCAGTGACACTGACATGGTGCTGGTCTGTTAGTGTGTGTTGTGCTGGTATGAGTGGATAAGACACAGCAATGCGGATTAAGTTTTTAAACAACTCACTGTCACTGCTGGACTGAGAATAGTCCACCAACCAAATATATCCAGCCAACAGTGCCACGTGGGCTAGAAGATGACCAACTCAAACAGCAGCAATAGATGAGCAATCGTCTCTGACTTTACATCTACAAGGTGGACCAACTAAGTAGGAGTGTCTAATAGAGTGGACAGTGAGTGGACACGGTATTTAAAAACTCCAGCATCATACCAGCACAACACACACTAACACACCACCACCATGTCAGTGTCACTGCAGTGCTGAGAATGATCCACCACCCAAATAATACCTGCTCTGCGGTGGTCCTGTGGGGGTCCTGACCATTAAAGAGCAGGGTGAAAGCAGGGTAAAAAGGTATGTAAAGATGGACTACAGTCAGTAACTGTAGAACTACAAAGTGCTTCTATATGGTAAGTGGAGCTGATAAAATGGACTGAGTGTAGATACAAGGAGGTGGTTTTAATGTTATGGCTGATCAGTGTATATTATGCCTAGAACGTTCACTGAAATCCTACAGCTGTGTCCCTGACCGCTTTAATCCGCTTTTCCATCAGGAGCCGTCGCTACCGCTGAGGACCCATCCGCAATTGCAACTATTCAATCCGCTGCTACATTTTCATCTGAGCAGCCCATTAAATACCTCTTCAAGACGGAGGGAGCTGGGGGGCAGGTAGGGGAACTGTACCCTCCCATCGGGCAGGTAGGAAAACGAAGCTCCAAGAGCATGTTTCAGTTCAGAGCTTGGAATTCATTTGATCTGTGTTAGGATCATTTTAATAAGAAATCAGCCCTCAAGAAGGTGTGATTTCCTAATAACAATAATGCTTGCTTTTTCAGGTGACGTACCGGGTAATTCAGGTTGCAGACGGGCAGTTGGAGGCTCAAACCGATGGCACCACGGCTGTTAGCGTAGTGGCTGGGTTTCCTGCTACAACGCAGCCTGTTACACAGGCAAGTTTCTACACTATTGTCTGTGATCGTTACAATTATTGCATTTTACTATTTTAGCATTTAAGCAGCACAAACAGCCTTCTTAATACCATGACCAATAATCATTTCTGATTGGTTGTTGGGATTATTATTTTTGGGCAATTTTTAAGTACATTCTGTGGAGGAGTTGGGTTTATAACAAGGTAATAAGTTGATTGGCTGTTCAACCCATGATTACATCCATTTCAACACTGAGTCAGACTACACCCCTACAAACATTGCAGCAAGTTTAAAAAGCCTCAGATAAGGCATTAAGCAAGACTAGCTGTGACTATGCCACAATTTAAATTATACGTACAAATGGGGTATTTTATGGTGGGATTTTCCGCTAGCACACCAGCGCCGAGATTCTGAATTTGGCGGGCAGTGCCTGCAGCAGACACGTTTCTGCTAGGGCGGGATGGCCGGACTATGTGGGTGAGGTCTTCAAACGCTGTGTAAGGACCCTGATAAGCAGATAGAGAGGTGTCTGTGCAGAAGTGCATAGGTGAAAAAGGGTTCCGCTAAAGGCTGTGTGCGGATAGGAGGAGGCAATCAGGGATCCCCCAGCAGCTGAAGACAAAACGATGGAGAAAATGCATTTTCATTGCAAAACAAAAGCGCACAATAAATCACAGCACAGAGGCCAACATCCAAAACAATGCAAAAAAAAATCATAACCACTGCTTACCTTAGCTTATGTTCTTCCAGATGCTATTACATTTATAACCATGTGTTGTCCCATTAGGAATATAATCCGTTATTTTGTAAATGTGTGCTTATAATGCATGGGTTTCCTCCGGGAGCTCTGGTTTCCTCTCACAGTTCAAAGACATGCAAGTGAGGTGAATTGGAGACACTAAATTGCCTGTGACTTGTGAACTGGTGAATCTTGTGTAACCAGTAACTACTTGTCCTGTAATGAATGTAACCAAAAGTGTGTAAAACATTGATGTGTGTTTATATCAATATATTTTTGAGCCTTGATGACTTCATGTCTTCCTGTCAGTGTTGTATAATTTCACTAATCGTGCTGTTGTCTTCTGTAAACAGGCTGTGTTCTCTCAGTCCGAGGGCTTAGAAGGAGACGGGACAGAAACTCACTACACCTATTACCCTGCCACTATTTCGGATGCTGGTACAGGCACCATGGTCACCGGGGTACAGACTTCTGACACAATCCTTAGCCAGAGCGCACCTGCAGGTATTAATGAAACGGTCCCTTGTTGTTCTTAGTACATCCTGTCTTACTTTTGTTTCACTGCATGCTTTACCAACTAACCGTACTTACTTTCTTTTGTTTCAGGACAGTTATATGTGATGATGTCACCACAGGAAGTTTTGACAGGAGCAACCCAGAGGTCTATTGCACCTCGCACACAAACTTGCACCGCGTAAATATCCATCATTATTCAATACTGGTTCAGCTTTATTGTGACCGGGATTTCTGCATTAATTGCAATCAATAATGAAATTACTGTCAACAGATTTAATACAATTTGTCATAAATAATACACTGTCTATTAATATTAGTACTTTTTATGCCACACATGAAATACTCTTTTATAGTCCAGACTGAAAAGTATATGAACCCATGAGATCATGTCACATCTGGAAGATCTAGTTTGGAAAATCTTTCTACAAAGCATTTTGGCCTTTTTCATAAACCCTGTAAACATAATTTTTAATTTATTGTTCCACAATAATAGCCAAAAACAGCCTAATCGTGATGCGGTGGGTAGCACTGTTGACTCACAGCAAGAAGTTCCGGGGTTTGAGTCCCTTTCTGTGTGGAGTTTGCATGTTCTCTGATGAATCTCCTGTCATGAATGTAACCAAAGTGTATAAAACATGACATAAAAATCCTAACAAATAAATAAATCTTCATGGGCAATGTGAATACAATTGAAAAACACATTTGCATGCTCCAGATAAGTCCTTTGTTGTTACTTTTTCAGTAAGTGGAGGGACTGACTTTTGGAGAGAAGTCGCTTACATTTTTCCAGCCTGAAAGTATTAATGCAGAAATCTAGTGCAGTGTGGGATTTTGGGTAGCACATTTAACAGGGTTCTGATTATTATTTTATATTCACAGTAAGTCAGAGGCACCAAGAACTTCCAGAGATGAGAAACGGAGAGCACAACATAACGAAGGTGAGCTTTGACTTTGGCTGGTGGCAGTGTAGTGAGTGTACTGGTGGCTGGACTGGAAAGTAGAGATAAGATAAAATAAGATAACACTTTATTGATCCCGAAGGAAATTGCAGATGATCCCGAAGGAAATTGCAGAGGAAAGCAACATGTCTGTCTTGGAACAACAGCTAGCGCAGAACGGCTTACACCCAAGCATTAGAGGAAGTGCTGAAACTGTAATGTGACTTGAGCAGTATAAAGGGAGGCCCATAGTTCTGTTCTTTGTTCTTCAGCTAATACAGTCCTGTAAGAACCCACAATCATGCAACTGTAATCTTTGTTTTCTTTGATCATCTGACCTTATTTTTCCATGACATAGTCCATTATCAATGCATTTTTTTTATTTTTCTGTTTTGAAGTCGAACGAAGGCGCAGAGATAAAATTAACAACTGGATTGTTCAGCTGTCTAAGACGATTCCAGACTGTACGCTGGATGCCACCAAAACGGGACAAGTAAGCATCAGCTCGTGATCGGATAGATTTCTGCACACGGCAGGTCAGCGTGATCTCGTTTTCTTTGTTGGGATCTGTTACAGAGCAAAGGTGGGATCCTATCGAAAGCCTGTGATTATATTCAAGAGCTGAGACAGAGTAACAGTCAATTAGCAGAGGAGCTCAACACACTGGACAGGTTAAGGATGGATAACCAGCTTTTACGACAAGAAGTAAGTCTATGTCTTATGGCAGCGGTCCCCAACCTTTTTTGCACCACGGACCGGTTTCATATAAGATATAATTTCACGGACTGGCAGGGACTTACTCACAAATGAGCTTTTTTCGCTGCAATGAGACACTGCTCCCACCTAGGGGTGATTGGAGGCAATAACACCCATTAAAAGGTAGTGTTTTCATTGCTGATGTAGCGATCTCTAATTATTTATTCTTTCTGTGCGGCCCGGTAATAAATGACCCATGGGACCACGGCCCACTGGTTGGGGACCACTGTCTTATGGTAGTGTTTGTAAATTTACCATAAACCTTAAGCAGTAGGACCAAAATTTAATAGTATTGTTTGCAATACATCTAAATAGATTAACGTTTTCAGAAAGCCTAATGGTGTCGTCAAACCACGGCCTTGGTGCTCATGGTGGAAATGATTAGGTCTTATATTAACCAGCAATTTAAGGCAGGTTTACAGGACCATGTGCACCCTATGGTGCAAACACTCTTTTCTGATGATATTCACATTCTAGGATGATAATGCTCGGCATTATCATGACACGTCCATCATCTGTGCCTCCATGCCCCATCGGCCAGCCAAATTCGGGACGGCAAAAGAATGTGATTCCGTAACCAAGCCACGTCGCCGATCTCCACCGTGGGCTTGTTATAGCTGCAATACTAATATAATATTCAAGTATTTTGACAAACACCAGAATACATTTGTGTTCCTTTTATGGCCATCGTCCATATTATTATTGGAAGGTTTTTCCTCTTGAAGTTCCAACTTATAAAATGGACCTAAATATAAAGACCAGATAAAATAAACAGACCTGTTTAATGAAATATTGTACCAGTATACAGTAACTTTGTCCCTAATATTTTGGAAGATCTATTCGTTTTGAATAACAGTCTGTATAGGGGCGCCCAGGTGGCGCAGCTGGATAATCCGCTACTACACCAGCGCTGAGATTCTGAGCTCCCCGAGTCCGAATCTCGGCTCTGCTACCGTTAGTCTGGACGCCCTCAGGCTGGGCGACAAAATTGGCTTCAAGTCTGCTGGGTGGCAAAGACCAGACTAAGGGGTGGGGTTATCAATGCATGGACAGACAGCGGAGGAGCGCAGAGGGCGCATGGGTCTCCATATGTAAAGTTTTCAAGTGCAGATCCACAGAAGTATGGGTGAATAAAAAGGGATTGGTGGACTGCGCACACATCGGAGGGAGTGTGTGTCAGGTGAATATACACCCTACATGGACGCCAAGGCTCAGGGTCCCCAGTAGTCCCTGTACTGACTACACTAAATTGGGCACGGTGGCTCAGTGGGTAGCACTGTCGCCTCACAGCAAGAAGGTCCTGGGTTCGATCCCCCGGTGGGGCGGTCCGGGTCCTTTCTGTGTGGGGTTTGTATGTTCTCCCCGTGTCTGCGTGGGTTTACTCCCACAGTCCAAAGACATGCAAGTGAGGTGAATTGAAGACACTAAATTGTCCATGACTGTGTTCTATATAACCTTGTGAACTAATTAACCTTTTGTAATGAATAACTACAGTTTTCTGTGATGAATGTAACCAAAAGTGTAAAATATGACGTTAGAATCCTAATAAACAAACAAACAAACAAACAAACAAACGCTAAATTGGGGGGAAAAGGGGCTAAAATGCATTTTAAAAAGTCTGTATGATATCAATGTTTTTATGATATCTTCATTGTTTTGCCGTAGATGGAGGACTGGAAATCAAAGAATCAGATTTTAAGAAACCAACTCAGACAGCATGGTATCGTGGCAGCATCAAGCGCTGACTCCCAGTGATGAGGTGTTGGAGTGTAAAATTATGTCCACGACCCATAGCGGAGGTTTTATCATGAAGCTAAAACGTTGTTAATCAGCATATTCTGCTGAAATTAAGGCCATAACAGCAACCATGGACATTGCTTAATGCAGCATTTCTCAGACTCTTATACTTTTACTGGATCTTGCTTTATTATGTACATATTTGTTTTGTACACACGTTTTTTTACTTGACCTGAATATTGGTTTGTTTTTATGTATCAGTAAAAGCCGCAGATAAAGACTTCATTAATTTTTTTCATACATTAGTCTGTATCCTGTGGAAGGTAATTATTTTTGCATGTTCTACTTTTTCATTGGAAAAAACTAAGAGTTTGTGACTTCAATTACGACAACTGAATAGTTTCTGGTAATTTGCAAAAGGATTCTGTATTATATATAATACATTTCATTATACATATGTATTTGAAATAAATACTTAGGAACATAACTGTGGCAGTTTGTCTTGGTAGATTTTTCATCTGGAAACGATATACACCGATCAGCCATAACATTAAAACCACCTCCTTGTTTCTATACACAATGTCTGTGTTGTCAGCACTTGTAGTTCTACAATTACTGACTGTAGTCCATCTGTTTCTCTGCATGCTTTGTTAGCCCCCTTTCATGCTGTTCTTCAATGCTCAGGACCCCCACAGGACCAGAACAGAGCAGGTATGTCACTGCAGTGACACTGACAAGGTGGTGGTGTGTTAGTGTGTGTTGTGCTGGTATGAGTGGATCAGACACAGCAGCGCTGCTGGAGTTTTTAATGTTTGACATTACGAGATTTTTTTACTTCTAAAACTAAAGCAATTAATTTTTCACCCACGGGAGACACGCTCACACGCACGTTTAATGTTATTTAGTTCCGTTTGACAAAAAAAACCCTTCAAAATAGAGCTAACAGCGAAGATAACCGGTTACAAAAGCAGCGACCGCTGTTATAGGACGTGTTTGTGTTCAATACTCTGTTCACAGTGTCGATACAAGTGATTCAGGAGTCGACTCATTTTAAGCACAGCGTAAGTTTCTTTTCTCAGTCAATTCTCCGTTTTTACTGTTATAATGAATGTTGCGGTTGTAAATAAACACCAAATACTACAGAACATTTTGTGTGACTCGCTTACCTTATAAAGCTCAGGCTTAATTATACTGGTTTTTACCACAGAGCGGGAGCCGACTCAGAGTCGTTTACGATTTACCGAAGTGAACCACGAATGTACGTGCTGATGGAATCGGCTCAGATGGGATCGGACTGTATTATCTTTTTAAAGTAAATATTTCAATCAGCAGAATCGCATCGCATGTATGATGTGCACAGCGTTAATTACGTGCGTTTATTAATGAACGTTTACGTTAGCTTGTCAGAAGCTTTCTCAATGATGTCTGTTCCACTGCACTATTTTACACTAAAAACTACACTATTCCATAATGATCCAGATTGCATCATTCTAAATAGGTATCGGTATCGGCGAGTACAAAAATACATGTACTTGTACTCGTACTCGGTTGGGAAAAAATGGTATCGATGCATCCCTAGTCCTGACCATTGGAGAACAGGGTGTAGAGAAACAGATGGACTGGAAGTGCTTCTATATGGTAAGTGGAGCTGATAAAATGGATAATGAGTGTAGAAACACGGAGGTGGTCATAATGTTATGCCTGATCATGCCTTAAATTTATCACTTAAATAAAATGCTTTTCCATGACTGTGCACATAGCAAGCTCGTGTGTTGAAACACCAGTAGCCAGGACAGAGCTCTGATCTCAATCAACCCCAGTGGAAACCTTTGATGATTCCATGATTTGGAACATTGATAGTAGACCATTCCCACAAGCACAGGGTAGACACATAGGGTGGATGTCCAATATGTTTACTGTCAGGTACTAAGCAATCTGAGCAATTATGTGTATATTAATATAAAACCTATTCATTTCATTTCCGAAGTTTAGTCTCAGTCAGGTCTGTCACATTCTTGAACAGGACCCACATATATTATTGAAAGCATTCCCTAATTTTCTCAAACACGTCTCAAGTTCAAACTTGTTAAAGTATACATTAGCTGGTGACCTACTGCGATGCATATCTGGGTCAACAAGCTGTGGCATGTTGCCATCATCATCTTTATCTCATCTTTCCCCCCATAAGTCAGTACCACCTGGTAAAGAAGCTTTAGGGTGATTATAGAGCTGATTAACATGACGGCTCTTATAGAAGAACGAGCTCTTATAGCATTTTCTCCCATGCGTCATCCCGCCCTAGCAGAAACGTGTCTGCTGCAGGTCATCCCGCCCTAGCAGAAACGTGTCTGCTGCAGGCACTGCCGATTATGCCCGCTAGATGGCGCCCAGCCGACCTGTGGCAACAGAGAAAGTCAGAATCTCTGCGGTGGTGTGCTAGCGGAATATCACTTGGACACCTTTTTTCTGAATCTTGATGCTTATAAAACATACTTTTTGTGACAACAGTGACATTAATGTTGTCTATACATTTCAAATAGAGTGGGAGGTTCTGTTTTTGTAATGTTTCATTTAGTCATACCCAGTTTACTGTAATCTGGCACCCCTGTAGTGTACACAAAACCCCTGCTGGGCAAAGAGAACCACTGGCTGCCAACAACTTGCAAATTCTGGCAGAGCGCCATATGAAGTATCACACTGTTATCTCTGGATTCCTCCACTGGTTAAGCCAGTGCCTCAACCAGACAGTAGTAGTTAATGTTGCATCAAAAAGTGGGTGGATTGGAATTCATCCAACTCAACAATAGCTGATATAACCACATGGGTGAGGGATTACTTTGGCAAACCTTTGTCGAGCACTACAATACAGAGTTACATGCACAAATGCCACTTAAAACTTTACTGTGCAAAAAAGAAGCCTTATGTTAACCATGTCCAGAATTGGCGTCGACTTCTCTGGGCTCGGAGGCATCTAGGATGGACCATCACACAGTGGAAACGTGTATTGTGGTTAGATGAATCAGTATTCCAGGTCTTTTTTGGAAATGACGAAAAGAACCATCCAGACTGTTATCAACAACAAGTCCAAAAGCCAGAGTCTGTCATGGTATGGGGTTGTGTCAGTGCCCTTGGCAAAGGGATTGCATTTTGTTTCCCAGTGTCATACCAACTTTTAATGCCATCAGCAAAAATGTTATTGGTTGAGCGCGTAGCCACTGGTGCACCACTGCTTTCACATTATCATCACATGAAAATCTTCTTCCCCTTAAAGCTTCTTTGAGTGTCCAAAAAGGTGGAAATCAGATGGCGCTAAATCTGGACTATAAGCTCTCTCTCAGTCTCTCAGATACAACCAATTGCTACTTCTCCCGTCTTCACCGTTTCCAATTAAAATATAAAAGTGCGGAAACTTTTTGAAGATCCCTGGTATTTACAACCCACAGAATAAAACCCAATTATTTTAACAAATGACAGCTTTACACTCCTCTGTCCTTTGTACATTTAAAGTGTAATCATTCAGATCTCATTTGCTCTCTCTCATGTTCTCTCTCTCTCGCTCTCTCTCACTCTCTCACTCCGTCACGCCTTAAAAAGGGCAGCTTGAGGGCATTCAGTTTTTTTTTCACTCTAACTGCTGTATTCACAGCAACAATATCTCGTCCTGCATCAAAGAATACTCAGGCTGGCTGATAATTCATCATTCTTCACCAGTAGTCAGGATATTAAGTGCTGCTGTGATTTAAAAACAAGGAGTCGGATACTTAAAGACTGGAGTCTGGAGCACTGGAGTCACTGGAACTTGGGACAGATATCAGAAGGTGGTGTTCAGCTCTTCAGAAAAACATTCCTGCAGTGTGGCTTCAGGTAAGCTTAATTATGTGTGTGACTGATGAATGTGCAGGTAAGCTGTCAGCGTTTCCACCTGGTTAGGATAATTTTTTGTGAGTTTTTTTGTTACACTGATCAGCCATAATATTAAAACCACCTCGACTCTACACTCACTGTCCATTTTATTAGCTCCACTTACCATATAGGAGCACTTTGTAGTTCTACAATTACTGACTGTAGTCTATCTGTTCCTCTGCATGCTTTGTTAGCTCCCTTTCATGCTGTTCTTCAATGGTCAGGACCACCACAGAGCAGGTATTATTTAGGTGGTGGATCATTCTCAGCACTGCATCGCTGCTGGAGTTTTTAAATACCGTGTCCACTCACTGTCCACTCTATTAGACACTCCTACCTAGTTGGTCAGAGATGATCGCTCATCTATTGCTGCTGTTTGACTTGGTCATCTTCTAGACCTTCATCAGTGGTCACAGGACGCTGCCCACGGAGCGCTGTTGGCTGGATATATTTTAGGTTGGTGGACTTTTCTCAGTCCAGCAGTGACAATGAGGTGTTTATAAACTCCATCAACATTGCTGTGTCTTATCCACTCATATCAGCACAACACACACTAACACACCACCACCATGTCAGTGTCACTATAGTGCTGAGAATGATCCACCACCCAAATAATACCTACTGTAGTGGTCCTGTGGGGGTCCTGACCATTGAAGAACAGCATGAAAAAGGCTAACAAAGCATGTAGAGAAACAGATGAACTACAGTCAGTAATTGTAGAACAACAATGTGCTTCTATATGGTAGGTGGAGCTGATAAAATGGACAATGTGTGTAGAAACAAGGAGGTGGTTTTAATGTTATGGCTGAACAACATCAGAACCATGACCCATGACACAAATGCTCAATCAGACTAAAATAGGCTTTTGATATGGCCTGATCTCCAGTCCAGTTCTCTGCTGTGCTAGATTTCATTCCAAATCTTTTCCAAAGGGTTCCAGTCTACCGAAGTTTCTTTAAACCAAACTTATCTTCATGTCTTTATAAACAGTGCGATATAATTGTAATGGAATATAATGGAAGCATATACAACCCCAAATCAGAAAAAGTTGGGACAATATGGAAAATGCAAATAAAATAAAAATGCAGTGTTCCTTTTTGCAACACATTCCAAATAAAGTTGGGATGGGGGCAATTTAGGCCTAGTAATGAGGTGAAAAAACTAAATAATGATGTGATCCCAAACAGGTGATTGTAATCATGGTTTTGTACAAAAGCAGCATCCAGGAAAGGAAAGTCTCTGATGAGCAAAGATGATCATAGGATCTCCAGTTTGTCAACAAATGCATAAGAAAATGAGTGAAATGTTTAAAAACAATGTACCTCAAAGAAAGATTGGAAGGGATTTGCATATTTCTCCCTCTACAGTGCATAATATCATTCAACCATTCAAGGAATTTCAGTGCGTAAAGACCAAGGGTGCAAGCTTAAGCTCAATTCCCATGATCTTCGATCCCTCAGACGGCACTACATCAAGAACCGCCACTCAACAATAGCTGATATAACCACATGGGTGAGGGATTACTTTGGCAAACCTTTGTCAAGCACTACAATACAGAGTTACATGCACAAATACCACTTAAAACTTTACTGTGCAAAAAAGAAGCCCTATGTTAACCATGTCCAGAATCGGCGTCGACTTCTCTGGGCTCGGAGGCATCTAGGATGGACTATCACACAGTGGAAACGTATATTGTGGTCAGATGAATCAGCATTTTGGAGTCTTTTGGGAAAAAATGGACACCGTGTGCTCCGGACCAAAGACGAAAAGGACCATCCAGACTGTTATCAGCAACAAGTCCAAAAGCCAGGGTCTGTCATGGTATGGGGCTGTGTCAGTGCCCTTGGCAAAGGTCATTTACACTTCTGTGATGGCAGCATTAATGCAGAAAAGTACATTGAGATCTTAGATCAACATATGCTGCCTTTCCAGGGACGTCCATGCATTTTTCAACAAGACAATGCAAAACAACGGAAGAAGAGGGTACAGGTACTGGACTGGCCTGCCTGCAGTCCTGACCTGTCCCCAATAGAGAATGTGTGGAGAATTTTAAAACGATGACCCCATACTGTTGCACATCTTAAGACGTGTTTGCAGGAAGAATGGGACAAAAAAAAACCTTTACGAAGTGGTAAATGCTTTACTGTCCCAACTGTTTCTGGAATGTGTTGCAGGTAATTTCCTTTATATAATTGATTTGTTAGACCTGTTAGCAATTGTTGTGGTTAATTAGAAGTGGTGCCCCATACTTTTGTCCATATAGTATACAGTGTATCACAAAAGTGAGTACACCCCTCACATTTCTGCAGATATTTAAGTATATCTTTTCATGGGACAACACTGACAAAATTACACTTTAACACAATGAAAAGTAGTCTGTGTGCAGCTTATATAACAGTGTAAATTTATTCTTCCCTCAAAATAACTCAATATACAGCCATTAATGTCTAAACCACCGGCAACAAAAGTGAGTACACCCCTAAGAGACTACACCCCTAAATGTCCAAATTGAGCACTGCTTGTCATTTTCCCTCCTAAATGTCATGTGACTCGTTAGTGTTACTAGGTCTCAGGTGTGCATAGGGAGCAGGTGTGTTCAATTTAGTAGTACAGCTCTCACACTCTCTCATACTGGTCACTGTAAGTTCCAACATGGCATCTCATGGCAAAGAACTCTCTGAGGATCTTAAAAGACGAATTGTTGCGCTACATGAAGATGGCCAAGGCTACAAGAAGATTGCCAACACCCTGAAACTGAGCTGCAGCACAGTGGCCAAGATCATCCAGCGTTTTAAAAGAGCAGGGTCCACTCAGAACAGACCTCGCGTTGGTCGTCCAAAAAAGCTGAGTGCACGTGCTCAGCGTCACATCCAACTGCTGTCTTTGAAAGATAGGCGCAGGAGTGCTGTCAGCATTGCTGCAGAGATTGAAAAGGTGGGGGGTCAGCCTGTCAGTGCTCAGACCATACGCCGCACACTACATCAAATTGGTCTGCATGGCTGTCACCCCAGAAGGAAGCCTCTTCTGAAGTCTCTACACAAGAAAGCCCGCAAACAGTTTGCTGAAGACATGTCAGTTTGCTGAGGCCAGTGATAGCTCAGTGGTTAAGGTACTGGACTAGTAAACAGAAGGTTGCCGGTTCAAGCCCCGCCACCACCAAGTTGCCACTGTTGGGTCCCTGAGCAAGGCCCTTAACCCTCAGTTGCTCATTGTGTAAGTCGCTTTGGATAAAAGCGTCTGCTAAATGCTGAAAATGTAAATGTAAATGTCAACAAAGGACATGGATTACTGGAACCATGTCCTATGGTCTGATGAGACCAAGATTAATTTGTTTGGTTCAGATGGTCTCAAGCATGTGTGGCGGCAATCAGGTGAGGAGTACAAAGATAAGTGTGTCATGCCTACAGTCAAGCATGGTGGTGGGAATGCCATGGTCTGGGGCTGCATGAGTGCAGCAGGTGTTGGGGAGTTACATTTCATTGAGGGACACATTAACTCCAATATGTACTGTGAAATACTGAAGCAGAGCATGATCCCCTCCCTCCGGAAACTGGGTCGCAGGGCAGTGTTCCAGCATGATAATGACCCCAAACACACCTCTAAGACGACCACTGCTTTATTGAAGAGGCTGAGGGTAAAGGTGATGGACTGGCCAAGCATGTCTCCAGACCTAAACCCAATAGAACATCTTTGGGGCATCCTCAAGCGGAAGGTGGAGGAGCGCAAAGTCTCGAATATCCGCCAGCTCCGTGATGTCGTCATGGAGGAGTGGAAAAGCATTCCAGTGGCAACCTGTGAAGCTCTGGTAAACTCCATGCCCAGGAGAGTTAAGGCAGTTCTGGGAAATAATGGTGGCCACACAAAATATTGACACTTCAGGAACTTTCACTAAGGGGTGTACTCACTTTTGTTGCCGGTGGTTTAGACATTAATGGCTGTATATTGAGTTATTTTGAGGGAAGAATAAATTTACACTGTTATGTAAGCTGCACACAGACTACTTTTCATTGTGTCAAAGTGTCATTTTGTCAGTGTTGTCCCATGAAAAGATATACTTAAATATCTGCAGAAATGTGAGGGGTGTACTCACTTTCGTGATACACTGTATATACTGTAGATGTATGTATATAGAATATATAAAGTATACATAGAATATATAGAAAATATAAAGCTTTAATGGTTTAGTCTACATGCTCACTGTGATCATGATAAAGCCAAATGACTTAGACTAAAGTGGTTTAGTTTTTCCTTTTGTATTAAACGAAAACAGTCTTTTTTTTTTGTGGTCGGGCAATGGCTTACCAGAAACTATATAAGTCATGCAGGTATCTATTTAAAGTGACGTACATTGTTTTCTTTTAAATCATTTGTACTATTTCTATTGCCGTTGGGTTACCAAGCCCTTCACTTCAAACGCTGTCCAGATAATTAACCTTTTACAGAATTTACAGAAGTATCGTGTAGTTTTATTACCACTTCATTTTTAAAGAACGTTTCCTCGATGATATTTTGAGAAATCTCCCCTGCTTTTCGTCCTTTGTGGGACCGAATCAATGCACGACTGAAACCGGGCTTCTCACGTTTCCTCTGTTATTCAGATACCAGCGAGCTTTTCATTCTGACTCCTGGGATTTGTTGTAAGCTAGTCATTTTAAAGCCTCAGCACAATGCAGGTGCTCTGTGGAAACTGGATCTCGTTTTCCTTTTGAAACGCACTATAATGTAAATCGGATGAATGTGGCACCACAACCTTTATGAATGGACAGGGAGTGTAAAGAAACTGAGTGTGGAGACATAGTAGGACTGCCTGTGGATTTGTTGAGAAGTTTAGCATGCTATAAACATTAAAACCACCTCCTTGTTTCTACACTCACTGTCCATTTTATCAGCTCCACTTACCATATAGGAGCACTTTGTAGTTCTACAATTACTGACTGTAGTCCATCTGTTTCTCTACATGCTTTTTTAACCTGCTTTCATCCTGTTCTCAAATGGTCAGGACCCCCACAGGTGGTGGGTTAGTGTGTGTTGTGCTGGTATGAGTGGATCAGACACAGCAGCACTGCTGGAGGTTTTAAATACCGTGTCCACTCACTGTCCACTCTATTAGACACTCCTACCTAGTTGGTCCACCTTGTAGATGTAAAGTCAGAGACGATCGCTCATCTATTGCTGCTGTTTAAGTTGGTTATCTTCTAGACCTTCATCAGTGGTCACGGGACGCTGCCCACGGGGCGCTGTTGGCTGGATGTTTTTGGTTGGTGGACTATTCTCAGTCCAGCATTGACATTAAGGTGTTTAAAAACTCCAGCAGTGCTGCTGTGTCTTATCCACTCATACCAGCACAACACACACTAACACACCACCACCATGTCAGTGTTACTGCAGTGCTGAGAATGATCCACCACCTAAATAATACCTCTCTGTAGTGGTCATTCAACTTTCTTAATAATTCTTATTAATTCTGTTTCCGCTAATAAACAGGATAATTGCTTTGTTACTCTTCCAAGTATACTCTTTAGTAGGCCGGCCACATCCCAGAAGGTACACAAATGCTACCAGTTTTATCAATATAAAGAAAATGGCTTTTACTGTGGTTCACTGGAGTCCCAGCATCTTAGAAATTGCTCTGTAACCTTTTTAGACTAGTATATTTCCATCTTCATCCCTAATGTTTTTAATGCAGCATAGTGAGGTGCTATTGGGGCGGTCCGGGTCCTTTCTGTGCAGAGTTTGCATGTTCTCCCCGTGTCTGTGTGGGTTTCCTCCGGGTGCTCCGGTTTTCTTCCCACAGTCCAAAAACATGCAGTCAGGCTAATTGGAGACATTGAAATGTCCTACAGGTACCTAGCCACTAGGACGCATAAACCAGTGCATTGTAATGCCGGTCCCAAGCCCGGATAAATAGGGAGGGTTGTGTCAGGAAGGGCATCCGGCGTAAAAACTGTGCCAAATCAATAATGCGGATCACAATCCGCTGGCGACGTGCTATTGACTGGTCGGGCATCTACCCAGACCAGTTTGGCTATGTTTGTGGGGGATGGTCTGTCTGCGTCTGACGGTCAACTGCCCAGGCATTAGCACAGTTCTTCACTGCATTTACAGAAGCAGGTTAGATTCCAGCATAAACACTGGGTGCAAGGCAGAAGCAGAATGCCAGAATGCCAATCACACTTCAGCCATCCCCAACACCCCACCACCCCTTCAGACACAGCCTGTGTAGACATCTGGCCAGCCAATGTCCTACCAACTCAAAGTTTAAAGGCAAGCTTTTGTCACGGGAAGGGGGTGAGTTAATGCCAACGGCATTGGTAATTTGCATATATGTGAAGGGGCCATTAATACAGATTTTGGAGTAACATGCTAATCCTGATGGACATGTCTGCATTCCAAAGAAGTTATATAATGCAAGAATGTAAAGAGCTAACTACCGGTGTCCACAGTTCCCAAATGAATGGTTATGTAACACAGTGGTTAACATGTCCTTGTCCAGGCTTTTCTGAACATGAGTGTATGTACAGTATATATAAAACTATAAAATTAATAAGATGAAACATTAAATATTGTGTTGCTAAAGTGTTGCTTTCTGTTAAAAACTAGGGCAATTGAAAGCTAGGGCAGTTGTAGCCTAGCGTTTAAAGTTGCTGTGTCAAGCCTTGAGCAAGGCCCTTAATCCTCATCTGCTTAGACTGTACACAGATCAACAATACCATTAAAACCACCTCCTTGTTTCTACACTCACTGTCCATTTTATCAGCTCCACTTACCATATAGAAGCACTTTGTAGTTCTACAATTACTGACTGTAGCCCATCTGTTTCTCTGCATACTTTATTAGCCCCCTTTCATGCTGTTCTTCAGTGGTCAGGACTCTCCCAGGACCACTACAGAGCAGGTATTATTTGGGTGGTGGATCATTCTCAGCACTGCAGTGACACTGACATGGTGGTGGTGTGTTAGTGTGTGTTGTGCTGGTATGAGTGGATCAGACACAGCAGCTCTGCTTGGAGTTTTTAAATACCGTGTCCACTCACTGTCTACTCTATAAGACACTCCTACCTAGTTGGTCCACCTTGTAGATGTAAAGTCAGAGACGATCGCTCATCTATTGCTGCTGTTTGAGTTGGTCATCTTCTAGACCTTCATTGGTGGTCACAGGACGCTGCCCATGGGGTGCTGTTGGCTGGATATTTTTGTCACCACCACCATGTCAGTGTCACTGCAGTGCTGAGAATGATCCACCACCTAAATAATACCTACTCTATAGTGGTCCTGTGGGGGTCCGGACCACTGAAGAACAGAGTAAAAGCAGGTTTTAAAAGTATGTAGAGAAACAGATGGACTACAATTAGTGATTGTAGAACTACAAAGTGCTTCTATATGGTAAGTGGAGCTGAGATTGATTGTTGTAGTTGAGATTGATCTGTCTTCTGTGTTCAGGTCCTGGTATGGCGGCGTTATTATACGATCCTGGATCGGTCAGTTTTGCCATGGAGGACAGTGTGTGTTACGGAGGCACGCAAATACAGTCACAGGAGGTCTCGCTACTGTCCCATCTGAAGAAGATGGATAACCACATCAGTGACGCACAGAGCTTCTCGCACCTCCCCAAACGTTCTGCTGTGGACCTGGAGTTCTCCGACCTCTCCTACACGATCAGCGAGGGACCGTGCTGGAGGAAACAAAGTCAGAAATTTATTTCACTAAGGGCTGGGAAGATTTGCCATTTGGGCTTTCTCTTTAATAATGTAGTCAATTGTAGATTACTATTCTTATGGTGGGCATATACATTATACAGTCGAATCCGGTTAATTGGACCACCGGTTAATCGGACCAGCCGCTTATTCGGACCGAATCCTAAAGTACCGAAACAAAAGAACGTGAGAGCGAATAAGAAAAATAAGCCACAAGTCGCCACTTAGAGCGGATGCAAAGCGGGTCAGCGAGATATGGGAGGATTCCTGGGCTCCCCGGGAGAATTTATGCTTTTATCAAAGGTCAGGAAATCCGAAAAGTTGTGTTGACAAGAGCAAAACCAGCGGGAGGTGAACACGCCCACCACTTTCTTTCCCACAACGAAGCACCCAGTAGCCAGCAGCGTGGTTATTGGATCCATCTGCATCTCCGCTTTCCGGCGAAATGAAGTCAAGCGTAAACAAGAGTGTCCGGCAACACGTGCAAGGAATTCCCTCCTGTCAATCACGATTAAAGTCTACACGAGAAAGCTATCATTCCACTATCATTCCTTGTAACATAGGGCATGTTCGTGTAATCGGACCAGCCGGTTATTAGGACCAAAACGATCGCGTCCCGATGTGATTAACCGGATTCGACTGTATTACCAAAATAATGTGGACGCATGACAATAAGCTTGTTGGACAGCCTGTTCTAAAACCATTGGCAGTATTAATGAGTGGCTACACCCAAATCCTCTATTTGCCACACAGCCGGCCTACTAATGGAAAAGCTTTCAACAAGATTTTGGGTTGTGTTTTCAGACATTTGAGCCCATTTAGTCAACAAGCAGCCTGGCTTGCAATCAGTATTCCAATTTATCCCATTATTGTTGGGTAGGATTGAGGTCAATGCTCTTTTAAAGGGAAATAAAAAACATATACAGTGTGTTAACAAAGATCCATTCACAAATAGTTTACATCAATATACACTATATTGCCAAAAGTATTCGCTCGTCTGCCTTCACACGCATATGAACTTGAGTGATGTCCCATTCTTAATCCATAAGGTTTAATAAGATGTTGGCCCACCCTTCGCAGCTATAACAGCTTCAACTCTTCTGGGAAGGCTTTCCATAACGTTTAGGATTGTGTTTATGGGAAATTTTGACCATTCTTCCAGAAGCGCATTTGTGAGGTCAGACACTGATGTTGGACGAGAAGGCCTGGCTCGCAGTCTCTGCTCTAATTCATCCCAAAGGTGTTCTAATCGGGTCTATTCTAGAGTCCAGTAGCGGCGTGTTTTACACCACTGCATCCGACGCTTTGCATTGCGCTTGGTGATGTAAGGCTCGGATGCAGCTGCTCGCCCATGGAAACCCATTCCATGAAGCTCTCTACACACTGTTCTTAAGCTAATCTGAAGGCCACATGAAGTTTGGAGGTCTGTAGCGGTTGACTCTGCAGAAAGTTGGTGACCTCTGCGCATTATGCGCCTCAGCATCCGCTGACCCCGCTCTGTCATTCTACGTGGCTACCACTTCGTGGCTGAATTGCTATCGTTCCCAATCGCTTCCACTTTGTTATAACACCACTGACAGTCGACTGTGGAATATTTAGTAGTGAGGAAATTTCACGACTGGACTTGTTGCACAGGTGGCATCCTATCATGGTACCACACTGGAATTCACTGAGCTCCTGAGAGCAACCCATTTTTTCACTAATGTTTGTAGAAGCAGTATGCATGCCTAGGTGCTTGATTTTATACACCTGTGGCCATGGAAGTGACTGGAACACCTGAATTCAATTATTTGGATGGGTGAGTGAATACTTTTGGCCATATAGTGTATGTCACAACCTGGAATTTGTATCAACATGATGTTATATGTTTTTGGACTTCCAGTATGGATTTTACTTTCAATGATAACCCTGTTTTCCTGCCTATTGACCCATCCTAAAGATTATGGTTATGTGTGGATTTGCCCCGTAAATACTGTATTATACAGAATATTCAAACTGCTGTCCTGCTTCCACCTGTTTAGGGTGTATTCCCTCCTTGAAGCTAATGTTACTGGGTGGCATTAAACGATTTGTGACCCTGAACAGGATGAAGCAAATACCCAAGATAATTATTTTCTAATTTGTGATTACTTACATGACACCTGCCAGCTCCTTCTTGTACTTCAGCCCTATCAGAAGGAAGATAACTTGTTGAATGTGTCTCCTCTCACAGCATTCATCTATAAGTAATAAGCTATAAAATAAAAGATGACCCTGATAAACCAATAACTTTCGTCTTAAACTTTTGACTCTTCAGTTCAGTGGGAAGAGCACCAGACACAGGTTACATTTGGTTCACAGTGGGATGTATGAAAATGCATCCTGATTGGATTATAGAAATCCTGGTTTGATTTATCTTGTGTTTACCTATGCAGATCAGGGTTTAGAGCTCTGTAGCCGCTCAGGTGGCGCAGTGGCAAAAACACACGCTGGAACCAGAGCTGTGATCTCGAATACATCATATCGAATCTCAGCTCTGTCTTGCCGGCTGAGGCTGAGCGGCCACATGAACAACGATTGGCCTGTTGTTCAGATATGGGCGGGACTAAGTCTGACAGGGTCTCTCTCTCATGACTGGTGCAATTACAACTTCTGCTGGCTGATTGATGGCGCCTGCACAGAGATGAGAAAAGAGTGCTCTCAGGGTGTGTCCCTCCGTACACGCAGCTAAGCTGCACTGCACTCGTCAAAGTGTAGGTGATAAGAGGCGTACGGCATGCTGCCCACGTGTCGGAGGGGGCGTGGGTTAGCTTCGTTCTCCTCAATCAGAGCAGAGATCAACATTGATGAAGAGAAGGCATGATGCAATGGGGCAATTGGACGTGCTAAAAAGTTGGATCCTAAAACCAGGACTGCTGACTTCAATAAGGGGTAAACAGGTAATAATTTAGGCAAAGCTAAGCTACATTATGAAGCCAAGATTTGGGACCAAAGAATTGTGAATACCCAACACCCTTTTCTTGCGGGGCTGACTTTTATCTCTTACTAGATTACCTCTGGGAAAAGTCAGCGTACCTTTTGTACTCTTACTCCTGAGTAACAGTATACCACTTGATATTTTCACTGTAGATGCCAAATGCTTTAGTAATTATAAACATTCATTCCAAAAAACAAGCTGAGACAAGAGCATCTAATTGCTGAGTTGCATCACTTTTCTATTTATCAATATTTAATTTTCAAACTGAAGACACCAATGGAAGCATAGTGCCCAAATTTAAATTGAATGGCTACACTAACTGGATGTGACAGAAAGAAAAAGCTACCACTGAAAACCTCAAGTGACAGCAAGATTTGGTAGCAGCAGGCACTGAAGTGACAGGTTGCACAGTTCTCCATGCCCAAACTCCAGGTTGTACACCTCATCTGACCCAAAAGCACAAGAAACATCTGTGTCAATATGTTCAAAACTATATAATTAAGCCACAAATGTTTTGGGATACTGTTCTGTGGAGGGATGAAACAATCTGTATGTCTGGAGAAGAAAGAATAAAGCATATGCTGAAGAGAACACCCTGCCTACAGTGGCATATGGTAGTGACTCATGATGCTCTGGGGTTGCTTTGCTTCTTCTGGCACCCAAAACCAGCAGCGTGTGGAGGGCAAAATGGATTCAATCAAGTATCATGAAATCCTTCTGGGAGGAAACTGAAGCTTAGGCATCAATGGACCTTTCACCAGAACAGTGGACCCAAGCATACCTCAAAGTCCACCAAGGCTTGATGTCAGAAAAAGTCCTGGAAGATTCTGGAGTGGTCGTCACAGTTGTCTGACTTGAACACCATAGAAAATCTTTGATGGGAGTTGAAGATGGTGGTTGCAGCAGGCAATCCCAAGAATATAATTGGGTTGGTGGCCATTGCCCATGAGGAATGAGCATAGATTCCTCTATACCTCTATACGCTCCTAGAAGCTGGTGTCTGGCCATGTATCATGTTTGCAACAGGTCATGTTTTAAGACAGCACTACCTTTGTGAAATGAGAACAGTGGGAAATAAAGCCTTTTATCCTGCAGGTTACAAGGCCTTACTCAAGGGTCTCTCTGGGTGGTTCTGTAGCCGGGAGCTGATTGGCATCATGGGGCCTTCAGGAGCTGGAAAGTCCACTTTGATGAACATCCTGGCTGGCTACAGGTAAGTAATTTTAATCCAGGCATACACTGATCAGCCATAACATTACAACCACCTCATTGTTTCTACACTTACTGTCAATTTTATCAGCTCCACTTACCATATAGGAGCACCTTGTAGCTCTACAATGACTAACTGTAGTCCATCTATTTCTCTACATACTTCTTCAATGGTCAGGACCATCACAGAGCAGGTATTATTTAGGTGGTGGATCATTCTCAGCTCTGCAGTGTTAGTGTGTGTTGTGCTGGTATGAGTGGATCAGACACAGCAGCGCTGCTGGAGTTTCTAAATGCCGTGTCCACTAACTGTCCACTCTATTAGACACTCCTACCTAGTTGGTCCTCCTTGTAGATGTAAAGTCAGAGACGATCGCTCATCTATTGGTGCTGTTTGAGTTGGTCATCTTTTAGACCTTCATCAGTGGTCACAGGACGCTGCCTACAGGGCGCTGTTGGCTGGATATTCTCAATCCAGCAGTGACAGTGAGGTGTTTAAAAACTCCATTACCATTTCTGTGTCTGATCCACTCATACCAGCACAACACACACTAACACACCACCACCATGTCAGTGTCACTGCAGTGCTGAGAATGATCCACCACCCAAATAATACCTGCTCTGTAGTGGTCCTGGGAGAGTCCTGACCATTGAAGAACAGCATGAAAGGGGGCTAACAAAGCATGCAGAGAAACAAAAAGTGCTTTTATATGGTAAGTGGAGCTGATAAAATGTACAGTGAGTCTAAACAAGGAGGTGGTTTTAATGTTATGGCTGATCAGTGTATATTTGTATTGAAACGATCCAGGTTGAAATGATAAAATGTTACATTTTCTGTAGAGAAACTGGAATGACTGGACAAATCCTGGTCAATGGAAAGCCCAGAGATCTTCGCACCTTTCGCAAAATGTCCTGTTACATTATGCAGGAAGACAAACTGCTGCCCCACCTTACAGCTCAAGAGGCCATGATGGTGAGACGTTAGTCACGTTTATATGTAGTTTAGTTACTTTACTGGATTTGAATATATTCATGTGTACACTTTAATTTAGGATAGTCCAAATGAAATTCAGTAGCACTGTAAAGGTACTGACATTGCCATTCCAGGTGTCCGCCAACCTGAAACTCACTGATAGCGCTGAAGTGAAAAAAGAACTGGTGAGTGCTTCACTAATGGGTTTTTGTGCATTTACACTAAATTTGTTCCAGTTCCTCAATTTACATTTAATATTTGTGTGTAAAAGGTTCGAGAGATTCTGACAGCTCTTGGACTTCAGGCTTGTGCCCATACTCGCACCGTCTCTCTTTCTGGAGGGCAGTGTAAGAGACTGGCCATTGCCCTTGAGCTGGTGAACAACCCTCCAGTTATGTTCTTTGATGAGCCCACAAGGTAAAACTGTATCCCGATCCAGCGCCGTTGAGCTAACAAAGTAGTCTAAATAAATATAATTACATTATTACATACAGTACTTTACATAGGTATGAGCATATTTATAATTATTAATACACAGCACCTGTTAGTAGGTGGGATATATTAGGCAGCAAGTGAACATCTTATCCTCAAAGTTGATGTGTTACAAGCAGAAAAAATTGGCAAGCGTAAGGATTTGAGTGAGTTTGATAAGGGCCAAATTGTGAGGGCTAGACAAGTGGGTCAGAGCATCTCCAGAACTGCAGCTCTTGTGGTGTGTTCCCAGTCTGCATTTGTCAGTATCTATAAAAAGTGGTCCAAGGAAGGAACAGTGGTAAACCGGTGACAGGGTCATATGCGGCCAAGGCTCATTGATGCACGTGGGGAGCGTGCTTTGGGCAATGTTCTGCTGGGAAATCTTGGGTCCTTCCCTCCATGTAGATATTACTTTGACATGTACCACCTACCTAAGCATTGTTGCAGACCATGTACACCCTTTTATGGAAACAGTATTCCCTGATGGCTGTGGCCTCTTTCAGCAGGATAATGCGCCCTGCATGCCACAAAGCAAAAATGGTTCAGTTTGGTTTGAGTTTGAGGTGTTTACTTGGTCTCCAAATTCCCCAGATCTAAATCCAATCAAGCATCTGTGGGATGTGCTGGACAAACAAGTCCAATCCATGGAGGCCCCATGTCGCATCTTACAGGAGTTAAAGGATCTGCTGGTAACATCTTGGTGCCAGATACCACAGCACACCTTCAGGGGTCTAGTGAAGTCCATGCCTCAATGGGTCAGGGCTGTTTTGGCAGCAAAAGGGGAATCAACACAATATTAGGAAGGTGGTCATAATGTTATTAATATTTTGTGCCCAGTTTTAAAGTAGCTTTAGGGACTTAAACCATATTTGTCCTAAAGGCGTTTTGGATGTTCTTTCCATATTCACATGGGTTAGCACCCTATGCTTCCTGGTGGCGCCGATACCATCATAACTTATTAGAATGAATAAATGAAAGGATAAAAACACAGAATTATGAATAGAATATTTAAATACCAATCAATATTGCATGTATAGTATTAACATAATGAGATGGGGGTGGTCCGGTGGCGCAGTGATCCATTACACTACCCCACCACCGCTGAGATCCAGGTCCGAATCTCTGGGAAGCTATCTGCTGGCTGGAAATCTACATAGATATCATTGGATATGCTTGTGATTAGGGTATGGCCAAAGTTTCTGCCTTGTACACAGTGTTCCTCAGTGGGACCAGACCCACCACAACCCTGATCAGAAAGAATCAGTTCATATAAATAAGTTGAATGCTTCATAATTCACATAACTTTATTTTTCTTTCTCTTCTCTTCTGATGGTGTCAGTGGTCTAGACAGCGCCTCGAGTTACCAAGTAGTCTCACTGATAAAATCTCTAGCCCAGGGAGGACGCACCATAATCTGTACCATTCACCAGCCCAGCGCTAAACTCTTTGAGATGTTTGATAAGGTGATAAATCTGTTTTAATTTTACGTGAAGGATTTATGCACTTTTGATTGATCGGTACATCAACATTGTTCTTTCTGCCTCTCCAGCTTTATATACTGAGTCAGGGCCAGTGTATATACAAGGGTTCTGTGCCATACCTCATTCCTTATCTAAGAACTCTGGGTTTGCACTGTCCCACATATCACAATCCTGCCGATTTCAGTAAGTTTTGTTTCTTTTTGTTTAATTTTGAATCCAGATTATCACTGTTTTAAGTACTAATAACTATTGACGCTGCAATATTCCAGCTTAATGGCTTCTGTATGTTTTTTGTGTTTAGTCATTGAAGTGGCATCAGGAGAGTATGGTGATATAAACCCAGTTTTATTTGAAGCCGTGCAAGGTGGAATGTGTGCCCTGGGGGAGATAAACTGCTATAGCGACTCTTCAAGACCCTTTCCTGAACATGTAAGTGACAAGACTTAGAAGTAGATAAACAGGGTTTGAGCCCAATATATTTCATGTTTTGTCTGGTCAACTTTATTTCATTTGTTCAATATACCTCCATTCTTGCATTTCAGGCCTGCAACACATTCCAAAAAAAGTCTCAATTTAGGGCTAGTAATGAGGTGAAAAAACTAAATAATGATGTGATTCCAAACAGGTGATGTCAACAGGTGATTGTAATCATGGTTTAGTACAAAAGCAGCATCCAGGAAAGGCTGAGACTCTGACAAGCAAAGATAATCAGAGGATCTCCAGTTTAACAACAAATGTACCTCAGGGAAAGATTGGAATGGATTTGCATATTTCTCCCTCTACAGTGCATAATATCTTTAAACCATTCAAGGAATTGGGAGGAATTTCAGTGCGTAAAGGCCAAGGGTGCAGACTTAAGCTGAACTCCTGTTATCTTCGATCCCTCAGACGGCACTGCACCAAAAACCACCACTCAACAATAGCTGATATAACCACATGGGTGAGGGATTACTTTGGCAAACCTTTGTCAAGCACTACAATACAGAGTTACATACACAAATGCCACTTAAAACTTTACTGTGCAAAAAAAGAAGCCTTATGTTAACCATGTTCAGAAGCGGCGTCGACTTCATTGGGCTCTGAGGCATCTAGGATGGACCATCACACAGTGGAAACGTGTATTGTGGTCAGATGAATCAGCATTCCAGGTCTTTTTTGGAAAAAATGGATGCTGTGTACTCTGGACCAAAGATGAAAAGGACCATCCAGACTGTTATTAGCAACAAGTCCAAAAGCCAGGGTCTGTCATAGTATGGGGCTGTGTCAGTGCCCTTGGCCAAGGTCATTTACACTTCTGTGATGGCAGCATTAATGCAGAAAAGTACATTGAGATCTTAGAGCAACATATGCTGCCTTCAAGATGTCATCTTATCCAGGGCAGGGACGTCCATGCATTTTTCAACAAGACAATGCAAAACCACATGCTGCACACATTACAAAGGCATGGCTGCGGAAGTAGAGGGTACGGGTACTGGACTGGCCTTCCTGCAGTCCTGACCTTTCCCCAATAGAGAACGTGTGGAGAAAAAATGCAACAATGACGATCACGTACTGTTGCACATCTTAAGACGTGTTTGCAGGAAGAACGGGACAAAATAAAAGCTGAAACACTAAATCACTTCGATGCCAAAACGTCTTTTAAGTGTGGTGAAAAGGAATGGCAACATTACAAAGTGATAAATTCTTTATTGTCCCAACTTTTTTTGTAATGTGTTGCAGGCCTGAAATGCAGGAATGGATGTTTACTAATAAATGAAATGAAGTTGACCAGACAAAACATGAAATATCTCAGGTTCATCCTGTCTGCAATCAAATAAAAGTCACGTCTTCTTTGATGTATTCTGTTTGTCTTGGCAGGACTCAGCACATGTGGAGAGTCATACATTCGCAACAAGCAGTTTGACTCAGTTCTGGATCCTCTTCAAGAGAAGTTTCATAACAACATGCAGAGACCAAGTATGTGACTCATCTTATCTATACCAGTAAAATTCTAAACATACTGTATAACAGCGTTCACAGATGATGCAGTTGTTGTATTATTATTGTATCTACAGTTTGCATATACTTGTAAAGGATGGTAAAGAAGGTAAAGGTCTTTGCATTTCAATTGTCTAGAACTCATTTCATGAATTTGAGTTTTTTCATATGTTTTGTGTGTGGTGTTGTTGTTTTTTTAGTTTTGTTTAGTTTTATTTAATGAACAATGGGGGCCAAAAGTATGTTCCTTACATTTACTTAAAATTTTATTTTATTGCAGACAGGATGAACCTGGGATATTTCATGTTTTGTCTGCTTCATTTCATTTGATTATATATCAACATTTCTGCATTTCAGGCCTGCAACACATTCCAATAAAGTTGGGATGGGGGCAATTTAGGGCCAGTAATGAGGTGAAAAAACTAAATCATGTGATTCCAAACAGGTGATTGTAATCATGGTTGAGTCTTTGATGAGCAAAGATGATCAGAGGATCTCCAGTTTGTCAACAAATGCGTGAGAAAATTATTAAAACAATGTACCTCAAAGAAAGATTGGAAGGGATTTGCATATTTCTCCCTCTACAGTGCATAATATCATTAAACAATTCAAGGAATCTTGAGGAATTTCAGTGCATAAAGGCCAAGGGTGCAAGCTTAAGCTAAACGCCCGTGATCTTTGATCCCTCAGACGACACTACATCAAGAACCTCCACTCAACAATAGCTGATATAACCACATGGGCAAGAGATTACTTTGGTAAACCTTTGTCAGGCACTATAATACAGAGTTACATGCACAAATGCCACTTAAAACTTTACTGTGCAAAAAAGAAGCCTTATGTTAACCATGTCCAGAAGCGGCGTCGACATCGGACTCGGAGGCATCTACGATGGACCATCACACAGTGGAAACGTGTATTGTGGTCAGATGAATCTTTGGAAAAATGAAACTAAAATGCAGCAATGGATGTTTATTAATAAACATAAATGAAATGAAGTTGACCAGATAAAACATAAAATATTTCAGGTTCATCCTGTCTGCAATCAAATAAAAGTCAAAGTAAATGTAAGAAACTCTGTAAACAACTTTTTTTGATTTGGGGTTGTATGATTTGTAATAAAACACACTGTATTGAGTTTGAAAACAATGCAAAATAGAAGCATTAGTGGTCTCAAACTGAGTACAGATTAATAATTGCATTTAACTTCAGTAGGGCTTATTTGGCCCGATTTATTGAAAGGTACACAGAACAGTGGTCTCCTGTCCAAGAATGAAGGGCAACCCAAACTGTCTTCTTATGCTGAGATAACATTTGCCTGGATGGTTAGATGTAATCCAAGAATCACCGAGTCACTGCCATAGGCTAAAAGCTCCAAAACAGCTTCAATATGTTAAAATTCAAGTCTGTCACAAAGAAAAAAGAGAATGGGTAAAGCTAGTTGGTTCCAGAAGCTTCTAGTTACACTGCCTGTCTAAAAAATGTGTAAAATGATTCCTTAACGCTCCCTGATCCCTTTTATAATTTGAGCCTGAGGTATATTGGCATTGTAGTACTAAAATATGCCCATGATGTCAGGTAAGAAAAACTATTAATTGATGGGATTACCTGGTCATTCAGTACATTCAGATAGTCAGCTGAGTCCAATCTTTATGCTCCCTAGCTAATAAAGGCCATTTTCAGACTAGCCTTACTGACTAGTGGTTTTCTTTTGGACACACAGCTGTTTAGTCCCAATCGTTGAGTTCTTGTTGCACTGAGCATGTAAAAATGCTCTTACTTACTTACGTATTAAACTTAGCCATGAGTTCTACTGTCACCAAGCTTCTAAGTGATCAGTAATCATGGTCATTCAAGATGTTATCCAACCATGTTTCATTGGTTGGTTTCAAAGTTGACGGTTCACGTCTGTGCTACCAGGTTTTTATAACGTTAAAAGAATGATAATTGCATCACTGCTGTAATTATCCAGTCACATGCTTTTAAATATGGGCTTACTTAAATCCAAACTGTGGGCCATTCAAGTGGCACAGCTGTTAAAAACACACGCTGGAACACCAGAGCTGGGGACCTCGAATACATCGTATTGAGTCTTAGCTCTGCCTGCCGGCTGGGCTAAGAAGCCACATGAACAACGATTGGCCTGTTGTTCAAATAGGGGTGGGATATTAAAGCCGGATAGGGACTCTGTCATAACTAATGCAATTACGACCTCTGCTGGCTGATTGATGCCGCCTGCACAGAGATGAGAAAAGAGTGCTGTCAGGGTGTGTCTCTCCGTACACAGTGCTGATCCGCATACGGCTGCTGCCCACACAATTTTCTATAATAGATCATTAAAGAAGGTGCCGTATGTATATTTTAATCAGCATAACAAGAGCAGTTGCACAAGTTATTGAAATCCTCAGACTACCATGTTGTACATTGGGGTATGACACTTTTTTTACTACCATTAGATACACTATATGACCAAACTATTTGGACATCTGACCATGACCATGAGCTTGTTGGACATCCCATTTAAAAAACAAATGGTATTAAACAGACTGACCTCAAGAAACCTCAATTGATGTTCCAGTTCATTTCAAAGCTGTTCAATGAGGCTGAGGTCAGGGCTCTGTGCAGGCCACTGAAGTTTCTTTAAACCAAGCTTCCCTAAACTGTTACTGCAAAGTCAGAACTTCCTTTATATAACTGAAATAAGAAGAGGTGTCTTAATACTTTTGTTCACATAGTGTTGCTTTCGTTGTAATGACTCTTACAATTAATACAATGTTATTACTTTTATTTGTCTGTTAGGTGTTGACACACTTACGGTTGATGTCACACATTTTTATTGGAGTGCTGATAGGACTGCTATACCTCAACATTGGCAACGATGCCAGTAAAGTGTTCAACAACACTGGATTCCTTTTTTTCTCTATGCTGTTCCTTATGTTTGGAGCCCTAATGCCTACAGTGCTTACATGTAAGTAGAGAACAAGCAAATAGTACAGTAGAAATTTCATCATTACTTTCTAGTACAGAGGTTCTGAACCCTGTGGCATGTGGGCTTGTGAAACAGTAATTTATGCCTTTTGTTATTAGTTTATTGTGGTATTTATGAATTCAGGACATAAATGTTTGTCATATATACACTGATCAGCCATAACAATAAAACCACCTTCTTGTTTCTACACTTCTACACTTGTCCAATTTGTCAGCTCTACAATTACTGACTGTAGTCCATCTGTTTCTCTACATACTGTTTTTGCCAGCTTTCACCCTGTTCTTCAATGGTCAGGACCCCCACAGAACCACCACAGAACAGGTATTATTTAGGTGGTGGATCATTCTCAGCACTGCAGTGACACTGACATGGTGGTGGTGTGTTAGTGTGTGTTGTGCTAGTATGAGTGGATCAGACACAGCAGCGCTGCTGGAGTTTTTAAACACCTCACTGTCCCTGCTGGACTGAGAATAGTCCACCAACCAAAAATATTCAGCCAACAGCGCCCCGTGGGCAGCGTCCTGTGACCACTGATGAAGGTCTAGAAGATGACCAACTCAAACAGCAGCAATAGATGAGCGATCGTCTCTGACTTTACATCTACAAAGTGGACCAACTAGGTAGGAGTGTCTAATAGAGTGGACAGTGAGTGGACACGGTATTTAAAAACTACAGCAGCGCTGCTGTGTCTGATCCACTCATACCAGCACAACACACATGAACACACCACCACCATGTCAGTGTTACGGCAGTGCTGAGAAGGATCCACCACCTAAATAATACCTGCTCTGTAGTGGTCCTGGGACAGTCCAGACCATTAAAGAACAGCATGAAAGGGGGCTAACAAAGCATGCAGAGAAACAGATGGACTACAGTCAGTAATTGTAGAATTACAAAGTGCTTTTATATGGTAAGTGAAGCTGATAAAATGGACAGTGTAGAAACAATGAGGTGGTTTTAATGTTATGGCTGATCAGTGTATGTTAAGCTGCAGATATTGCTGCTTGTGCCACTCACACACATGTAGTTTTGAATCATTGGATCATTTTATTGGATATGTACTAAATGACTAGGTATACTATTTTGGCTCTTATTTAACTGGGTAAAAATCTAATGATGTTTTAGGTCAAATTTAAGCACACATATGAAACATTCTAATAATTCAAGCAATATAATACTAGGAAAGTAAAAAAAAAAAAACAGAGTTATATTTGTTTTCAGTTCCACTGGAGATGTCAGTGTTTCTGAGAGAACATCTGAACTACTGGTACAGTCTAAAGGCCTTTTATCTAGCCAAGACAATGGCAGACATTCCATTCCAGGTAAGTGAACAAACCGTCTTGTATTACCATTTGTTTGATGTGAGCTGGGATTGTTTTAGAACAAAAAGGTTGCATTTCAGCATGATCCAACCATAGCAGAGGCATGCCAGTACAGAAAATGGGTCTTGAGGCTAAAGGTAAAGTTTGGTGCCACCCCAAAATGTCAAAGCTATTAAGCTATAAAGTTATTTAATTGACACCTACTTAGGACATAGTTATATGTTACATAGTTCAAGTGTCTAATCATTAAGCGAAAGTCATTTATGATGATGCCATCATGGGCATCAATAGTGATTTGGCCCCTCAGTATGACTCCAGTCTTCTAGAAAGGCTATTAGGTTGATTTTGTGGCTATTGCTACCAGTTAAAGTCCATCAGTTGACTTAACTAACTTATCCCAAACATGTAGGATGGGGTTGAGGTCTCAGTTTGGAAATTGATATTAAGCGCTCTAACCAAGCACTAACAGTATGTGTGCTACATTATGGCCAACATAATGTTGACACCTGACCATGAGCGTGTTGGACATCCCATTACAATACCACTGCCTTTAATAAAGATGTGAGTGTAAGGCCTTTTAAATAGAATGTTATGCCCATTTAGTCAAAAATAGGTCATGGCTTGCAATCAGTTCATCTAATTCACCACAAAGGTGTTTGATGGGATTGAGTTGATGGGTCCTCCACACCACAGTTCATGTGGGAACTTGAAAGAGCCTTTCTAAAGCTTGCCACCAAGTTGAAAGCATTTTCATTTTATACAATTGGCATAATATGCCTGGATGTGGCTGAAACATCTTAATTTAATATTATGGAGACATTCCTACTTCAATACAGCACTAATAGTTGACCTCTGTTGTTGTAACATGGCAGTCAAGATAGAAAGGGTCTGCATATTTTGGCCATTACATGTATAGTACATGTATAGTTCAGAAATAGTACATGTTAAAATGTGGTTAACTGTTCAACTGCCCTTATTGATTACATTAATGCTGTAGAAATGGCTTAATTCTCCAGAGTGACTCTCCATATAGCCTTCCCTCCGTCAAACACATCTAATTGTGTATATTGAGAGCCTGACCAGACTGGTGGCACAGCTCAAACTCAAACCCACGTCTCTGCTGTGCTCTAGCGCATTAGACTGTGTCTGCAAATCAAGCACACAACAGACTTTAAATATAATGTATTTATTGTGTGTTAATTGGTATGAAGCAAAATCCTAGTTTAATGTGTCTTGCTCATAATTACTGTCAAACTCTATGCTAGTCTATGCTTAGGGTTCTTGGGATCTAGAAAATAAAAAGCTCCTAAATTTGTTGTCTATCTCTTTTCCAGGTAATTTGTCCTATTATGTACTGTAGTATAGTGTACTGGATGACCGAGCAGCCCCCAGAGGCCAGTCGCTACTTACTCTTTATTGCCCTGTCCATTTGCACTGCTCTAGTAGCTCAGTCCCTGGGTCTCCTCGTGGGTGCTGCTTCCACCTCACTTCAGGTACTTACTTAAAACAGTTTTCAAAGTATTGAAGTATTTGTTTTCCATGTAACACTTAAGGTTAATTGTTTAGTCTGATGCATTTGTTTCGTCTGATGCGTTTGTTTAGTCTGATGCGTTTGTTTAGTCTGATACATTTGTTTGTTATACATGATATACATTTTTCTCACAGGTGGCCACATTTATTGGTCCTGTCACAGCCATTCCAGTCCTTCTTTTATCAGGTTTCTTTATCAACTTTGACACCATTCCAAAGTACCTGCAATGGAGCTCTTATGTTTCATATGTTCGGTATGTTCTTTAGTGTATAATTCATACATAAACCTGAATATGTCATTTTATTGATAAAGTATGTAGAATAATACATTACTTACTTTAAAATATATAATTAGGCCAGGACAGGCCATTCATTGTCTGTTCTACCATCTATCATGGTCACGGTGGGTCTGATTTACTGGGTAAAAGGCAGCTAAAGACCCAGTTTTAACCCTAATTGTAGCAGAGATGTTCACGAGTCACAAAATACGAGTCCGAGTCAAGTCACAAGTCTTTAGGCTAGAGTCTGAGTCAAGTCACAAGTCTTTAGACTAGAGTCCGAGTCAATATAATATACACAAAAGTACACAAAAATATACTGGAAATGTAACATATATATATATATATATATATATATATATATATATATATATATATATATATATATATATATATATATAAACAAATAATATGTACGTTCAGATTAAAAAAACAACAACAGATTAGAAACTGTATTTTGCTGTTTTACTTAGTGTCTTTACTTTCCTAGTCATTGTGCAAATGAATGTAATTTCGATACTAACCACTGCTTACCTTAGCTTATGTTCTTCCAGATGCTATTAAATTAATAACCGTGTGTCCCATTAGGACAATCCGTTATTTTGTAAATGTGCTTATAATTAAAAACCTCCAAACTTTTCCCGGTTGTGAAGTAAAACACAAACTCATTAGAAAGCCAATCAAGCGTTTCATCGACACATCATCTGTGTGACGCAAACTAAATAAATGCAAATAACAGCATTTCTTACTAAAAATTTAAATCAGAAGGTCTGATTGGTTCCGAAAGCGGTCTTTCAACCATTAGGGCCAGTTCTGTAGGAGCGTTCCATTCACCCAGTTGTTTCTGTGAAGTGCATTACATAGGGTATTCTACCATTTTAAGTGAGATTCCAATTCAAAGGTAACAAATATGTTAAAACGAAGTGTATATAGAATTGTCACACGTAACTAATGTTAATGCATGCTGATGCTAGGGACTCTTGTTGTTTATGAGTCATTTTTTTTGCGAGTCATGAGTCCGAGTCATTTGAAACGAGTCCCCATCTCCCCAGTTGTAGTAATCATTTATTTTCTTCTGCACAGATATGGCTTTGAGGGGGTCTTACTCTCTATCTATGGAATGAACCGCTCTGAACTTGAATGTCCCGGAAACGTCTGCAGGTTTCAAAAACCAGAAGAAGTGCTACAGTTGTTAGATGTACAGGATGGCAAGCTCTATATGGACTTCATCATACTAGCCATTTTCTTTACCATTTTCAGATTCGTCACGTACCTGGTGCTGCGGTACAAAATTAAGTCTGAGCGATGATGTTCATTTAAATCGCTGTGTCTTGATTGAGCTGTGATCCAACCTTGCATTTCCAGGTCCTGTGCTATGTTGCCAAAGTGTACCATGAATTGAATTGGAAGGTGTCTACTCAGGAAATTCTCATTCATCACTGGAGTGCCTTTAATTCTGACGCAGGGGGTTTATTCCTTTTTTAATTGTGCTGCAGTTCTGCTTGATCACCGCAGCAGCCTGTTTTAAAGGTATTGCTGTGTACTGTGTGTAATGTCTACCTCCTAGAATCATAATGAACAAGAGGGCACTTTTTAAAAGCAATAAATACATTCTTGGGAAATATTTTATAGACTTTAAAAGGCATGTCATGGATCAGAATGTTTACAGTATACACTGATCAGCCATAACATTAAAACCACCTCCTTGTTTCTACACTCACTGTCCATCTGTTTCTCTACATACTTTTTAACCTGCTTTCACCCTGTTCTTCAATGGTCAGGACCCCCACAGGACCACTACAGAGTAGGCGCTGCTGGAGTTTTTAAATACCGTGTCCACTCACTGTCCACTCTATTAGACACTCCTACCTAGTTGGTCCACCGTGTAGATGTAAAGTCAGAGACGATCGCTCATCTATCACTGCTGTTTGAGTTGGTCATCTTCTAGACCTTCATCAGTGGTCACAGAACGCTGCCCATGTGGCACTGTTGGCTGGATATTTTTAATTGGTGGACTATTCTCAGTCCAGCAGTGACAGTCTTATCAGCTGTGTCTTATCCACTCATACCAGCACAACACACACTAACACATCACCACCATGTCAGTGTCACTGCTGTGCTGAGAATGATCCACCACCCAAATAATACCTGCTCTGTAGTGGTCCTGGGAGAGTACTGACCATTGAAGAACAGCATGGAAGGGGGCTAACAAAGCATGCAGAGAAACAGATGGACTACAGTCAGTCATTGTAGAACTACAAAGTGCTTCTATATGGTAAGTAGAGCTGATAAAATAGACAGTGAGTGAAACAAGGAGGTGGATTTAATGTTATTTTTGCAATGACACCTCTATTGTGATTAAAGAAAGACTAGAACATCAGAAACTGTGAATGACTTATAGGGTTTACAGTGCCTGTTCACACAATCCTAAAGCTTATCTTCATTTTCAATGTCTCATTGATGTAAATGTAAATTTCTGTAAGTTCTACTGTAAAGTGCTGTAGTCTAATAATTCCTTTGTCTAGTCTTTGTGTATGTTAACTTATACTAATCGCTAAAAAAGTAAACACTTTTTACTCTTACTCAAGTCTACTGACTACATGTACTTTTGGTCTGTTACATTTGACAGCGACCAAAATCATTCGTGCTGCTAGCACCATTCTCTACAATGGTCGAGGCGGGCTGAGACGTGTCTCCTCTGACACGTGTGTAGTTGCCGGGTACATTTTTTTACCCGCCCGCAGTGGGGGTCTTAGAAAAAGCGGCATTGCTTTTGAAGAGACACTAAGACACTAACCTGTCCAGATCATCTACTGATAGCGAAGGTGCCTCAACCAGACAGAAGAGGCTTTCATTTACATTTTACATGCCAACTTATCAAATTAGTATCAGTTTATCAGCCCCCAGAAGCACTAAAGACGGTAGCATTCAGAAAATGCAGAATAATTAATTATAGACTACATTAACAAACTACAAACTGGTTCTATTTATTTATTTATTTTTCTTTCAGCTGCTCCAGTCTTTAGGTGTCACCACAGCGGATAATTCCGGTCCACATACCTGATTTGGCACAGTTTTACTCCAAATGCCCTTTCTGGCAACCTTACTTATTATTATCCAAGCTTGGAACTGGCACTCAGAGTGCACTGACAAGTGCCATTCCCAATGGCTAGGCTGTTCTGCCATCCCACCAGACATACCAATTATGTCTGTGTACACGCTCGACTGGCCGATAACACCAGTGTATTTTGCTACTGCACCACCTGAGTGTCCTCTCAAACTTGTACTATGAATGAGACAATGAATGTAGTGCACGCACATAAACTTTCCAGTCACCAGATCTGAATCCATTAGGGCATCTTTGGGGTGTGGTAAATTTGATTCACAGCATAAGTAGCCTAGCAGATAAGGTACTGGACTAGTAATCACCCCATCGCTGCCAGGTTGCCACTGTTGGGCCCTTGAGCAAGGCCCTTAACCTTTAATTGCTTAAATAATATACTGTCACAGTACTGTAAGTTGTTTTTGGATACAAATGTGTGCGCTAAATGACAGTGATATATTTTTAACACTTTATGGAATTCATTCCACAGAAAGCTATTGGCTGTTCTAGGAGCAAAAGGAGGTGGCACGGTGGCTAGGTAGCAAGAAGGTCCTGGGTTTGATTCCCAGGTGGAGTGTGGAGCTTGCATGTTCTCGCCGTGTCCTTGTGGGTTTCATCCCACAGTCATAAGACATGCAGTCAGGTAAATTGGAGATACTAAACAGTCCTTCTGTGTATTAGGATTTTAACGTCATGTTTTACACGCTTTGGAACTGTAGTTACTCATTACACAAGGTTAATCACTTCTCAAGGTTATATCGAACACAGTCTTGGACAATTTAGTGTCTCCAATTCACCTCACTTGCATGTCTTTGGACTGTTGGAGGAAACCGGAGCACCCGGAGGAAACCCACGCAGACAGTGGGAGAACATGCAAACTCCATCCAGAAAGGACCCAGACCTCCCCACCTGGGGATCAAACCCAGGACCTTCTTGCTGTGAGGCAACAGTGGTACCAACTGTGTGTGTGTGTGTGTGAAATTGGCGACCTGTCCTAGGTGAACTGGACGCACCGCGACCCTGAATAGGATACATTGGTGGTAAAACAGAAAATAAATGAATAAATAATTGAATGAATGAAAAGGGGTTTTTTACCCAATATTAGTATGGTATTTCTAGTAAAGTGGACAAGGACGGTAGTTCAGACAGACTGGGGCGAAGTGTGTGTGTGTCTGTGTGTGTGTGTGTGTGTGTGTGTGTGTGTGTGTGTGTGTGTGTGTGTGTGTGTGTGTGTGTGTGAAATTGGTAAAACAAACAATGAATGAATGAATAAATGAATGAAAGAAAAGGGGGTTTTACCCAATGTTAGTCTGGTATTTCTGGCAAAGTGGACAAGGACGGTGATTCAGACAGATTGGGGCGAAGTGTGTGTGTGTGTGTGTGTGTGTGTGTGTGTGTGTGTGTGTGTGTGTGTGTGAAATTGGTAAAACAAACAATGAATGAATGAATAAATGAATGAAAGAAAAGGGGGTTTTACCCAATGTTAGTATGGTATTTCTGGCAAAGTGGACAAGGAGGGTAATTCAGACAGATTGGGGCGAAGTGTGTGTGTGTGTGTGTGTGTGTGTGTGTGTGTGTGTGTGTGTGTGTGTGTGTGTGTGTGTGTGTGTGTGTGTGTGTGTGTAAAAGAGAGAGAGAGAGAGAGAGAGAGCGAATGTGTGAGTGTGTGAGAGAGAGAAAGAGGAAGTATGTAGCTATGTTACTTATGCACTTTATGCTGCTGTGTGCACTATTTATATAGCGGTGTATTACTAACTAATACACAATAATGTACAGAACCTGTAATGTAACAACATTCATGCAGTAGGTAAGCAGAGTTTTACCACAGTTATATTACATTAATACTGTTACTGCATAACCAGACGTGTTAATGTTAAATAGCGGGACGCTACTATCTGATCTTGTCAAAAGTCACGCGCCATGTTTACATTAAGCCGGTTTCTTCACGCGACTGTAAATCGATTTAACACTGATTTCGTTTAACGCTGTTAGCACACACGGCTAACAAGCTAATTAAAGCTACACGAACTTGAATGTCATTCACCAGTTGCTCTGTGGTTTATACAGAGCTGTTATGAGCCATTAAACGGTTATTGACATTTCAAAGGTAATATTTATCAATTGAATTCAATTAAATATCTTTCTGTGCTTTTTAGTATATATGTGACCGTTCTAACAGCTACAAAGTGACTCTTTGTTGTGTTTGTTATTGGTTTTCTTACAGTAGCTAGTTTTAAATGTAACCTTGTTTAACATACTCAGAGAAACCTTTATGGGTCATTTTCTGAACATTAAAACCACCTCCTTGTTTCTACACTAACTGTCCATTTTTTTTTTTAGCTCCACTTACCACATAGGAGCACTTTGTAGTTCTACAATTACTGACTGTGGTCCATCTGTTTCTCTACATACTTTTTTAGCCTGCTTTCACCCTGTTCTTCAATGGTCAGGACCCCCACAGGACCACTACAGAGCAGGTATTATTTAGGTGTTGGATCATTCTCGGCACTGCAGTGACACTGACATGGTGGTGGTGTGTTAGTGTGTGTTGTGCTGGTATGAGTGGATAAGACACAGCACCGCTGCTGGACTGAGAATAGTCCACCAACCAAAAATATCCAGCCAACAGCTCTTCATGGGCAGCGTCCTGTGACCACTGATGAAGGTCTAGAAGATGACCAACTCCAACAGCAGCAATAGATGAGCGATCGTCTCTGACTTTACATCTACAAGGTGGACCAACTAGGTAGGAGTGTCTAATAGAGTGGACAGTGAGTGGACACAGTATTTGAAAACTCCAGCAGCGCTGCTGTGTCTGATCCACTCATGTCAGTGTCACTGCAGTGCCGAGAATGATCCAACACCTAAATAATACCTTCTCTGTATTGGTCCTGTGGGGGTCCTGACCATTGAAGAACAGCATGAAAGGAGGCTAAAAAGGTATGTAGAGAAACAGATGGACTACAGTCAGTAATTGTAGAACTACAAAGTGCTTCTATATGGCAAGTGGAGCTGATAAAATGGACAGTGTGTGTACAAACCAGGAGGTGGTTTTAATGCCACCACTGAGGTTAGGGTTTGAATCTCAGTGGTCCTGTTGGCCGGCTGGGCGTCTACACAGACATAATTGGCAATGTCTTGACTAGTCCACCAACCAACAGTCTTTCTTATAGTTTCCTATGTGCGGAAATAATCACACACTCATGTGCAGTGTTGCCACTCTCCATTTTAAGAATTCCCAAGACTGTATTAAAAATCCCAGTAACTGAAAATGACACGATTGTGACTATTTATATAACGTATTTTCAGAGTTCACAGTTTCTCCTATTAATTAAAACTCACAAGCAGAGAGCGTGTGCCAGTTAAATTAAACATATAATAACAAAGTAATAATAATTAGTATAATTGAAGGGAGGTTTGGAATGTTGCTGAACAGTGTATTTAATCAAATCTACCCTGTTACATCTAATAATGTTACTGTGCTATGGTAGTTTCTTTAAAGGTACCAAAATGTGGAGATTTAGAAGGGCAGCAGGAAAAGGAGTCGTAAGCTGGAGATCCTGTGTGGTGCAGAAAGATGTGGCCTACAAACCTAACCCAAGTGTTACCTATAACAGTAAGTGACTATACACCGATCAGCCATAACATTAAAACCACCTCCTTGTTTCTACACTCACTGTCTATTTGATCAGCTTCACTTACCATATAGAAGCACTTTGTAGATCTACAATTACTGACTGTAGTCCATCTATTTCTCTACATACTGTTTTTACATGCTTTCACTCTGTTCTTCAATGGTCAGGACCCCCACAGGACCACTACAGAGCAGGTATTATTTGGGTGGTGGATCATTCTCAGCACTGCAGTGACACTGACGTGGTGGTGGTGTGTTAGTGTGTGTTGTGCTGGTATGAGTGGATCAGATACAGCAGCGCTGCTGGAGTTTCTAAATACCGTGTCCACTCACTGTCCACTCTATGAGACACGCCTACCTAGTTGGTCCACCTTGTAGATGTAAAGTCAGAGACGATCGCTCATCTATCGCTGCTGTTTGAGTTGGTCATCTTCTAGACCTTCATCAGTGGTCATAGGACGCTGCCCACGGGTTGGCTGAATGTTTTTGGTTGGTGGACTATTCTCAGTCCAGCAGTGACAGTGAGGTGTTTAAAAACTCACTGACCCACTCATACCAGCACAACATGTCATTGTCACTGCAGTACTGAGAATGATCCACCACCCAAATAATACCTGCTCTGTGGTGGTCCTGTGGGGGTCTTGACCATTGAAGAACAGGGTGAAAGCAGGCTAAAAAGGTATGTAGAGAAACAGATGGACTACAGTCAGTAATTGTAGAACTACAAAGTGCTCCAATATGGTAAGTGGAGCTGATACAATGGACAGTGAGTGTAGAAACCAGGAGGCGGTTTTAATGTTATGGCTGATCGGTGTATTACTTATAACTAAATCAGATACTAAATATGTAAACTGGATTTGCATGTACATGCATCACTGTGCTGATTTGTCTTTCCTATCTTCATTAACAGTTGCCACTTTTAGTGAGGCGTGTGGTGTCAGAAAGGCAGTGCCCTCCTTACATGCCAGGTATAACTGTCAACTATTTCATGTTGCTCATCAAAACAGTGCCACGCCCTGTTGTGTTAGTCATGATTCATAAGTACATTTTTCTCAGCAGGTGCTTAAGTCCTTGTGGAGTGAGATGGAGTGGACAGGTGAAGTTAACGCCTTCACTAAGCACTGGTTTCAATCAGAGGCTATTTTGTTCTGCTATAACCAGTACAGGTGAGCTTATACACTATATTGCCAAAAGTATTCACTCACTTCCATGGCCACAGGTGTATAAAACCAAGCACCTAGGCATGCAGACTGCATCTACAAACATTTGTGAAAGAATAGGTCGCTCTCAGGAGCTCAGTGAATTCCAGCGTGGTACCGTGATAGGATGCAGTCTCGTGAACTTTCCTCACTACTAAATATTCCACAGTCGACTGTCAGTGGTATTATAACAAAGTGGAAGCGATCACTCAAACTACAGGTCCGAGTTTGTAACCAGACCTTGCCCCCTTGGTTGGGAATTGCTATTGAAGGGAAAGTCTGTAATTTGGGCAGAAGTAAGCCAAGACCGGCAAATTCAGATACTTCAAGAAATAAAAAAAAAAACAGTTCCTTATTTCAGTGCTGTAAAACAACATCCCCACAAACCACACACTCAAGTCGATACTTTCATAAAGCTTCTGTATTGACATGCTGTAAAAGCCAATTTTATGGAGAGGCATTAGTGCCAAATTAAAATGCAATCACTACAGTGGAAAAGAATGTAAAATGCAATACCCACATCAATGGGTTTCCATAGCCTCTGTTATATTGTTTGGTCATATGTTATGTCATTTGACCTCTTTACTGAAAAAAAACCCCAATGCACATTTGCATTTAAAAACAAAATGCTGAATTTGTGCTGAATTGAATGCAATCGACTGATAAAATTGCTTGTAAAATTAAATTTAATTGCCTTATTGAAATGCAATCATTATAGTAAAAAAGCTAAATGATGTCAACAGGTGATTGTAATCATGGTTTGGTACAAAAGCAGCATCCAGGTAAGGTTGAGTCTTTGGGGAACAAAGATGATCTCCAGTTTGTCAACAAATGCGTGAGAAGATGATTGAAATGTTTAAAAACAATGTACCTACAGTGCATAATATCATTAAACGATTCAAGGAATCAGGAGGAATTTCAGTGCATAAAGGCCAAGGGCGCAAGCTTAAGCTGAAAGCCCATAATGTTCGATCAGATGGCACTGCATCAAGAACCGCTACTCAACAATAGCTGATATAACCACATGGGTGAGGGATTACTTTGGCAAACCTTTGTCAAGCACTACAATACAGAGTTACATGCACAAATGCCTTTTAAAACTTTACTGTGCAAAAAAGAAGCCTTATGTTAACCATGTCCAGAAGCGACATCGACTTCTCTGGGCTTGGAGGCATCTAGGATGGACCATCACACAGTGAAAACGTGTATTGTGGTCAGACGAATCAGCATTCCAGGTCTTTTTTGGAAAAAAATGGACGCCATGTGCTCCGGACCAAAGACGAAAAGGACCGTCCAGACTGTTATCAGCATCAAGTCCAAAAGCCAGGGTCTGTCATGGTATAGGGGCTGTGTCAGTGCCCTTGGCAAAGGTCATTTACACTTCTGTGATGGCAGCATTAATGCAGAAAAGTACATTGAGATCTTAGAGCATCATGTGCTGCCGTTAAGACGTCATCTTATTCAGGGACGTTCATGCATTTTTCAACAAGACAATGCAAACCACATGCTGCACACATTACAAAGGCATGGCTGCGGAAGTAGAGGGTACGGGTACTGGACTGGCCTGCCTGCAGTCCTGACCTGTCCCCAATAGAGAATGTGAAAGGAAAAATGTGACAACGACGACCCCGTACTGTTGCACATCTTAAGATGTGTTTGCAGGAAGAATGACACAAAAAAAAACCTGAAACACTAAATCGCTTGGTCTCCTCGGTTAATTTAACATTATGACCACATCAAAAACTGCAAGTAAATCAATTAATGTATAATGTAAATAATTAATGTTTAATGTTTCTTGTAAATGTTTGACCCTCAGATCCCATAGAGATCCACAAACACAGATTACTGCTGTGGTTCAGTCACCTGCCCCAAGAGGAGAAACAGTTTGGGGGTTACTTCTCCCCTGAGACCATGCATGTAGAGCCTCTCATTTTGGAGAAGAAGCCAGAGGAAGGGAAGGGCCTCTCTATCAACCCCTTTGTAAACAAGGCTTTAATGAGCCAGTCTTTCACAATGGAACAGCTCTTCAATACAGGTACGGTAGACGGCCGGGGGCCCAACATACTGCTCTACGGGGCCGTCGGCACCGGAAAAAGCACCGTCGTCCGTAAGCTGGTCTTGGACTGGTGCGCCGGCTCGGCTCTGTCCCAGTTCAAGCTGGTCATACCCTTCTCCTGCGAAGATCTGTCCTCGTTGTCCAAATCCACGTCGCTCAGAGACCTCGTGAGCAGGAAGTACATGCACCTTCGCAGGACGCCGTTTCTGAGCGGAGAGAGCAACCAGGCCCGGGAGGTGCTCTTCATCTTTAACGGCATGGAGAAAATGAAGTTGGACTTTAGGATCGGATCCACCGAGCTGTGCAGCGATCCTAACGAGGCTCTTCCGTCGGGAGCCGTGGTCGTTAACCTGCTGAGGAAATATCTCCTACCTGAGGTGAGTGTTAAGGAACCGTTTCCTAAAGATTTGCATAACATAATAAATATTACATCATAAAGTAGCCAGTCCGAGTTCGAATCTCAGCTCTGATACCGGTCAGCTGGGCACCCCTAGCAGGCACAATTGCCAAAATTGGTCACTAGTCTGCTGTGTGGGAAAAGACCGGAGTAAAAAGGGGGTTGGGTCTTTGACACTGTGGACCCTGGTTAGTAGCCCAAGGTGCCTGTACATAAGTGGAGGAACGTGGAGATCAGCACATGACTACATAGGAGAGACCATAGATGTTCACAAGTCACAAAATACGAGTCTGAGTCAAGTCACGAGTCTTTAGGCTAGAGTCTGAGTCAAGTCACGAGTCAATATAATCTACACAAAACATATATTGGAAATGTAGCGTAGAAATAAACAAATAATATGTACGTTCAGATAAAAAAACAACAACAGATTAGCGACTGTATTTTGCCGTTTTACTTAGTGCCTTTACTTTCCTAGTCATTGTGCAAATGAATGTAATTTCCGTAACAAGAAGGTACCAGTTAAAAGCTTAAACTGATACGTTTTGTTTTCACTGCAAAACAAAAGCGCACAATAAATCACGGCACAGCGGCCAAAATCCAAAACACAGCCAAAAAAATCCTAACCACTGCTTACCTTAGCTTATCTTCTTCCAGATGCTATTAAATTAATAACCGTGTGTCCCATTAGGAATATAATCCGTTATTTTGTAAATGTGCTTATAATTAAAAACCTCCAAACTTTTCCCGGTTGTGAAGTAAAACACGAACTCGTTAGAAAGCCAATCAAGCGTTTCATTACCACATCATCTGTGTGACGTAAACTGAATAAATGCAAATAACAGCATTTCTTACTAAAAATTTAAATCAGAAGGTCTGATTGGTTCAGAAAGCGGTCTTTCGACCATTAGCGCCAATTCTGTAGGAGCGTTTTATTCACCCCAGTTGTTCCTGTGAAGTGCACTACGTAGGGTATTCCAGCTTTTTAAGTGAGATTCCAATCCAAAGGTAATGAAAATGTTCCAATGAAGTGAACTTCAAACTGTGTAGGGAGTAGGGAGCGACGCTTCATCACTACGCCGGAAGCTGGCTGGAACATTTACCCGTTGCGTGCGTTTCGGGTTAAGACGGACAAAACAGGTTAATTGTCACACGTAACTAATGTTAACACATGCTGACTTTTGTTGTTTACGAGTCGAGTTTGAGTCATTTGAAACGAGTCCGAGTCGAGTCTGAAGTCGCTGTGTGTGCGACTTATGTGCGACTCTCTGGCATTAAGATAAAAACCTATTTAGACAAAGAAATCACTGAACCAGTGGTTGAAAACATCAGTGCTAGGTTGTGTCTGTAAATTACAAGAGTTTCTAAGTTCTGAAATATTTTTCAGGCCAGCATTTTGGTCACCACCAGACTATCCGCTGTGGACCGCCTCCCCAAGAAGTACGTGAACCGCTACGCCCAGATCTACGGCTTTAACGACCCCGATCGTCAGCGTTCCTACTTCACGAGCAGACTGTTGCTGCAGAGCGGAGAGAAACCAGCAAGAGACGCCGAATCTCTCGTCGAGACTCTGTACCTCAACCTGCAGCGCGAGAGCCAGTTAGCCGCCGCGTGCTTCCTCCCTTCCTACTGCTGGCTGACCTGCGCCACCGTTCACTTCCTGCACTTCACCGACGCCAAGACGCCCATCCGCACTCTCACCGGCATCTACACGAGCTTCCTGAGGCTGAACTTCGGAGGAGAGGTCCTGACCGTCGGGGAGGACGCGTCGTCCCAGGACGATTCGCTCATGCTATACGTGGTGCGCACCGTCGGGAAGCTGGCGTACGACGGGATCAAAAGCAAGCACACGTCTTTTTCCGAGAGCGACCTGGAACAGTGGGTGGGCGGAAAGACGAAGACCGACGAAGAGCTTCAGCAGCTGGCGGTGTTCCGTACGGACGTGCTGGACTTCTTCTTGGTGCCTTGCGTCGAACATAGAAGAAAGAGCAGCGAGTCGGACGAGAAGCGGTACGTCTTCGCGGTCCCCGAGATGCAGGAGTATCTGGCGGCCCTTTACGTCGTACTTGGCGAAAACAAAACCGTGCTGGAAAAAATGACAAAGGAGGTATCGTCCGCCCTCGGACAAGCCGGCGAGGACATTACCACCCTGATGACTATTCTGTCCAAATTCATTCCATTACGAATATTTGCCGTTTTCAACTTGCTAAAACTGTTTCCCAAGTTCTTCGACCGCTTCACCAACCTCAGCAGGGGTCGCATCGCGAACACCATGGCCGCCGAGATGTTTCGCTCTGAAGACAGCTTCAACGAAGACGTCCTAGATCAGGTGGAGCAAAGCCTGCTGGGCGTCCAAGGCCCTCAGCCCGAGCAGAAAGACGAAACCAGATCCTTCGAGCTCTACCCCATCTTCATGGGCGGACTCCTTCATTACGGGAATCGCAGGCTGCTGGTCCAGCTGGGCTGCGACATCAAGAGCACCACGGTGGCTCAGATCACCCGGACGCTGAAGAAGCAACTGATCAAGGAGAGTCGTAAACACCAGCCCCCCGAGGAGCTGATGGACCTGCTGGTCCTGCTGTACGAGTTCCAGAACCCGCGGCTCACGGCCGAGGTGCTGCAGTCCGTCAAGGTCATCGATTTGTCCAACGTACGCATGACCCCGCTCAAGTGCTTCGTGCTCAGCTCGGTGCTGGACTGCTTACCCTCGAGCTTCCTGCTGGACGAGCTCAACCTGTCGTCCTGCCACGTCACACCCGAACTGCTGGACATGCTCGGACCGGCCTTTCACAACACCCGAAGCATCAAGTGAGACGTTTTCTGTTTAATAAGCATCTAGGCGGGTCACCAATTCACTGCAGGGCTTCGGTCCTCTTTAACTCCCCCACTTTAGACATAGCCAATCATGTCTGGGTAGACACCCGGCTGGTTGATAGTACCAGTGGATTCAAACCTAAATCTCAGAGGTGGTGGACTAGTGTAGCAGACCACTGTGCCACCTGAGCACCCTAGGATTGGAAGATGATTTTGGATTTTAACTTTAAATTACAATAAAAGTAGGGTAGGCCACAATCACTGGGATTGAATCCCCAGGGTTACAATCTTCAGCATTGCTATCGGCCAGTTGGGCATCTACATACAGACAGGATTGGCTATGTCTAAGTGGACGATGGACGAGGCTCTGTGATGGATTCTAGTCTTGCCTTGGAAAAACCCTAGACTGGGTCGGCAATCCATTGCAGGGCTTCGATCATACTCAACTCCCCCACTTTAGACATAGCCAATTATCTTTTGGTAGATGCCCAACTGGCCGATAGTACCAGTGGGATTCAAACCTGGATCTCAGAGGTGGTGGACTAGTGTAATAGACCACGGCAGTAAAACTACGGTAGCCCACACCATAACCGCTGGGATTGAATCTCCAGGGTTAGTCAGTTGGGCGTCTACATACGGACATATGGCTATGTCTAAGGGGAAGATGGACGAAGCTCTGTAATAGACTTGAGTCTTGTCTTAAAAAAACGGCCAATGAATCGCAGGGCTTCGATCATCCCCAATTCCCCCACTTTAGACATAGCCAATCATATCTGGGTAGACACCAGGCTGGCCGATAGTTCCAGTGGGATTCAAACCCGGATCTCGGAGGTGGTGGGCCACCGGAAAACCAGACCCACCACCCTGACCAGGTTAAAATGGAGGTTAGACATATAAATAATATGAACAGCCTGAATCTTTGGGTGTGCATTGGTTTAAGTGTGTTCAGTGTGGGACTAATAACCTTATAACCTCATGGCATGTGTTGGCACAAGGATTATGCTATTAACATACAACGATAAGCCAAAACATTACGACCACTCACCTAATATGCTGTCAAAACAGCTCTAACATGAGACATGGACTCCACAAGACATCTTAAGGCACCATGTGATATCTGGAACCAAGACAATATTAGCAGGTACTTCAAGTTCTGTATGTTGCAAGGTGGGTTGTCCTACAGGGCATCCGGGTGCCATTTTTTCATTGGTAAACAAGAGTTCAACTTCCTCTTTACTGATGTTGATCTCCACCCTGATTGAGGAGAGCCATGACTAACACACGCCCCCTCCGACACGTGTGCAGTAGCCGACTGCATCTTTTTACCTGCGCGAGGCGAGTTCATATATGGATCAGCTTTGTGTACGGAGATACACACCCTGATCCACATTATCCCTTGACTCTGTGCAGGCGCCATCAATCAGCCAGCAGAGGTCGTAATTACATCAGTCATGAGGTCTCCGCCGGCAGCCTGCCCTTGAACAACAGCCAATCGTTGTTCATGTAGAGAAAACAGTATTTTATCTGACCAATCAACATTCTTCCATTGCTCCAATCCAGTTTCGATGCCAGCGTGCACTCTGGAGGTGCTCTCGATGGTTGACCTCTGATATCATGGGCAGTTTGACTAGCTTGCGACTGTGCAGTCTCATACCCAGGGTTTGATGCACTGTGTTGTGGCACATTCACCCCATCACCAGGATTATACTCTGGAATTTAAGCCACAGTATCCCCCTCGGTAGCCCTGTACCATACAGTATTGCCTTCACGTCCTCTGGCATCAATGAGTCTGGCAACAGGTCGTCACAATCTACTTTTTAAGGTTGGCATTCAGCATTACAGGGCAAGCGACTGAAAAATCACACTGACCTCATTTCTTCACGTATTGGGCACCCCTGGTCTTGACGATCAACAACCTGATGGTGGTTCGTGGTTCGTCCCATATCTGCTATCGGCCAGCCAGGTGCCTACACAGACATGATTGGCAAATTAATGTCACTAAGTAACGAGCCTGATTTTGGCCTGATTTACTATCACCTGGACCTTGTAAGACCTTCTGCTATGAGAATGTTGCTACTAAAGCTTACTAACCACATTGGTTTTCAATTTTCTCAGCGAGAAACCAATGGCACGTGTGTGGATTTTTATACTTGTGTGTGTGTGTGTGTTTTCCTTATCATCCCCAGTTTGCAGTTTAACAGTTTGGATCCTGACTCGTGCATTTTGCTCCGAGATCTGCTACTCGAACCCGACTGTACAATTAAATATTTACAGTAAGAGTGATTTTATTTGCACTTTGGTTTGATTCAGGTAGGTAACTAACAGTGGAATATTTATTTAGTATTTAAATGAATGCTACTAATTATACTACTAATATTTTGGGCTTTCTTTTATACATAAACCTTAACCCGATTGCTCTGGCTGCAGGTTGTGTAATAACACCTTGTCGGACAGAGGAGCTAGCCATCTACTGGACGCGCTGGCTGGTAACACGTCTTTACGGAAGCTGTCTCTGATGCATACTGGGATTGGGGATGCCGGTGCCAGTGAGTTAGCCACGAGGCTGGTCCAGCATACTGCTTTACAAGAGTTGAATGTGGCCTTCAACAATATTGGAGATGCTGCAGCACTTAAACTGACTGACGCCTGCAGAGAGCACCCGACTATTCACACAGTACAGTGAGTATTACTAGAACACCCCACTATTTACACAGTATTTATGGTCATATACCCTTCCTGTGACACGATTCCCTCTTTGCCGTGTCCCCAGCTTGTACCTGAACCAGCTGACCGACGCGGGAAAGCAGTCGCTGCATGTCCGAGGCGTCCCTCGAGAGAAGGGTGGAAGACGGGTGAAGGTGTTGGCCTCCGTGACCGAAGGCTCGGACATCTCGGAGGACTGGCACCCGATCCTGAGCATCATAGGAAAGAACTCGGTATCCTGGGAGAGGGATCGGGTCAGGGAACAGCTGCTGGTCTTTCTGAAGGACCTGGAGTGGGGTCGCAAACAGCACGGGAACTTCTGGAAGAAGCTGCACTTCCGCAGAGTGGAGAGGGTGGTCAGGCAGACCCTGAGCATGCTGGAACAAGGAAGCAGTGCTAAGTGATGAGTGACCGCTTCGTTCTGCATGGTTCAGGTGCCAAGTAGTATACACTGATCAGCCATAACATTAAAATCATCTCCTGGTTTTTACACACACTGTTCATTTTATCAGCTCCACTTACCATATAGGAACACTTTGTAGTTCTACAATTACTGACTGTAGTCCATATATTTCTCTACATACTTTTTTTGCCTGCTTTCACCCTGTTCTTCAATGGTCAGGACCCCCACAGGACCAGCACAGAGCAGGTGTTATTTAGGTGGTGGATCATTCTCAGCATTGCAGGTTGTGGTGTGTTAGTGTGTGTTGTGCTGGTATGAGTGGATCAGACACGGCAGCACTGTCCACTCTATTAGACACTCCTACCTAGTTGGTCCACCTTGTAGATGTGAAGTCAGAGACGATCGCTCATCTATTGATGCTGTTTGAGTTGGTCATCTTCTAGTCCTTCATCAGTGGTCACAGGGCGCTGCCCACGGGGCGCTGTTGGCTGGATATTTTTGGTTGGTGGACTATTCTCAGTCCAGCAGTGACAGTGAGTGGACACGGTATTTAAAAACTCCAGCAGCACTGCTGTGTCTTATCCACTCATACTAGCACAACACACACTAACACACCACCATGTCAGTGTCACTGCAGTGCTGAGAATGATCCGCCACCCAAATAATACCTACTCTGTAGTGGTCCTGTGGGGGTCCTGACCATTGAAGAACAGGGTGAAAGCAGGCTAAAAAAGTACGTAGAGAAACAGATGGACTACAGTCAGTAATTGTAGAACAACAAAGTGCTTCTATGTGGTAAGTGGAGCTGATAAAATAAACAGTGAGTGTAGAAACAAGGAGGTGGTCATAATGTTATGGCTGATCGGTGTATACTTATGTAGATAGGTGACAAATTAAAGGGGCAACCACCAGAATAGAGTCTATATAAGCTATATAATATGATTTATGTTTTTTTCCCCTATAATTTAGTGAGGTGCTTGGGTTTGAATCCCCATAGGTGTTTTTGGCCAGTCTGGTGTCTACACATATTCACATTCTCAGCATTTAGCAGACGCCTTTTATCCAGAGCGACTTACAGTACTGTGACAGTATATTTTCTAAGCAATCGAGGGTTAAGGACCTTCCTTAAGGGCCCAACAGTGGCAACCTGGCAGTGATTGGGCTTGAACCAACAACCTTTTGATTACTAGTCCAGCAGTCTATATATGTATATATGACAATAAAAACATTGTTTTCCTTTTTTGCATGAGGTCATGGAGGAGACCCAATAGGCTAGAAATGTTACACAACATCAGAGCCCCTGGACCTCTCGATGTAGGGGTGTAGCATTCAGGCCTGTACCGTTCTCTTGGTGTGTGCCACATATGTATCTGCCCATATGCCGAGATTAGATCTTTAGATCTTTTTCTGTTATACTCTTATCTAAAAACCAGGTCAATTGAGACCCTGCTTGGCATGTTTATGCAAGCCATAGAACATTATGGGATGTCCACTGCCCAACTCTTTAATACCACTTTTTTATGGAAGCATATACTTTTATATTTTGTCACCCATTCATTCAGGGTTTTCATTTAATTTGTCACCTATCTTTATATACTCGTACTGCTTACAAATCTGGTCTTCCTTGCATTAATAGTTTGCATTAATAGTTTTTTGTTTATGGACATGGGTAAACACATGCATTAACTCAGTAAGCGCGTCTACATACACATCCTATCAATTTGCAAGCCATATGTACAATAAAATGGATTTATATTTCAATTTCTGAACAGGATTAGTATTTGGATGCTGCTAAATATGTTGGTACATCTTTATACCCATTTCTGTGTTAGGTTGGGGGGTTTAGTCACTTTCATTTTTCCCTATTTGATGCACTTAGGTGGTGCAGTAGTCCATTACTAATACACTCGTCCATTATCACAGAGATCGGAGTCTCAAGACGTGGATTTGTGTCCCAGGGTCCATTAGTCTGGCCGGGCGCTCAACAGACACATTTAGCTGGGTTTCTGCAGAATCTGGGGAATTTGTCTGTTTCTTTGTCCTGTTCAGTGTTGTTGTGGGTACAATTCACCGGGCGAATGGTTGCCAGTTCATCACAGGGCAGACACACACATTTACACCAAAGGGCAATTTTAGTAGCTCCAATTAACCTGACCGCATGTCTTTTGGACTGGAGGAGGAAACTAGAGCTCCTTGAAGGAAAGGACCAGGATCGTTCCATTTGGGAATCGAACAGTGCTACTCACCAAGCCACCATGCTGCCCCGCGAGAGTAGCATGTGCAGAGGCTGTCTATAGGAATCCCTGACTGGTCAGTGTAACGATGTGGCTGGGGGGCTTTACCAGAAGAGATGTGTGCCAACCCTGGTCAGCCAGTGAGGTCACCAACAGTAAGTCCTAGTACCAGCTAAAGAAAAACATCCACAAAGCATGATGCTGCCACCACCATGCTTCACCATGGTTATGATGTTTGAAATTTGAGCCAAAAAGTTCAACCTTTATCTGGAACAATTGCAGATAAGCTTATATAACATGTAATATCCCTAAGCACTTTTTTTTTAAAGAATACTTATCAGGAAGATGTTGTTATTAAATGTTACGGTAGTAATTTAGCTTATTTATTGAGTCCAGAGTGCATTTAAGGAACCTGACTACCAAGCTGGAAGAACACGGCTCGATAAACAAATGGGTTTTGAACTTATCAGCCTTAAATTCGTGCCTTTAATTCTAATTTAATTTTTAATATGCATTTTGTAAACAACAAACCCACATGGAAAATAAATGAATACATTTAATAAATAAAATTCCCCTGGGTTTTTTTTTTTGTTTGTTTGAAAATGTAAATCGTGTGTTGTGTGTTTTAAAATTGCAACATTATGGCTCTTTATTTGTCACCCTCAATTAGATAACATTATGTAATAAAACACTATGGTCTGTTGCCCGGGATACCATCTCATAAAGTCTAGCTTAAATATTAAACATCAGTAAGTTATTATGGAGCGGAAAGGAGGAATCCAGTCTACAGAGCAGCCTTCAAGCTTCAGGTGTGCACCTTGAACCCTCGTATAGCCTGCGGTTCACACGTCCAGCCAGGACTCCTTCGAGCAGCACCATGAGATTCAACACAGGTAATAAAGTGTTGTTTAGAATGTTTTTTTGTTTTGTTTTTTTTTCCATTTCAATAGGTGTTTAATGTTTAGAACAAGCTAACCTGATATATCATTTCATATATCATTATCATTATTATTATTATGCAGTAAACTAACATTGTAATATACATTAAGAGTTACAATTATTAAATTACTGAACCAGCTTAAATCTGTTTATGTCAAAACGACATTAAAGGTCGATATTTGATTTGTTAGTGCTGTTAGGCTATATGTAAACAATGGATCTTCCAAAGACGGCCTGTGATTATAATTATAGACGTCAATTTGTGGGTTATACTCTACAAAAGAAGCAAAAGAACCAATTTCAGGGGTTATACCATGTCAAACATTAGATCTTTGTTATTACTGTTTATATACACCGACCAGGCATAACATTATGACCACTGACGGGTGAAGTGAATAACACTGATTATCTCTTTATCACGGCACCTGTTAGTGGAAGGGATATTTTAAGCAGCAAGTGAACATTTTATCCTCAAATTTGTTGTGTTAGAAGCAGGAAAAAATGGTGATTTTGTTGGCTAGACGACTGGGTCAGAGCATCTCCAAAACTGCAGCTCTTGTGGGGTGGTCAGTATCTAAGATGTAAAAATGTAAAAAAAACTATCAAAATGTAAAATGTTGCCATGGTGATGGTGGACGCTGGCGCATTTGGCTGCCGCTACCGTTACCGTATTTTACCGTATTTTATTGTATTTTTATCGTTTTTCGTTTTTATCTTTTTACACACCTTGTGGATCTATTTCTTTTATGTTACTTTTGATACTTTTATTTGTGCTTTTGATACTTTTTGTTCTTTCTACTGTACATCGCGTCTGCGGCCGGTGGTGAACGGTGGGTGAGTTTTCCTGGGATCGGCACGATGTTGATCTATTCCGTTGACCAGCTGAGGAAGTTCAACAATTGCACTACCCCATCGTGTATTTCAGTCATCAAACAGCTTGGACTCCTTCGCCGGCCTCGTTATATTCACAGGGGCTCCCGGAGAAAGCTTGTTTATTTTCGAAACGGTGACGCTATTCCATCCTTCTGGTCAGCCGTGCGCACTGTCGCTCCGCAAACACGTCATCAGAGCGCTGCTGCCTTGCACACCAGTAGCGGTGTAGTCTCCATGACAACGCTGTCCACGGAGTGGGATAGGAAACGCGGAGTGGACTTTGCAAATCTCCGTTCTCTTCCTCGTTCCTCACAGCCAACTACACAACAATACCACTTGAAAATGGCATTGCTTAATGTTCGTTCACTCAACACAAAAAGTACTGTACTTAGTGAATTTATATCTGACAGTGAACTAGACTTTTTCTGTCTCACTGAAACTTGGCATAAACCCTTGGATTATTTTACGTTAAATCAGACCACGCCAATGGGATACTCGTATATTGATGAACCTCGTATGGAAGGGCGAGGTGGTGGTGTTGCTGCAGTCTATAGGGATGATATTAAAATAACCACTTTGTCTTTTCCTGCTGCTCTTTCTTTTGAACACCTGGCTTTCAAGTTGTCAGGGCCTACTCCTCTGGTCACTGCTGTAGTTTATCGTCCGCCAAAGCCAAACGCTTCCTTTCTCTCTGATTTTTCAGATTTTTTAACCCAGCTTAGTGCCCTCTCATCCTCTGTACTGCTTATGGGTGATTTTAACATCCATATTGATGACAACAACTGTAAATTTGCCAGGGAATTTTTGGAATTGTTACAGTGTTTTAATTTCACACAACATATAAATTTTCCAACTCATAAAAAAGGTCATACTCTTGACCTTGTCTGCTCTACTGGTGTCCTAGTTCATCAGCCGTCCAGCCATGACCTTACTGTCTCTGATCATTTGACAATCATCATGGACATTGAGGTCACTAGGCCCATCACTAGAGCTAAACGTAAAATATCCTTCAGGAATCTTCAATATATCTCTCCCTCTGCTCTCTCAGATTCTCTTGTTAAAAAGATGTCTGTCTGTCCTGTACTGTCTAGTAATTCATCTGACCTTGTCGATTACTATAATGACATACTCGCCTCATGTCTTGATGAGCTGGCTCCTTTGAGAACCAAATTTGTTTCATTTAGTCATTCCGCACCATGGTACACAATTGAGCTTCACCAAATGAAATCCCGTAAACGCCAGCTTGAAAGACTTTATAAGAAAACCGGTCTAACAGTACATTATCAGATTTATTCTGATTATCTTCAACATTACAAAGACGCTCTTACGGCAGCCCGATCCACTTACTATTCCGAACTCATACATGCTGGATCAACAAATCCTAAGACTCTCTTTTCCACAATAAATAAACTTCTCAAACCAGTTGACAATACTACCAATTCCTTTACAGTTGACAAGTGTAACTCTTACCTCTCATTTTTTCAAACAAAAGTTGAGAATATCCACAATTTTCTGACAGTTTCCCCTGTCATCTCTGTTTCTCCGCCTATCTCACCTCAATTTATTACCCAGCCTCTGTCTCAGTTCTCACCTGTGTCTCATTTGGACCTATCTGAGATCTTGACAGGGATGCGAAGCTCCACTTGTGTTTTGGATCCTGCTCCATCAAAACTTGTTAAGGGTTGTTTTCCAGTTATCTCATCACTTATCACAGAGATAATCAATTCCTCTCTTAGTTCTGGCTCAGTCCCTCAATCACTCAAATTGGCTGCTGTTACTCCCATACTTAAAAAACCTGGACTTGACTCTAACATTATGAGTAACTTTCGGCCCATTTCCAATCTTCCATTTCTGTCGAAAATACTGGAACGTGTTGTTGTCTCACAGCTCAAAGATCACCTAAATTCCAATAATCTATTTGAATCATTTCAGTCTGGTTTCCGCCCCCAGCACAGCACTGAGTCAGCCCTCCTCAAAGTCACAAATGACCTTCTTCTTTCCTCAGACTCTGGACAAATTAATATTCTCGTCCTCCTTGATCTTACTGCAGCTTTTGACACCATTAATCACTCCATTCTTCTGTCCCGCCTTGAATCCTCTGTCAACATCACTGGTACTGCCCTTTTGTGGTTAAGGTCATATCTCGTAAACAGACAACAGTTTGTTAATATCAACAATTGTAGTTCTGCCATTGCTCCACTGTCCCAAGGCGTTCCCCAAGGCTCAGTGTTAGGTCCCCTTTTGTTTATTCTTTATATGCTCCCCCTTGGTGACATCATACGTCGGCATGGTTTACATTTCCACTGCTATGCTGATGATATTCAGCTTTACATCTCCTCCAAATCCATTAATACTGAACTTCACTCCACTCTGACAAATTGCATCACTGAAATGAAATTGTGGATGAAAGCTAATTTCCTCAAATTAAACTGTGAAAAATCAGATATGATCATCGTAGGTCCTACAACCCTGGCAAAAACCACAAAAAATTTTCAAATTACCATTGATAATGACACTTTGTCTCCGTCTTCTAACATCCGAAATCTTGGTGTAATTTTTGATAGCAACCTCTCTTTTGACCGCCATGTAAATCACATCACCAAAACTGCTTTCTTTCATCTAAAAAACATAGCACGTCTACGTCCATCACTCTCCTTTTCTGCCGCCGAAACCTTGATTCATGCTTTTATTACATCCAGAATTGATTATTGCAATAGCATCCTTTATGGTACATCTAACAAAATCCTAAAAAAACTTCAGTATATCCAGAATTCAGCTGCTCGCCTCCTTACTCATACTCGCTCCCGTGATCATATTACACCTGTTCTCCAAAAACTTCATTGGCTTCCCGTTGCTCAACGCATTCAATTCAAAATTCTTCTATTCACTCACAAAGCTCTCCATAATCAGGCCCCATCCTACCTCACCGACCTGCTCCATCATCACATTCCCTCCCGTAGCCTTCGCTCTTCTGAGGCTAACCTACTGTCCATACCCTCTAGGACCAAGCACCGGACCTGGGGTGACAGGGCCTTTTCCATAGCTGCTCCATCTTTATGGAATGTTTGGGGAGCAAACACCTACGAGATTGTCCTGACCTGTCCAAATTCAAGTCACTTCTCAAAACTCATCTATTCAAAATGGCATTTAACTTGTAACAACACGAAATAAATGCTTTTATTTTTGCTATTCTTTTTAATAGTTTTTATACTTAGATCACGACAGAAATGTGAAGTCCTAGATCCTAAAACTTGTAAAGTTTTCAGTTTCCTGATTGCATGTGAATCTGTCCTGTTTCTGTCTAATTTTAAGAAATTGTTCTATATTTGTTGTTCTCTCTCATAATTTAGCTAATTTTTAATGAACTGTCTTATGCTGCTCTCTTTGTTTTTATCTTAATTATTCTTGATGTTGATGTACTATTTTGATTTTGTACTATGATTTGTATGGTGTATGTACGTATTTGTTTTGATTATTTGTCTTATGTAAAGCGTCTTTGAGTATCTTGAAAAGCGCTATATAAATAAAATGTATTATTATTATTATTATCTACCAAAAGTGGTCCAAGGAAGGAACAGTGGTAAACCGGCGACAGGGTCATGGGCGGCCAAGGCTCATTGAGGCACATGGGGAGCGAAGCCTGGCCTGTACGGTCCGATCTAACAGACAAGCTACTGTAGCTCAAATTGCTAGAAGTTCCCAACACAACATTGGGAAGGTGGTCATAATGTTATGGCTGATCGGTGTATAATTAATTTCATTTTAAATATCAGCTACATGTCAGTGAGCATAATACTGAAGTATATTACAGAGGCAGTAAAAAATGTGCTAACAGAATTATAATATTATTATTTGTTTTTGATATTTTTGCATTAACAGGACCTGGGGATTTAACAGACTCGCCACAGTAAGTGACTTATAATAATGTATAATTAATACTTGTATTTATTATATGTGCCTAAATAAATGTAGATGTCCATTTTAGCTAGTGTTAGTTGGTTGTGTTCTTATTTGGGGGCACTGAACTGACCCGACCCGTAACGGCCTTTGTTGTCCGTGCTCTCTCTATAACTATGTTGTTTGCATTTTTTTTTTCCTTCCTAAACCAGGCGGGTTGGGCAAGTGTGAGCCTAGGGTGCGATTATGAATAATAATAATAATAATAATAATAATAAACACAAAGAAGACACACTGCTTCAGTAGAGTATCAAGTCTCAGGACCAAATCACCTGTGTAAATTACATCTCCATAACCATTAGCATAAAAATGTACATACACACACACGATACTAAAACATGTAGTAAAAGTTACTCAGGGTAACTTTTTATTTACATTCATGCAATTGCTCAGTGATTTTGGCAGTGAAGGGACTTGAACCCTTGACCTTCTGAGCAATAGTACAGTACCTTAACAGCTGAGCCAGCACAACGGCAGACTTGGCTACAGTGCCCTCCACAATTGTCACCCCTGGTAAATCAGTAAAATAAATACCATTATTATAAATTAAATAAACCGGCGACAGGGTCATGGGCGGCGAAGGCTCATCGATGCACGTGGGGAGCCGTGTGATTCGATACAACAGACAAGCTACTGTAGCTCAAACTGCTGAAGAAGTTAATGCTGGTTCTGATAGTAAGGTGTCAGATCAGTGTATTTATCATCATATCGAATAATAATACTGCATTTTAATTTCCATTTCATTCCATTAATTATTAAATAAACGACATTAAACTAGATTGTAAAATGATAGTAAAAGAAAATTTGAATCATATAGAATAATAGAATCATTTTAGACTGGATCTGGGATAGTTTGACTGGTACTTACAGATCTCTGACTCTAACCCCATTCAGCACCTTTCAAATCTACTGAAAAGCTCTCACAGAAGAGTGGAGGTTGTTATAGCAGCAAAGTTGGACCAACTACTTGTTTTTAGTATGATGTTTGCGTATTAGTTGTCAACAAACATTTAGCCATTATTTATTCTTTAGGAAGTTTACTTTTAATCCAAAAGAAGGCATTGACAATCCAGCCCTGGTTATCTCCGATGATGCAGGTATTTCTCTTTCTTAATCAATATAAACTATACATTTTTTAATGAAAGTTAGGCCGAATTTATGAGTATCGACTCAATTGCCCTCAGAGCCAGACCTGCGTCCGAAGTTATGCCTGCTGAAGAGAGAGGAGAATCAAAGCTTCGGCTTCTATCTACGAAAAGAGAGTGGCTGCAGGGGGCATGTGGTGCAGCAGATAGCCCCGTGGGGTGCAGCGGAGCGCAGTGGATTGAGGGATGGAGATCGCATTCTAGAGGTCAACGAGGATTTCGTGGACAACCAAGACTATTTAAAGGTAGAGTTTGGCATGGCTCAGATGACTTCTAATGAATCAAATTCTAAATGAATTACATTATCAATGTAGTATCAATGTAGTATCTCAACCCACAGGGGGGGCACAGTAAGACCAGAAGGGGGGGTCCCATTTTCCTCCCAATCTCAATTGCATTTTGCTCTCTCTCTCTACTGCTGCTGACCTCCACTTCTGACCGAGGAGAACCGTGACTAACACACCCCCTCCGACACATGTGCAGTACCCGACTGCATCTTTTTACCTGCATGAGACGAGTTCATATGAGGCTCAGTCTTGCGCATGGAGAGTCACTGATCTCCATTATCCCTCGCCTCTTATGCAGGTGGCATTGATCAGCCAGAAGAGGTCGTTATTGCATCAGTTATGAGGAATCCCCTTGGGGATCCAACCATGACAGACGAGCCAATCATTGTCCGTGTAGATGCCCTGCCTACTGGTGTGTTAGCATGTTTTACTTAGGGTCTTTGAGAATGGACAGTATTTGATTTCCAAGTGCCAAATGGATGGCACCTGCAAATGATTCCGATTCAGTTGTTTATGTAGATCCCACTGAGGTTGACCAGTTCACTATAAATAAACCCACTACATCAACCAAAATCAGAAAATACTAAGATATTCACCTTCATCATGGATTCATTGAATTTCCCATGAGCAAGAAGACTAACATTTGATGTCCTTGCTGAAAACATAAGAATTATATCATAACCCATGCCAAGGAGCATAAAGGGGTCTGATAGGTACACATTAGAAGCATCTTTAGTGATCTATAACATTTAAATCCATATAACAATCAGCCCTCTGTAAGCAGCTTTGGAAATTATGCATTCTGACAGGTGGTGCTGAAGGTACAAGCATCTGGGCTGCACCTGTATCTGCTGGTACTGAGCGCTGAAGAGTACGAGATGGCTGTAAATGACGGAATAGATCTCATCACTCTGACCAAGACTCATCGAGGTGAAGGTTGTACCAGGCCTCGACTCTGCCACATCATCAGGGAGCCTGGCCATGGCTTGGGATTCAGCATCAGTCCCATTGAGGGTATTGTGTTTAATTAGTAATTGTACAGAATTAACCATAATAGAGTATGCGCCATGGGAATGGACTCTTACCCTTTTCCTGTCTTCCTAACACTGGCCAGACCGAAATGTTTACAATCTTTATAGCCCATAGGAGGAACTCCCTACATACACTATATTGCCAAAAGTATTCGCTCATCTGCCTTGACACGCATATGAACTTGAGTGATTCCCATTCTTAATCCATAGGGTTTAATATGATGTCGGCCCACCCTTTGCAGCTATAACAGCTTCAACTCTTCTGGGAAGGCTTTCCACAAGGTTTAGGCATTTGTGAGGTCAGACATGTTGGACGAGAAGGCCTGGCTCACAGTCTCCGCTCTAATTCATCCCAGAGGTGTTCTATCGGGTTGAGGTCAGGACACCAAACTCGCTCATCCATGTCTTTATGGACTTTGCTTTGTGCACTGGTGCGCAGTCATGTTGGAACAGGAATGGGCCATCCCCAAACTGTTCCCACAAAGTTCCTTTCACTGGAACTAAGGGGCCGAGTCCAACTCCTGGAAAATAACCCCACACCATAATCCCCCCTCCACCAAACTTTACACTCGGCACAATGCAGTCAGACAAGTACCGTTCTCCTGGCAACTGCCAAACCCAGACTCGTCCATCGGATTGCCAAACGGAGAAGCGTGATTCGTCACTCCAGAGAACACGTCTCCACCACTCTAGAGTTCAGTGGCGGCGTGCTTTACACCACTGCATCTGACCATTGCATTGCGCTTGGTGATGTAAGGCTTGGATGCAGCTGCTCGGCCATGGAAACCCATCCCATGAAGCTCTCTACACACTGTTCTTGAGCTAATCTGACGGCCACATGAAGTTTGGAGAACGTTTGCAGAACGTACTATGCCACCACGATAAGCACTGTGAAATGGGACAGGGTTATCACTTCTCTAGCACTTCCAGATAAACATCATTACGATATCATTTTTTTCTTTGTGTATGCAGGAAAGAAAGGGAAATATTATTTGAACCCAGTGAATGATGGTCCAGCAGAAAGAGCTGGCATTCAAGCAGGGGATCGTCTGCTCTGGATCAATGGTACCATGGTGTCCAGACTAACACATTCAGCACTGATGAAAATGGTTGGTTAGGATGGTGTTTATGTGCTGTAGGTGTTTACCATGTTGCTGGTCTGTGTTTGTATAACCAACTTGGTTTTTTTTTTTTATCCTCAGGTTAAAATGAGTGGTGAATATGTTACCATGTTGGTGTTAGACAGCAGAAGTGAGGAGAGCTACGTACGCAGAAGGCTGCCAGTCCTTCCTGCTTTTGCCAGTGCTCATAACCTGCCTCACAGGCCAAAAACGCTTCACCTGGTGCAAGGACCACAGGGATACGGCTTCCTCTTACGGCAGGAGAAGCTACCTTCAGGGAATATTGGTACGACGCACATATTATTCCTTTGTGGTAAAAGGTGTGTGTGTAGACACTTGATACCAGAACACCAAACTCAGATGAGCGTTCCTCTAACCATAATTTGGTACGTCTAGACCAATGATATAGTGGGGGGGCAACTCTCTGCTGAAGGACCCAACAGTGACAACCTGGCTTGAACCAGCAAGCTTTTGATTACTTGTCCAGTACCTTAACCGCTAGACTACCACTGCCCAGCTTTACTATTAAACAGGCCGTATACGCCACGTGATTAAGTATGTTATATCCTACAGTGCACCTGCTGCGGGAAGTGGACCCAGACAGTCCGGCTGAGGCAGCAGGGATGGAGGATGGGGACCTGCCCCTGGCAGTCAATGGAGAGCAGGTGGAGAACTCAGAACACGAGGACATAGTCAGCAAAATACGGCAAAGTGGGCAGCAGGTCACGCTGACCACCATCTCTATGAAGGGCAGAGACTTTTACACCCAGGTGTGTGCAGAATTACAGTGCTTATGGTTGCAGGTCTGTGAACATTTTTATTTACGATGCAAATCCAAAAGTATGTAGACACCTAGTCCAAATCCAAGATTTTAAAGTGTGTCTGTTGGAGTTTTGATGAACAAGTATGGCTGGCTCACAAACAACATGTCAATTCATCAAGGGGATAGTCATTCTGGAACACAAAAAGGTTATTTTCCAAACTGCTGGCACAGTATATGTGTATTAGGTGTAGCAGTGTTGTTGGGTCAATGCTGTGAGAAGAATAGCGCTCCAATCGAAAATATCAAAAATATCTAACTTTACACCTATGTGCAGGTCAGTGATAGCTCAGAGGTTAAGACACTGGAATGGTTATCAGAAGGTTGTTGGTTCAAGCCCCACTATTGCCAAGTTGCCATTGCTGGGCCCCTGAGCAAGACCCTTAATCCTCAATTGCTTGATTGTATTGCTTTGGATAAAAGCGCCTGCTAAAGCAGCCTGTTGTGCTGGTATGAGTGGATCAGACACAGCAGCGCCGATGGAGTTTTTAAACACCCCACTGTCACTGCTGGACTGAGAATAGTCCACCAACCAAAAATATCCAGCCAACAGCGCCCCATGGGCAGCAGCCTGTGACCACTGATGAAGGTCTAGAAGATGACCAACTCAAACAGCAGCAATATATGAGCGATCGTGGTGGTTTTAATGTTATGGCTGTGTAGCTGTGATAAATTTAGCCACATGGGCTCATGAGCACTACCGTTGCAGCCTGAAGCTCTATTACGCCCAGTTCTCTGGGCCTGAGCTCATCTTACATGGACCGTATACAGTTGGAACGTGTGTTCGCCAAAGACGAACAGGACCGACCAGATCAGTGAAAGGTGCAAAAGCCAACATCTGTCCTGCCCACAGGCTGGGTAACCTGCACTTGTGTGAAGGTACCATTGACACTGTGGTGTATATTGGGATTTTAGAAAGACAATGTGTGCTGCTATAAAGCTGACACCTCCTGCCAATGCTATAACAGCATGACTTTGTAGACACAGAGTGCATGTGCTTGACTGGCCTGCCTGCAGTTGAAAATGTATGGCAGGTCAATAATAGGACAATCAGACAATGGTGACCACCACTTATATCAAGCAAAAAATCAAGCATTATATATTTTTAAAATAAACTGCACTGATTTACTGGTGTTTCCTCCACAGCTGGGTCTGTCACCTCTGTCGTTTTACGAACTAAAGATTCCACAAAGAGAGCGTTTCCCCAGGCTCACTTTACCACGTAAAGACCTGCACGCCAACCCGCTGCGCCCTCGACTGTGTGTCCTTCAGGAAGACGACGACAAAGGATTCGGATTCAAATTGGTATTCAGCCAGGATGAAGCTAGGACCTGCGTTGGCCAGGTGCATTGTTTTTTTCTCTCTGGAAATATTTTATTAACATTATAGGTCAGCAGGCACTCGGGTGGCACAGCGGTAAAGTATCATTCGAATCTCAGCTCTGCTGTTGGCCATCCGGGCACCCACAGTGACACGTCTGGCTTGTCCGGAAGAGCAAGTTCAAATCTCAGCTCTGCCATCAGCCGGCCGGGTGGCTTGTCGAGAGGAGGGAGGGCCGGAGGTATTTCTCGTAACTGCTTCAATTGCGACCTCTGCTGGCTGATTGATAGTGCCTGCACAAAACACAGGGATTAGGCGCTCAGGTGGGCGCACCAGTACTCGTCGGTTCGAATCTCAGTTCTGCCGAAGGGGATTACTCATAACTGATGCAATTACAACCTCTGGTGGCTGATTGATGGTGCCTGCACAGGGTGTGTCTCTCCGTACACAAAGGTAATCTGCACATGAACTTGCCTTGTGCAGGTGAAAAGATGCAGTCGGCTACTGCACGTGTCGGAGGGGGCGTGTGTTAGTCACGGCTCTCCTCAGTCAGAGTGGAGGTCAACTCATCTGGACGGTCCCCAACATCAGGGGATAACGGAGATCTGTGCATGATTCTCTGTGCACCATATGGGTCCCCATATAGACCAGTCTGGTGCTGGTAAAAAGAAGCAGTTGGATACTGCACCAGTGTCCGTGAGGGAGCGGATTGTGTTAGTCAAAGCCCTCCTCAGTCAGCAGTAGAGAGGAAATACGACCGGGTAATTGGATACGACCAAATTGGGAGAAAAATTGGGGCAAATCACTAAGCCCTCTTGTTTTTCTTCACTAGGTCAAAGCTGGACGTGCAGGTGACAGAGCAGGACTGCGGGAGGGAGATTTACTAGTAGAAGTGAACGGGCAGAACGTGGAGCAGGAGCACCTCGATGAGGTAGCAAGGATCATTAGGAAGGGAGGCAGCCCTCTTTCTCTGCTTGTAGTGGAGAGGGAGGAGTTCAAAACAACAGGCAGCCTGCCAACCAACCCAGCAGAGATACTGGAAAGCACACAGGTGAGAAAACACACCCATATTAAGTGTAATTGTTTTTTATATTTATTTATTTATTTTATGTTTATGGGCACCCAAGTGTGTGTGATCCAGGGTTCAAATCCATATCAGTGCCATCGACTGGTCAGGTGTCTAAATACAGTGATTCCAAGGAAACCCGACCCACCGTGACCATGACCAGGATAAAGTGGTGGCATCATTATGCTGTTGATTTCCTTACGTTGCAAATATAGCCTCCATTCTTCATATTGTAGTAATGGTGATCAAAGTAGCAAACCGTGACTCTTGAACAGCTGGGGTGTTCTAGCGGGTTTTACCACTGCGCCACCCAAGCGCCCCAAACAGTTTAATATTGGTTTAACTGCAAAATAAAATTAAATTACATACGTTTTGAAACTTGTCATAAAGTTAGCAATAAAAAAGCCCACCTTTGAATGAATTAAATTTTGCCCTCTGAAAATTATAGCTGGACCACCAATCAGCAACAGCAGAGGGCGGGCTTTAATTTAACCGTTCACATTCTAACACAAATTGAATAAGCAGGTATGAAGGATTTACTTGCTTAGATTTGTATTTGTTTAAATGCTGATTGTCAGACTATGAGTAAATAAAATGAAATTAAAATTGATCACTGGCTGGCATGGAGGCATGTTAGATGGGGATAAGGAAGCCCAATTTTGAATGATAGATTCCAGAGTCCAATGGCAGTGTGGTTTACACCAGTTTAACTGATTTGAGACTTAATCAGACCTAATAAGTGACACATAATTATTGATTTTCGGCTTTAGCAATTGTTTTATCGTCCCATTTTCCCTCTTTTCTCCCAATCTTGACGCTTGCACCAGTTGCTTGCTTTGACTGAGGAGAGCCGAAGACTATCGGGTGCCCCCTCTCCATCACGTGTGCCAGCCGATTCTCCAAGAGAGCTGTATCCCTGTGCTGTTCAGTGCTGTGCTATCTCCCTCAGGCACAACCAATTGTACCTGTTGGACTCCCGGTGTGAGCATGTGTGTCCTGTTGCTTCATGACTGAGCTGTTCTTACTACTAAAAGTTTCCAGTCTGTTAAGGCAGGCAGTTGAGAAAATGACTTGTTAGAAAGTTGGCATCCTAATTACGGTGCTCTTTGGTGTTCTACTGCCATCGTTTGTCTATGGAGAATGCAGCGCCCTACATAATATGCTGACCATCCTACTGATTCCTTGGCGGCCCAATAAAATTCATACAAATGATTCTTTTTTATGAATACAGTTGACTTACCCTTGATGAAATGAAACACAACTTGGCTTATCTGTAGGTTTTATGGACAATGATTTTCTTGCAGGTTTCAGATTCAACACAAGACTGTTCTGTATAGACGGCTATGAACCGGTACACAGAAAGGAATACGAGAAAAGCTGCTGTGTCCTCTACCTTCTACTGGAAGGAGTAAAAGCGTTGCTATAAAGGTAGCATGAATTCACCAAAGAAATGTCAATTTTATCAGCTCCACATACCATATACAAGCACTTTGTAGTTCTACAATTACTGACTGTAGTCCGTCTGTTTCTCTACATACTTGTTTACCCTGCTTTCACCCTGTTGTTCAATGGTCAGGACCCCCACAGGACCACTACAGAGCAGGTATTATTTGGGTGGTGGATCATTCTCAGCACTGCAGTGACACTGACATGGTGGTGGTGTGTTCGTGTGTGTTGTGCTGGTATGAGTATATCAGATACAGCAGCGCTGCTGGAGTTTTTAAACACCTCACTGTCACTGCTGGACTGAGAATATGCCCTGTAACCACTGTTGAAGGTCTAGAAGATGACCAGCTCAGACAGCAGCAATAGATGAGCGATCGTCTCTGATTTTACATCTTCAAGGTGGACCAGCTAGGTAGGAGTGTCTAATAGAGTGGACGGTGAGTGGACACGGTATTTAAAAACTCCAGCAGCGCTGCTGTGTCTGATCCACTCATACCAGCACAACACACACTAACACACCACCACCATGTCAGTGTCAATGCAGTGCTGAGAATGATCCACCACCTAAATAATACCTGCTCTGTGGGGGTCCTGACCATTAAAGAACAGGGTGAAAGCAGGTTAAAAAAATATGTAGAGAAACAGATGGACTACAGTCAGTAATTGTAGAACTACAAAGTGCTTCTATATGGTAAGTGGAGCTGTAGAAACAAGGAGGTTGTTTTAATGTTATGGCTGATCAGTGCAAATATATATGAATATACACATATAGATGGAACAGATATTTCCATATTACAAACCCCATTTTCAAAAACAGTTGGGACGTTTTGTACAATGCAGTAAAAAAAAGAATTTTGAATGTAATCTTTATTTAACTGAGGAAAGCAGAAAGAAAAGATTTCCAATAATTTTACTGATCAACTTAATAGTATTTTGTAAACAGAAACACATTTAGAATTTGATCCCTGCAACACACTCCAAAAAAGTAGGGACAGAGGCGTGTTTACCACTGTGTTCCATCGTCTTTGCTATCAATGAGACTTTTTAGGGCACCCAGGTGGTGCAGTGGGATATTGCGCTAGCACACCAGCACCGAGATTCTGAACTCCTCGGTTCGAAACTCGGCATTGCCACCGGTCGGCTGGGCACCATCTAGCGGGCACAGTTGGCAGTGCCTGCAGTAGACATGGTTCTGCTAGGGTGGGATGACCGGACTATGTGGGTGGGGTCTTCAAATGCTGTTAAGAACCCTGATTGGCAGGCGCATGTGCAGAATGCATAAGTGAAAAAGGGTTCCGCTAAGGGCTGCACGGGGGTCGGAGGAGGCGTGAGAAGCAATATACCCACCTCAACTGCAATCAGGGATCCCCCAGCAGTGAAAGACAAACTGACTACGCTAAAATGGGAGAAAATGCATAAAGAAAATAGGAAAAAAAAGAAATAGGGTTTGTACTTGCAATAGTACAAACAATGAAACAGGTTTGATTTTATTCAGTATTCAGTATTCAGTATATAAAAGTGTACATCATTATTTTATTTAGTCCGGACATTGTGCAATCAAACATGATTGAATGTTTAAAAAGAAGATTTTCCATTTGGTTAGTGTCATTCTTTGCTTCAAGCTTGTCAGGTCATTGTATTCATTAGTTTGTTTAATTCCCTCATTCATTTATGGTCTTTGTGGAGGAAGAAATGTTGGACATTTAAACTTCAATTCTAATTGAAATGGATACATAAAATACAGCCTGAAATACATTGTGACTAACCGTTATTCATTTTTGTTGTTTGTGTCTTGAAGACCATTCTCGATTTCTGTAAATATAAAAGTTATAAACTGTTATTATAAAGTTTTACATTGTAACATGCAATTATATTATATTATAATAATTATTTCAATGTATAAAAGTATTAAATTATACAACCACAATCAAAAAAAAGTTGGGACAGTATGGAAAATGCAAATATAATAAAATTGCAGTGTTACTTACATTTACTTTGACTTTTATTTCATTGCATACTGATTTGGGGTTGTAGCATGACAGTAGTACTTTACATCAGTGTTTGATTTCTCACCTGTAAGAAAGTGATCGATTTGCTCCGTGACTCTTTCAGTATCTTCAATGCTGAAGCACATGGGGGGTTTAAATTTGATGACGTTGTCCCATGATCCATCAGTGCTCAAGCATATATGCTTCTCTTTTAGCCTGGGGGAGGAAAAAAGACATTTCCTTTGATCTTAAATGTTTAATATTTTCAATGATTTCACTAAGTAATGTCATTGTATATTTTAAATAGAAGCACATTTAGAATTTAATGCCTGCAACACACTCAAAAAAAGTTGGGACATAAGCAAAATGAGTGAGAAGTTACAGTGTTTTAAACATCCAACAATAAGCAGGTGAATTGGTAACAGGTGAGGGAATCGTGATTGGGTATAAAAGCAGGATCACAGGATCCTTGTTTCTACACACTTTGTCCATTTTATCAGCTCTACTTACCCTATAGAAGCACTTTGTAGTTCTACAATTACTGACTGTAGTCCATCTGTTTCTCTGCATGCTTTGTTAGCCCCTTTTCATGCTGTTCTTCAATGGTCAGGACCACTACAGAGTAGGTATTATTTAGGTGGTGGATCATTCTCAGCACTGCAGTGATTTATTTAAAAACTCATACCAGCACAACACACACTAACACACCACCACCATGTCAGTGTCACTGCAGTGCTGAGAATGATCCACCACCTAAATAATACCTGCTCTGTGATGGTCCTGTGGGGGACCTGACCATTGAAGAACAGGGTGAAAGCAGGCTAAAAAGTATGTAAAGAAACAGATTGACTACAGTCAGTAATTGATAAAGTGGACAGTGAGTGTAGAAATAACAGTACACGATACTGTGAAAAGATTCAGGTAATCCAGAGAAATCTCAGTCTGTTTAGGGTTAAGCCTGAAACCATGGATGAATGTGCCTGACCTTCGAGTAACTTTGACTCTTATTTTGCCTCTGTCCTGACTTTTTTGGAGTGTGGCTTGGGCTTAAGGATACTTCAGAAAACCGTTGTCACTTAACACAGTCCAGCACAGCATCAAGAAATGCAACCTGAAACTCGGTTACGCAAAGAGAAAGCTGTGCATCAATTCTATACAGAAGCTCATCTCAGAAAGACATCTGAGGTGTCATGAGTCCACATTTCTGCTTGGTTTTGAGAAGATAAATAGGACCATCCAGACTGTTATCAGCGAAAAGTGCAAAAACCAACATCTGTCATGGTATGAAGGTGAATCAGTGGCAGCCCATCAGTTTCACCCTGAATATTGAACCAATTCATCGTAGCGCAACACTCACTCCATTACTCACTTGCAGCTAGTAAGGACGTTTTTGGAAGGTAGGAGGAACCTGACCCTAGGACCTACTGTTTGGCACCCAGTCTTCCATTCAATTAAACATGAATAAATATGTAAGCATCTTATGTTTTATCATTTCTCACCTCCGAACGAGCAGCGCTGCCTCTTCTGTTGCTGGTGTTAAAGCCATTCGGTCTTTAACCAGTTCAAAGCCAACAAAGAGACCGACACCACTGCACAGACAGGACAGTAAAACATTGGTCATAATAATACAAATGAATTACAGCAGTTATATGACATAATATCTTGTAAGTGAATTTTTTAGTAGGCAAAAATTGTAGAATTAATGCAGCTGTATTTAAAATAATAATAAACAATAAAGTAATAATAAAGACCACATTGTGTGAAAAGTCTTGCTGTTAATCTAAAAGGTTAATTTTACAAATGCTTTTTTCTGCATGGCAGCTTCTGGTCCCATGGTTTTTTAAAGCTCACTTGACTGTGGACAGTGTAAGCTGTGTGTGTCCAGCTTCTTATTTGGGGCAGACCTGCTTTGGAGTGTTTCTTGGATTCTATTTGTGATAGACAAGTGTTATAGACTATAACAGACAGCGTAATAGACAACTGTTATAGACAGCGTAATAGACAACTGTTATAGACAGCGTAATAGACAACTGTTATAGACTGTAATAGACAACTGTAATAGACAGTGTAATAGACTGTAATAGACAGCGTAATAAACAACTGTTATAGACTGTAATAGACAACTGTAATAGACTGTAATAGACAGCGTAATAGACAACTGTTATACACTGTAATAGACAACTGTTATAGACTGTAATAGACAACTGTAATAGACTGTAATAGACAGTGTAATAGACAACTGTTATACACTGTAATAGACAACTGTAATAGACAACTGTTATAGACTGTAATAGACAACTGTAATAGACTGTAATAGACAGCATAATAGACAACTGTTATACACTGTAATAGACAACTGTAATAGACAACTCTTATAGACTAATAGACAACTGTAATAGACTGTAATAGACAGCGTAATAGACAACTGTTATACACTGTAATAGACAACTGTAATAGACTGTAATAGACAGCGTAATAGACAGCTGTTATACACTGTAATAGACAACTGTAATAGACAACTGTTATAGACTGTAATAGACAACTGTAATAGACAGCGTAATAGACAGCGTAATAGACAGCTGTTATACACTGTAATAGACAACTGTTATAGACTGTAATAGACAACTGTAATAGACAACTGTAATAGACAGCGTAATAGACAGCGTAATAGACAGCTGTTATACACTGTAATAGACAGCTGTTATAGACTGTAATACAGTGCCTTGCAAAAGTATTCAGCCCCCTTGAACTTTTCAACCTTTTGGCACATTTCAGGCTTCAAACATAAAGATATGAAATTGTAATTTTTTGTGAAGAATCAACAACAAGTGGGACACAATCGTGAAGTGGAACGAAATTTATTGGATATTTTAAACTTTTTTTAGAAATAAAAAACTGAAAAGTGGGGCGTGCAATATTATTCAGCCCCCTTGCGTTAATACTTTGTAGCGCCACCTTTTGCTGCGATTACAGCTGCAAGTCGCTTGGGGTATGTCTCTATCAGTTTTGCACATCGAGAGACAGAAATTTATGCCCATTCTTCCTTGCAAAACAGCTCGAGCTCAGTGAGGTTGGATGGAGAGCGTTTGTGAACAGCAGTTTTCAGCTCTTTCCACAGATTCTCGATGGGATTCAGGTCTGGACTTTGACTTGGCCATTCTAACACCTGGATACCTTTATTTGTGAACCATTCCATTGTAGATTTTGCTTTATGTTTTGGATCATTGTCTTGTTGGAAGATAAATCTCCGTCCCAGTCTCAGGTCTTTTGCAGACTGCAACAGGTTTTCTTCCAGAATGGTCCTGTATTTGGCTCCATCCATCTTCCCATCAATTTTAACCATCTTCCCTGTCCCTGCTGAAGAAAAGCAGGCCCAAACCATGATGCTGCCACCACCATGTTTGACAGTGGGGATGGTGTGTTCAGGGTGATGAGCTGTGTTGCTTTTACGCCAAACATAACGTTTTGCATTGTGGCCAAAAAGTTCGATTTTGGTTTCATCTGACCAGAGCACCTTCTTCCACATGTTTGGTGTGTCTCCCAGGTGACTTTTTATAGATATCTTTGAGAAATGGCTTTCTTCTTGCCACTCTTCCATAAAGGCCAGATTTGTGCAGTGTACGACTGATTGTGTCCTATGGACAGAGTCTCCCACCTCAGCTGTAGATCTCTGCAGTTCATTCAGAGTGATCATGGGCCTCTTGGCTGCATCTCTGATCAGTCTTCTCCTTGTTTGAGCTGAAAGTTTAGAGGGACGGCCGGGTCTTGGTAGATTTGCAGTGGTCTGATACTCCTTCCATTTCAATATGATCGCTTGCACAGTGCTCCTTGAGATGTTTAAAGCTTGGGAAATCTTTTTGTATCCAAATCCGGCTTTAAACTTCTCCACAACAGCATCTCGGACCTGCCTGGTGTGTTCCTTGGTCTTCATGATGCTCTCTGCGCTTTAAACAGAACTCTGAGACTATCACAGAGCAGGTGCATTTATACGGAGACTTGATTACACACAGGTGGATTCTATTTATCACCATCAGTCATTTAGGTCAACATTGGATCATTCTGAGATCCTCACTGAACTTCTAGAGTGAGTTTGCTGCACTGAAAGTAAAGGGGCTGAATAATATTGCACGCCCCACTTTTTAGTTTTTTATTTCTAAAAAAAGTTTAAAATATCCAATAAATTTCGTTCCACTTCACGATTGTGTCCCACTTGTTGTTGATTCTTCACAAAAAATTACAATTTCATATCGTTATGTTTGAAGCCTGAAATATGGCAAAAGGTTGAAAAGTTCAAGGGGGCTAAATACTTTTGCAAGGCACTGTATACAGCGTAATAGACAACTGTTACAGACTGTAATAGACAGCGTAATAGACAACTGTTATAGACTGTATTAGACAGTGTAATAGACAACTGTAATAGGCAACTGTTATAGACTGTAATAGACAGTGTAATAGACAACTGTAATAAACTGTAATACACAACTGTCAAAGACTGTAATAGACAGCATAATAGACAACTGTAATAAACTGTAATACACAACTGTTATAGACTGTAATAGACAGTGTAATAGACAACTGTTATAGACAACTGTTAGACTGTAATAGACAACTGTCAAAGACTGTAATAGACAGCATAATAGACAACTGTTATAGACTGTAATATACAGCGTAATAGACAACTGTTATAGACAGTGTAATAGACAACTGTTATAAACTATAACAGACAACTGTTATAAACTGTAATAGACAGCGTAATAGACAACTGTTATAGACAACTGTAACAGACAGTGTAATAGACAATTTCTATATTATATTTCTATGCCAAGAGTAATAAGTTGCCATTTTTCATTGAAACTGTGATAAGCAGTCTGAGCAGTATTGCACTCACCGCACGTCTCCAATGATTGGGTGTTTAGCCTGAAGCTGTCTGAGAAGCTTGATCAAATGATTGCCGACACGAACAGCGTTTCCTCTCAGGTCCTCTTTCTCAATCACATCTAATACTGCGAGGCCAATCGCACAGGACACAGGGTTCCCCCCAAACTGCAGAGACAATATGTTCAACACAAAACCATGGCTGTGCAGATAACTTATAAAGATATGAGATAAAAAACTCAATATAAAAGCTTCTTACAGTGTTAAAATACTCCACTCCATTGGCAGTAAAGGCACCAGCTATTTCCTCTGTGGTAACCACACATGCCAAAGGATGCCCATTGCCCATGGGTTTGCCCATAGTCACAATGTCAGGGCAGAAGTCGTCACCCTGGAGCTGAAAGGCCCAGAAGTGGCTTCCAACACGGCCAAAACCGGTCTGAATTTCATCAGCGACAAACACCCCACCTGCAGCCCGGACATACCTGCCAAAAAAATTGGTCATGTGTCAATTATCCAGTATAAATAGTAATACAATAATAATAATGCAATATGAGCAACTGGAACAAAAGCACCCATCTCCAGATCATTACACCTTCCAAAACCAAACTTGCAGCGTACTGTTTTCCTATGTCCAATGGCTGTGTGCTTTACACAATTGACATTTAGCATATGGTAAACTTCGTGCTGCTGCTTAGCCATACAAAGATGGCCTAATATAATTGGAACCATATCTATCTATCTATCTATCTATCTATCTATCTATCTATCTATCTATCTATCTATCTATCTATCAGTTGCTTTGATGTTGACACATGTATTACTTTTGTTTGTATTGGACACATTAAACACAATATGAAAGAAAGCCCGCCAAACAGAAATGGACTGGACAAAATTATCGCTACCGCTGGGATACAGGGTTCAAATTCCCAGCTGTGCTATCAGCTGACCGGGTGTCTGCATATGGTCATGAGTGGCTATGTCTAAAGGGATGGGGATGGCCAAGGTGTCGAAATGGATTGGCATTGGGGAGGTTACTGCATTGCTCCCAGTGATTTCAGGAAACTGGGCTCACCACAACCCTGACCATAATAAAATGTTGGTAAAACATGAAAAAAACCCTCTAAATTCTAATTTAAATTCATCAAAAAAACAACTTACAACTCATCATTTGCTTTATCCTGGTCAAGGTTGGGGCCTTGGCCATCCCCATCCCTATCCCTTTAGGCATAGGACAGGACGTAGAAATAATATGAGTTTGCTAAGAAGACTAAGGACACCTACTGTGCAACTTTTTGACAGTATCCAGGTGGCAGGAGGATCTGCCCAGCAACACTGGGTAAGGACTCCACAAAAAAGGCTGAAATCTATAAACAAAGGGTACAATTCTGATTACAAACTATATACTGTTAACATGAAAGTTTTTTAAAGCTTCAGATCATAAATATTAGTGGGTTTGTTTGTTTTTTCTCTGCATTTTCCCCTCTTTTCTCCCATCGTGCTATAATGTCTGTAATCTTCTAGCACTTGCACCAGACTGTGAAGTCTCTTTAGAGTGCTTATTCAGGCCAATGGCACAATTAAGACTCAGAGGTCTCAGAGGTGCAGGGCTAAGCCATTAGACTACTTAAAACCCAAAACAACAAACCTTTCTGCCTTTCTTGAGCACGTCATCAATAACATTCTTCACTTCTTCAGCATAGGCCTGAGCCGGATCAAGATGATCCCTTCTGTAAAGCCCTCTGTAGGTATCTGGTATTGGTGCCTGCATGAACACAACTCAATTTTAATATGTTTACAAATGTAACAGTAATGGAAATTCTGTGTAGGAGGTGTTTATTACACACCACATGAACCCACTCTTTTTGACCTTCCAGCTTCCGGAACTTATAAGGACTGATGTCGATGAGACTGGTGAGATGGCCATGATACGCACTTAGGAAAAGAAAAAAGGCAAGGCTGACTATCATATATGTAAATTAGTATGTATTTAACTTAACGGACTAGATAACATTAAAATTCTGAATTCTTACTGGTCTAGAACTATAACATCCTCATTTTGTGTATATTGCCGGGCCAATCGCAGGGCGAGATCATTCGCTTCTGAGCTTTAGAAGCAAAGAAATATCACATAACATATCTACAGCAATATCATAATATTAGTGCTAAATTCAGCAAACGTTCTTACCCCGAGTTGACAAAGTAGAAGACACAAAGCTTACTGGGCAGCGTGGCTGCGAGCCGGTCTGCATACTGCACTATATTGTCATGGAGGAACCTGGTGTTTGCATTAAGGAGCTCCATTTGCACAGTGGCAGCCTTAGTGATGCTGGGGTGACAGTGACCCACTGCAAAATACACATCAGACCCCACTGAGCTTAGATCTGTTTGAAAAAGATTAAAGTTCGTATCATGGGTACATGAAAAAGTACATGCCGTGCTGCACGTTGCTGATGCAGTCTAAGTACTGTGTCCCATTTTCATCATACAAATACTGTCCTTGTGCTCGAACTATTTTCACCGGGTCGTGAGAGAAGAAGAGTCTGCATGACTGCCTGAAACACAGATAAGAGGGTTTTAGGGTGTGTGCATAAAATATGTCATGGTGGTCTTGGGATTTTAATGATTACTAATCCTAAATCCTTATTATTTATTTATTAGGGTTTTAATAAATAACATTTTATAAATAAATAATAAATGTATAAGAACAATAATAATACATAAATAAATAATAAAAATTAAAATGTAGTAAATAAATAATAAATATATAATAACAATAATAATAAATAAATAATAAAAATAATTAATTTAATAAATAAATAATAAATATATAACAATAATAATAAATAAATAATAAAAAATAAAATTTAATAAATAAATAATAAATATATAATAATAATAATAAATAAATGAATCATAAAAAACATAATTTAATAAATAAATAATACATGTATAATAACAATAATAATAAATAAATCATAAAAACATAATTTAATAAATAAATAATAAATATATAATAACAATAATAATAAATAAATAAATAATTAAAAATTTAATGTAATACATAAATAATAAATATATAGATTATAAATGATAATAATAATAAATAAAATTTGACTATGTTTTACACACTTTGGTTACATTCACAGGGGCCTGTGGTAGCCTAGTGGGTAGGGCTTTGGGCTATCAACCGGAAGATTGGCGGTTCAAATCCTGGCTCTGCTATGTAGCCACTGTTGGGTCCTTGAGCAAGGCCCTTAACCCTGTCTGCTCCAGGGGCGCCGTAAGTTGGCTGACCCTGCGCTCTGACCCCAGCTTCCAACACCAGCTGGGATATGCGAAGAAAGAATTTCATTGTACTGTACATCTGTATATGTATATATGACAAATAAAGGATATCTTTCTTTCTATCTTTCTTTCTTTCATGACAGAAATGGTAGATTCAGAAGATTCATCAGTTCAATTCTGGACAATTTTGTATCTCCAATTCACCGCACTTGCATGTCTTTGGACTGTGGAGGGAAACCGCAGACACAGGGAGAACATGCAAACTCCACACAGAAAGGACCCGGACCGCCCCACCTGGGGATTAAACCCAGGGCCTTCTTGCTGTGAGGCGACAGTGCCACCCTCCATGCCACCGTGCCGACCCAATTCCTTATTACTTATTATGATTGACTACAGCTGGCAACTTTTATGTGACCATATAAATAGGATAAGTTTGACTGCAGCCATTAAGTAGTACAGGATTTTTTTTCCTGCAAACTTTACATTACCATGAGCTTAGATCCTGACATACAAGAAGGAAGGAAGCTCCTGTTCCAGAATTAACATGTTAAAGCTTTACTGAAATTTGCTGCTGGTTTGCATGAAAACCTATAATGACTGTTGACAATTTAAGCAGCTTGTACTACATGGAAGGCCTGTGGTGTTCTTGTTTTGTGTCTTCCCAGCCCTGTAGGTATCTCAGTGGGTAGCATTGTTGCCTCACAGTAATAAGCAAACATAACCAACTATTCCTGGCCTTGGTAGCAATGTTTTATGTTCCATGTATTTTATACAGTGCCTTGCAAAAGTATTCGGCCCCCTTGAACTTTTCAACCTTTTGCCACATTTTAGGCTTCAAACATAACGATATCAAATTGTAATTTTTTGTGAAGAATCAACAACAAGTGGGACACAATCGTGAAGTGGAACGAAATTTATTGGATATTTTAAACTTTTTTTAGAAATAAAAAACTGAAAAGTGGGGCGTGCAATATTATTCGGCCCCCTTGCGTTAATACTTTGTAGCGCCACCTTTTGCTGCGATTACAGCTGCAAGTCGCTTGGGGTATGTCTCTATCAGTTTTGCACATCGAGAGACAGAAATTTTTGCCCATTCTTCCTTGCAAAACAGCTCGAGCTCAGTGAGGTTGGATGGAGAGCGTTTGTGAACAGCAGTTTTCAGCTCTTTCCACAGATTCTCGATGGGATTCAGGTCTGGACTTTGACTTGGCCATTCTAACACCTGGATACCTTTATTTGTGAACCATTCCATTGTAGATTTTGCTTTATGTTTTGGATCATTGTCTTGTTGGAAGATAAATCTCCGTCCCAGTCTCAGGTCTTTTGCAGACTGCAACAGGTTTTCTTCCAGAATGGTCCTGTATTTGGCTCCATCCATCTTCCCATCAATTTTAACCATCTTCCCTGTCCCTGCTGAAGAAAAGCAGGCCCAAACCATGATGCTGCCACCACCATGTTTGACAGTGGGGATGGTGTGTTCAGGGTGATGAGCTGTGTTGCTTTTACGCCAAACATAACGTTTTGCATTGTGGCCAAAAAGTTCGATTTTGGTTTCATCTGACCAGAGCACCTTCTTCCACATGTTTGGTGTGTCTCCCAGGTGACTTTTTATGGATATCTTTGAGAAATGGCTTTCTTCTTGCCACTCTTCCATAAAGGCCAGATTTGTGCAGTGTACGACTGATTGTGTCCTATGGACAGAGTCTCCCACCTCAGCTGTAGATCTCTGCAGTTCATTCAGAGTGATCATGGGCCTCTTGGCTGCATCTCTGATCAGTCTTCTCCTTGTTTGAGCTGAAAGTTTAGAGGGACGGCCGGGTCTTTGTAGATTTGCAATGGTCTGATACTCCTTCCATTTCAATATGATCGCTTGCACAGTGCTCCTTGAGATGTTTAAAGCTTGGGAAATCTTTTTGTATCCAAATCCGGCTTTAAACTTCTCCACAACAGTATCTCGGACCTGCCTGGTGTGTTCCTTGGTCTTCATGATGCTCTCTGCGCTTTAAACAGAACTCTGAGACTATCACAGAGCAGGTGCATTTATACGGAGACTTGATTACACACAGGTGGATTCTATTTATCACCATCAGTCATTTAGGTCAACATTGGATCATTCAGAGATCCTCACTGAACTTCTGGAGTGAGTTTGCTGCACTGAAAGTAAAGGGGCTGAATAATATTGCACGCCCCAGTTTTTAGTTTTTTATTTCTAAAAAAAGTTTTAAATATCCAATAAATTTCGTTCCACTTCACGATTGTGTCCCACTTGTTGTTGATTCTTCACAAAAAATTACAATTTCATATCGTTATGTTTGAAGCCTGAAATGTGGCAAAAGGTTGAAAAGTTCAAGGGGGCCGAATACTTTTGCAAGGCACTGTATATACACTGATCAGCCATAACATTAAAATCACCTCCTTGTCTCCTAGTCCATCTGTTTCTCTACATTCCTTTTTAGCCTGCTTTCACCCTGTTCTTCAATGGTCAGGACCCACACAGGACCACCACAGAGCAGATATTATTTAGGTGGTGGATCATTCTCAGCACTGCAGTGACACTGACATGGTGGTGGTGTGTTAGTGTGTGTTGTGCTGGTATGAGTGGATCAGACACAGCAGCGCTGCTGGAGTTTTTTAAATACCGTGTCAACTCACTGTCCACTCTATTAGACACTCCTACCTGGTAGGTCCACCTTGTAGATGTAAAGCCAGAGACGATCGCTCATCTATTGCTGCTGTTTGAGTCGGTCATCTTCTAGACCTTCATCAGTGGTCACAGGACGCTGCCCGGGGCGCTGTTGGCTGGATATTTTTTGTGTCAGTGAGGTGTTTTAAAACTCCAGCAGCGCTGCTGTGTCTTATCCACTCATACCAGCACAACATACACTAACACACCACCACCATGTCAGTGTCACTGCAGTGCTGAGAATGATCCACCACCTAAATAATACCTGCTCTGTGGTGGTCCTGTGGGGGTCCTGACCATTGAAGAACAGCATGAAAGAGCATGTAAAGAAACAGATGGACTACAGTCAGTAATTGTAGAACTACAATGCTATGAAAATACAAGCTCCAATTATACAGTCACAGAAAAAAAAACATTAAAAAGCACAAATGACTAAAAGGTTATTATATTAATGTCTTTTAACAAGTATATGCAGATTTTCGACTTGTGCATTTACATACATACTCATAACCATGCCAAGATACCAAAAAACGTAAAACAAAAACGTGCCAACCATACCCAATCAATTTTTTACGCATTTCTAAAGTTTGCTCCTTCTTAAAAGCTTCCTGAGTCATTTTTAGCCTTAAAAGTATTTTATTTTCTGTTAATTTCGGTTAAACTGCGCCGCTATTTTTGCCCTGTCAGCAGTGGACTTCAATTCTTTCAGCCTGACGTAAACAGCGATTTAGGTTGCGTCCCAAATTGCAAACTAGTCACTAAATAGTGCACTAAACACATCGCTGGAGCAGTGACTATTACACATTATGTGAATGTACACGCTTTGGGACGTATCCAAGTCTCAACGCGCATGTGACTCGCTGTATATAATGGTAATCTACGTGTTAAACATTAGGCCGCGTTCCAAATCGTACACTACACCCTATACACTCCGGTCTCTAAATGATGACGTGGTACGCGTGTGTTTATTCAGGAACAGGTACAGAAGTGGTGAATATTCTCACCAGGCATTGCCAATACCAGGTATGTCATTGCATATATTTATTACATACGTTTCACTCATAATATGTATAATTTTATAAGTTATTTATGTAATATGTGCGCTTTTTGCTGCAGAGCGTGTCTTCATTTCTGTGCTAGTCTATGTTGCTATGCTAAATAGCTTGTAAGCTAATTAGCACTAGCTTTGGGTCTGATCTGACAGTCACTTGTAGCTTACATTCGATCCATGCAGTGATCATAGTAAAACCCACATATCATCAGTGCTTGTATGTGCATTGTATTCAATATAATTGCTTAAATGCTACCTGCTCAGATTGAATTTGTAAGGAGTCGAAATTACTCCACTGTTTAATGAGGGAGGGGATCAGTAGATCCACACTGTATTTGTTTATTATGTATTTATTAAGATTTTAAAATGTGTTTTACACTTTGGGTACATTCATGACAGGACAAGTAGTTACTTGTTACACAAGATTCATCAGCGAGATTTCCTCAGTGAGGAAAACCCCCCATCTGACCTTCCCTCCCAAAGACATGGCAAATTGTGTCTGTTAAGCTGCCCGTCCAGGCCGGTAGTACCACTAACATTCGAACTTAAAAAATGCTGCGCACAATAGGGCCGCTCGGGTGGCACAGCGGTAAAAAACACGCTGGAACCAGAGCTGGGATCTCGAATACATCGTATCAAATCGCAGCTCTGCCTTGCCGGCTGAGGATGAGCGGCCAAATGAAAACGATTGGCCTGTTGTTCATACGGGCGGGACTAAGCCAGATGGGGTCTCTCTCTCATGACTGGTGCAATTACGACCTCTGCTGGCTGATTGATGGCGCCTGCACAGAGATGAGAAGAGAGTGCTCTTGGGGTGTGTCCCTCCGTAAACGCAGCTAAGCTGCACTGCACTCGTCAAAGTGTAGGTGATAAGATGTGTACGGCTGCTGCCCACGTGTCGGAGGGGGCGTGGGTTGGCTTCGTTCTTCTCAATCAGAGCAGGGATCGGCATTGGTGGAGAGGAAGCATGACGCAATGGGGCAGTTGGACGCACTAAAAGGGAGAAAAGGGGGAGAAAATGCTTAAAGAAAATATATAATAAAAAAAAAGCTGCGCACAATTGATATTCATTTACAAACCCTAATAATTCTCTTTATTCTACGTATATGTAATCTTTATTTAATTGACAAACGTAGAAAGAAAAGATTTTTAATGTTCGTTACAGTTTGTAAATATTAAAACATTTAGAGTTTGATTCCTGTAATACACTCTAAAAACCATTATGCCATTTCTTCTTGGAAAGCGTCTGATTGGGAATGGTTTTATTTTTCAGCTTGATAACAATCCCAAGCACACCTCTAATGCAGTGAAATTATATTCGGAGAGAAAAACAGCTAATAAATCACTGACAGTCATGGACTGGTCTCCACTAAGTCCAGGCAGAGTCCCAAAAAAGTTGGGCCAGACAGTAGGAATTGCAGGAAACCACCAAAATAGACCTATGGTTAAAAATGGAGACCAAATGAGTATTTTGCATCAGGCCAGAAGTTACAGCAGCACAGTGAAGTACCCTGTAAGGTTCACATTTCGATTCAGGACTTTCAGAGCAAATGCATGTTGATCTAAACGACTCAAACCACCAAAATATACACCGATCAGGCATAACATTAAAACCACCTCCTTGTTTCTACACACATTGTCCATTTTATCAGCTCCACTTACCATAAAACACATTTAGAGTTTTATTCCTGCAATACACTTAATCACTATGCCATTTCTTCTTGGAAAGCGTCTGATTGGGAATGGTTTTATTTTTCAGCTTGATAACAATCCCAAGCACACCTCTAATGCAGTGAAATTATATTCGGAGAGAAAAACAGCTAATAAATCACTGACAGTCATGGACAGGTCTCCACCAAGTCCAGACAAAGTCCAAAAAAGTTGGGGCAGACAGTAGAAATTGCAGGAAACCACCTAGGAAATAGACCTATGGAGACCCAAATGAGCATTTTTTAATAGCTTTTAAATAACATAGTTTATTTCTTGTGCGTACCCCCAGGCACCAGCTCTCCTGTGTTTCTGTGTTGGCTGTAAATAAAATTGTGTTTTTATCTTTATTTCCAGTTCAATCAAATGTTGAACAGGGCGAATTTATTTTTTGTTCTTACGTAATATGGTTATAATGTTTAAATCAAAGCATGTACAGGGGTTGGACAAAATAACTGAAACACCTGTCATTTTAGTGTGAGAGGTTTCATGGCTAAATTGGACCAGTCTGGTGGCCAATCTTCATTAATTGCACATTGCACCAGTAAGAGCAGAGTGTGAAGGTTCAATTAGCAGGGTAAGAGCACAGTTTTGCTCAAAATATTGCAATGCACACAACATTATGGGTGACATACCAGAGTTCAAAAGAGGACAAATTGTTGGTGCACGTCTTGCTGGCGCATCTGTGACCAAGACAGCAAGTCTTTGTGATGTATCAAGAGCCACGGTATCCAGGGTAATGTCAGCATACCACCAAGAAGGACAAACCACATCCAACAGGATTAACTGTGGACGCAAGAGGAAGCTGTCTGAAAGGGATGTTCGGGTGCTAACCCAGATTGTATCCAAAAAACATAAAACCACGGCTGCCCAAATCACGGCAGAATTAAATGTGCACCTCAACTCTCCTGTTTCCACCAGAACTGTCCGTCGGGAGCTCCACAGGGTCAATATACACGGCCGGGCTGCTATAGCCAAACCTTTGGTCACTCGTGCCAATGCCAAACGTCGGTTTCAATGGTGCAAGGAGCGCAAATCTTGGGCTGTGGACAATGTGAAACATGTATTGTTCTCTGATGAGTCCACCTTTACTGTTTTCCCCACATCCGGGAGAGTTACGGTGTGGAGAAGCCCCAAAGAAGCGTACCACCCAGACTGTTGCATGCCCAGAGTAAAGCATGGGGGTGGATCAGTGATGGTTTGGGCTGCCAAGGACTACCGAAGCATTCTGGAGGACCATGTGCATCCAATGGCGGTGCCGCGTATCAGGATGACAATGCACCAATACACACAGCAAGACTGGTGAAAGATTGGTTTGATGAACATGAAAGTGAAGTTGAACATCTCCCATGGCCTGCACAGTCACCAGATCTAAATATTATTGAGCCACTTTGGGGTGTTTTGGAGAAGCGAGTCAGGAAACGTTTTCCTCCACCAGCATCACGTAGTGACCTGGCCACTATCCTGCAAGAAGAATGGCTTAAAATCCCTCTGACCACTGTGCAGGACTTGTATATGTCATTTCCAAGACGAATTGACGCTGTATTGGCCGCAAAAGGAGGCCCTACACCATACTAATAAATTATTGTGGTCTAAAACCAGGTGTTTCAGTTATTTTGTCCAACCACTGTACAACTGTAAGAACTGCATTATTTATTATTGTTTACACAGGCTGGTCTTCGGCATCTGTTGATGGAGTACACGCTCCACTGAAATGACAGACCAGGGCAACAATAATCAGAACATCTCTCGGAACCCGTTCGCTGCCCTCTTCAGTTCCATCGCTGATGCCAAGCAGTTTGCATCAGGCCAGAAGTTACAGCAGCACAGTGAAGTACCCTGTAAGTTTCACATTTAGATTGTTTCGGTTAGCAAGAAGCTAGCAAGAAGGTCCTGGGTTTGATTCCCAGGTGGAGCGGTCCGGTTTCTTTCTGTGTGGAGTTTGCCTGTTCTCCTCATGCCCGTGTGGGTTTCCTCTCATTGACCAAAAGGCTGCCCAAGGAGGATGGGGGTCCCAGCTGAGTCTGGTTCCTCTCAAGGTTTCTTCCTGTATTTTTAAGGGGTTTTTTCCTTGCCACTGTCGCCCTAGGCTTGCTCAGCAGGGGTTTTTGGTCTGTTGGTCCTAGTGTCTATAAAGTCGCTTTGAGACAATGACCATTGTAAAAAGCGCTATACAAAAAAAATTGACTTGACTTGACTAGTCCAAAGACATGCAGTCAGGCAAATTGGAGCACCTAAATTTTCCCTTGGTGTGAATATGTGTGTGTGTGTGTGTGTGTGTGTGTGTGTGTTTGCCCTGTGATGGACTGGTGATTCCTACCCATCACCCGATGAATTGTATGCCAGCGTTGTTGGTGATAATGCCCACATTGGTGAGATCGTGAAGCATGATAAATACAGACAGGTTTTGATTCATCATGCCATTCCTTTTGGAAAGCGTCTGACTGGGAATGGTTTTATTTTTCAGCATGATAACAGTTGTACCCACCACATTGGTAAGCATCGGTAAAACAGGCAATGAATCCTTTATCCAATTAGGGTCCTGCAGGGGGGTTGGTGTTGGAGCCTATCACAGCTTTTCAACGGTGGACGGGGTGCCAGTCCATCGCAGGGCAGACACATATACACACACACACATACACACACCCATGGAGCAATTCGGTGTCTCCAATTAACCTGACTGCATGTCTTTGGACTGTGGGAGGAAACCAAAGCTCCCAGAGGAAACCCACCCGGACACGGGGAGGACATACAAACTCCACACAGAAAGGAACCCAGGACCTTCTTGCTGTGAAGCAACAGTGCTACCCACTTAGCCATCGTGCAGCCCAGAGCAAATACATTTTAGCTAAATACTTGTTTTGTACAGGTACTGCTCCGTTGAGTACATGCACGTGTATTCTTATCATTAATCAGATTATTGTTGTAATGGTTACAGCGGAAGACTCCGGCGAGAGCCAATCCGAGTCTGACAACTCGGTGTCTGACAGCATCGGAGATAACGATGACTCGGCGGCAGATATCAGCCGATCTTTCCGCTCGCGGCAGGAACTCTGCGAGCAGCTCAATGTCAATCACATGATCCAAAGGATCTTCCTCATCACACTAGACAACAGTGAGTATTAACATATTATAGTATGTTCACTAAGGGCTGATTCATCCAGTAATTGGTCACTATTTGCAGACATTTGCATACAGGGTAGCCGATCAGGCACAACAATATGACCACCTCCTTGTTTCTACACCCACTGTCCATTTTATCAGCTCCACTTATCATATAGAAGCATGTTATAGTTTTACAATTACTGACTGTAGTCCATCTGTTTCTCTACATACTTTCTTAGCCTGCTTTCACCCGGTTCTTCAATGGTCAGGACCACCACAGAGCAGGTATTATTTAGGTGGTGGATCATTCTCAGCACTGCAGTGACACTGACATGGTGGTGGTGTGTTTTTAAATACCGTGTCCACTCACTGTCCACTCTATTAGACACTCCTACCTAGTTGGTCCACCTTGTAGATGTAAAGTCAGACACGATCGATCATCTATTGCTGCTGTTTGAGTCGGTCATCTTCTAGACCTTCATCAGTGGTCACAGGACGCTGCCCACGGGGCGCTGTTGGCTCGATGTTTTTGGTTGGTGGACTATTCTCAATCCAGCAGTGACAGTGCTGAGAATGATCCACCACCCAAATAATACCTGCTCTGTAGTGGTCCTGGGAGAGTCCTGACCATTGAAGAACAGCATGAAAGGGGGCTAACAAAGCATGCAGAGAAACAGATGGACTACAGTCAGTAATTGTAGAACTACAGGTGGTTTTAATGTTATGGCTGATCAGTGTATTTTCTGTATTTGCATCTTAATAAAGATCAAATAACTATGGATTGTCGTTGTATTGCTCCTGCAATGAACAGCATGGATCCCACAGAGGTTTTGTGATCATCACACCATGATCTTTCCTAATACCATTGACTGTAAACATGAGATCATTTTTAGCTCCTGTAATGAGATCATTTCCCAGTTTCCCAGAAGTGAGCCAAGTGAGCGTCATTGTTTCTTAGTCATACTAAATAGGACTGCTTTCATCTTTCCTTGTTCTTTTTATTATTCTAATTTGTTATTCTTTTAATACTTGCAGCAATTTTCTCTTGTCTTATTTGTTTTGTACAGTGTCCTTGGGTAGAAGGTGCTAAACAAATATGCATATGCATCCACGTGATGTAAAAGAAAATGGGATTCATCAGACCAGGTCACCTTCTTACATTGCTCTGTGGTCCAGTTCTGATGCTCACGTGCCACTGTTGGCGTTTCGACGGTGGATAGGGATCAGCATGGGCACCCTGACTGGTCTGCGGCACTATTCTGACAGGTGTATTCTGACACCTTCCTATCAGAACCAGCATTAACCTCTTTAGCAATTTGAGCTACAGTAACTCGTCTGTTGGACCACACGGGCCAGCCTTCGAGCCTTGGCCGCTCATGACCCTGTCGCCGGTTTACCACTGTTTCTTCTTTGAACCACTTTTAATAGATACTGACCACTGCAGACCGGGAACACCCTACAAGAGCTGCAGTTTTGGAGATGCTCTGACCCAGTCGTCTAGCCATCACAATTTGGCCCTTGTCAAACTCGCTCAAATCGAGTTTATAATCAGTGTTATTCACTTCACCTGTCAGTGCTCATAATGTTATGCCTGGTCAGTGTATAACAGCTGTTGTTTACTTAGTTGTACTTTATATGCTTTTAGGTGACCCCAGTCTCAGGAGTGGGAACGGCATCCCCCTGCGCTGCGTCTACCTTGAAGAGATGGCAGCCGAACTGCACGGACAAGACTGGCTTGACATGGACACCATAGAGCAGGTGATTGGCTCAATGAACATTTCATTATGTATATTGTTGGCGTTTTGTAAACAAATAAGCGACTAAACAGGTCCTCGTGATCTTTCAGGCTATTTTCGGCAGGCTGCTTTTACTGGAACCGGGTAACCACCTCATCTACATGACTTCCTGCAGCGTAGCGAACTTGTCAGCAGACCGTGATGCTGGGGAAAAACGAGCCATACCCTTTCTATACGCCTGCTACCAGAGAGCAAAGGAAGAGGTGGGCGATGCTGACCTGTTTTTCTAGACCACGTTACATCTTAAGTATTCACTCACCCATCCAAATTATTGAACTCGGGTGTTCCAATCACTTCCATGGCCACAGGTGTATAAAACCAAGCACCTAGGCATGCAGACTGCTTCTACAAACATTAGTGAAAGAATGGGTCGCTCTCAGGAGCTCAGTGAATTCCAACGTGGTACTGTGATAGGATGCCACCTGTGCAACCTGTCAGTGGTATTATAACAAAGTGGAAGTGATTGGGAACGTATAGTGCGCAGAGGTCGCCAACTTTCTGCAGAGTCGATCGCTACAGACCTCCAAACTTCATGTGGCCTTCAGATTAGCTCAAGAACAGTGTGTAGAGAGCTTCATGGAATGGGTTTCCATGGCCGATCAGCTGCACCCAAGCGCAATGCAAATTGTTGGATGCAGTGGTGTAAAGCACGACACCACTGGACTCTAGAGCAGTGAAGACAGGTTCTCTGGAGCGACGGATCATGCTTTTCCGTCTGGCAATCTGATGGACGAGTCTGGGTTTGGTGGTTGCCAGGAGAACGGTACTTGTCTGACTGCACTGTGCCGAGTGTAAAGTTTGGTGGAGGGGGGGATTATTATGGTGTGGGGTTGTTTTTCCAGGAGTTGGGCTCGGCCCCTTAGTTCCAGTGAAAGGAACTCTTAATGCTTCAGCATACCAAGAGATTTTGGACAATTTCATGCTCCCAACTTTGTGGGAACAGTTTGGGGATGGTCCCTTCCTGTTCCAACACGACTGCGCACCAGTGCACAAAGCAAGGTCCATAAAGACGTGGATGAGCGAGTTTGGTGTCCTGACCTCAACCCGATAGAACGCCTCTGGGATGAATTAGAGAACGGAGACTGTGAGCCAGGCCTTCTCGTCCAACATCAGTCTGACCTCACAAATGCGCTTCTGGAAGAATGGTCAAAAATTCCCATAAACACACTCCTACACCTAGTGGAAAGCCTTCCCAGAAGAGTTGAAGCTGTGATAGCTGCAAATGGTGGGCCGACATCATATTAAACCCTACGGATTAGGAATGGGATGTCACTCAAGTTCATGAGCGTGTGAAAGCAGACGAGCGAATACTTTTGGCAATATGACAAATAAAAGCTTAGTGTTGTACTAACGCTGGGACTCAGGGTTCAAATCCCCAGTAGTGCTGTTCACCGGTCAGGTGCCAACATACAGACACCATAGGCTATGTCTAAGGGGGTGTAGGGTGGCCGAGGCCCCACGATGGATTGGCGTCTTGGTCTGAGCAGAGAGTCTGGTTCACCTGTGGCCTTGTCCTACACAGAAAGCTCAGTGGGTAGCACTGTCGCCTCACAGCAAGAAGGTCCTGGGTTCGATTCCCAGGTGGAGCGGTCTGGGTCCTTTCTGTGTCTAGTTTGTATGTTCTCCCCATGTCTGTGTGGGTGCTCTGGTTTCCTCCCACAGTCCAATGACATGCAAGAGTCATGCAAGTGACTTGAACTGATAAAACTTGTGCACCCAGTAATTATGTCATGATTGTAACCAGAGTGTGTAAAACATGATGTTAAAATCCTAACAAATACAAAGCTTATTGCGAAACCAGCGTTCTGATATAATCTAGGATTAGAAAGCTGTCCATCATAGTGGTTTCAAAATCAATAACGTTTGTCCACAAAAAAATCCCACAGGTCACTAAAGTCCCAGAGAAGCTGCTGTCGTACGCCGTGCGCTGCAAGAACCTGACGATATCCAATGCCCGCACAGTGCTCCTTACCCCAGAGATCTACATCAATCAGAACGTCTACGAACAGCTGCTGGACCTGCTCCTGGAGGCCATCAACCGAGCACGTATGTCATGTCCATTATAAGTTAATGTGAAATTGCTGATATTGTGTTTCTTATATCACATAGGAACTCTAGTCCTGTATCGGTTCTGTGTATGTTATACAATATCAAATGGTAGCGGCACTATTGAACTAAGTAGTATAATATAATAATTATAATAATATGGGGACGACACGAGCAGCTCAGGGTTAGAGGGTAAGAAAGACGGATCATAGGTCCTCATAACTGGTGCTACTGCGGCCCCTGCTGGCTGACTGATGGCACCTGCACAGGGCTGAGGAATAATGCCGATGGGGGTGTGGCCCTCCGTACACAGTGCCCGTCAAGTGTATGAACTCGACTCGTGCAGGTGAAAAATGCAGTCTGTACTGACTGTACGTGCCGGAGGGGGGCGCATGTCAGTTGAGAGGCGTCCTCAGTCAGCGTTGAAGGGTCGAATCAGTATAGAGCAGGGGTTTTCAACCTGTGGGTCAAGTGCCTGACCGGGGGGTGTGGCATTACGAGATTTTTTTTAATTCTAAAACTAAAGCAATACATTTTTCACCCACAGGAGACAGATTTGATTAGTCGCACTGACCACGCTCACACGCACGTTTAATGTTATTCAGTTTAGTTTGAAAAAAACCTTCAAAATAGGGCTAACAGTGAAGATAAACCGGTGACTAAAGCAACGACCGCTGTTATAGGACGTGTGTGTGTCTTTAAGAGAGATGCCCTGTTCACAGTATCGATATAAGTGATTCAGGAGTCGATTCATTTTAAGCGCAGCGTAAGTTTCTTTTCTCAGACATCTCTCCGTTTTTACTGTTATAATGAATGTTGCGGTTGTAAATAAACACCAACTACTACAGAACATTTTGTGTGACTTGCTTACCTTAAAAAGCTCAGGCTTAATTATACTGCTTATTACCACAGAGCGGGAGCCGACTCAGAGTCGTTCTGCCTGTGGAGCTAAACGTTTCTGTCAGTCAAAGCAGATGATCCCGAACTAACCAACTTAGTAATTGATGTACTTTTGTCTATGCTTGACTCTGTGAAGTAACGTTTTCTGCTCTCATCTACATCAAAAAGCAAGAACCGCCTACGATTTACTAAAGTGAACCACGAATTTATATAATGTGCTGATAGAATCGGCTCAGATGGGATCGGGCTGTATTGTCTTTTTATAGTAATATTTTCAATCAGCAAAATTGCATCGTATGTATGATGTGCACGTTAATGATGTTATTTTAGCTTGTCAGAAGCTTTCTCTGTGCGGTGGTTGACGAAGGGGAGGGGGCGTGGCGCAAGTGTGTGGGGGGGGCGCAAGTTTGCGGTTGGCACACGAAGGGTGGTATAGAGGATGCAATTGGTGGTATAGAGGTAATTGGACATGACTAGATTAGGGGAGAAAATTGGGGGAAACGAGGGAAAAATAGAAAAATTCAAAAATATGGGGACGACACGGTGGCTAAGTGGGTAGCACTGTCGCCTCACAGCAAGAAGGTCCTGGGTTCGATCCCAAGATAGGGTGGTCCAGGTCCTTTCTGTGTGGAGTTTGCATGTTCTTTCCGTGTCCGCGTGTGGGTTTTATCCGGGTGCTCCGGTTTCCTCCCACAGTCCATACAGTTGCAGACGTAGCCATCCATGTCTGTGTAGCCACCGGGCTGGCCAATAGCATCACTTAGATTTGAATCCGGGATCGTATTTTTTCTGCGAGGCAGAAATACCCTGAACATGGCACCAATCCATCGCAGGGCTTCAGGCATCTCCACGATGTAGCCAGTCTGTGTAGACACCCGGCCGGCTGATAGCACAGCTGGGATTTTAACCCTGCTCTCAGCCATGATGGGCTAGCTTAATAGGCCACTTCACCACCTGAATGCCCCGTTTATATCAACCATGTCTGTCTGGATGCTGATATTTCGATCTTGGTGTTTGGTTCTGACAGATATCGAAGAGGTGATGGAGTTTTTGGAGGAGGTCATCGCTGGACTTTTGGCCGACCAGGAGGTGCGCACTTTCGGTGAGGTGATGGTGCCAGTATTCGATATTATCCAAGGACGTGTGAAGGACCTAGACCTCTGCCAGTTGCTGCTGTACACCTATCTGGATATTCTGGTCTACTTCAGTCGACAGAAAGACATCGCCAAGGTCAGCTTCCTCTATAAAGGGCATTTTTACCTTGAGTTTTGCCTGTATGTGCCCTAAAGTAATTTTTTATTATTTTAAAGTAATAAATCCAGGTCGGCGCATTACATGGGTCATTATTAGCAGGGTCTGTTTCGGGAGTGGCAAAACCGCTTTTGCGCTGCTGCTGTGCCATGCCTCCCTATGGAGTGTGGCAGTGATTGAATTCTGACCCAGTTTGCCAATTACATTTTCAAAGCGCCTCCAATGAGACGAACTTATTGATATGACAAGGTAAAAGTGACCCAGGCAGTACGAACAACGCTTAACTTGAAAAATAAAGGTTAACATGGCTTGTTGTACTAAAATAATGGCCAAGGAATTCCATCAGTACAGAGACACTTATAACCAGTAATAACCATGTTAACCTTCTATGTCTTCTTATAACCAATAGTTGATTTATGCTTTTTGCATAAAAACAAACATCTGTAACAACAGCACAAATGCTTGCAGATAGTCTTCACGCTCCTTTTTACTTCTGTTGCACAACACCCACTGTTGATCATGCATCCTTGGTTTCTGGTGGAAAGGTTCTAAGAAGCCTGAACAGAACCGGTTCAGGAACCAGAGTTCTTTTGGTCACAAATATACTCTATATGTTTATTATTAATTTTTTTATATTGTCTTTATGCATTTTCTCCCCTTTTTCCTCCCTTTTTAGCGCGTCCAATTGCCCAATTGCGTCATGCTTCCTCTCCACCAATGCCGACCTCTGCTCTGATTGAGGAGAACGAAGCTAACCCACGCCCCCTCCCACACGTGGGCAGCAGCCGTATGCATCTTATCACCTACACTTTGACGAGTACAGTGCAGCTCAGCGTTGTGTACGGAGAGACACACCCCGAGAGCACTCTTTTCTCATCTCTGTGCAGGCGCCATCAATCAGCCAGCAGAGGTCGTAATTGAACCAGTCATGAGAGAGACCCCATCCGGCTTAGTCCCACCCATATCTGAACAACAGGCCAATCGTTGTTCATGTGGCCGCTCAGCCTTAGACAGCAGGCAGAGCTGAGATTCGATACAGTGTATTCAAGATCCCAGCTCTGGTTCCAGTGTGTGTTTTTACCGCTGCGCCACCTGAGCGGCCCACTATATGTTTATTAACCAGGGTCTTTTCTTTAAAGGTATTGGTGGAGCACATTCAACCCAAGGATCCATCCAACGGACTTCAGTATCAGAAGACCCTTCTGGGAAGTGTGTTGAATATTTCCTGCTTGCTGAAAACCCCTGGAGTGGTGGAAAGCCACAGCTTTTTCCTCAATCCCTCCCGCTCCAGCCCACAAGAGATAAAGATTCAAGAATCTAACATTCACCAGGTGAGTTCCCAGCTGATCGTAATTTATTGGGACAAACAAGAGGGCTTTGTGGGTTTTACCACCACTTTACCTATTTAGGGTCACGGTGGGTCCAATTCACTGGGCAAAAGGTAGAAAACACTATGTACAGTTCGGCATTCCATTACAGGGCAAACACACTCGTACTTAGGGGCGATTTTGCATCTCCATGTCTTTGGACTGTTGGAGGAAATCTGGAGCTCCCAGAGGAAACCCAATCCACACAGAAAGGACCCTGCAGGGAATCTCGACCTGAGAATCGAACCCAGGACCTTCTTGCTGTGGGGCAACAGTGCTACCCACCAAGCCACCATGCCACCCCCAGCTCCAAAATCTCAACATCTCGACCCCCTTTTCCACCTGAACAGGGTAACCCCAATCTTCATCATCCACTGTTTCTGTGCAGGTAGCATCAACCACCTAGCAGAAGTTGCAAATCCCCTCCCAGTATTTCCACCCTTCGGACAAGCCTATCATTGTCCGTATAGGCGCCCAGCCTGCTGGTAGCAGAGCTGAGATTCGAACAACTTTTAGCTTATCTATTTTATCCATTAAAACATTTCATAATTGCATTCTGTTCTTTGCTTGTTATTAGTTTATGGGCCAGTTTCATGACAAGCTGTACCAGATCCTGAAGAACCTGCTCCAGCAGTCCACCGAGACCCGCCACCTTCTGCTCTCCTGGCTGGGCAACTGCCTCCAGGCCAACATGGGCCGCGCCAAAATCTGGGCCAACCAGATGCCGGAGATCTTTTTCCAGTCGTACGCCTCGGACGCATTCTTCTTAAACCTGGGCGCCACGCTTCTGAAGCTCTGCCAGCCCTTTTGTCGCCCTCACTCCCCTAAACTCCTGACTTTCGACCCCACTTACTGCGCTCTGAAAGAACTGAGCGAGGACGAGAGGCGCAATAGGAACGTGCATGCCAGAGGTAAGTGACCTTTCTTCCTCTTTTAGTGCTGTGTTGTTAGTGGACATTTAAAGGTCAAACCGAATTGCACTTCCCTTTGCAGGGCTGGACAAGGAGACCTGCTTGATTCCTGTTCCTCCTCAACAAACGCTTGAATTTCCACAGTCTTACAGCCTTCTCACAGAGAACCTGATCTTCACTCAGCTTGCCCTCCACCTGGGCTTCCACAGGTCATTGTTTTCTCTCAATTTAACGTAGCCAATTAGTCTTCTGCTGCTGGGGACCCCAGTGGCATCCCAGGGGGTTAAATTTGCCTGACACATTCTCCCGCCGACACGGGCGCAGACCCTTTTATTTGTCCATACTGTGGTAGATTGGTGCTTGAGGCTGGGATCTCGAATACATCGTATCGAATCTCAGCTCTGCCTTGCTGTTGCTGGCTGAAGGCTGAGCGGCCACATGAACAACGATTGGCCGGTTGTTCAGGTCTGCGGGACTAAGCCGGATATGGGTCTCTCTCTGTCAGACTGGTGCAATTACGACCTCTGCTGGCTGATTAGAGGCTCCTGCACAGAGATGAGGAAAGAGTGCTCTTAGGGTGTGTCTCCGTACACAACGCTAGGTGGCACAACACTCGTCAATGTGTGAGTGATAAGATGCATGTGGCTTGCTGCCCACGTGTCAGAGGGGTCGTGGGTTAGCTCCGATCTCCTCGGTCAGAGCAAGGAACGGCATAGGCGGAGAGGAAGCACGACGCAATTGGGCAATTGGATGCGCTAAAGGGGGAGAAAAGTCAGCACAGCAGACTTAGTGGCTAATTCGGTACAGAGATGGGGACTCGCGTCTGTGACTCGAGTCAAAGTCGCACACACGTAAGTGACTTCAGACTCGACTCGGACTCGTTTCAAATGACTCGGACTCGACTCATGACTTGCAAAAATGACTCGTAAACAACAAAAGTCTCTAGCGTCAGCATGTGTTAACGTTAGTTACGTGTGACAATTAACCCCTTTTGGCCGTCTTAACCCGCAACAAATGCAATGGTAAACGCTACAGCCAGATGAAGCGTCGCTCCCTACTCCCTACACTGTTTAAATTCACTTCATTTTTGTTACCTTTGGATTGGAATCTCACTTAAAATGATGTAATACCCTACGTAGGGCACTTCACAGGAACAACTGGGTTGAATGGAACGCTCCTACAGAATTGGCGCTAATGGGTGAAAGAACCGCTTTCTGAACCAATCAGACCTTCTGATTTTAATTTTTAGTAAGAAATGCTGTTATTTGCATTTATTCAGTTTGCGTCACACAGGTGATGTGTCAATGAAACGCTTGATTGGCTTTCTAACGAGTTCGTGTTTTACTTCACAACCGGGAAAAGTTTGGAGGTTTTTAATTATAAGCACATTTACAAAATAACGGATTATATTCCTAATGGGACAACACATGGTTATAAATGTAATAGCATCTGGAAGAACATAAGCTAAGGTAAGCAGTGGTTAGGATTTTTTTTGCTGTGTTTTGGATTTTGGCCGCTGTGCCGTGATTTATCGTGCACTTTTGTTTTGCAATGGAAACAAAACGTATCAGTTTAAGCTTTTAACTGGTACCTTCTTGTTACAGAAATTACATTCATTTGCACAATGACTAGGAAAGTAAAGGCACTGAGTAAAACGTCAAAATACAGTCGCTAATCTGTTGTTGTTTTTTATCTGAACTTACATATTATTTGTTTATTTCTACGCTACATTTCCAATATATGTTTTGTGTAGATTATATTGACTCGTGACTTGACTCGAACTCTAGTCTAAAGACTCGTATCTTTTGTCCTTATTTAATGTGTTCAGGCTGCACGATCAAATGGTGAAAATGAACCAGTCGCTGCACCGGCTGCAGGGCACGTGGCGGGATGCGCAGCTCACCGGAGGTCCGATGGCAGAGCAGCTGAGGGAGCAGTTTGAGCGCCTCATGACCGTTTACCTGTCCACCAAGGCTGCCGCCACCAAGCCCGCCATGCTGCAGAACTGCCTCAACCTGCAGGCCTCCTGTGCCTCTTTGCTGGTTCAGCTCGGTCTCGGGAACCACGGTCCGGAGCACGTCCCCCTCACCTTCCCTCTGCCTTTATTACAGAACAGCCTGCTGTGTTACGTGCCAGGTGATGCAACCACTCGTGATTTACTGTGTGTTTAGAGAAGGCTGTTGAGCTTTATTGAACATTTACAGGACACACTGGGAAGAAATATGTGAACCCTTGTGTTTAATAACCAGTAGAACCTTCAGCTCCTTTAGCAGCAGCAATATTCTGTGCTTTCTGGTATATATTGGACAAATGCTCAGTAAATTTGGCAAGTTCTATAGATTACTGCTGTTTCTTTTTTCCGTCCCTATTTAGACATATCCAATTCCCTTTAATATATTGCGACTCTGGCCGCGGGATGTCCGCAAATTGCCAGGCGCCCCCACCAACCCACACAGATCCTCGCAGTGTTTGGAGAGTCATGGGCAGTTGTAGCCTAGCGGTTAAGGTACTGGACTAGTAATCCAAAGGTTGCTGGTTCAAGCCCCATCACTGCCAGGTTGCCACTGTTGGCCCTTAACCTTCAATTGCTCAGATAATGTACTGTCACAGTACTGTAACTTGCTTTGGATGAAAGTGTCTGCTAAATGCTGAAAATGTAAATGTCATGTGAGTTCAATCGCCTCATTCAAGCAGCGGGAGATAGGATGAACCCCCATCGGACCATCCCACCCTCAAACACAGCCAAATGTGTTATTCAAAGCAACTGAAATCATGAGGGTTGAGGGCCCTACTCAGGGTCTTAACGTTGGAAATATGGTGGTGGTGGTGGGGCTTCTACCAGCAATTTTCTGATGAATAGTCCAATACATTACCCGCTGAGCTAACGCGGTGCTAGTCGGCCAGGTCGCCCCCATTTCTGCTGGTCTTTTGATGTTAACCTTGGGTGCCATCATTTGTGTGTTTATTTGTCGTCGTCATCATCATCATCTTTTCTGCTGGTCCATTCAGGGTCGCGGTGGCATCCCTAGGTGTTCCCAGGCCACCCAGGAGATATAATCCCCCCCCCCACCCAGCAGGTTCTGGGTCTGCCACGGGACCTCCTCCCAATTCCAGGAAGCATGCTAATCAGATGCCCAAACCACCTCACCTCAGTTGGCTCCTCTCCACACAAAGGAGCAGTGGCTTCTCTCAGAATGCTGAGCTCCTCACCCGATCACAGAGAACATGCCCAGTAAACCGCCGGAGTAAACTCATTTTGGCCGCTTGTATCAGCAGTCGTGAGCATGGAGTGTGTCTCAGCTCCCTCTTTACCACTATGGTCTGGTACAGCGACCGCATCGCTGCCGATGCTGACCCTAGCCTACAGTCGATCTCTCGATCCTTCTTCCCATCACTGGTGAACAAGACCCCAAGGTATTTAAACTCCTTCATTTGGGGTAGGTTCTCACCCCTACCTGAAGGGAGCATACCATCTTTTTCCTGGAAATAACCATGGCCTCAGACTTAAAAGTGTTGGTCAGCATGACATAAAAGACTCAATATTAAACAAACCACTTCTTTGTAGAGTTCTTCGTGGAGAACATGGGCGACTTCTTCATATTCCTTCGACGTTTCGCAGACGACGTGCTCGAGTCGTCCTCCGAGAACTTAGAGCAGGTCCTCAACTTCGTCACTATGTACATGGGAAATGTAGAGAGGTGGGATTACACTCCCTTCGTGTCTAATATATGCTCCCTGTTACATATATTGACTGTAAAATGAAAACGCTGTTATTTACTACCAGGATGAAGAATCCTCACTTGCGAGCCAAGCTGGCGGAGGTTCTGGAGGCCGTGATGCCGCATATGGAGTCGGTATCGCCTGGTGCTCCTCAGACTGTCATGTTCCAGAGACAGAGGGTCTTCTGCTCCTACCGGCACGCCCCTCACCTTGCTGAGGCTCTCATCACTGTGTTTGTAGATATCGAGTTTACAGGTGAGTTTTGCTTGATTTGCTATGAACTATACCAGGGCAATCTAACTGGCACCGCCACACTCCAGAGGAATCAATAACACAGCACCTTACAACTTCACACACCCACAGGTGACATAATTCACTCTATATAGTGATCAGCCATAACATTAAAAGCACCTTGTTTCTACACTCACTGTTCATTTTATCAGCTCCACTTACCCTATAGAAGCACTTTGTAGTTCTACAATTACTGCCTGTAATCCATCTGTTTCTCTGCATGCTTTGTTAGCCCTCTTTCATGCTGTTCTTCAATGGTCAGGACTCTTCTAGGACCACCACAGAGCAGGTATTATTTGGGTGGTGGATCATTCTCAGCACTGCAGTGATACTGACATGGTGGTGGTGTGTTAGTGTGTGTTAGTCTGCTGGTATGAGTGGATCAGACACAGCAGCACTGATGGAGTTTTTAAACACCTCACTGTCACTGCTGACCTGTGAATAGTCCACCAACCAAAAACATCCAGCCAACAGCGCCCCGTGGGCAGCGTCCTGTGACCACTGATGAAGGTCTAGAAGATGACCAACTCAAACAGCAGCAATAGATGAGCAATCGTCTCTGACTTTACATCTACAAGGTGAACCAACTAGGTAGGAGTGTCTAATAGAGTGGACAGTGAGTGGACACGGTGTTTAAAAACTCCAGCAGCAATGCTGTGTCTGATCCACTCATACCAGCACAACACACACTAACACATCACCACCATGTCAGTGTCACTACAGTGCTGAGAATGATCTACCATCTAAATAGTGCCTGCTCTGTGGTGGTCCTGTGGGGGTCCTGAGCATTGAAGAACAGGATGAAAGCAGGTTAAAAAATACTGACTACAGTCAGTAATTGTAGAACTATAAAGTGCTTCTATATGGTAAGTGGAGCTGATAAAATGGACAGTGAGTGTAGAAACAAGGAGGTGGTTTTAATGTTATGGCTGATCAGTGTATGTCTCAGATTCCTGACATTAATATCATAAATGTGACATGGTGTTATAAAAACAAACAAACATCATTGATAAAGCAAAATTCATTTTATCTGCTAATGTGTCTCTTTTCTTCAGGTGATCCTCATCAGTTTGAGCAGAAGTTTAATTACCGGAGGCCCATGTACCCTATTCTGAAGTACATGTGGGGAGAGGACAGCTACAGAGAGAGCATTAAGGTAAAACGCATATAATGTCATGTATTTCTCTTGTTTCTTTGTTTTTTAAAAATTCAAATCCGAGTTTGAACCAGTCGGCTGGGCGCCCTTTAGCAGACAAAATTGGTTGCTGGGTGGGAAAAGACCGGAGTAATTGGTTGGGGTCTTCAAAAGCTGTGCAAGGACACTGGTTAAGCAGCCTGAGGCACCTGTACAGAAGTGGAGGAGCATGGAGATCGATTTGTGGCTCTCTGTGCACAACATCCAGTCTCATGTGCGAATACACTGTTGTATGGGCGAATAAGAAGGGGTCAAAGGACTGCGCATCCTTTATGGACACAGTCGGGATCACCAGCAGCGGAAGACAGATTGACTACGCAAAAAATTTTGAGAAAATGCATTAAAAATGATTTTTATTAAAAAAAAAGACCCAATTAATAAAAACAACACTTTGTGTTATTTCAGAACTTGGCTGATTTTGCATCGAAAAATCTAGAGGCCATGAATCCGCCCCTGTTTCTGAGGTTTTTGAACCTGCTCATGAATGATGCCATCTTCTTATTAGACGAGGCCATACAGGTATGAGTCCGGATATCAGAACAACACACACTACTATGTTATTACTACGTTAGTGTCATTGCATTGCTAAGAATGGTCCACCTTCCAAACATCTGGTCAGTCGGGGTCCTATGGAGTCCCTTTTGATTGATTAATAGGGTACAGGTAGCAACAGATGGGCTACAGAACCCATTCACCTGTATGAGTGTACGTACCTGATAGGTGTACCTAATAAAGTGCTCAGTGAGTGTACTACATCCTGTAATGTAATTTTGTAACGGTACTGGGCTAGAGAGGGTAGTAACTGCAGTCTGTTCCAGCATTAGTTATCAAAAGAGCTTCTTAGAACCTTGGTGCTTTTTAGAGAACCGGGACACGTTTCCACCAGTTTTTGGGAGCCGAACATGCGCCATCAACTGTGGGTGTAGCACAATGAAAGTAAAGAGTAGTAACATTATCTGTGAGCATGTGCGCTGTTGGTACAGATGTTTGTTTTAATGCAAAAAGCATCGCTCAACTATTGGCGATAAGAAGATGTAGCAGGTAACTCTGTTCCGCGTGTTTGTCGCCATTGTTGCTTTCTCTAGTGCATCTTCATGAGAAGCATCTACACAAGGGCGAACATCGTGGTTCACCCTGCAAACCCTAGTATTCTTCGGTTCCAGCTTTATGCTGGAAACACGCTGAACCAGTTCAAAATCAAGTTCACAAACAGGAACGGAGCCTGTTCTGCATCGGTGTAAAGGGCTACTTAAGAGTCGTATCCTTCTGCATTGCCATTTTGGCTGGCAGAGAGGGCACGGAGGCGCAAATGATCGTGAGCGTTAATTCGCTCCAGGTGGAAGGTTTCTATATAGATCACGGTTTCTTCCTCTCACACTTGTCAGCTCCTTTGTTGGCACACCTGCTGTTTTCCTGAAGCTGTGTTACTAGGTTTACTCCATTATCAGCTGGTGTGTAGTGCCAGCATACTGGACCTGACAAAGGAACCCCCCTGGGTGGCAGCATAATGTCCCATTTTAAGAGAGGGCCTTGCTTATTAATTCACGTCATGCAAATGGTGCGCCAGTTAGTGTAATTAGGGGACCGAATACGAAGTCTTTGTGCAGCAGAGGCCACAGCAAGATAGCCGTTCATGTCGGTGCAGGCGCCCGTCTGGTTGATAGTAGAGCTGAGATTTGAACTTGAGAGCTCAAGATCTCAGCAGTGCTGGGATCTATTATCTTACTCATAATTTGTCCTCTGTCCCCTCATACGTATGCCCCAGTAAAACCATATGGCACGGATGATCACTATATATGGACGTATATCAGATCCTGCTTTATTGAAACAGTTTGTTTTGTGATCGTTTCCCATAGTACCTGAGTAAGATCAAACTTCTGCAGCTGGAAAAAGATCGGGGTGAGTGGGAAGGTCTCGGCCCTGACGCTCGTAGAGAGAAAGATTCCAGTCTGCAGATGTTCGGACAGCTGGCTCGCTTTCATAACATCATGTCAAATGAGACCATCGGCACTTTGGCGTTTCTCACCTCAGGTAAGATCTTGGATATATCCGTATTTATTGTTTATTGAACTGATATGATACTATATTACTATACTAAGTTTTTCTTGTCTTGTCTCGTCTCGTCTCGTCTTGCTCAGAGATCAAAGGTATCTTTGTCCACCCATTCCTCGCTGAAAGGATCATCTCGATGCTCAACTACTTTCTGCAACACCTGGTGGGGCCCAAGATGGGCGCCTTGAAAGTCAAAGACTTCAGCGAGTTTGACTTCAAGCCTCAGCAACTGGTGTCGGACATCTGCACTATTTACCTCAACCTGGGGTAGGATCATTATATGCATATACACCAAGCAGCCATAACATTAAAACCACCTCCTTGTTTCTACACTCACTTACCACATAGAAGCACTTTGTAGTTCTACAATTATTGACTGTAGTCCATCTGTTTCTCTGCATGCTTTGTTAGCCCCCTTTTATTCTGTTCTTAAATGGTCAACACTACAGAGCAGGTATTATTTGGATGGATCATTCTCAGCACTGCAGTGACGTTGACATGGTGGTGGTGTGTTAGTGTGTGTTGTGCTGGTATGAGTGGATCAGACACAGCAGCGCTGCTGGAGTTTTTTAAACACCTCACTGTCCCTGCTGGACTGAGAATAGTCCACGAACCAAAAACATCCAGCCAACAGCGACCCGTGGGCAGCGTCCTGTGACCACTGATGAAGGTCTAGAAGATGACCGACTCAAACAGCAGCAATAGATGAGTGATCGTCTCTGACTTTACATCTACAAGGTGGACCAACTAAGTAGGAGTGTCTAATAGAGTGTACAGGGTATTTAAAAACTCCAGCAGCGCTGCTGTGTCTGATCCACTCATACCAGCACAACACACACTAACACACCACCACCATGTCAGTGTCACTGCAGTGCTGAGAATGACCCACCACCCAAATAATACCTGCTCTGTGGTGGTCCTGTGGGGGTCCACCATGCAGAGAAATAGATGGACTACAGTCAGTAATTGTAGAACTACAAAGTGCTCCTATATGGTAAGTGGAGCTGATGGACAGTGAGTGTAAAAACAAGGAGGTGGTTTTAATGTTATGGCTGATCAGTGTATCTATAACTTACACACTTTCAACAAATTCAGCAAGAGCTTTGACTTGATTGTATTTTTTGATTTATATTGGGCACAGGGATGAGGAAAACTTCTGTGCCACAGTCCCAAAAGATGGGAGGTCATACTCCCCCACTCTATTCTGCCAGACGGTTCGAGTCCTGAAGAAGATCAACAAACCGGGGGACATGATTGTAGCTTTCAGCCTTCTGGCAGATAAAATAAAGGTTAGTCTTTGGAAAACACTGTGGCTTTACTAAGTTCTGTGTTAGCCTTTTTCCACCGACGTAGAACGGGCTCCATTCTGGTGCGCAAACTTGATTTTGAACAGGTTCCACCAAAAAAAGAGGTTCCAGACTGGCACCGAAGACGTTATAGAGGTTTGGGTGCTTTCACATGAGAAGCTGCAAAACCACTTTTGTTGGTTTCTCTGTTTAGCTTGACGCTGCACTTCTGTCTTTTAAAGTTCACCTGATTAAATGTTGAGCCAGTTTGCCGATGACATTTTCAAAGCGCCTCCAATGAGACTGAACTGTTTGATATGACGAGGTAAAAGCAAACCAGCTATGCTTCTTGCGTATAAACGAACATCTGTAACAACAGCGCAAATGCTTGCAGATAATCTACACGCTCCGCCATCATGTTTTTCTACTCTTTACTTTCGTTGAGCAACATCCACCGTTGATGACGCATGTCTGGCTCCCAAATCCGAACAGAACCGGTTCAGGAAACAGAGCACTATCAGTGGAATGTGTTATGTGAGGTAGTGGTCTTGATCTCAGACCGGCAGCAAAGTGATGCGACAAAGCGGCTCTCATTAATTTTTAGTTAGAGCTACAGATTTCCGACAACAGGAGGCAGAAATAGGATGCTAAAAGGCAAAGCAGAGAGTTAAAATGGACTAAAAGAAAACTGATTTAGTTTATGCGTTGAGTGGTTTTGCAGAATTCAGTAGGTAGCGATGGTACGACCAAACACACTATTGTGCTGGCACAGGACTTTAACAGAAATTGCATTTTGCCCATTTCAGCCCTTTAGGTTTTTAAAACGGTCAAAAAATGTGAATTTGTGACGTCTTTTTCTTCATAATCTAATAATCTGTGCACTCGGATGGTGGTGCAGCATTCTAACATGCTTGCACAACACTCACATGTTTGAATCTCAGCAGAGCCACCGACCGTGTTTGAGGGAGGTTAGGTAACTCACCCTGCAGGTATTAAATAAATATTTGTAATGCTCCTTGGAATTGCATATTTATAAGGAGACACTGGTGCTCTTGTCCTTGTTTATAAAATAGTTCACATAATTTTTGCATTTTGCAACTCAGGTAAAAAGGGGAGATATATGGAATTTTTTTTAATGCATTTCCCCCCTTTTTTTTTGCATTATACTTCCTCTCACTGATGCCAATCCCCACCCTGATTGAGGAGAGCGAGACTGAAACACGCCCCCTCCGACACGTGTGCAGTAGCCGACTGCATCTTTTCACCTGCACGAGGCGAGTTCATATGCGGATCAGCTTTGTGTACGGAGAGTCTCTGTGCAGGCGGCATCAATGAGCCAGCAGAGGTCATAATTGCAGCAGTTATGAGGAGTCCCTTATTCGACTCCCACCCTGTATGAACAACAGCCAAACGTTGTTCATGTAGCCGCCCAGCCCACCCGGATGAGTTTTGCTCTTTCCGTTCACCCTGATCAAACTGGTGTATTCAAGTAATATTAAAATACTTTTTTTTAAATCATCCAAAAGAATAGAAGCAATAGTCCCAAAGTCCACATCCAGACCATTGGTTCCTACACCAATGTTTTACCAATTTAATTTTCATCATCCACTATATCCTGGTCAGACTGGCATCAGGTCCCGTTCCATTCCATCGCAGGGCTGCGAATTATCAGTAACACATTTGCATTGTGCCTCTTTACTAACACTTCATTTCTTGTGTCGCGAAGTCTTTAGCAGACAGACATCAGCAAGAAGAGGAGACCTACTCAGATGCCCCGGATGAATTTTTGGATCCCATCATGTCGACCTTGATGCTCGATCCTGTGCTGCTTCCTTCTTCTAATGTCACGGTCGACCGCTCCACGATTGCACGTCACCTGCTCAGGTTTGTCACATCCTTTGTTATACATCAAGTCGAGTCAAGGGGCTTCATGGGCATTCAAGGTATATACAATTACATATAATGAAACAACGTTCCTTCAGGACCAGGGTGCAAACAAGGAACTACAATAAACACAGGGCATATGTTTGTGTGAGTGTATGTGTACATGTGTGTGAGTCTGTGTGTGAGAGTCTATAACTGTGTGAGAGTTTGTGTGAGAGTCTATAACTGTGTGAGAGTTTGTGTGAGAGTCTATAACTGTGTGAGAGTTTGTGTGAGAGTTTGTGTGAGAGTCTATAACTGTGTGAGAGTTTGTGTGAGAGTCTATAACTGTGTGAGAGTTTGTGTGAGAGTCTATAACTGTGTGAGAGTTTGGGTGAGAGTCTATAACTGTGTGACAGTTTGGGTGAGAGTCTATAACTGTGTGAGAGTTTGGGTGAGAGTCTATAACTGTGTGAGAGTTTGTGTGAGAGTCTATAACTGAGAGTTTGTGTGAAAATCTATAACTGTGAGAGTTTGTGTGAGAGTCTATAACTGTGTGAGAGTTTGTGTGAGAGTCTATAACTGTGTGAGAGTTTGGGTGAGAGTCTATAACTGAGAGTTTGGGTGAGAGTCTATAACTGTGTGAGAGTTTGGGTGAGAGTCTATAACTGAGAGTTTGTGTGAGAGTCTATAACTGAGTTTGTGTGAGAGTATAACTGTGTGAGAGTTTGGGTGAGAGTCTATAACTGTGTGAGAGTTTGTGTGAGAGTCTATAACTGTGAGAGTTTGTGTGAGAGTCTATAACTGTGTGAGTTTGTGTGAGAGTCTATAACTGTGTGAGAGTTTGGGTGAGAGTCTATAACTGTGAGAGTTTGTGTGAGAGTCTATAACTGTGAGTTTGTGTGAGAGTCTATAACTGTGTGAGAGTTTGGGTGAGAGTCTATAACTGAGAGTTTGGGTGAGAGTCTATAACTGTGTGAGAGTTTGGGTGAGAGTCTATAACTGTGAGAGTTTGTGTGAGAGTCTATAACTGTGTGAGTTTGTGTGAGAGTCTATAACTGTGTGAGAGTTTGGGTGAGAGTCTATAACTGTGAGAGTTTGGGTGAGAGTCTATAACTGTGAGAGTTTGTGTGAGAGTCTATAACTGTGAGAGTTTGGGTGAGAGTCTATAACTGAGAGTTTGGGTGAGAGTCTATTACTGTGTGAGAGTTTGGGTGAGAGTCTATAACTGTGTGCGAGTTTGGGTGAGAGTCTATAACTGTGAGAGTTTGGTTGAGAGTCTATGTCAGAATCTCTGTGGGATGTTGTGTATGTGTCTGTTTGAGAGTTTGTGTGGGCATCTGTGTGAGCATCTGTGTAAATGTCTGTGCGTGAGTCTGTGTGAGAGTCTATGTGAGCATCTGTGTGAGAGTCTGTGTGAGCATCTGTGTGAGTGCCTGTGTGTGAGTTTGTTAGTCTGTGTGAGAGTCTGTATGAGCATGTGTGTGAGAGTCTGTAAGTGTGTGTCCGTGTGAGTGTGTAAAAGTCTGTGTGAGAGTCTATAAGTGTGTGAGTGTCTGTGTGAGTGTACAGTGTATCACAAAAGTGAGTACACCCCTCACATTTCTGTAAATATTTCATTAAATCTTTTCATGGGACAACACTATAGACATGAAACTTGGATATAACTTAGAGTAGTCAGTGTACAGCTTGTATAGCAGTGTAGATTTACTGTCTTCTGAAAATAACTCAACACACAGCCATTAATGTCTAAATAGCTGGCAACATAAGTGAGTACACCCCACAGTGAACATGTCAAAATTGTGCCCAAATGTGTCGTTGTCCCTCCCTGGTGTCATGTGTCAAGGTCCCAGGTGTAAATGGGGAGCAGGGCTGTTAAATTTGGTGTTTTGGGTACAGTTCTCTCATACTGGCCACTGGATATTCAACATGGCACCTCATGGCAAAGAACTCTCTGAGGATGTGAGAAATAGAATTGTTGCTCTCCACAAAGATGGCCTGGGCTATAAGAAGATTGCTTACACCCTGAAACTGAGCTACAGCATGGTGGCCAAGGTCATACAGCGGTTTTCCAGGACAGGTTCCACTCGGAACAGGCTTCGCCAGGGTCGACCAAAGAAGTTGAGTCCACGTGTTCGGCGTCATATCCAGAGGTTGGCTTTAAAAAATAGACACATGAGTGCTGCCAGCATTGCTGCAGAGGTTGAAGACGTGGGAGGTCAGCCTGTCAGTGCTCAGACCATACGCCGCACACTGCATCAACTCGGTCTGCATGGTCGTCATCCCAGAAGGAAGCTGACGCACAAGAAAGCCCGCAAACAGTTTGCTGAAGACAAGCAGTCCAAGAACATGGATTACTGGAATGCCCTGTGGTCTGACGAGACCAAGATAAACTTGTTTGGCTCAGATGGTGTCCAGCATGTGTGGCGGCGACCTGGTGAGAAGTACCAAGACAACTGTATATTGCCTACAGTCAAGCATGGTGGTGGTAGCATCATGGTCTTGGGCTGCATGAGTGTTGCTGGCACTGGGGAGCTGCAGTTCATTGAGGGAAACATGAATTCCAACATGTACTGTGACATTCTGAAACAGAGCATGATCCCCTCCCTTCGAAAACTGGGCCTCATGGCAGTTTTCCAACAGGATAACGACCCCAAACACAACCTCTAAGATGACAACTGCCTTGCTGAGGAAGCTGAAGGTAAAGGTGATGGACTAAACCCAATTGAGCACCTGTGGCGCATCTTCAAGTGGAAGGTGGAGGAGTTCAAGGTGTCTAACATCCACCAGCTCCGTGATGTCATCATGGAGGAGTGGAAGAGGATTCCAGTAGCAACCTGTGCAGCTCTGGTGAATTCCATGCCCAGGAGGGTTAAGGCAGTGCTGGATAATAATGGTGGTCACACAAAATATTGACACTTTGGGCACAATTTGGACATGTTCACTGTGGGGTGTACTCACTTATGTTGCCAGCCATTTAGACATTAATGGCTGTGTGTTGAGTTATTTTCAGAAGACAGTAAATCTACACTGCTATACAAGTTGTACACTGACTACTCTAAGTTATATCCAAGTTTTATTTCTATAGTGTTGTCCCATGAAAAGATATAATAAAATATTTGCAGAAATGTGAGGGGTGTACTCACTTTTGTGATACACTGTATGTGTGAGTGTGTATGAGTGTCTGTGTGAGTGTGTATGAGTGTCTGTGTGAGTGTCTAAATAAATACATTTCCAATGCCATTTTTACCATTAGTGGTATAACAGTCTGATCTCTGGTATATCAAAGCTTATCTTATTTCTCTGCAGTGACCAGACAGACCCGTTCAACCGCAGTCCGCTCACCATGGACCAGATCAGACCCAACGAGGAGCTAAAACAACAGATAACGCAGTGGCTGGCCGAACACAAGCAAGGGGGAGCGCCGACGGGACAGAGCGGCTAGTCGACTCGAACTCTTTACTTCCCCCTCTCTTATTCATACACTTCTACATCACACAGTAATGGTGGAACTGACAGAGTGGAATTCTTTGTGAAGGTCGGGTGTAAATATTGAAATGGGACGCTTCCTCATGCTAAAACATCTGCTCTGAAGAATGATCACTTATAATAAAGTAGTCTCGCTGAACAGTCAGCTTTTATACTGCTGCATTTTACAATTAATCATCATTTTATCTTTATCTGCCTTGTAAAGTTTTGAGTTTTTTTTCCCATTTATTGTGTGTACAGACAATTAAAATAAGACAAATAAGAAAGAATAAATTTACTACATAGTACCTAGATCTTCTTCTCTACCTCTGATGCAAACAGGAGTAATTTGACCCAGTGTATTTATTTAATGTTAGATTATTTAACATAAAAAATACTTAAAAATGTTAAACAGTATTGAAAAGACTCTGAGCTTAACCATCTTCAGTACATCTCTTGATTCATTCTCAGTAATCCAGGTACACAAATCCACAAAGTTGAATCAGTTCATCTGGACACGAGTTTGTTGTAGAGATACTCATCCAAGTGACTTCTTCAGTCTGAGCTGGTGGTGAATACCCCAACCTTATATGCAGACGATTTGCATAACGACCGATCACCGCCCATTGCATAACAATGAAACCGGTGAAACTAAACAGCCAATGGCAGAACGGATGGCCCAGCATAGAAGATCGACTCCTTCTGGACACTCACCTGCAAGCCAGCGGGCACTCATTTAATGATGACGATGTGCAGATCCCTGACGAGGAGAAACGCTGGTTTGAATAAGATGAGATATAATTTATTTGTCATATATACATATACAGATGTACAGTACATTGAAATTCTTTCTTCGCATATCCCAGCTTGTTTGGAAGCTGGGGTCAGAGCGCAGGGGTCAGAGCACCAGGGTCAGCCATCGTACGGCGCCGCTGGAGCAGACAGGCTTAAGGGCCTTGCTCAAGGACCCAACAGTGGATGCAAAGCAGAGCCTGGATTTGAACCGCCAATCTTCCGGTTGATAGCCCAAAGCTCTACCAATGGGGAGTCAAAGAGGCCATCTATGTGAAGAGGGAACGACCATCCCTGAACCGAGGAGGGGGCCTGAGAGTACATCTCTCATCATCTTACAATGGCGTAATAGGAGCTATACCCCAATCATGTGTGAAAGTGATTAATGGTCATTGTGATTTGCATATGGACTTAATCACCGGTTTCATTGTTATGCAAATCGTCTGCATATAAGGTTGGGGTATTCACCACCAGCTCAGACTGAAGAAGTCACTTGAGTGACGGAACGTATCTCTACAACAAACTTGTGTCCAGATGAACTGATTCAGCTTTGTGCATCTTCAGTACAGAAATGACTCATTTACTGTAACAATGTTTATAATCTGTTTAACTTCTTATAATTGTTCGTTAATTATTTAATAGTCAAGCAAAATAGGAATGCCATAGCACATTAATACTGTTGAATTATTGCAATTGAGCGTCATGCTGCTTATTTGCTGAAGTAAATTCAAATAAAGAAATATTCTGTAGACTGGAATTGGAAATGATTAAATTATCTGCTTATGTGCTGCATTTTGACATAATGTGCAGTTCTGTTATTTCAGAATTATATACAGAAATTTTCAGAAAAATTGAGACATTTCGTAAAATGCAATAAAAAACATGAATCTGGTGGTTAATGGTTAATTCTCTTGATCTTGAATTTAAAATAAATAGACATTGAGTTCTCTGTGCCAAATATTGATAATAAAAATTACTGTCTAGCCTTTAATCAGGGAATAATCAGGTGTAAAAAATGTCGACATCTCTCATGGTATGGGGTGCATAAGTGCCAACAGCTTGGGTGACTTGTATATGTGTGAACTTACCACTGATGCATTGGGATTTTAGAGAGACATACACTTTGTAGTTCTACAATTACTGACTGTAGTCCATCTGTTCCTCTGCATACCTTTTTAGCCTGCATTCACTCTGTTCTTCAATGATCAGGACCCCCACAGGACCACTACAGAGAGGTATTATTTAGGTGGTGGATCATTCTCAGCACTGCAGTGACACTGACATGTTGGTGGTGTGTTAGTGTATGTTGTGCTGGTACGAGTCGATCAGACACAGCATCGCTGCTGGAGTTTTTAAATACCGTGTCAACTCACTGTCCACTCTATTAGACACTCCTACCTAGTTGGTCCACCTTGTAGATGTAAAGTCAGAGACGATCGCTCATCTATTGCTGCTGTTTGAGTTGGTCATCTTCTAGACCTTAATCAGTGGTCACAGGACGCTGTCCACGGGGCGCTGACAGTGAGGTGTATAAAAACTCCATCAGCATTGCTGTGTCTGATCCACTCATACCAGCACAACACACACTAACACACCACCACCATGTCAGTGTCACTGCAGTGCTGAGAATAATCCACCACCTAAATAATACCTGCTCTGCAGTGGTCCTGTGGGGGTCCTGACCATTGAAGAACAGGGTGCTGTCTCTGTCTTAACTATTTCATATTGCAGACATCAAATATGCATATTAATTTAGTCATGAAAACATTGGAAAATTTTATTTGCCCTTTGTCAGTTAAATAATTACACAGTTATTATCTGTTAACAGTGATTTCATTGAATTAGCTGGTAATAATAAAAATAATAATACATTCATTTTTTCCAAAATACTATATATACCATAATTTCACTATATCAGAACAATCTCAAGTACGTAAAAATCAAGGAGTCAGTGAGCATTTCTCAGTGCCTGCAAATTCAACAGTAATGATCTAAACATTGTAAACCAATATCCCCTTTGTCACTGACAGTAATTGTTTATATGTGTCTTGATATATCCCACAACTGTCCTTCTTGGAATGATGAGTCAGCGTGGCCATTTACAATCACAGTAAGTTCTCATACGCAGAATGACCTCAGTGCTTTGCAAGACCAAGAAGCTACAGAAGTCCTTAGGACTATACTGACATTAAGAACTCGAAACCCAAAGCTTAGAAGATGTACAGAAAGTTCTTTGTCTGTATCATCACCTTTGGCTGGATTACTTTAACTGGTCAGGTTGTATGACCTCAGGAACTTGATCCTGGTCAGGTTTAACCTGTGTTCAGGATTTAGATTACATTTATATTGTTGGTATTTAGCAGACAATTTTATCCAAAAAGACTTACAGTATACCATCTAAGCAATTAAGAGTCTTGCCCAAGTTCCCAATAGTGGCAATCTGGCAGTGGTGGGATTTGAAAAAGCATTCTTCTAATGACTAGTCCGGCACCTTAACCACTAGGCTACAACTGCCCTACCTGAGGGATGCCTTACCTTAACAAGGCACCAATCAATCGCAAAGCAACACACATGAATACAATGCTAATGACATAGAACAAATAGGTATATACACTGATCAACCATAACATTTGATTCTACACTCACTGTCCATTTTATCAGCTCCACTTACCATATAGAAGCACTTTGTAGTTCTACAATTACTGACTGTAGTCCATCTGTTTCTCTACATACTTTTTTTAGCCTGCTTTCACCCTGTTCTTCAATGGTCAGGACCCCCACAGGACCACCACAGAGCAGGTATTATTTAGGTGGTGGATGATTCTCAGCACTGCAGTGACAATGACATGGTGGTGGTGTGTTAGTGTGTGTTGTGCTGGTATGAGTGGATCAGACACAGCAGTCCACTCACTGTCCACTCTGTTAAACACTCCTACCTGCTTGGTCCACCTTGTAAATGTGAAGTCAGAGACGGTCGCTCATCTATTGCTGCTGTTTGAATTGGTCATCTTCTAGACCTTCATCAGTGGTCACAGGACGCTGCCTACGGGGCGCTGTTGGCTGGATATTTTTGGTTGGTGGACTATTCCCAGTCCAGCAGTGACAGTGAGGTGTTTAAAAACTCCACCCATACCAGCACAACACACACTAACACCACCACCACCATGTCAGTGTCAGTGCAGTGCTGAGAATGATCCAACACCTAAATAATACCTGGTCTGTAGGGGTCCTGAGCATTGAAGAACAAAGCATGCAAAGAAACAGATGGACTACAGTCAGTAATTGTACAACTACAAAGTGCTTCTATATGGTAAGTGGAGCTGATAAAATGGACAGTGAGGTGGTTTTAACATTATGGATGATCAGTGGATATATATTTTTGTCAGATTTTGACAAAACATTTTATTGAATTACCTGTACATGTACTGAAAGGGTTTGTAGGGTTAGTTGTACAGTAGTAAGTGATGCTTTTACTGCTCTCTACTGAAGCTGGGAGTAAAAACATCACCAAGTGGATCAGACACAGCAGTCCACTCGCTGTCTGCTTTATTAGACACTCCTACCTAGTCGGTCCACCTTGTAGATGTGAAGTCAGAGACGATCGCTCATCTACTGCTGCTGTTTGAGTCGGTCATCTTCTAGACCTTCATCAGTGGTCACAGGACGCTGCCCATGGGGCGCTGTTGGGTGAATATTTTTTTAGATGTTTAAAAACTCTATCAGCATCCACTCATACCAGCACAACACACACTAACACACAATCACCATGTCAGTGTGAGAATGTACTGAGAATGATCCACGACCTAAATAATACCTGCTCTGTGGTGGTCCTGAGCATTGAAGAACAGGGTGAAAGGGGGCTAACAAAGCATGCAGAGAAACAGATGGACAACAGTTAGTAATTGTAGAACTACAAAGTGCTTCTATGTGGTCACTGAGGTGGTTTTGATGTTATGGCTGATCTGTACATGTACTGACAGGTTTTTTAGGGTTAGTTGTACAGTAGTAAGTGATGCTTTTACTGCTCTCTACTGAAGCTGGGAGTAAAAACATCACCGAGTTGTAGTAGTACAGTGTGTTCACTGCTGTGAAAACGCCACCCCGGAACCTGCATACTGAAAGCCCGGCCGCTTGACGAGAGCGCCAGTACGTCGGAATCGCTGGTTTTGGGGCTACGCCCACCGAGCTCGCTGAACCGAGGGCAGGCAGGCAGAGTGTTAAAATGGCGCACAGCTGTCGGTGGCGGTTCCCTGCTCGACCCGGAGGGAGCAGCAACTCGGGCGCCGGGAGAAAAGCGGGCCGGGTCCGGGTCACGGCTTCACTCCGGAGCGGCTCGGGGCCGGATCGGAACACGGACGGTCTGGGACCGGGCTTCGACGCGGCGCTACGAGTGTCCGATGCGATCGGCAGCAACCTGCAGAAATTTCGGGATGTTTTGGGCGAGTCGAGCGGCTCCAGCAGCGGGGAGGTAAGCTGGACGTTACCTCGGCTGATCCTTCTGTTCTGCTTTCCTGATCGTGTACGGGAGATGGCTGGAATAGCTCGGATTGTTCTGCTTACCTTGACTGGGTGTACAGTTATTTTGCTGCGTAGCTCGCACATGCCTCCCATCCATGTGCTGTTTTGCTTTCTTACTTAGCTTGCTAGCTGGCTAATCACAAGCTGGCTAATATTGTGAGCAACTTGCACTGTTTGGAAAGGGTTATATATGTTTATTTCACATACTTGTACTGCAGATCATATATCATATATATCATGATGCACTAGGGCTTGTATAGACTGGCCCTTCTAGTCTACATCCTCAATGTTTTGACAGTAGAACCGTAGACGACTTGAACACTTAGGTCTTGTTATTTAGCTCCTTTTTAAAGCTTTTTATGTCATATCTAAAAGAAAATGCACGCTTTAAATAGTAAAAAGCCTAAAAACATCTCATACATTATATATCAACAAGCTGTATAATGTAAACATTTAGCTTACCTGGAAAGAATACACGAGTGAATCCATCTAGTCCCAGAACGCATACTACCGTACTAAAAAGCATCAAAGTAGTACGCGACTGTATAATATCGTTGTATGTGTGGTACTATTTTGACATACTACCTAGTACGCTAGTATGCATTTTAAACAGCAGCCTGTGCCTTGTTTTGAAATTAGCCAACTAGCGTTAACGATAATACCACCGTAATAAACGTATAATAAATAAGTCATTACTTTTTACCTGCAACTGTTGTGTATACATTGAATTAAAACTCTTATTTTTAGGGGTTTCTAGTCGAACACGTTTGTTTATCGTGTTTGCTACTTAGTTTGCTAAAGTGGGTGCAGGTTCACAGTCGTTGAGATCAAAACAAGCCAAGAAGACGGGTTGACTCAAACCGTGTTCTGTAATACAATACAGTCCTAATACAGACATTTATGTGCTGTACTATTTTGACATGTATTTCTAATACACTAGTGTGATGTTTAAGACGTAGTCTTGATTTCGTTTTAAAGCTAGCGGACTAGCAATGACGCTAGGCAAACACCTACATACATAGATAGGGTTGAATTATTATATCACAAGTTAACCTTTTGAGTCTGTAAAGTCACGATTTTACGGGACTTTTAGTCTAATTTGGTAGATTGCACTTAGGTTTGCCTCTATGTGTGGTGTTTTACAGCCTTTAGAACAAGCTAGCGTTTCAAGTCGCATACTATCGTACTAAAAAGTGTGTAAGAATGGTAAATATACTGTTGGTGCTACGCGCACTATGTAGTAATGTAGTATGTTTTGTATTTTATCTCTACGTTATCACCAATTACAGCATGTTGCACGTTAAAATAACGACTTTACTCATATATTTAGTTGAAATTGAGTGGTTTGCATGTTCTAAGCGGTTCACTAATGTGAATTAGCAAACTACCGAAATCGAACAGTGTGTCAAAATAGAAAAGACCCAGTTTGTAATCTGCATACTGTTTAGCACATTAGTATGCGAATAAAAGCGGCCCCAGGCTAACTTGAAAACTGACTTGCATCCCTTCCCTGAAGTCTAACGGTGTTTATTCGACTGTTTTGTCATTTCAGTATCGAAACTTTGCTTGTGGTGAGTTCTGGAAATCACCCGCAGGTTGAAAATATGTCTTACGAACGTCTTTTTGTAACCGTATAAGTAACTCGCCCGGCCTTTTTTTGATAGCTTGTGATGCTAGCTTTGATGTAGCACGGTTCTTGTATTTTTCAACGGCCGCTCAGGCCGCATACTAACATATTACTTAGTATGTAAAATAGTAATCACTGAATTGGCGGTGTTCTGACTGTGTAACACACTAACATACTATGTAGTAGAGTAGTACGCTCAGGGATGCAGGCTTCGTTCGAGTTTTTCAGCTATTTTACTTATTATTATTTAGCAGCATAGCACGACTTTTTGCTTTTTTTAGTTTTAATATGCGTATTAGATAAATATAAAATCAAGCAACAAGGTTTAATTCTGTTAACCAGGTAATGCTAACGTTGTTAGCCCGTTAGCTTTTGCTGATGATGCACAGGAACAGGGAGGAGGTGGACATGTTTTTTTTTCTCCATACGTATTGCGTAGTACCAAAACGAATTCGATAAAAAATAGCCACAAAAGTGCAAAACGCCGCATTAAAAACGGACAAGGGAAGCAATGTTGCTGTAAATCAGTGATTAAACTGATTATTTCAGGTACAAGTATGTTTGAATAGTGAAAGAGTGTATTAGCAGGAGCGCGGTAGCTGTGCGTGTGGGGGTGTGTACTGACGAAGCAACTCCATCTTTTCTTCAGTGATGAGCACATGGATTATTCAAACAGGAGAGGAGGGGTCGTGCACCATCACACTCCACACATGTGCTGCTGTATGGGAGATAAACAGGGACAAACATGGCAGATTGGTACTCAGTAGGGCTGCAACTATCGATTATTTTTGTAATCGAGTATTCTATCGATTATTCCAGCGATCAATCGAGTAATCGGATAAGAAATACTTTTGCTTTAATAAAGAGCAAAAATAAATACATATAAGATTAAATAAGACGCGTCTCTTAAAACAAACTGCACATTTTTATTCCTTGCATACAGTACACTTTAAAGCAGGGGTGTCAAACTCACGGCCCGCGGGCCAGATCCGGCCCGCCAACGTCATTTTATGTGGCCCGCGAGAGCTTAAACGACTGTACGATTGTTGTGATGGTTCGAGTCGTTACAGAGACGCGCTTATAATTTAATGGGACACCTGCGCCTTTAAGTGCAACTGTTGACATTGTAGTCATGGCAACTAACTCTGACCTTCGCTGAGAAGCCATGTGACTTTTACGGCGAAAGAATGCGGGTAGTAATGTAAACAATAATAATAAATATAAATAATTATCTTGCAGTATAATACCAAAGCATTGTCTGTAAGTAGTGTCGTTTATATTCTCAGTTGTTTGTATATGTTTAGTGAGTACATCACAGCGTTTTAGTTACAAATTTACCGTAATTAAATACAATTGTTAGCGCTATTTTACGTTTGGTTGAATCTCATATTGTACCAGATGTAACACTTGACTACAGCTGTGTGTTTTTACTGTATTAAGTTCTTTATTGTTTGTATTGTTTGTATTTTTACTTCATTCTGGTGCACACAGTGTATCACACAGCTGGGAAGCAAATAAAACCGACTGTATTCTGAAGAGAGCTGTCTGTCTGTCTAGCTGAGCAAGGGGGATAAACTATTAGTGAGGGCAGAACAATTGTCTTAAAATACACTGTAAAATCCTACATTAACTGCATCTCTCAAAATGCATGCTGATTTTGTGACCTGCAAAGTGACACATCCCGCCAGTAGATGATGTTAAGAAATATTTACACATGATCCTAAAATGTACAAGAAGATAAGTAAGAAAATTAAGCAGAAGGAGGAAATGTAATGAAAGTGAAAACAAGTTTGTGCTTCAGGAAGAGAAAACGGTGCGTCTCTTGTGTTATGAGGCCGCGTCTGTGGTAAAGGAGGACAATATAAATGCAGAATTTAGCCTCCAAGAAAAACAACAGACTGCAGTCTCAGCAGAATACGTTACAATCGGCCCTTTGAGGGCCACAATAATGCTGATGTGGCCCTCGGTGAAAATGAGTTTGACACCCCTGCTTTAAAGAGAACATTTTTGAAATGCAAAAACAAATACATCAAAAATAAATCAAATTATCTTTAGGCATAAATAATAATAAACAATAATACATGAACATTGCCTCGAATTTGTGCAACTTTCAGAACTAAAGGTTTCAGCCACAGCTCACACATACCATAAAGCTTTAATATTTTGTTGGGAGGTTTTGTGGCATTTGTAGGAGGTTCTGCGTTTTTGTGCGTGTACGTATGTGTTTGCCTAAGTCTTCCAAAAAGCCTTTGGTGCTTGCAATGAAGAAAAGTCAGCGTATCAACAAGACGCTCTGATGGTGTGGATGTTGAAATTATCTCAAACTTTCTATGGTTTTCTCTGTCCTGTCTTTCCTGTTCGCTATTTTCTCTCTTTCTATATTTTGCAGTCCGCGCTATCAAATCTCGGCTGCGTCCTAAATCGCTACGTTCACACTGAACAGTACGCAGGAGCGGCGAGCGTGTCCAAATACGTAGTATTCGTTCAACTGTACGCAAAAAGTACCCGGTTTAAGTCCTGTTCAAGTATGAGATTTAGGACGCAGCCCTTGACTTCTTCACGTCACCTGCCCACAGCGTGAACACGTTGTGCAAAAGTGAAAGTCGTCCGTGCGAAACACCGTGAGCTGTATGTAGTTGTATGGAGTAAACGATGCCTCGATGCAAAACAATTTGAATCGATGATTTTTAGTAATCCATTTACTCGAGTTTCTCGAGGAATCGTTTCAGTCCTAGTACTCAGATCGACTTATCTCCTGCTTCCTTTACATGCTTAGCATCATGAGTCAGGGTGGAGACTTGGCGTGCGACCGTTTAGAGGAAGCAGACCTGTTTCTAAAGGTTAAAGGTTTATTTACATAATGTAGATACATCGATCAGCCATAACATTAAAACCACCTCCTTGTTTCTACACTTACTGTCCATTTTATCAACTCCATTTACCATATAGAAGCATTTTGAAGTTCTACAATTACTGACCGTAGTCCATCTGTTTCTCTGCATGTTTGTTAACCCCCTTTCATGCTGTTCTTCAATGGTCAGGGATTGAGCAGGAGCAGGTATTATTTAGGTGGTGGATCATTCTCGGCACTGCACTGACACTGTTGTGTTGGTATGACTGGATCAGACACAGTATTGCTGATGAAGTTTTTAAACACCTCACTGTCACTGCTGGACTGAGAATAGTCCACCAACCAAAAATATTCTAGGCAGCGTCTTGTGACCACTGATGAAGGTCTAGAAGATGACCAACTCAAACAGCAGCGATAGATGAGCGATCGTCTCTGACTTTTCATCTACAAGGTGGACCAACTAGGTAGAAGTGTCTAACAGAGTGGACAGTGAGTGGACACAGTATTTAAAAACTCCAGCAGCTGTGTCTGATCCACTAATACCAGCACAACACACACTAACACACCACCACCATGTCAGTGCAGTGCTGAGAATGACCCACCACCTAAATAATACCTGCTCTGTGGTGGTCCTGTGGGGGTGGATGACTTTATACATCTACGCTTCCAGTTTGTTTCCGTGTTTTTGTTATAACGTCGGTATAGCAATTAAACTGAAGTATTTTTGCCCCGGTAGTAACATCGCTTTTGTTTTTGTGTATTTTTCCCACCATACCGAGAAAACCTCTCATCTGTTAACACTGTTATACTAACACTACCTGGTTAACTAGTGAGCTGTATCTAATCTACACAATATCATATGATTTGCTGCCTATTGAAGCCTACAGCTGTTGTATTAACTGTGCTACGGTATGGCATTATATGAAAAATCCATACCGTACAAGGAATCAAAGCCGGTACACTGAATGCACGGTCATACCGCCCAGCTCTAATGTCAAGATACAGAAACGCCCAGAATTGATACGAGTATGTGGACCAAGGGTTAAAACAACCTAAAGTTAGTCAACAGATCAGGCCCAACCATCTGTAGCCAGTTGTATCCTAGTGGTTAAGGTACTGGACTAGTAAGAAGAAGGTTGCTGGTTCAAATCCCACTGCTGCCAGGTTGCCACTGTTGGGCCTTTGAGTAAAGCCCTTAAACCCTAATTGCTTACATATACTGTAAGTTACTCTGGATAAAAGAATGGGATTTCTTTTAGTTTCAACAACCTTTTTATCCTGGTCAGGGTTCACAGCACTGGGTACAAGGCAGGAATACCCTGGACAGAGCAGGACTTTGGCCAACCCAGGAGTTGCTAATCATGTCTGTGTAGACGGCCGGTCGGCTTATTGTGGGCTAGCTTAATAGGCAGCTGAGCCACCTGAGTGCCATGTGAATGGGATTACTTCTTTTAATACCGTTAAATAACCAGAATGAACCCTGTAAAATTCAGTGAATTATTTGAAACTCATTTTGACAGCTTGTGAATAGTTTAGTTTTATTGTTATATGTTGTTGTTGTTATTGTTATAAATGTTGGGCTGACAGTAGGTCCTCATGTGTTGAATGCAGCATATATGATCAGCATAAATACCTGAGTGACTTTGATAGGGCCAAATTATTATGGTCACATAACTGGGTTGAAGTATCTGTGAAACAGCAAGGCGATAACAGGGAGCCCTAGTAAGTACCCACCGACAGTGGTCCGAGATGGGACAAGCCATTAACCGCTGACAGATTGTTGGGCGGCCAAGACTCATTGATGCCAGAGAACATTAAGGTCATGGTGTTTGTTTTCAGAAAATATTAATACTGGTGATATAAGGTGCATTTGTTCACACGGTGAAGTGACCAGGATGCCTTGTAGGATGGTCGACCGAACTATGTAAAGATCCCACAGATTCCTTCAGATGATTTGTAGTCAATGTCTTAGTGGGTCAGAGTTTTCAGTCTATCTATCTATCTGTCTGCCTGTCTGTGTGTCTGTCCGTCCGTCCAGCCATCCATCCATCTGTTTATCCATCCATCTATCTGTTTATCTATTCTTCCATCCATCTATCTGTTTATCCATCCATCTATCTGTTTATCTATTCTTCCATCCATATATCCATCCATCCATCCATCCATCTGTTTATCCATCCAACCACCCGTCTGTTTATCTATCCATCCATCCATCCATCTGTTCATCCATCCATCCATCCATCTGTTCATCCATCCATTCATCTGTTTATCTATCCATCCATCCACCCATCTGTTTATCCATCCATCTATTCATCTGACTATCTGTTTATCCATCCATCCGTTTATCCATCTATCCATCCATCCATCTATCTGTTTATCCATCCATCCATCCATCCATCTGTTTATCCATCCATCCATCCATCTGTTTATCCATCCATCCATCCATCTGTTTATCCATCCATCTGTTTATCCATCCATCCATCTATCTGTTTATCCATCCATCCATCCATCTGTTTATCCATCCATCCATCTATCTGTTTATCCATCCATCCATCTATCTGTTTATCCATCCATCCATCTATCTGTTTATCCATCCATCTATTCATCCGACTATCTGTTTATCCATCCATCTGTTTATCCATCCATCCATCCATCCATCTGTTTATCCATCCATCCATCTGTTTATCCATCCATCCATCCATCCGTTTATCCATCCATCCATCCATCCGTTTATCCATCCATCCATCCATCCGTTTATCCATCCATCCATCCATCTGTTTATCCATCCATCCATCTGTTTATCCATCCATCTGTTTATCTATCATCCATCCATCCGTCCGTTTATCTATCCATCCATCCATCCATCTGTTTATCCATCCATCCAACCATCCGTCCATTTATCTATCCATCCATTCGTCAATCAGTTTATCCATCCATCCATCTGTTTATCCATCTATCCATCTGTTTATCCATCCATCAGTTTATCTATCCATCCATCTGTTGATCCATCCATCCATCTGTTTATCTATCCATCCATATGTCCATCTATCTATCTGTTTATACATCCATATGTCTATCTATCTTTCTGTCTGTCTGTCTGTCTATCCGTCTGTCTATCATCGAAAAATAATCAGGAATGAATCTGTTTTACATAAGGTTCAAATAAGGTTAACACAGTAGGTAGGGCACAGCAACAGGGTCTAAGAAACTGGGTTCAAACCTCATCTCTGATATCTTTCTGTAAAAAGTGTGACATTTTGTTTCTGACTTTTTTCTGGATGCTCCAAATGAATAAGTGAGTAAACAGATGTGTGGTGTCTCTTTGTTCATGATGTGTTCCTGTCTTGTAGTTTTTGTTTACAGACTGTGCTGGAAACACTGGGAAATCATATAACAAACGGGCTTAAGGAAATATTAAGCCAGTCTATTAGTAAGCACCATTCCTTCCACTAAAATATACCAGACATCAGCACATTTTTTTTGGATTTTTCCACTTTGACTGTTTGGAATAAAAGAAAATCAGTCCAGTATTCTTGACTGTCCATCTGCTCAGGACGGATTCTAAAAGTGCACTGGAGTTAAAAAGAATAGGATATCCCAGTGGAGCTTGTGGCTTATGGTAGTTGCATACACAGCGCTATGATTTCATTCATGCGCGTGGCCAGGATTGTTCGCGCTCATCACGGCCTGCTGAGCTCACCGAGCTGCTAGAGGCCTGCATAGTTAGCAGACAGAAGGGTGCTGAACATCTAAGTACTGATCTTAAATCCTACTGCTTGGTTCTGTTGGGTTCTGGGTAAATGGAGTCTTTTACCATCTACTGTTCATAATATTGTGAAAAGATTTAAATGACAGCATTAATCCAACACTGACATCCCTAGTTTCTTCTGATTGAACACTGCTATATGGACTAAAGCAGTGCTTCCCAACCTTTTTGGACCACGGACCGGTCTCATATAAAATATAATTTCACGGTCCGACGGGGGCGGAGGGACTTAGATAGAATAGAAGTAGAATAACTATACTGCTCACAAATAAGCTCTTTTTGCTGCAACAAGATGCTGCTTCCACCTGGGGGTGATATGAGACGATAAACTCCCATGTGTTGGAAATAAAAGCAGTGTTTTCTTGGCTGATGTAGCGATTTCTTATTATCTTTTTAACTTGACAGCATTACTCGAACACTGACATCCCTAGTTGTCTTCTGATTGAACACTGCTATATGGACTAAAGCAGCGCTCTTCAACCTTTTTGGACCACGGACCGGTCTCACATAAAATATAATTTCACGGACCGTCGGGGGCGGAGGGACTTAAAATAGAATAACTATACTGCTCACAAATAAGCGCTTTTTTTCCCGCTGCATTGAGATGCTGCTTCCACCTGGGGGTGATATGAGATGATAAACACCCATGTGTTGGAAATAAAAGCAGTGTTTTCTTGGCTGATGTAGCGATCTCTAATTATTTATTCTTTCTGTGCGGCCCGGTAATAAATGACCCACGGACTGGTCCACGCCCCTGTGGCTGGGAACCTCTGGACTAAAGCATTGGGACAACAGTTGTCAATGCGCTGGATGCTGCATTCAAGCCTTACATCACCAAGCACAATGCCGAACGTTGAATGGAGTGGTTTAAAGCACGCCACCACTTGACTCTAGAGCAGTGGGAATGTGTCCTGTGAGGTGACAAAGTGGACTTCTCAATCTGGCAGGCTGATGGACGAGTCTGGGTTTGGCAAATGGCAGGAGAACGCTGGTTGCCGTAACTGTGAAGTATGGTGACGGTTGGATAATGCTATGGGGTTGTTTTTCAGGAGTTGCCCCTTAGGCCCAGTGAAGGAAAATCTTAATGCTTCAGCTTACCAAGACATTTTGGGCAGTTTTGGTAAGACTCTTTTCTGTTCCATTGTGACTGTACCTCAGTACACAAAGCAAGGTCCATAAAGGCATTTGGTGTGGAAGAACTTAACTGGCCTACACCAGTCCCGACCTCAACCCTTTCAAACATCTTTGGAATGAGCTAGAACGGATATTGTGAGCCAGGCTGTCTCGTCCAACATCAGTGTCTGACCTCACGAATGATCTTCTGGATGAATGGGCAAAAGAAACACAATGAAACACTTCAAAGTCTTGTAGAAAGCCTTCCCAGAAGAGTTGAAGCTGTTATAGGTGCAAAGGGGGGATTCCATATTAATTCCTAAGGATTTAGAATGGGATGTTGTAGAAGCCCCTGTTGGTGTAATGTGTCCCAATACTTTTGTCCATATAGTATAAACTACAAATGAAAAATCTCTAAGCAATGACAGTGCGAAAAAACAGTAATAAAAAGCGGATATAATTTTGCTCATGATATTATATGCGCATGTTTAGCACTTAGATGCCGTGGGATGCATTACGAATGTGTAATAACTGCATTATGACACCCTAAATTCACCACAGTAGTAGCAAACCACAGTAGTAGAGACGCAAATACTAAAACCACACTTAAATTAGCAGTTAGCTTGAATTAGCAGAATATGAGATACAATATTTTGTGAGATGGGATGTAGCCAAAATGGGATGGCAAGACATGGCATGTTTAATTAGTATATTTATTAATATTTATACGTTTTATTGTGGTATTTCTAAAGGTAAAAGTCTACAAAGCGCAAGTATAGATAAGTAGTAACAGAGCACAGAAACATCGTCTCCCTGCTATGCTATGCTATGCTAACAAACACTATAGCTCCACTCAGAAGTCTATAGCTAGTCTATAACCGATAGCCTCAAGCTGTGGATAAGTAGTAACTAAGCAAGTTTCTTAAAACAACCAGTATTCCTTTCATGCTATGCTATGCTAAGCTAACAAACACCGTAGCTCCACTCAGAAGTCTATAGCTAGTCTATAAATAACAGCCTCAGCCTGTGGATACATAGTTGCTAAGCACAAACAATTGTAGTTTCTTAAAACAACCTGTCTGACTGCTATGCTAAGCTAAGCTAATAAACAATGAGGCTGTACTTAGAAGTCTGTAACTAGTCTATAGCCATTAGCCTCAAGCTGTGGAGAAGTAGTACCTGAGCATATAAATACTGTAGTTCCTTAAATCTGCCTGCAATGCTATGTTACGCTAACAAACACTGTGGCTCTTCTTTGAAGCCTATAACTAATGTATAACTGATAGCCCCAGACTGTGAATAAGTAATAACTGAGCACAAAATTGTAGTTTCTTAAAACAAGCGGTCTGCGTGCTATGCTATGCTATGCTAACTAACACTGTAGCTATACCAGAAGCCTATAACCAGCCTATAACCAATAGCTTCAAGCTGTGTATAAATAGTGTTCGAGCATAAAAACTGTAGTTTAAAAAAAAAAACAAAAAACATCTGCCTGCTATGCTACGCTAAGCTAACAAATAGCCTCAAGCTGTGGAAAAGTAGTAACTGAGCATAAAAAAACTAGTTTTTAAAAAAAGTTTCTTAAAACTTCCAGGCTTTCTGCTATACTGTGCTAAGCTAACCAACAATGTAGCTCTTCTCAAAAGCTTATAACTAGTCTATAACGATAGCCTCAGGCTGTGAATTAATAGTAAGTGAGCATAAAATACTGTAGTTTCTTAAATCTGCCTGCAGTGCTATGCTATGCTTTGCTAACAAACACTGCAGTTTCTTAAAACAACCAGTCTAACTACTATGTTATGCTATGCTAAGCTAATACTGTAGCTGTACTCAGGAGCCTATAACTAATCTATAACCAATAGCGTCAAGCTGTGGATAAGTTGTAACTAGGGATGTAACGATGTAATCTGTATTTGTGCTTATCTTTTATTTATCTAAATAATGAATGTCCTTTTATTTCTGAGGTAGGTACACACTATGCCAAATAGTGCTTATTGTGTAAAAAAAAAACTTAAATAAATTTAAAACATCCAACATTATATAAATAAATGAATAATACAAATAAAGAAGGTATCCTCGCATAAATAAATTTGGCTGGAAAATTCCGAACCTGGCAACTTTGTGAAGTGCCATCAACCAGGCGAGGTGAATAGCGCCAGCGCCCTCTACTGTTTGAAGTGAATATCGATTCATCTTAAATGAATAACCGATTCGAATTGTGGCACATGTGCACCGATTTTCAACCGTCTTGTGGTGCATCGTTACATCCCTATGTACTACGACAGGGTATTTTCACGTGTGCACATTTAAATCTAAAAATTTTCTATTTCTTGGGATGGCAAGATGTGTGAACGATATTAAATAAAAAATTCAGGTCGCTGGTGGATCGTGTTGTCAGAGCCACCATTCGGCTTCCTCTTAGTTTTCAGACTGAGCACTTTGCCAGAGCAGAATGAAGATCACTATCAAGGCCTCACACAAAAGAAGAGCTGAATAGATACTGCAAATGAATGCTTTGCTCCACTGGTTTCAAACGAATGGTGTAGCTTTCCTTATACAGAGCAAAAAAAAGGTCCAGCAGGTGTTTGGCCTATTTATGTGGAGAGGACCCCGCCCCCCCCAGACAGCATGTGGATCATAGCAGGAAGCTTTGTGTCTGCTTTTATCCCAGACTTTAAAAAGCGCGGGTGGCTGAAAGAGCACAGGCGAAGATATCAGAGGATGAAGGGCAAAACCCTCCTCCCCTTGGGATAGCCTTGGGAGGGAAGCGGGTGCAGACCCCTCCCTCCATGGCTTTATTTAACTTTTTTTTTTGTCACAAGAGTTTTAGTCTTACTTTAGGGGGTAGGGGGTAGGGGGTTGGTTTGGAGGCTTTGTGGAGGCAACAACCATTTGAGTCCTTAGAGCTGTTGTCTTTCTTCATTTTTATGCCCCCTCATTACACCTAACACACAGCGTGGTTTTGTTTTTATAACGCCTCTGTCTTAAAGCCACAGCTCTCCAGTTGCGTGGGCGTTAGGTGTTGGAACATGCTCTCTGTACAGACTCGGAGCTACACGATAACTGGTACATCAGATGCATGAGGTTTATTTGCATAATGTAAAGGGAAATTTCTCCAGGTGCTTTTGAAGTCATGAAGGGGCGAGATGATGGCCAATCAAAGTCGTCAGGAATTTCCCTACTTTTATGAGGTTTTGTTGGGGGAAACAACCAGAGTGAATTTTTTTTACACCCTGTTCTTTTCATTTCTAGTGGTTAGTTATCTTCTTAGCATTAGCAGGGCTCTAGACTAACTTTTTGCACTGGTTGCACTGGTACGCCTAACTTTTTTTCTTAGGTGCACCAGCACAAAAGTTAGGTGCACCCTAATTTTCAACTGCATCGCATTTAACACCTTAGTTTTACAGGTTCACTTGTTTTTTCGCTGTCCATATAGGCAATATTGACTTGTAAATGATTAAATAACAGTCTGGTCAACATGGCCTCGTCTGTTGATGTTTGTTGCTGTCTGCCGCTGAAAGGCAGTGGGGAGAGGGGACCCATGGGCAGTGCATTTACTGCGGCATGTAATGTGTTTTATAGATGCATTGTGCTTTTCATCCTTTCAATTCAAAATGTATTAGAACCAGTCACAAATACAATTTTGACGGCCATGGTTTTCCCATGCTCTTTACAGTTAATTATAGTATTATAATCTCATTATAGTACACTATTATAAAAATTATAACAATAATAATAGCGTATATCTATTCATGTATGTATGTATGTATATATATATATATATATATATATATATATATATTTTTTTTTTTTTTTTTTGTGTGTATGGGGCTCTAGTGTTAAGAGTGTAATCTTAAATAAAGTGCATTATATTATCGGCTTTACTGGATCTTTTACACAGATTCCCAAAATCGATTGCGGTGCACTCATTGTGTATTTTGATTACATGTATTCTAACACTTCACTGTCTTTTAGTTATTTTTATATTTTACTTAACGAAAATATTATTGTGTTTTTACTTTCGCTATCGTCGCACTTAACCGCTAGCATTAGCCTATTGCTACTAGAGGGTCGGCTCACCACTGTTACGGGTCTCTTGCTGTGTGGTGATGAATGTGTGGGAATAAAAGCAAACGACAAGGTAGACTTCACTGTAACGGTTTAGTCAGGACTTCAGTAAGCGTTACAACACTTTAAACTGCCTAGCTCCAGAAACCGAACTTTTATACTTTGGCCGTCCGGCGAGTCTCATATACAAAACTAAACTAACTGAACGTCCGGTGCTGCATTCTGATTGGTTGAGCTGAATGTCGCTCACATATCACCGATACAATATTGTCCCGCTCTTCACTGTCTCTGATTGGTTTAGACCATGATATGGGCCTAATGTGTGTCTGTTGTTGAACCACGGGAAGACTTTCAGAGTAGCGGAGACTTTTTTCCCCTTGAACTGCTGGTCGCACCGGTGCGACCTGAGATTTTTTTTTAGTCGCACCATTGAGAAATTAGGTCGCATGTGCGACCAAGGTCGCACTCTAGAGCCCTGATTAGATTGTTTTGAGAAGTATGAGCTTTCTTTTACTACGGAATCCAAATTTGTGTGCCTAAACATGCTATAGAGCCATATTAGATAAACTGTTGTAGAAAGACTCACCATCAGGCTGATTCTGGCCCCAAGTACAGAATCAGAAATACTATGGAAAAGCTATTGAACAACAAAAAGGGAGCAGAAACACACAATAAGTGTGATAAATACTAGTAATTAAAAAGGAATGTATTTGTTTTTTTCAATTCCTAGTAGAGGATTTAACACAGAGACTAGAGAGTAAGAGCAATAGGTGCAACTGTGACCTGGTCAGCAGCCAGCTACTCGATCCACCAATGTACTGACACATAATCACAGCCCTGTGCTGCTCTCTGAATCTAAACTAAAGGAAAAAAGGAATGGAAGAAGCAAATCGATTTGATTGAGGGATTCAGTAGTGGAAAAACAACTGCCTTGGAAAACGCTAGTCGGCCACCGCTGAGATTTGAACCTTTGTTATCAGTCGGCAAGACGTATAAAAGGGAAGCGCTTTGCTCTTTTTCAGTTTGACCGTTGTACAGTATAGCCCCCTGACTGTTGGGTGGTCATTTAATTTCTAATCCACTTTGTGTAGTCCTGCTTGTAGGAAAGCTTGAACCTCAGCAGACAGGCAGGATCGGAAGAAGTAAACCAGGGAGTTGACTCAATGAACCGATTCAGGGGATTCAGGGATTCAGTAGCGGAAAAATAGCTGCTTTGGGAAATGAGTCGGCCGGACGTCTATACAGACATGATTGACTCTGTCAGAGGGGAGGATGTCTGATGCCCCGGGATTGATTGTCGCCCTGTCTAGGGTATTCCAGCCTTGAACCCTTGTGTGCGGTTTAAAACTTATGAATGGTTTATTTCTAAAACAGTTAAAATCAAATCTGTGAATCAGAGGGAGGAATTTTTAATCCCTGTTCTATTGTATGATGGGGTAACAAACCGTACAAAGCAACAGATGGGCAACAGTGAGTAATTGTATGCCCAAAAAGTACATCTATACAGTGTTTAAACCTTTTTATAATTCCGATGCAGACATAGACGCATGTAGGACTAAATAGTAGGGATGTCCGGGTCGATCAAGGCATTTTTTAACTGATCGATATCAGCTTCGCTAAGGCCGATCCTAAGCCCGATCCTTCGTTTTACTTCAGCATGTCCGCTGTGTGGAAATACTTTAAATTGGAAAGTGAAACAAGTCCAACAGCGAAGTGTAACGTCTGCAATGCGAGCGTTTCACGAGGCGGTAGGAGCAGAGCTGCGTTCATTACTGTAGGATTTTACTATTTATATGGTGTGTGAGTCCAGGATCACTCCGGTTTACAAATCAATATCTTTTAATCCGAGTATGAAAACTTCAGGACCATAACGTACAGCTTTTACGAGTTTACGTGTTACAAGACTGAACGACATCTCAGTATCAAGCGCTCTGATCGGCTTAGTTATGTAACCGAGCGTCGTAGTGATGCACTTGCCTAATAAAGAAATAAATACACGGTATATTCACAAATTGTCAAGAGCATAGCACTTTATTAACTTCTTCTGTTACGGTACCGAATAGCGGACAGTTAGTCATCGCGTTAGCCAAGCACGCTATTACATGCACTATGGAAGCCCCAAAGGGTCAAAACACACTCACTTCGCGTAGAAACGTCCATCAAACCGTTGTCACAATACAACCACAGAAAAGTTTGTTACAGTTACAACACGCATACAAGTACGGTGGCTCATAAGAAACAAACCAGATATCATTTAACCAAACGATCTACAATTACTACCAATTTGATACGGCACCTAAAAAATAAACACTCAGTCGAATACAGCGAGTTTATTATTATGTGATGTGATGAGGAACCGGCTGTCCGCTAACACGGCAGAGATGCTGATTTTCCTCAAAAAGAACCTTCACTTCATTTTGAGTGTTTTAGTTTTACTACTACAATGCTGCACTAAGTTTGTTTACTTTTATTTTGTAAAAATAAAAGAACATTAATCCAGTGTACATGTTTAACAACTGAATAGCTCTGCAGTGCTGTAGGAAAAGCTATTGCTTAATCTGAATAACTGTAATGTACTTGAAGTGTGCACTGTGTGAACAGTATTATCTAGTTCTTATCTAGACAATATCTAGAAAATACAAGTATCGGTTTCGGGATCGGGAACAAAAAACGTGATCGGGACATCCCTACTAAATAGGATCCAACATAAAGGATTTGATCTAATCCAGCAACAGCTGTCAAAACTCTGGATCCCTATGGTTTAAAAGTAAAAGTGGGTTCCACATTTCATATATGTTCTGTCATGTGTCCGGACGTTTACATTTAATGATCTGTTACGCTGCTTGATGTGGATTTGTAAGTCTACAGTGATTATAGCGTATAGTACAGTACAGTAGCATAATAGCATAATAAGTGCTTTCTTACAGGGGTATAGTTTTACTGCACGTGCCAGTTTCTGCCTAGTTCTCAAGTTTATTGCAGTGTCTCACTTTCCAGGGTCCATCTAGCGACCATCTGCTCAGTATGAGCTACACCATGACCCTATGTAAACAAACAGGCTGCTTTTAACCTTTTGTTAACTAAAGTGGACAGATGGCCCCAAAGGGAAGCACTTTGCGCTTTTTCAGTTTGACCATTGTATAGTTTGATTAGCCCCAGACTATTGGTTGGGCATTTAATTTCTAATCCACTTTGTGTAGTCTAGCTTGTAAGAAAGCTTAAACCTTGATGTTCTGTTAGTGTTTGTTATGGCAGGCCATATTCAAATCCGTTTGCCACACTCTGGACCTTCCAGTTTTCCACTCAGACCAGGTGTCTATGCGTTTGCCATTCGCACGGACACGTTCCCGCGCCCAGCATCTCCGAGCTCTATAACCGTGGGCGTTGATTGGGCATCTCGGCCTGCAGCGAGGAGTCAGAAACTTGTCGTGCGTAGGCGGTGTTGTTTAGATTAGCTTTTCATTCGTGCTTGTCAGCGGCGGAGCTTTTTTTTTTTCATCTCTGCATCTGCAGCTACTCTGTGGTCAGAGCAGCACCGTGCCCATCTTTCCTCCTCCTGCTCGCCTCTCTCCTGTCGCTGGATATTGTTTACATCTTGCAGTTTGTGCCATGTATTGTGTGTGTATGCTAAGTGAGAAAGCGTGAGAGTGCGCCTGGGGCAGAGTCGCGCTGTCACCACTGATGCCATTGTGACTCAGAGCTGCAGTGCTACATTACTACGTAACTACAATTATTAGATGAGGGTACTTTAAAGCAGAAGAGGGTACTTTTACTACAACTCAGGCAACACAAACAACGCATCAAAACGAAACGCAAAACAAAATATGCTTAATAAAAATGGTGGCAATCTGGTCCCACTGTGGTTTACAAGGACGCTCAGGTGGCACAACGCTGGGATCTTGAATACATCGTATCGAGTCTTGGCTCTGCCTGCCGGCTGGGCTGAGTAGCCTCATGAACAACAATTGGCCTGTTGTTCAGATAGGGGTGGGATATTATATTCATTCGTAACTAATGCAATTACGACCTCTGCTGGCTGATTGATGACGCCTGCACAGAGACGGGAAAAGAGTGCTGTCAGGGTGTGTCTCTCCGTACACAGTGCTGATCCGGAGTGCACTCGTCAAAGTGTAGGGGACAAAATGCATACGGCTGCTGTTCACGTGTCGGAGGGGGCGTGGGTTAGCTTCGCTCTCCTCGATCAGAGCGGGGATCGGCATTGGTGGAGAGGAGAGCTTAAAAGACGTATGGTTGTCTTAAAATACACCATAAAATCGTAAAATCGATACATAAACTGCATCTTCCACAATGCATGTTGATTTTGTGACCTGCAAAGTGACCGCATCCCGCCACTAGATGGCAGTTTACCATGTCTGCCTTTATACTGGAGCGTAATGCAAAATATCCACATCATTTTTGTAAAAAATGAATAAATAAATAAATAAACATTGTTACACACAGATCCACATATGCAAAGCTTAACATGCAGTCCATACTGACCAGGATGCTAGCCCACTACTAATTACACAGACATGGTTGGCTATGTCTGGGGAGGGTGATCATACAGCATAGCCAGTAAGAGGTGCACTTGTCAGTGCATTCTCAGTGCTGGTTTCAAGCCCAGATAAAAACGTAGGGTTGTGTCAGGAAGGGTGTAACAGTGTACCCTCTACGTCTTAGGATCTTGATCTTTTCCTCTTGCCATCTGTGAGTTCAGAGACTCCTATAGGGCAAGAGTGTTGAAGTCGGCACTCTATGCAGGCCAGTCAAGTTCTTCCACACCAGACACACCCAACCATTCCTTTATGGACTTTGCTTTGTGCACTGGGGCACAGTCATGCTGGGGACTTCAAGGGACTTCCCCAACCGATCACCACAAAGTCTGCAGCATGCAATTGTTCAAAATGTCCTGGTATGCTGAAGCATCAAGATTTATCTGCACGGAAACTGAGCCTAAAAAAAACAAGCCTACAGTATTATCGCTCCTCCACCAAACTTCACAGCTGGCGCAATGCAGTCAGGCAAGTGATGTTCTCCTGGCATTCGCTGATCCCAAACTTGTCCATCAGACTGCCACATAGAGAAGCCCAGTGGTGGTGTACTTTACACCACTCCATCCAACTTGGCATTGTGTTTGGTGATGTAATGCAGCTTGCACGCAGCTGCTCGGTCATGGAGACCCATGCCATGAAGATCTTGGCACTCAATTCTTGTGCTGATGTTAATGCCAGTCATCGAGTCAGCACAACGTCGGCAGCTTTTATGCACTATGCGACTCAGCACTTTATATGATCTGCCACTGGGGCTGAGTTGCTGTGGCTCCTGAACACTTTCACTTTTAATAAAGCCACTCACAGTTGATCGTGGAATATCTAGGAGGGAAGGAATTGCACAGACTTACTTGAATTTTTTCTGTTTCTCCCCTAATCTTGTCGTGTCCAATTACCCTGACTGCGTCCTCTATACTGATTTGACCCTTCACCGCTGACTGAGGACGCCTCTCAACCGACATACGCCCCCTCCGGCACGTACAGTCAGTACAGACTGCATTTTTTACCTGCACGAGTCGAGTTCATACACCGACGGGTACTATGTACGGAGGGCCGCACCCCCATCAGCATTATTCTTCAGCCCTGTGCAGGCGCTACAGTTACACCAGTTATGAGGACCTATGATCTGACTTTTTTACCCTCTAACCCTGAACAACAGCCAATCGTCGTTCATGCTGCCGCCCAGCCTAGTCAGAAAGGCAGAGCTGAGATTCGATACGATGTATTCGAAACCCAAACTTTACCGCTGCGCCACCTGAGGGGCTTGCACAAACTTACTTGTAGCAATGGTGGCATCCCATTACAGTACCACAGTCAAACTCAGTGAGCCATTTAGAACGACTCAGACTTTGGCTAGACTGGTTTTATACATCTGTGGCAGTGGGACTGATTAAAACACCCAAATTCAATGATTGATAGGTGTGCCCCAACCCTTTTGATGCCCTGTGCAAATTGGCAATCTATCTAGAATGTATTTTTGTCTTAAGTCCAGATGTGATTTAAGTAAGATAGTCTCCTTGCTTTGGAATTATGACCTACCTACACTTTGGTGACAGAATTAGATCAGATGAACTATCTCTGGCTTTCGGGATGTGTTACAGCAGTATCCCTAGAGGTAGGGATAAAGTAGGCTGTAGGGAGTGTGTGGTTATATTCTTGGCATGACGTGCACGTCTAAATAAAGATTTTATTAATCTATTGTTTAATTTCATGCGTAGAAAATCTAAAGTGGTGCATCGGTTGCTCGGAGATTGAAGGAATTCCTACAGATTCAACCAGTTCTTGCAACGTTGTCCACTTTCTTCTGGACAGGAATGAAGAGGCCTGGGAAGGGTGGTCATACAGCCTAGCCATTAAGAGGTGCACTTGTCAGTGTGTTCTCAGTGCTGGTCCCAAGCCCAGATAAAAAGTAGGGTTGTGTCAGGAAGGGTTCAACAGTCTTAGGATCTTGATCTTTTTCTCTTGCCGTTTGTGAGGTCAGACACTGGATATTGGACGAGAGAGCCTACCATTGTAGTTCATCCCAGGGGTATTCCATGGGGCTGAGGTCAGCATTCTATGCAGGCCAGTCAAGTTCATCCACACCAGGAGCATAGAGATTGGGGCGTACGCGAACCCTTCCTCACACGCAAATCCACAGAGGAAAACAAATCCCATTGGTCTACTAATATTGTATAAAAAATAAGTCTCATGAGATGCCCAGGTGGCGCGGCGGGATAATCCTCTAGCACACCAGCGCCGAGATTCTGAGCTCCCGGGTTAGAATCTCGGCTCTTTTACCGGTCAGCTGGGCGCCCTTTAGCAGGCACAATTGGCTTCCAGTCTGCTGGGTGGGAAAGACCGGACTAAGAGGTGGGGTTATCAACACTGTGTAAGGACCTTGCTTGCCCAGGGCACCTGTACAGAATGGAGGAGCATAGAGATTGGGGCGTGGCTCTGGGGCGTACGCGAACCCTTCCTCACACGCAAATCCACAGAGGAAAACAAATCCCATTGGTCTACTAATATTGTATCAAAAATACATCTCATGAGGTGCCCAGGTGGCACAGCGGGATAATCCTCTAGCACACCAGCGCCGAGATTCTGAGCTCCTGGCTCTGCTACCGGTCGGCTGGGCGCCCTCTAGCAGACAAAATTGGCTTCCAGTCTGCTGGGTGGGAAAAGACCAGACTAAGGGATAGGGTTATCAACACTGTGTAAGGACCTTGCTTAGTGGAGGCGCGCAGAGATCGGTGTGGCTCTCCGCACCCGAAGCCTTGAATAAGAAGGGATTGGTGGACTGCGCACACGTCGGAGGGAGTGAGTGTCAAGTGAATATACGCCCTCCTTGGACGCCTTTGGGATCCCCAAGAGCGGATTGGCTACGCTAAATTGGGAGAAAAGCGATTGAATTGCATTAAAAATAAAAGTTAAACACTCTAGCATAACAGAGCTGACATTTCGAACTCGTCGGTTCAAAACTAAGCTCTGCCATCCTGTACGCTGGGCGGCTACATGAACAACGATTGGCTGTTGTTCATACAGGGTGGGAGCCAGACCCGGGACCTCATAACTGATGCAGTTATGACCTCTGCTAGCTGATTGATGGCGCCGAGAAATAACGAGTTGATCAGGGTGTGGCTCTCCAAACACAAAGCTGATCCGCATGTGAACTCGCATCATGCGGGTGAAAAGATGCAGTCGGCTACTTCACACGTGTCGGAGGGGGCGTGTGTCAGTCTCGCTCTTCTCAATCAGGAGTGGAGATCAGTATCGATACAGAGGAAGTGTAATGCAATCGGGTATTTGGATACGACTAGATTGGAGGGACAATGTGAGTAAGTGAATTGCTGAGAGTTTTCCTGCCCTGCAGTCAGTTTGTAGGTGGCGCTGGACAGCATGCTGACGTGGCGATTGTCAAGGTCTTACCGAGTCATAAGATCTGACAAGTACATGAATCACCAGCAACGCATCTATAAAATCTGTGTTATGCGGACGCGTCAATGAATAAATTCAGCTAATTGCATCTCCACATTGATTTTTTTCAGGAAGATGCATTCGGAGGCTTTGGTACGGTCACTGAAAATGGAAGAATACAGAGTCCAGAAAGGACCTCGACAGGTAATGAGTCTTTAACTTCTGAGTCTTCATCTTCTGATTTTAATTAGTCATAAGTTGCAATTTACTGCTTAACACCAGTAATTATTTTATTACAATATCCTTACTAATATAAGCTCATTGTGATCCTTCACGATTGCCTTTAAATGATGTTGGACCCAAGCGGATCTTATACTGCCTCAATATTCAAGTCATTTTTCTCTCTAAATATACACTGATAAGCCATAACATTAAAATCACCTCTTTGTTTCTACACTCACTGCCCATTTTATCAGCTCCACTTATCATTTAGGAGCACTTTGTAGTTCTATAATTACTGACTGTAGTCAATCTGTTTCTCTACATACCTTTTTAGCCTGCTTTCACGCTGTTCTTCAATGGTCAGGACCCCCACAGGACCACTACAGATCAGGTGTTGTTTAGGTGGTGGATCATTCTCAGCACTGCAGTGTGTGTTGTGCTGTGCACTCACTGTCCACTCTATTAGACACTCCTACCTAGTTGGTCCACCTTGTAGATGTAAAGTCAGAGACGATCGCTCATCTAATGCTGCTGTTTGAGTTGGTCATCTTCTAGACCTTCATCAGTGGTCACAGGACGCTGCCCGTGGGGTGCTGTTAGCTGGATGTTTTTGGTTGGTGGACTATTCTCAGTCCAGCAGTGACAGTGAGGTGTTTAAAAACTCCATCAGCATTGCTGTGTCTCATTCACTCACCAAGTAATACCTGCTCTGTAGTGGTCCTGTGGGGGTCCTGACCATTGAAGAACAGCATGAAAGGGGGCTAACAAAGCATGCAGAGAAACAGATGGACTACAGTCAGTAATTGTAGAACTACAAAGTGCTTCTATATGGTAAGTGGAGCTGATAAAATGGACAGTGAGTGTAGAAACAAGGAGGTGGTTTTAATGTTATGGCTGATCAGTGTACATGGTAAGTAAAGGTAAGTTTAAACTGGTTTCTGCCTTCAGAAATTACCTGCCAACTTCGTCTCCATAGCCTTTATAAATGACATTTTGTCAGACATTGCCTCTATCTCTATGAAGAGGTCATTCAGTCATTGAAATTAAATTCTTTATATTTCCTTTAGCTACTTCGTCACAGGAAAAGAAACCAAGAGGTCGTCCCCCAAAAGGTTCAACTCCACAGAAATCGGCTCCAGGTGTTGAACCCCAACCCTCATCTGTCGTCACAGGTCCACCCACAGAGAAGACTAAACGGCCACCAGGAAGACCCCCTGGTTCTGGAGAAAAAAGAAGAGGCCGCCCGCCTGCGTCCGCCAGCCATAGAAGCTCGCTACAAATTGGCCAGGTCTTGCCTAGTGACAGTATGGATGCTGGACAGGAACACAGCTCAAGTCCAGCACGTCACCAGGACGCGCTGGAAGACAGCAGGGACAAAAAGGCCGCAAAGAGAACTTTTATCAGTTCCGTGCAGCAAGAAACTGTGACCAAATTCCACAAATTGAACCGCGGTTCCAAGTTAACCAAACTGAAGCGACTGCAGGATGTAAAGCTGAAGCCCCTGAAGTCCGGCCTCTTAAAAAGTGTCCCAGTCCCCGTCGTGCCAAGGAGGAGGCGTGGCAGACCTCCTTCCGCTGAGCGCCGCAAAGCCGAGACTGTTGGCGCAACCTTGGCCTCGGAGTCGACCCTCACGGAGGCTGGCACTGCCAAACAAAAGGCCTTAAAGGAGCGAGATCTGGAGACTCGGACTACACAGCATTCCAAGCTCAGGGCCTCTCATCCTGCTGATGAACGCACTAGCCCAGATCCTCAGGGCTCCCTGTTAACGGTCGATCCAATCACACCTTCGAAAATCGGAAGGCCCTTAAATCTACGTCAAAGCCCGCGCCACATCAAGCTGAGCATCGCTCCACCTTCCAAACGCACTGATACCACTATAGCAAAGCAGTTACTCCAGCGGGCTAAGAAGGGGGCACAGAAAAAGAAGCTATTAGAGAAGGAGGCCGGGGGAGGCCAGGGATCAGCAGATACGGATGCTGGTGTAAGGAGGAACAGAAGGACACCGTTAAAAAACATTCGTCAGTTCATCATGCCCGTCGTGAGTACAGTATCCCTGCGAATTATTAAGACTCCGAAGCGATTTATCGAAGATGAACCCAACTTCGGCGCCCCACCCCCTAACACAAAAATCGCACGTTTTGAATCTGCTGTGCCAGCGTCAGCCTCCCAGCCCTCAACAACATCATCTACCCTTGTTTCCACTGCTCCGACTACAACTGCAACGGCTACCGTTCCTGTAACAGGTCCCATCGTCGATACATTTACTTCTCCTCCACCCCCTGCCCCCACTGGTAGTGCCACCGTTGTTGCAGGAGCGAATCTTCTCAGTAACAACAGCTGCAACAACAGCAACGGTCGCTTCAGTAGCAGCGCGGCGTCCTGCGGCTCCAGCGCGGTGTCCCAACATTCCTCCCAGCTGTCCTCGGGCGAATCCTCCCGGTCCAGCAGCCCCAGTCTAGACGACTCCTCGTGCGACTCGCAGATCTCAGATGGCACCCAGGAGCTCTCGGAGGAGCCTGATCATTCCCCTTCTTCTCACGGAGAGAGGGAGGCCAGTCTGCATCATTCCCCACGTCCACTGTCCCCACCATCTGAACCCGAGACGGAGCACATGGAGTTGTTGGAGCCAAACAGACGGGGACGAAGAGGTCACGGCCTTAGGAGAGGCAATCTTGTGTCACGTGGTCGAAGTAATCTGATCAGCAATAGGAAAAGGGCCATTATTAGTCCTGCTACAGGTGTTCTCATGTCTCCTTCTCAAGCAGGGTCCCACCATGCCTCTTCTACTGCTTCATCTTCTTCCTCTCCTCCGCCACCCCCTCTTTTGACTCCACCTCAGCCTCCACAGTTAGCATCCTCCAATGTACCCGCCATCAGTGAACATCATTCCCACTCTGCATGGATCATGCCTCATCCCTTTTTACCGTCACCTCCGATACTCCCCGGTTCTCATGACAAACGTCGTGCCATTCTGCGAGAGCCCACGTTTCGATGGACATCTTCGTCTCGCACGGAGCAGCAATATTTTTCCTCTGCGAAGTATGCAAAAGCGGGCCTTATTCGCAAGCCCATCTTTGATAACTTCCGCCCTCCACCACTTACGCCCGAGGATGTCGGACTGATGCCTCCTGGACCTGGTGGAGGTGGCGTCGCACCAGGGGGTTTCCCTGCTCCGGGTGGCGTACCTGGGGTAGGCACTAGGTTGTTTTCCCCCTTGCATCATCATCATCATCATCAACAACCCTCATCTCGTTTCGAGTCACCGCTCCAGAAACGCAGCCCACTCTTGCGTGCCCCTCGATTTACTCCAAGCGCCGCTCACTCCCGCATATACGAGGTGGTTACTCTTCCATCTTCCTCAGGGAGCAGCCCAGGCTCTCAGTCTCCTCTCCAGGCTACGTCACCGTCAAACAGAGCACTGTCACGAAGAAAGAGGAGAACGTTCGGGCATTCGCGTGGACAACCCAGATCACCCTCGCACTCCATGACCACCAGGAGCAGTCAGTTAGGAACTCAGGCCGGGAAAAGCTCCTCCGACATTTCCGCACTGACCAGCTCAGTTCCCACAAGTGTGACTGGTAACTCCAGCCCTTTACCTGGGGTCGCAGTCAGTCCAATCGCCTCAAGTGCCTTAACTCAAGCCCCTTTTAATAGCTTCTCATCCGGCCCCCTTGGTCCCATCAATCACGGGGCCTCCGATGCTCGAAGAGTGGATGGGTGCCTCGGTGGATGTGGGAGTTTAGCCTCTTCCTCATCACAGCTCTTCCCTCGTTCTGCTTCCAGTCCCCAAGGTACAAGTGGAGGTGCTGTAAAAGTAGGCAGAGAGCGCACTGTCTCTTCGCGTGAACTCCTCAAAGAGAAAGAAAGAGAGACGGAGCGAAATAGGGAAGGTAAAAGAGAAGCAAAAAAAGATTGGGAAAGAAGAGGAAGGAGTCTTACTGCAGAAGGTGGCAGCTTTTTCGCTCTGGATGGCAGGGATGTTGAAGAATCGTCAACCCAGAAAAAGATAGCTGGACAGAAGAAATCTGTTTCTATCGACCCCAGTGCCAGCGTAGAGGCCTCTGCGGTCGAGACGAGCGTGGTACAACTGTCATCCAAGGGACGTCTGTCGAAAAAGGGCAGATTGTCAGAAAAAGGTGCGGAAGTCGAAGGAGCGGAGAAGGTCAAGGATAAAGAGAGATCGAGTGCACCCATCCAACCCAGGCATTCTGGAAATTCCCCCACCACAGCAGCCCTTAGGTCTGTGCTTGCTCATGCTGAAAAACAACCGGCAACAGATAGGCGTGTAGCAGGCTTGCTGGAACAGGCCAAAGCCCAGCTCTCCAAGATAGAGAAGAGCAAGTCGGTGAAATCAGTGGATCAGCCTAAAGTACAGGTTGGTGTTTCAAGGCTTCAAGTTCAAGTCCCCATTACCAAATCCTCCAGATCATGCTAGTTTAGGATAGCCAGAGGACATGCTGGCATTTCACAATACATATTTACTAATATACACTCACTGAGCACTTTATTAGGTACACCTACCTAGGAAGATACGTCCATTGCTTTGTCACACTTTGTCACCCTCCCCAACTGGACCCCCACCATTCTCCGTACTAGAATGACACTAACATGGTAATAACATGTTAGTATGTGTTGTTTTTATTTTGTGTATGAGGTGCAGCAGTGTTGTTGGGATGTTTGAACCTACTGGCCTACATAAACTGATCAGCCATAACATTAAAGCCACCTCCTTGTTCATTTTATCGGTTTCTCTACATGCTTTGTTAGCCTGCTTTCACTCTGTTCTTCAATGGTCAGGACCCCCACAGGACCACCACAGAGCAGGTATTATTTAGGTGGTGGATCATTCTCAGCACTGCAGTGACACTGACATGGTTTTAATTATCGTGTCCACTCTATTAGACACTCCTACCTAGTTGGTCCACCTTGTAGGTGTAAAGTCAGAGACGATTGCTCATCTATTGGTGCTGTTTGAGTTGGTCATCCTCTAGACCTTCATCAGTGGTCACAGGATGCTGGCCACGGGCGCTGTTGACTGGATATTTTTGGTTGGTGGACTATTCTCAGTCCAGCAGGGACAGTGAGGTGTTTAAAAACTCCATCAGCGCTGCTGTGTCTGATCCACTCATACCAGCACAACACACACTAACACACCACCACCATGTCAGTGTCACTGCAGGGCTGAGAATGATCCACCACCTAAATAATACCTACTCTGTGGTGGTCCTGACTATTGAAGAACAGCATGAAAGGGGGCTAAAAAAGCATGCAGAGAAACAGATGGACAACAGTCAGTAATTGTAGAACTAGGAGGTGGTTTGAATGTTATGGCTGATCAGTGTATATATAGTTCTGTAAATTCTGTATTCTGGCTCCTTCAGAATTTGGGGTCAGAGCGCAGGGGCAGAGCCGAGATGGTTATGGGCCTTGCTCAAGGGCCCAACACTGCCTGCATGGCAGAGACGGGATTCAAAACCACAACCTTGTAATTGGTAACCATAGGGAAGAGGGTGGTGTACAAGCAACAGATAGGGTACAGTCAGTGACCATATACACAAAAGGTTCATCCTTGTGGTAAGTGTAAGAGCTTGGTGAGTGTATATTGGTACCATGGTATTTTTAATATAGGTTTAGATGTCAAGATGTGATTATATGCTACATATATTAATTAGTATTATTTTTAAATGACTGGTTCAGGGGTACTTATTCATTTTTTGCTGCTTTATCATTTTTCTCTATATAAAATATGTATAATAATGACCATTTACTTTGCTTGCGTCGGAACAGGAGGGCGATTCGTCCGAGACGCCGGTCCGTGGTCCACGGATCAAACACGTGTGCCGCCGTGCCGCAGTAGCATTGGGCAATCGCGCTACCTTTCCAGATGACATGCCCACACTCAGTGCCTTGCCATGGAAGGAAAGAAAAGAGATTCTGTCTTCCATGGGAAACGATGGTGAGCACCTTTCGCTTTTCTTCCCTTTCCAACATCTCGCCGATTCCGCTCGCTCGCGTCTAACGGACTCGGGCTTCCTTCCAGATAAATCTTCAGTGGCGGGATCAGAAGAGGCAGAGCCGTCCTCCCCACCCATTAAGCCGGTCACGAGGCAGAAAACGGTTCAGGATGCCACACCCAAAAAAGGTCGGCGCTCACGGCGGTGTGGGCAGTGTCCTGGTTGCCAAGTTCCAGATGACTGCGGGGTTTGCGCCAACTGTCTGGATAAGCCCAAGTTCGGGGGACGCAACATTAAAAAACAATGCTGCAAGTGAGTATGGGTTGGAAGGTCGCAGTCTTCGGTGGTGCAGCGATCTATTGTGATAGCTCAAAGTCAGAGTCGTTCCCGTCACATCTAGTAGAAGCAGCATTGTTGGCACTGCAGTCTCAGGTCTCAGGGTGAACAGGTTTCCGTCAGAACCATCTTGGGGTAAAACAACAGATGTAGTTAGCTCATTCCAGTGGTGCTATCGACAAGCCAGGTGTCTACACAGACATGAACACTACGGTTTCCCTAATTTATCCAGCTATTCAAAAAATATAGACAACCCCTATCAGTTAAATGTTTTGTTTTATTCTTACCCAATTTCTACTCAATTTAGACACTTCTAATTTTTACTTACTACTTAAGTCTCCCTGTTTACCAATCTGCTTGGTTGAGGTTAGCCAGCTGCCACTTCCTTCCAAGCTCTGTTTATAGGCAGGCAGATCACTGTACCATACAGAAAGGTTCTAACCACCTCAGTCTATTTGCCCTAGTCCTTGAGCCACAGACAGATGCCAGAAATAAGCAAGCGTATCCCTCCCGCTTGAGGTGTTTTCACATCTGCATTTTTTTAGTCCAGTAAAATCAGACTCGGGTTCGTTTTCCCCCTTTTTTTTGGGTAAATGTGAACGCAGTAATCACACTTGAGTGCGAACCAAAACAACCGCACAGAAACCCTTGAGAGCAGGTGGTCCAGTCTAGTCACAGATGAACTCTGGAACGGTTCATTGGGTTTTACACCGATCAGCCATAACATTAAAACCACCTCAGCTCCACTTACCATATAGAAGCACTTTGTAGTTCTACAATCACTGACTGTAGTCCATCTGTTTCTCTGCATGCTTTGTTAGCCCCCTTTCATGCTGTTTTTCAATGGTCAGCACTGCAGTGACGCTGACATGGTGGTGGTGTGTTAGTGTGTGTTGTTTTTAAACACCTCACTGTCACTGCTGGACTGAGAATAGTCCACCAACCAAAAACATCCAGTCAACAGAACTCCATGGGCAGCGTCTTATGACCACTGATGAAGGTCTAGAAGATGAACAACTCAAACAGCAGCAATAGATGAGCGATCGTCTCTGACTTTACGTCTACAAGGTAGACCAACTAGGTAGGAGTGTCTAACAGAGTGGACAGTGAGTGGACATGGTGTTTCAAAACTCCAGCAGCGCTGCTGTGTCTGATCCACTCATACCAGCACAACACACACTAACACACCACCACCATGTCAGTGTCACTGCAGTGCTGAGAATGATCCACCACTTAAATAATACCTGCTCTGTGCTGGTCCTGTGGGGGTCCTGACCATTAAAGAACAGGGTGAAAACAGGCTAAAATGATATGAAGAGAAATAGATGAAATACAGTCAGTAATTGTGGAACTACAAAGTGCTTCTATATGGTAAGTGGAGCTGATAAATTGGACAGTGAGTGTGGGAACAAGGAGGTGGTTTTAATGTTATGCCAGATCGGTGTATATGGGTTGACAAATACATGAGCAGCTCGTCATCTACAAGGAAGGAAGTACCAGGATGTGATACTTAATCTCCATGTGTGTTTACTCTAGATGGATATATTGTGGTACCACCATAAATAATAACAGTTATTACTTTTCTGTTTTAGACATGTTTTAAATCAGATTTTTATATATGTGTATTGTCGCAGGGTAAGAAAATGCCAGAACTTACAGTGGATGCCATCGAAGATGTTTCTTCAGAAGCAAGCAAAAGGTCAGTTCACTACCATATTATATGGGACTGTATGGCTACAGCAATAAATGTCCTTCTGGCAGAGATGTTCAAGTCACAAAATACGAGTCCGAGTCAAGTCACGAGTCAATATAATATACACAAAACATATATCGGAAATGTAGCGTAGAAATAAACAAATAATATGTAAGTTCAGATAAAAAACAGCAACAGATTAGCAACTGTGTTTTGCCGTTTTACTTAGTGCCTGTACTTTCATAGTCATTGTGGAAATGAATGTAATTTCCATAACTAGAAGGTACCAGTTAAACGCTTAAACTGATTCGTTTTGTTTTTATTGCAAATCACGGCACAGCGGCCAAAATCCAAAACACAGCAAAAAAAATCATAACCACTGCTTACCTTAGCTTATGTTCTTCCAGATGCTATTAAATTTATAACCATGTGTCTCATTAGGAATATAATTCGTTATTTTGTAAATGTGCTTATAATTAAAGGCCTCCAAACTTTTCCAGTTTGTGAAGTAAAACACGAACTCGTTAGAAAGCCAATCAAGCGTTTCATTGACACATAATCTGTGAAGCTGCAAACTGAATAAATGCATTCCAGCATTTTAAATGAGATTCCAATCCAAAGGTAACGAAAATGTTCAAATGAAGTGAACTACAAACTGTGTAGGGAGTAGGGAGCGACGCTTCATCACTACACCGGAAGCTGGCTGGAACATTTACCCATTGCGTGCGTTGCGGGTTAAGACGGCCGGAGCGTTATTAGAGAGCAGAAAATGTATTATAATTATAATGAAAAGACCAGGCCAATAAGAGGGTGGGGTCTTTAGACGCTGTACAAGGACCCTGTGTAGCAGCCCGAGGCGCCTGTGCAGAAGCATGCGAAAAAGAATAGGTTAAGGGACTGCACACGCGTCGGAGGGTGCATGGGGCAGGCGAATATCCCCTCCTCAGGCACGGTCAGGATCCCCAGCAGCAGACAATGCTAAATTGGGAGAAAATGCATAAATAAATAGAAAAAATGTCTGTCTCTCAGGGTTTAACTTTTTAGTTTTGTTTACTTCAGGCAAAAAAGATAAGAAGCGGAACAGACAGTCCGAAAAAAAGGAAGCCCATCACTCGGTCAAACCTGACTGTCCCGAGGTGAGTCTCAAACCAGCCCCGCCTTCCTGCAAAGACGATGCTCCACTGAAGAAAAGCGACAGTCCACCCCCAGCACATGAAGAGGAGAAGCAAAAACAGCGACCAGCACTCTCTCCGTCACCCAGCTCATCCCCCATAACCGACCCTCTTCCACTTCCAATCCCGGATGACCCAAGACCTTCCATCGCCTCTCCCAGTCCTGCCTCGAGGAAGGAGCGAAAGCAGCAGCAGCAGCAGCAGTCCAGCCCTTTAGCCAGGTCTCCACTCGCCACCTCATCAAGCCAACCTCTAGCATCATCTCACGAGGTCTCTGAAAAAAAGGAAGGAGCGGCAAAGTCACCGTCTACAGAGCCCAAAAATAAAGTCCAGCAGCAAACCAAGCCGTCGTCTGGATGTTGTCTGGGTAGGAATGATCAATAACGTAATAACGCGCCTTCTGGCACATTGGTGTTGGGTTTAAATACTTAAAATTTCATGTTATTTTGTGTTTTTATTTTCTTCCCAGCATCAGAAACAAAGCAAATAAAAAAGCAGGCAGCTCGTTGTGTTTCATCACCAAAGCCAAAACCAAAGGAGAAGGTAAAAGCATTTTGCTAATTACATTTACAGCATTTTCAGTGATAGAACCAGAGATGTTCACAAGTCACAAAATACGAGTCCGAGTCAAGTCATGAGTCTTTAGGCTAGAGTCCGAGTCAAGTCACGAGTCAATATAATATTCACAAAACACATATTAGAAATGTAGTGTAGAAATAAACAAATATGTACGTTCAGATTAAAAACAACAACAGATTAGCGACTGTATTTTGCCGTTTTACTTAGTGCCTTTACTTTCCTAGTCATTGTGCAAATGAATGTAATTTCTGTAACAAGAAGGTACCAGTTAAAAAAGCTTAAACTGATGAATCACGGCACAGCAGCCAAAATCCAAGACGCAGCAAAAAAAAAAACATAACCGCTGCTTACCTTAGCTTATGTTCTTTCAGATGCTATTAAATTTATAACCATGTATTCCATTAGGAATATAACCCGTTATTTTGTAAATGTGCTTATAATTAAAAACCTCCAAACTTTTCCTGGTTGTGAAGTAAAACACGAACTCGTTAGAAATCCAGTCAAGCGTTTCACTGACACATCATCTGTGTGACGCAAACTGAATAAATACAAATAACAGCATTTCTTACTAGTCACTTTTTTTGCGAGTCTGAGTCGAGTCTAAAGTCCCCATCTCTGGATAGCACATATAGGGTCTGTTCGAAAGCCTAGTGCGCTGCCTTGATGCCTACTGCCTAGCTAGGCAGCTGCCTAAGTAAACAGGATTATATATCTAATAAAACAACGAACTTATAACGTAGATTATTTGGACACACTACTAAGACAGTAGGGTTGGGCGGTATTGCCGATTTTCATACCGTCTTCAGAAAATACCGCGGTATACGGTATTACCACAGGGGGGTGGTACAAACCTTACAGTGTAATCACAGTATTCAAATGTTTTATTTAAAAAAATTAAACAATCAGAACGTCAAACATTGCTTATCCTATCTGATCTATAATAAATATTTCACGCATAAGTGTAAATGCGTCTCTTTATATATTTTTTTTTATTTCTGCGCAGTTCTTATCGGCTGTAATCCACCCATTCAGCTTGGCATCAGTAGAAGGAATCAGTCAGTCATAATAAGAGCTGTTTATTGTCGAAATTTAAATCCGAAAACACTTTTAATATCGCGGAGAGCGAGCGAGACATGCACACACACACACACACACACACACACACACACAGAGAGAGAGAGAGACGTAACCGAGCTACAGAGAGAACATACAGAAAACGAGCACAAATAACTAAGAAATAAACTTGTTTAATGATGTTAATCATTGTTCATCATTGATATTAATATCGGGGCTGTCTTATAGTTTACCCAGTAGCGCTTCCAGAGGAACGACGAGTCATTTTTTTGAACGGCTCTTTAAAAGGAACCGAGCCAAAAGATCTGGCTCCCTTCAAGGAGCCGTAATTCCCATCACTACAACCAATCAGTGAGCTCCAACCGCCTACCCCTCCCACCCCTCCCTTATTGTGGATGCGCGAATTTCTTAAAGTCTCAGTTTTCAAGGTAAACCTGAAGCAGAAATTTGGCGCTTCACATTTTTTAAAATACCGTCACCCTTTTTAAATACCGTCAACATTTTTAAATATCGCGGTATACAGTAATACCGTCATACCGCCCAACCCTATAAGACAGAGACAGTTTTGGCTTACTAAGCGAACACAGTTAGCCTCAGGCCATTCAAACCAATGGGCTGAGGTGGCACAACCCGCTAGCATGCCAGCTAACATCTCTGTCCGTGTACCGAAAACTGTTAAACTGTCACATACAAGCCCGAATTTGCAAATAAATGACAATTATACGTCTTTATACTTAATGTTGCTCCTCATTGAATGCTGGGATTGCCTTCAATGCTAAGGAAGCATCAGACGCTCCCTCGTTATTGTCAGATTTTAGCTTAGAAACAAGGCACCTTAGTAGGCAGCATTTTAAGGCATCTAAGAATTCGAACAGACCCATAGACATCACACTTCACACGCTCAGCCAGAGAAGAGACGTTTGCCCCACAGGGACATAAGTCCATGCTACCCTGGGGCAGCAGACGAAGGAGTTCCTCTGAAATGATTCACAGTGCGAAACAAGCAGGTGCCACTAAGGCTCGGGGACACCATACAACTGCAAAATCAATAAATCAGCAAGCAAAAGCCCAACGAGAACTGTTTTTAAAAGGATCTCCCAGGTGCAGCGACTGGGACAGCCGTTTGTCCAATAGTGACAGGGCAGATCAGCATGATTCTGTAATCTGAACCCACTGCCGATCCCACGGCAGGTGGGCCTGTCATAGTGATTAAGTATTAACAGGAATTAATACAGGAGTCAGTTGTTTGGTGCTGATTGACTGGCACCAAAAACTGCTGGTGCCATTTTTGTGTACTTGATCACCCATGTTTTCTGCAGCTCTTGATTTTTGACCACCCACCTGAAATGTTCTTCACAGGAGAAACAGATGGTCACCAAACCTGACCGCAGTACTTTAAACTTCCTGAACACTCCCTCGATCGGGGGCACTGCCAAGCAGAAAGCGCCCCGCGACGGAGTGCACCGGATCAGAGTGGATTTTAAAGAAGACCACGACATTGAGAAGGTGTGGGAAATGGGTGGGCTCAGCATCCTCACCTCTGTGCCAATTACCCCGCGGGTGGTCTGCTTTCTGTGCGCCAGCAGTGGCGACGTAGAGGTGAGCCGGTCTCTGTAATATCAAGGTCGTGTTCTATGCTGTTCTGTAAATGTTCTTCTGCTAACGTTGTGGCCTTTCTGCAGTTTGTGTTTTGCCAGGTATGCTGTGAGCCCTTCCATCTTTTTTGCTTAGGAGAGACGGAACGTCCATTGAACGAGGAGTGGGAAAACTGGTGTTGCCGACGGTGTCGCTTCTGCCACGCCTGTGGCCGACAGCATCAAAAAACAAAAGCAAGTTTTGGGACACTTTATTGTTTCATTTTAATGTGCTGGTGTAATATTGGGTGACACGGTGGCATGGTGGGTAGCGCTGTCGCCCCGTCGTGGGTTCGATCCCCAGGCGGGGCGGTCCGGGTCCTTTCTGTGCGGAGTTTGCATGTTCTCCCTGTGTCTGCGTGGGTTTCCTCCGGGAGCTCCGGTTTCCTCCCACAGTCCAAAGACATGCAGTCAGGGTAACTGGAGACACTGAATTGCCTTATAGGTGATAGGGTGAGTGTATGTGTGTGTATATGTGTGTCTGCCCTGCTATGGACTGGTGCCCCGTCCAGGGTGTTACTGTGTGCCTTGCGCCCATTGAAAAGCTGGGATAGGCCTTTATTCAAAGCGACTTACAATTATCATTGAATGCAGTTTGAGCAATTGAGGCTTGATAGCCTTGTACAGGGTCCCAACAGTGGCAACTTGGTGATGGTGGGCTTGAACCAGCAACCTTCTGATTACTAGTAGATGGCATAACCTCTGAGCTACCAATGCCCTATTGGAACTGGAACATGTATTGGCTTGAAGCATACTATACCTGACATTAAAAATTAGGTTGTCATCGGGTCACCCGGCTGACGCACTAGTCTAATAAGCTTGGACACCACCACGGAGAGTCCAAGTCTCAACAGTGCTACAGGCCTAGCCAGGCGCTTAACAGACATTAGGTCTGTCCGAAAACTTAGTGAGCTGCCTTAAGTAGACAGGATTCAAATTACACTTTAGACGCACTGCTTAGGAAGCGATTACATCAACGTGGTTTCGCTTACTAAGCGAGTTAGCCTTAGGCTATTTAAATCAATGGGCTGAGGCGGCACTACCCACTAGCATCCCAAGTCTCCTGGAAGTTCCGGGAGTCTCCCGCATATACATAGCGGCTCCCTGATGCCCGCAAGTCAGATAAAATCTCCCGGAATCTAGAACGAGTGGCCAAGAGCGCACACACGCACGCAGGCGACACAGACTTTTTTCCCGATCGCGTATTAAATCCGTTATCTGATATGCAATCTAGCGCACTGTGTAGGGGACATAAATCAATTGTCTAATATACTGTCTAGTGCACTAAGTAGGGAACATAAATCTATGATCGAATACACTATCTAGTGCACTATGTAAGGAACACAAATCATCATCTAGTTATACTTTCTAGAGCACTATTTAGTGAACATGAATGCGTTATCTAATACACTATCTAGTGCACTACGTAGGGAACATAAATTCATATTTAAAATACTATCTAGTGCACTATGTAGGAAACATAAATCCGTTAACTAATACGCTACCTAAAGCATTATGTAAGAAACATAAGTCTATTATCTAGTGCACTATGTAGGGAACATAAATCCGTTGTCTGATACACAACTTAGTGCACTATGTAGGGAACCCAAATCCGTTAACTAATACGCTACCTAAAGTATTATGTAGGAAACATTAGTCTATTATCTAATTCACTATCTAGTGCACTAAGTAAGGAACATAAATTATTTTCTAATATACAAACTAGTGCACTATGTGGGGACCGGTGGGACCTCCCTGAAATTAGTTTTTGCAACTTGGGATGTCTGCATGCCAGCTAATGTTCCGCATTCATTTGCCAAATTTGTCATTTGTGAGTTGTGCCTTTACAGCTAAGGAAGCATCAAATGCTCCCTCGTTATTCAGTCAGTTTATAGCTTCCAAATATGGCACCTTATAGGTAGGCAGCATTTTATGGCGTCTAAGAATTTGAACGGTCTTCTTCTCTGAGCGCACGTAGGACGACGTAAAATGCCTATGTAGAGTGCTCACTAGGTTTTCGGACAGACCCGTAGTCGGTCGTGTCTGAGGGAGGGTTGATCAGATGGAATTTCTTCTCCACAACAGTGACTGCTGCTTTCTAGTCGAGGCGCTTACAGTTCTGTGACAGACTGGCAATGGATGGCAACTTCACACATATCAGAGGACCAGTGTAGGGGGTGGTGCAAGCGGCAATGGAATTATAATAGGGAATTAAAAATGACAAAAGTAGCGCCCAGGTGGCGCAGTGGGATATTCCGCTGGCACACCAGCGCAGAGATTCTGAACTCCTCGGTTTGAAACTCGGCGTTGCCACCGGTCGGCTGGGCGCCATCTAGCGGGCATAATTAGCAGTGCCTGCAGCAGACATGTCTCTGCTAGGGCGGGATGGCGGGACTATGTGGGTGGGGTTTTCAAACGCCGTGTAAGGACCCTGACTGGCAGATAAAGAGGCGCCTGTACAGAGTGCATAGGTGAAAAAGGGTTCCGCAAAGGGCAGCACACGGGTCGTCGGAGGCGTGAGCAGCAATATACCCACCTTGACTGCAATCAGCGATCCCCCAGCAGCGGAAGACAAATTGACTACGCTAAAATGGGAGAAAATGCATAAATAAAATAGACAAAACGACTCTAATGTGTGTTGTTGTTTGTTTTCTGTTCATGCAGCAGCTGTTAGAGTGTGACAAGTGCCGAAACAGCTATCACCCCGAGTGCCTGGCTCCTAATCATCCTACCAGACCCACCAAAAAAAGAATCTGGGTATGTACACTCCTGAATGTTTTAGTAGGCATGTGCATGAGTATTGACTGGCGCAGATTGGTGTTAGTCACCACTACTGATATCCGGGTTCAAATCTCCTGCCGGAAGTGCCAAAGCCCTGTGATATATTAGCGTCCTGTAGCGTCCAGGGTATTCCAGCCCTGCGCCCATTATTTTCCCCAGTGGATCTGGGCTTGATTATTGAAATGAATAATAATAATAATAGGGATCTGATGTGGATAATTAAAGTCGTTGTTGAAGGACACTAACAACATTGGCTACAGGAAGTTGACCTTATATGGAGATTGCAACCGACTTAAAAGCATCAATAAATCTCTACATCAAAAGAAAATGGCAAAATGAATGGAATACCCAGCTCACCAATAAACTATATGAAATACACCCAAACGTTAATGCCAAGCCAAGAATTCACCAGGGACGACGCATAGACCAGGTCATATACACGAGGTGCCGAATCGGCCACTCCAGAATAACCCACCAACACCTGATAAAAGGCGAAAAAACCCCAACTTGTGAAATCTGCCAAACACCTATATCAATAAAACACATCTTGATAGAATGCCCAAAATACACTAAAGAAAGAGAACAAGCACACATGCCAGAAACTATCAAAGAGACTCTCACACAAGACAACACAAGAAGACTTTTAACCTACCTTGCAACCATAAAAATAAAAATGAACATATAATATGGACCGAAATATGAAGACACATACATAATACCTATTACTGCCATTAAATGACACCAATGTGTTAAACATGGCGTTAAAACTTAAATAAATAAATATATGGAGATTGCAAGTAGTCAAGTATTGTGTTCTGTCAGGATGCCAATATTATTCTTTATTCCCCACAGATTTGTACCAAGTGCGTCCGCTGTAAGAGCTGTGGGTCCACCAAACCCGGAAAGTCCTGGGATGCCCAGTGGTCACATGACTTTTCCTTGTGTCATGATTGTGCCAAACTTTTTTCTAAAGGTAAATGCTCATCACGCTACCATAACATTAAAACCACCTCCTTGTTTCTACACTTACTGTCTATTTTATCAGCTCCACTTACTATATAGAAGCACTTTGTAGTTCTACAATTACTGACTGTAGTTCATCTGTTTTTCTGCATGATTGTTTTACCTGATTTCACTCTGTTCTTCAATGGTCAGGACCCCCACAGGACCACCACAGAGCAGGTATTATTTAGGTGGTGGATGATTCTCAGCCCTGCAGTGACAATGACATGGTGGTTTTGTGTTAGTGTGTGTTGTGCTGGTATGAGTGGATCAGACACAGCAGCGCTGCTGGAGTGTCCATTCACTGTCTCTATTAGACACTCCTACCTAGTTGGTCCACCTTGTAGATGTAAAGTCAGAGACGATCGCTCATCTGTTGCTGCTGTTTGAGTTGGTCATCTTCTAGACCTTCATCAGTGGTCTCAGGACGGGATATTTTTGCTTGGTGGACTGTTCTCAGTCCAGCAGAGACAGTGAGGTGTTTAAAAACTCACACTAACACACCACCACCATGTCAGTGTCACTGCAGTGCTGAGAATGATCCACCACCCAAATAATACCTGCTCTGTGGTGGTCCTGGGAGAGTCCTGACCATTGAAGAACAGCATGAAAGGGGGCTAACATAGCATGTAAAGAAACAGATGGACTACAGTCAGTAATTGTAGAACTACAAAGTGCTTATATATGGTAAGTGGAGCTGATAAAATGGACAGTGAGTGTAGAAACATGTTATGGCTGATCAGTGTATGTACACGTCTAAGATAGCCAAGTCTAATATGGAATGTGTGTCTGTAGGCAACATCTGCCCTCTCTGCGATAAGTCCTATGACGTCAATGATCATGAGAGCAAGACGATGCAGTGTGGAAAGTGCAATTGTTGGGTCCATGCCAAATGTGAGAGTTTAACAGGTGAGTAAAATAGTTGCATCATGTATTTGTTATAACGCTTATCATTCTCTGGTACTTCACGACTTTCGCCTTTTTTAACCTAGACGAGATGTATGAGCTTTTGTCCAGCTCGCCTGGAGGCCAGACCTACACCTGTATCAACTGCACCGAGCGCCGCCCGGCCAAGTGGCGCACCACCCTAGACAGACAGATCCAGAGCTCATTGCGCCAAGTTCTCACTGCACTCCTCAACTCCCGCACTTCCACCCACCTGCTTCGTTACAGACAAGTAATACAATCTAACAACGTATCCTGTCCGTGCACTACATAGACCTATATAGTCTTCTTTCATCTGTAGTTCCTCACCGGTGTCACCACGTTGTGTTACAGGCTGTGGCGAAGCCACCCGAGCTGAACCCGGAAACAGAAGAAAGCCTTCCTTCGCGCCGTTCCCCTGAAGGACCCGACCCCCCTGTTCTCACCGAGATCTCTCTGCCAAGTGACTCGCCTTCTGACCTAGAGTCTGTGGAGAAGAAGATGAATTCCAGTCATTACAAGTCTGTGGTAAGAGATGGGGGAGCAGTAGCCTAGTGGTTAAAGTACTGGAGTAGTAATCAGAAGGTCGCTGGTTCAAGCCCCACAGTCGCTAGGATGGATAAACCAGTGCATTGTAGTGCCGGTCCCAAGCCCGGATAAATACGGAAGCTCAACCACCGTTTTTATAGGGCTGTTGAATATGAATCGCTCCAGATGGAAGTGTTCCTAATTATCATGGTTTCTTTATCACAGATTTGCCAGCTCCTCTCTTGGCAACCTTTTCTGCTGGCGTGTAAAGCCAGCATGCTTCATATTTCTGGGAATTCTGGGAAGGCTGTATTGTGGCACGTTTCAGTCGTCATTGGGGAACCGTGGACGAACGAGCTGCTCTAGAGTAGGGCTGTACTCTAGAGTAAAGTCGATGCATCGTTTTTAAACCTATGTTTATAAATGATCCTTTTTTAATTTCTACAATGTTTTCATTCATATAACCGTTCATATGATTTCCCTCAGCACTACTTGCTGCGTGCATGACCTAAGTCGTATTTGGTCCGGTCACTGGTGGGCGGCATTAAGCGCAGTCTTAAAAATGCCGTCTGCAGCAGTCAGAGGCCGATTGTAGAGTAGAGATTGTAAAGTTTTCCAAGACCCAAATCATCAAAAGTTTGGGAATACTTAAAACTGGCACAAAACAGAAAGGTGGTTTGTACACTGCGCAAAGCTTTACCACAGCAGCACTAGCACAATGTTGCACGTCTATATTGTTTCATTAAGCTTCTTAATCATGGAGATCTTGGAATACCGTATTCCTTAGCCAGTTCAGTTAGACCGCCGTGCATTTTGCTGCATTGGACTCACGATTTTTGCGGTTGCTGCAGCGCTCAAAGCGCAAAAAGCTTCTCGTATAAATGCACTTACCGTGTTTACATCGCTTACAATTTGAAGTAAGTTTTGAGTGAATGTGCAGGTTAGAATCTGGGCTCATTCTGTTGTTACTGTACGTTGGACTTGATGAAACGTGCCTAGTGCCCACATCTAACTATTTTATTTCTGCTATAAGTTTAAGCACTTTGCTTTGTGTATGGAATGCCATAAACACATGTTGCACTTTGTTTAACATGGAGCACATTGGAGAATTTGATAATGTGGACATAAACCCTGTTTACATTTAGTTTTGTGCCATATTATTATGCCACACAGTTTGTTGTTAAAATAAAAGAAGCTTAAATGAGATTCTGAAGTAAATTTAGTCGCAGTCCTAGTATATACTGTTTAAGTATGTGATTTCAGACACAGCCAGTCTCTCCACTTGGCATCGCGGTTCCCATAGCAACTGCATTCTCCTGTTGGACTGTTTTGTTTTTGTTTTCCCTCCACATTTAGTTCACTGATTTATTCCCTAATGCAGCTCACTTGTTTTTAATGATATAATTTGATTAGCACATATTATTTATACTCTGTGTGGCTGCCTTGTCGGTATAGTGTTGTTCTTGTTAGCGTCACACCAGTTGCTTCTTGATCTTAGTGTCTGGACCATTACCTGTTCTCTTATTGATGATTATGGATCCTTGTGTTGATTGACCATTGCTACAGACTGTTGATTTTTGGGATTTCCTCCGCTTTATCTCACAATCTAGTCATTACCAATTCCCATTTGTGAATCCACTGCCGCTTGTACAACCCCCAGTCTGATTACGGAGAGCCTGATCACCACACGACTCCTCCGACACCGTCCAACCTGAGGCCGCTATTTATCACCTGTTATTATCGTTGGGTTCCCACAGAGCTCTATTGCCAACTGAGAGCCACTCAAAGCTCCACTGCACTTGCCATTAGTAAAAAAAAAAAAAGTACTAACGTAACAATGAATGTCCCTGTGTGTTACATTCCAGATGGAGTTCAGCGATGACATTGTGAGAATCATCCAGACAGCCATCAATTCAGAGGGAGGCCAGCCAGAAAGCAGGAAGGTCAACAGCATGGTCAAGTCCTTCTTTATCCGGGTAAGACAAAAGCAAGAGCGGGCACAGAGTTTACACTGGATTCCGATTTATAATATTAACAAATGCTGTGCTTCTTGCAGCAAATGGAACGGGTTTTTCCTTGGTTCAAGGTAAAGGAGTCCAACTTCTGGGAGAAACACAAAGTTCCCTACAAGTGAGTCCATTTTTACTAAAGAGAGCGTCTGCGATTTTGGCATTTAGCTGTGTTCATGATGTTTTAAAACTGCTTTGTAATGTTAAGGAATTCTAAACAACGAATGTACTTTGTACAGTGTTAATGTAGGTCAACAATATTGGCACCCCAGAATATTAGGTACATCCTTTAAAATCCTGTAATATACACTGATCTTGCTTGTTTCTACACTCACTGTCCATTTTATCAGCTCCACTTACCATATAGAAGCACTTTGTAGTTCTACAATTACCAACTGTAGTCCATCTGTTTCTCTACATACTTGTTTAGCCTGCTTTCACCCTGTTCTTCAATGGTCAGGACCACCACAGAGCAGGTATTATTTAGGTGGTGGATCATTCTCAGCACTGCAGTGATAATGACATGGTGGTGGTGTGTTAGTGTGTGAAAAGAGAAACCAAACATAGACAAGCCTTAGACAAACCACAATCCTTTTGGGAAATGTTCTATGGACAGATGAAACCAAACTAGTGTTTCGTTTATAGACCATAATATGAAGCATATAAAGAAAAGTGCTCCCTACCTACAGTTAAAACATGGCTCCATAATGTTTTGGGGATGCTTTGAAGCCTCTGAAACTGAACGTATTACAGGAACAATGAAATAATAGGATTATCAGAGCATTTTAGAGCGGAACGTACTCCAAAGTGTTAGGACACTAGGTTTGAGTTAAACAAAGTGGGTCCTACAGCAGGATAACGACCCAAAGCACATCCAAAAGTACTCAAGAATGGCTAAGATGGCTTCTGTTTGGAAGCTGTCATTGTTGCCAAAAGTTGTGAAAGCCACCAGTCCACTTATTTCTGAAGATATTGGCTTTTTTATACTATACAGTCAAGGGTGTCAGTAATATTGACCACAACCGTAGCACCAGAAGTCTCAATGGTGATATTGTGAGAAGCTGTAACAGCTTGTCAGTGGGGCGAGCACACATATCAGTTTGCCACAGGGAATGCAGAGTCTGCATGGCTAAGTGTTTGTTGTTGTTGGACACTGTGGCTTGCCTCAAGTGTCACATTTCACGTAGGTGCTTTGACAAGGCTTGTGGTCGCCCTGTGGTTAGTCTGTCTGTAGATTTAGTTCAGTGTGTGCAAAGCATCGATGGTTCTATTAAAAAATTCAGTCTCTGTTTATACATGTATGTTTTTCAGTTTCAAAATATTAGCTAGGACTGGAGTCACTTCTGTCATGCTAATTAGACGGGGGATGCATTTATTGATCTTCTGTGCAGGTTTAGATCAGGCAAGGCTTACCATGAATTTTTAAGGAGATGACCTTCTATAGATAATAATAATAATAATAATAATAAATTTTATTTTTAGGCGCCTTTCAAAGCACTCAAGGGCACCTTACATCTTACAGAGCAGTTAAACAACAATATACAGACAGTACAAGACATATACAATTAACATTGAACAATCAAGTGAATTAATTGTAGGCTAGTTTGAATAAGTGAGTCTTTAGTTGGGACTTGAAGGTAAAACCCTACATTTCTCTGTAAAGAGAATCGTGGTACCGCCTCCTCATCCCCTCACATAAGCTTCGCAGATGTAAACAAACCCAGGTGGAGTGCACTGATTCAGCAGGGAGAAGTCACCAGGTTGTTGCCATGTCTCCGTCAAGCAAAGGAAGTCATATCCATGATCTTTCGGGATATCATAGACCAGAGGACCCTTGCCGCATAGCGACCGGATGTTAAGTAATCCAAAGCGGAGAGAGTTCAGGTCAAGTTCCATGCTAGCCAGGCCAGCCAGCACACCACCAGTGCCATCAAACCCGAAACCCCCTACAAGATGCCCGATGGACGCGCCCTCGGCGAGGGAGGAGCGCGACATCCCGATGCAAGCACGAAGCCGTAGGCCCGGGAGAGGAAAGCCGGAATCGGAGTCCAAGCAATTCCATAGCTGCACACTGCAATCAGCTAAAATTATCCAACACACTCCAGCCATCCAGTACCCAACAGACGCCGGGACCATCCGACGAGAAAAGAAACAGATCCACAAAAGCTCTAGAATATGGTATCAACAGTCTGGGAGAAGTAGCAGGGCACAGAAGTGCAGACGTTGGAAACATGATGGTTTATTATGACAAGAACAAAGCAACACAGGGAACACGGCTACACACAGAATCAAACATGGATCATTCTTGGAACTACAACTCAGATAATTCCTAGAATAATTATTCAAGCGAGAAACAAAGCACATTGTCACCACAATGAGAAACAGCAAGAACAACAGCAGGAATACACAACACACAAGGAAACTAAGCAGATATGCCAGGCTAAATCCTATGCTGATGGGCGTAGTGGGTAGCACTGTGGCCTCACAGCAAAAAGGTTCTGGGTTCGATCCCCAGGCGGGACGGTCCGTGTCCTTTCTGTGTGGAGTTTGCATGTTCTTCCCGTGTCTGTGTGGGTTTCCTCCGGGAGCTCCGGTTTCCTCCCACCGTCCAAAAACATGCAGTCAAGTTACCTGGAGACACTGAATTGCCCTATATGTGAATGGGTGTGTGTATGTCTGTGTCTGCCCTGCGATGGACTGGTGCCCCGTCCAGGGTGCTACTTTGTGCCTTGCACCCATTGAAAAGCTGGGATAGGCTCCAGCAACCCCCCCGTGACCCTAATTGGATAAGCGGTTAAGACCGTGAGTGAGTGAGTGAAATCCTATGCTAGTTGACAAATACCCAGGCTAAACTTATGCTAAGGCTAAAACAATGCTAATGCTAACTGCTGATAAACTATAAAAGGTCCCCAATGTAATCTAATCTCGACTCTGAACAAACATGCAGTTCTAATCCAGATGCCAGGCTAATGTTAACACTGAACATTAGAACCAAAGGACAGATCCCTGAGCTACTCTAAACCAATAACTAAACCAAAGGACATAAGTACAGAAGACCAGGGACTGGCGCAGGGATTGGCGCAGGGACTGGCTTAAGAATAACGATCCACAAGGAAGGCAGAACACATTGGTTACTAATTACACTGAACAATCATTGACACATGAGGAACAGCTGTGGGTCATGAACCTGGGACAAATCAGAAAGACAGAGCAAAGACAGGGGGGAGTGGGGACAGAAGACTGGAACTGTTGCAAATAGATTAAGAGGCACAAACATGTTTGTATTATACTGCCTTGTCAAGAAACAGGTTAAAGCCTGGTTTGGAGTCTTGCAACCAATGGTAGAGACCATTTACGCCATATGTGCTTTAGTCCCATTTTTTGATTGTTTCCCTAAAAGCACTTTTACACGATGATGATATGAGTTTGCTATGATTGTACAATGTTGACGGCTTAAAGCTTGTATGGCTGTATGCTTGATTCTACGCACCTCTTAACAATGGGTGTGGCTGAAACCCCTAGGAATAAAGGTTATCCATGTACACAGAAGTCCTAGAAAAACTGGTACAACAGGGGACTGTAGTAACTGGTGATGGTTGGGTCTTAAGGCCAGAGAGAACCCCACTGCCTAAAAAAAAGGCATAAAAAAGAGCCGTAAGTAGACAAACCTTAATCTTTTTTGGAAAAAAGTCACCAGATCTCAACATAATCTCAGTGTTAACACATCTGGAGGCTCATGGAGTCTCCCATAAAAGACCTACTAAGAATTAGACTGGTGTACCAGTTTTTCTGGCACTTCAGTATATGTCTGTTCGTTTTGTCCAGTCGCATCATTCGTATCATCATTCCTAATTTGTTTTGCACTGCCATTCAACGTTGTTTTCTTTCATCTGCTGCAGTAACGCTTTACTTCCAAACGCTGTACTACCTCCTTCTCTGGACCACAACTATGCCCAGTGGCAGGAGAGGGATGGAATGCCCTGTACCGAACACCCTCTCCTCATGAAGATCATTCCCGCTCCTTCTTCTAAAGCCCTCGGAGAGCCTGACCCACCAGTAGTCGCCACACCAACACCACCACCGTCACCACCTCTAGAGCTTATAAATGGTAAGTAAGAATACCTAACATTATAATTGAGCCTCATTTTATTAACTGGAACATAAATGAATCACACATTCCTTCTTTTTTTTCCCCATGTTCACCACAAAAATGACTCAGATCTTGGTCAAGAGGACAGTCCTGAAGCCCCCCCTCCTCCGGACGGTGGTGACAATAGACAGTGTGTGCTGTGTCTGAACTATGGAGATGAGAACACCAATGTAAGTACCAGCCAAATATTTGGGTTAATGTTGCAAACTGCCAGTAAAAAATGTCATTTGGGATTTTATCTTTGTAAACGAAGTTGTCAGTTTCTCTTTTTTTCTATATATTTATTTTATTATTATTATTATTGTACATAATTGGTGGTGGTGTTAGTGTGTGTTGTGCTGGGATGAGTGGACCAGACACAGCAATGCTGCTGTAGTTTTTTAATACCGTGTCCACTTACTGTCCACTCTATTAGACACTCCTACCTAGTTGGTCCACCTTGTAGATGTAAAGTCAGAGACGATCGCTCAGGTATTGCTGCTGTTTGTGTTGGTCATCTTCTAGACCTTCATCAGTGGTCACATGATGCTGCCCACAGGATGCTGTTGGCTGGGTATTGTTGGTTGGTGGAATATTCTCAGTCCAGCAGTGACAGTGAGGTGTTTAAAAACTCCATCAGCATTGCTGTGTCTTATCCACTCATACCAGCACAACACACACTAACACACCAGCACCATGTCAGTGTCACTGCAGTGCTGAGAATGATCCACCACCAAAATAGTACCTAGCCTGTAGTGGTCCTGGGGGGTCCTGACCATTGAGGAACAGGGTGAAAGCATGCAGAGAAATAGATGGTCAGTAATTGTAGAACTACAAAGTGCTTCTATATGGTAAGTAGAGCTAATTAAATGGACAGTGAGGCAGGTGGACACTTTATTATATTCTAGTTCATCAGTCATGTTTATCCCCATGGGGATTTAAACCCTGATTTGAAGGGATTTGAAGTACCTGGTGACCCTTTTTTTAAGTGGTTGCTACATGTGTGCATAATGCGCAAAATCTAAAATCCAAATATTGGGGTTGGCTCGGTGGGTAGCACCGTGGGTAGCGGCCCGTGTCTGCATTTAGACTCTTCATTTCTTCTTTCTTCCAGCTGTGCGGAAGGCTGCTTTACATCGGCCAGAACGAGTGGGCTCACGTAAACTGCGCCTTGTGGTCAGCGGAGGTATTCGAGGACGACGACGGCTCTCTCAAAAACGTTCACGCGGCAGTGAGCCGTGGCAAACAGCTGGTGAGTCCGCTCGAACCGCACCCTTGTGCTCGGTTTTTATTGAAGCTCTTACATCCTGGAGGGTTTTGAAGGGTCTTCTGCTGTTTTTATTGTAGCTCTGTGAGAACTGTCAGAGGCCCGGAGCGACCGTGGGTTGCTGTTTTACCTCCTGCCTGAGCACTTACCACTTCATGTGCGCCCGTCAGTGTCACTGTGTGTTTCTGGAGGACAAAAAGGTGTATTGTCAGCGCCATGGAGAATTCATCAAAGGGGAGGTAAGGGAACGCAGAAGCATTCGGGAATGCCAAATTGCTGCTGCTGGATGAATGCTTTATGATATTTTGTCGTTTAGGTGGTGTCAGATAAAGGCTTTGAAGTAACACGCAGAATCCTGGTGGACTTTGAGGGGATCAGTTTAAAAAGGAAGTTTCTTCATGGTCTTGAGCCGGATAATGTCCACCTGATGATAGGTGCTTACTAGCTTTTATCATTTTTACAAATATATACACTGACCAAGCATAACATCATGACCACTGACAGGTGAAGTGAATAACACTGATTATCTCTTCATCTTGGCACTTGTTAGTAGGTGGGATATAATAGGAAAAATGGGCAAGCGTAAGGATTTGAGCCAGTTTGATAAGGGCCAAATTGTGATGGCTAGACGACTGGGTCAGAGCATCTCCAAAACTGCAGCTCTTGTGGGGTGTTCCCGGTCTGCAGTCATCAGTATTTATCAAAAGTGGTCCAAGGAAGGAACAGTGGTAAACCGGCGACAGGGTCATGGGCGGCCAAGGCTCACTGATGCACGTGGGGAGCGAAGGCTGGTCCATGTGGTCCGATCCAACCGACAGATCAGCTGGTTCTGATAGAAAGGTGTCAGAATACACAGTGCATCACAGTTTGTTGTGTATGGGGCTGCATAGCCGCAGACCAGTCAGGGTTCCCATGCTGACCCCTGTCCACCGCCAAAGGTGCCAACAATGGGAACGTGAGCATCGGAACCGGACCACTGAGCAATGGAAGAAGGTGGCCTGGTCTGATGAATCACGTTTTCTTTAACATCACGTGGATGGCCGGGTGCGTGAGGGTCGCTTACCTGGGGAACCCATGGCACCAGGAGGCAGTGTGATGCTTTGGGCAATGTTCTGCTGGGAAACCTTGGGTCCTGCCATCCATGTGGATGTTACTTTCACACGTACCACCTACCTAAGCATTGTTGCAGACCATGTACACCCTTTCATGGAAACAATATTCCCTGATGGGTGCGGTCTCTTTTAGCAGGATGATGCACCCTGCCACAAAGCAATAATGGTTCAGCAATGGTTTGAGGAGCACAACAACAAGTTTGAGGTGTTCACTTGGCCTCCAAATTCCCCAGATCTCAATCCAATCGAGCATCTGTGGGAAGTGCTGGACAAACAAGTCCGATCCATGGAGGCCCCATCTCACAATTAACTGCTAACATCTTGGTGCCAGATACCACAGCACACCTTCAGGGTTCTAGTGGAGTCCATGCCTGGACCAGTCAGGGCTGTTTTGGCAGCAAAAGGGGGGCCAACACAATATTATGAAGGTGGTCATAATGTTATGCCTATTCTGTGTATACACCAAACTAGTGTAAATCTTGTATGGTTTAACTTTGCATTTGATTTATAATGCAGGTTCCATGACTATTGAATGTCTCGGCATGCTGACGGAGCTCTCGGACTGTGAGAGAAAGCTCTTCCCAGTTGGATACCAGTAAGTACTGTATGCCATCATGCCTTGTTTGCCATTACTAATTCAAATTAACATGTAATTTAATTTTTTATGTATATTTTAAGATGCTCTAGGGTCTACTGGAGTACTCTGGATGCTCGCAAGCGCTGTGTGTATACCTGTAGAATTTTGGCATGCCGCTCTCTAGTGGCAGACAGCGTCAGCAACAAGGCAGCACCACAAGAGAACAACTATACCATCGCCCACAGTCCACCCACCGTCCCTGGTAAGACTTTTAGCCATGAAATGTCTGGTGTTTGATGCTCAATTCAAAATAATCACAGACTACCTCTCATTTCAGAAGCAATGGACCCATCACCCCTGCCTGATACAGTTTCCGTTGACCACATTGTCCCCGTTAAGCCAAAACCAAGGGTTTACTTCAGGAACAGACACCCCAGTTACCCACCCTGTCATCGTCCTCTGTCTGTCAGACCTCCCCCCTCTCCAGGTATCGATATTAAACCCTTATATTTACCCCGTGACTCTTTGTTTACACAGCATATTAACTCATTCACTTTGTGATTCTTGCTGTCTTCCCTTCAGGGGCCAGTTTAGCCAACGATAACGTAACTGCCGATGACCCACACGTGACCACGTCATCCCTCTTACATCAGCCAAGTGACGCGACCAACCGAGCGACGTCTCATGCATTACCATCCATAGATCCATTAACAGATCAGTCTCAGCACCAGGAGACCCCTGTAAGAACGGGACTTCAGCGTAAGCCCATTTTTGGCGCCAACGAGAGAACGGATAGCAAAGATCTCGGAGGCAGGCTCAAATCTGCTCCGTCTGCAGCTCTGACCGGAGCGAGCCAGGTCTCGCCGCCACTCGGGACTGCGGTTTTGACCGGCCATCAGAAATGCACTGGCGGCGTAAGGGCAGAAAAGGCCAAACAGATCCTGAAAGTCACTGACCTACCAGCTGGAGTCAGTCTTCTGCCTTGTCAGTCGCTACCAACAGTCACTTCAGTAAAGGCATCCCCAGAACCCAAAGCTATCGGAAAGACCGGATCTCCTCAGCGTCCGTATCACAAAACTAGCAGCAGAAGGTCTCAGGATAGCGTCTCAGGACCGCCACCTGAAGCAACGCTCAAGTCTCCGTGGTCATCTGGAGTAAGGAGAGCAGAGGAGGAGATAAACCCTGCTATGGTGGCCAGTCATGAACCTTTCAGCCCCAAAGAAAAGCCGTCCAAAGTTAAATTAAAGTTGGGCAAGGATATCTCAAAAGAAAGGAAAGACGTTCCTCAAAGTATTAAGACGCAAGTTCTAAACAGCAGCTCTAAAGGTGGTAATATCAAAACCCAGGGACAAGATACATTATCCAGAATTAATCCCACACTAGTCAGCAGTGACAGATTATCAGGGCATGTAGACGGTCCAAAATCAGATCAGTTCAAGTCCAAGGACAGGTTCTCCACCGAGAAAAAGCCCAGTTCTACACTGGAAGCAATCCAGCCAATGGCGTGCTCGGAGCGAGGCTCAAGAGCCACACAGGTTCATTCAAAATCGAACCAAGATGCTACACCAGGAGAAAAGCATCTAACATCTTCAAAAATAGATCCTAATGGGACTAAAGCAGTAGGCACGTGCTCCGACACGAACACGTCTACTTCCTTATCCCCGGACAGCCACGGTTCGCACAGGAAGTCTTCCCGTGCGGTGTTGTTTTCTCGTTTCGCCAGCTCCGAGAGCTCGGAGTCCGACGGGCACACTCATCCGGAGGACTGCGAGGAGTCTCTTCTGGACCACCGCTGCGCCGAAGACGATGGGGACGGGGACGGAGAGGATCACCATTTAGAAGACAAGCACCATGAAGAGGACAGCGACGGATCAGCGAAACGAAGATACCCGAGACGAAGCGCAAGGGCACGCTCGAACATGTTCTACGGCCTCACTCCGTTCTACGGCGTCCGATCATACGGCGAGGAAGATTTGCCCTTCTACACTAGCGGCGAGATCCCGTTAAGGAAGCGCTCGGGGAGCAGCAAGCGCTCGGCCGAAGGGCAGGTCGACGGCGCAGACGACATGAGCACGTCGTCCTCCGCGGACAGCGGAGAGGACGACGACGTCGGGTTCGGCCCACGCAAGGACTCGTATTATTACAATTTCACCAGAACTATCATAAACCCCAGGTCTGGTCTTCCCGATATCGAGGGGATCGATCAGTGCCTGGGCAGAGGAACGCAGCTCCACAGAATCCTTAGGGATGAAGGAAATGAGACGGATCCTGAGAACGATGAAATATTAGCAGCCACCAAGAGCTTGGAGTGCCAACAGATCGGTCAGTTAGATGGAGTCGACGACGATTCCGAAAGTGACGCCAGCGTGAGCACCAGCAGCACGACCACCGCTACGAGTTCCTCCACGCTTAAAAACTCAACCAAGAAAAGGGGGCGGGAGAGGGCTGAGAAAGTAAGCGCCGATTTAGGGAAAGAGGCCGAAAACTCTACGGGTAATGGAAGCACCCAAACTCGGGATGGGCGCAAAGGTCAAAAGGATAACTGCTTACAATTAGGGGGTGTAAAATCACAAAACCAGGATCCCCTCGAAACGCAGCTGTCGCTCAGCGCTGACCTTCTCAAATCTGACTCGGACAATAACAACAGCGACGACTGTAACATCCTGCCGTCTGACATTATGGATTTTGTGCTCAACACCCCGTCAATACACAGTCTAGGCCAGCAGGCCGAGACCTCCCCGAATGAACCGTTTTCCCTAGATGAGGGCTACGGAGTTGATCGAAGGAAGGACATCCTGTTTGAAGATTTTACCCCACCACTAGCAAGCAACGAATCTGTAGAGACAGGAGTGAACACCCCGATCACGGTAGAGGAACCTTACGGCCTCCCGTTAGCGCTTCCGTCCGACCTCTCCGTCCTCACGACACGCAGCCCGTCTGTGAACAACCAAAATCACGGCTCGCTCATGTCCGAGGGGCCCGAGCGGGACATGTTGTCCTTGGCCGCGGAGGAAGCAGGAGTCGACAAGACCGAGGACGCTCAGAGAGCAGGGAGCGCCGTGTCCAGCGATAGCCCACGGGACAGCGCCGGAGATTCACGGGTGACCGATGGGGGAATGACGCCTGAATGTTTCATGGCTTCACATATCGACGGGGATCACATTTCAAGTCCCGGAATGACTCGAGTCTCGGAAGCCGGGGGTCAAGACCGGGTCAGGAAGTCTGTCACGCCAGGGATACCAAGTTCACCCAGTTTGGCTCCGAGTCAGAAGTTTATCCCGACTGCAACGGTCAGTACAGGTCCTGTTCAGATCACAAGTTCGGCTGTCCAGTCCGCGTCCTCTCAGTTGAAACCCGGTCCGGAAAAATTGATAGTACTCAACCAGCATTTACAGCCTCTGTATGTACTACAAACTCTCCCTAATGGCGTAACTCAAAAAATACATATCACACCATCTGTAAGTCCAGCAGGAGTCATGAACACCAGTGGATCCTTATTAACCAACCTCAACGCTGGGATTTCCACCCCTCCGACCATTTTCCCCACCGCCCCTAAGGGTTTGGTCCCGATGCCGCATCACCCCCAGCTTCACGCTTTTACCAGCACGGCTCAGACGAGTTTCTCTTCGGTTATTCCCAGCACTACGTCCGGACTCTTTATCGGTGTTCCTTCACACGATCCTCAGATTATCGCGTCTGAAGCAGGACGACCCGAGCTGGCTTCTTGTGTTGCTATGGTGACTAGTGCTTCAAGTATTTCCTCGAGCCCGGCCGTGCTTCCCACCGGGCACGGAAAGAAACGTCCGATTTCGCGCATTCAGCCTCAGAAAGGCAAGAAGCTACTAAGATCCAAGAGTCAACCTACATTGGCGCCATCGGACGTCGGGCCTAACATGACCTTGATTAACTTGCCCTCTCCACAAATCGCAGCTGGAATCCCTACTCAAACGGGATTGGTTGAACTCGGCACGTCTCACCGCAAAATGCCCAACATTATCAAGCGATCAAAATCCGGAGTGATGTACATAGACTCCGCGCTCCTTCCACAACCGATGCCGATTTCAACAACCACCCAGCCTGGAATCCTCGGGCACGATTCTCACATCTTGCCATGCACCGTATCGGGACTCAACCACAATCAGTCCGTGTTGAACGTCGTCTCGATGCCTTCTACGGTGCCCGCAAATTTATTGGGAGCAAATTCCATATCCTTAAGTACTCCCGGACTCATAAGCTCAGAGATCACGGGACCCATTAGCAACCTCGTCTTCAAAGCTCCACATAACCTGGGTCTTTCAGATCAGCAGATGATTCTTCAATCCACGACTCCCATGATGTCACAGATCGCCGGTTCCGCCCAGACTTCCATCGCAGGCAGCATATGCGTTCTTCCTCCGAATCAGTTCACCATGTCAGCCAACCAGCAGGTGGATAAAGAAGGCGGCCTCCACATTCAACAGCCCGGAACCAAAGTCGTTTCCGACCCTAAGACCCTAGATCACGCAAATTCATCTGGTCACCTGGCTCTCGCGCCCGGCCCTATCGTACCGGACCTGAACAAGTTTCCGTTTCAGAGCTCGCGGACTTCGCGGCTCTCAGCGGCCGCGAGCCAGAAGCAAGCTAAGTCAGCCGCCGGTGCGACCTCCAAGGCCGTCGGGAAGGGAAAGCAAAAAGCGAAGAGGACTCTATCGAGTGTGGTTAATACCGGTGCGAAGAAACTTAAAGCCAGGCGGTCAGACGCTGGAACAGAGGCACGGGGGGATCCAGGCTCTGCAAATCAACCCTCATTGCAAGCGTAAGTGCATGAAATGTTGCACACTTATCATATACACTGATCAGCCATAACATTAAAACCACCTTCTTGTTTCTACACTCACTGTCCATTTTATCAGCTCTACTTACCATATAGAAGCACTTTGTAGTTTTACAATTACTGACTGTAGTCCATCTGTTTCTCTGCATGCTTTGTTAGCCCCCTTTCATGCTGTTCTTTAATGGTCAGGACTCTCCCAGGACCACCACAGAGCAGGTATTATTTAGGTGGTGGATCATTCTCAGCACTGCAGTGACACTGACATGGTGGTGGTGTGTTAGTGTGTGTTGTGCTGGTATGAGTGGATCAGACACAGCAGCGCTGATGGAGTTTTTAAACATCTCACTGTCACTGCTTGACTGTGAATACTCCACCAACCAAAAATATATCCAGCCAACAGCACCCCGTGTTGAAGGTCTAGAAGATGACCAACTCAAACAGCAGCAATAGATGAGCGATCGTCTCTGACTTTCCATCTACAAGGTGGACCAAATAGGTCGGAGTGTCTAATAGAGTGGACAGTAAGTGGACACGGTATTTAAAAACTCCAGCAGCGCTGCTGTGCCTGATCCACTCATACCAGCACAACACACACTAACACACCACCACCATGTCAGTGTCACTGCAGTGCTGAGAATGAGCCACCACCTAAATGATACCTGCTCTGTGGTGGTCCTGGGAGGAACCTGACCATTAAAGAACAGCATAAAAGGGGGCTAACAAAGCATGCAGAGAAACAGATGGACTAGATGGACTATCTCTTTCTTAAAGATTCTAGATTAACAGGATATTTTGCTTATTTATAGGACTCAAGAACATACCACTCAAGAGCAAATGGACACAGGAAAGCCCAATGACCGAGGTCCAAAAAAGAGGTATTCAATTTTAGAATTAAGTTGTACTGTATTACACTGTCAAATGTAATAGCATCTTGAAGAACATAAGCTAAGATAAGCAGTGCTTATGATTTTTTTTTTGCAATGAAAACAAAACGTATCAGTATCAAGCTTTTAACTTGTACCTTCTAGTTATGGAAATTACATTCATTTGCACAATGACTAGGAAAGTAAAGGCACTAAGTAAAATGGCAAAATACAGTCGCTAATCTGTTGTTGTTTTTTATCTGGACTTACATATTATTTGTTTATTTCTACGTTACATTTCCAATATATGTTTTGTGTATATTATATTGACTCGGACTATTTTGTGACTTATGTTATGGTCTCCGGGCCCATGAATTCATCTGGAAGGCACACTCGACCGGTTTGGGTATGAATCCATCCATTTGGGTATGAACCCATCAATATGTCACACGGCTAGAAATGTCCCACATTGGTTGGAAGGGCATGACAAAGACTTCCAAGTACTACCCTGGCCCCATAATTCCCCAGACTTGAACCAAGTTGAGCATCTGTGGGATGACCTCAATCGCAGAGATCCTCCCCCACGCACTCTGCAGTCAGCATGGCTCCAGATAACCAGGACCTTATTGAGTCACTCCCAGCCCATCTAGCTGGGTCTAGGTGGTCATGATAATGTGACTCAACAGTGTATATCTAATCGTAATCAATTACTATCTAGACTTAGATTCTATCTGTCTTTCAGTGATTCAGCCACAACATGTGAATCCGTTCCTCCCAAGCAGAAGCCCAGCGAATTCCATGAGCAAAATCCAAAGACTGCAGGTGGTTATATCTTTGTATAGGCAGTTTGTTTGCATTTTTACATTATTTATTAAATGTGATATGTGGTGACTGATTGTCTGCACTGATTCTCCTCAGAGCTCTCTGGTCAGAACAGTAGGGCATCCGATACGCTTCTGGTGGACACTCCTGATCCGAAAGACGACGGACAGAATTCCTTATTAGACTACAAACCAAAAAAAGGACTACTGTTTGAAATCTGCAGTGACGATGGCTTCAAGATCTGCTCTGAAAGTATCGAAGGTGGGCTTGATTTGACATGAATAAAACGTTAAAATACAATACAGTGGTACCTTGAAACTCTGGGAGTGGCGTTGAGTTTTAAAGCTCTTGAGTTTCAAGGTATTTTTATCCATAAGGATGTATGGGAAACCTGTTAATGCGTTCCATGTTCTCGTGGAACTGCATATATTTTAGGCTAATGTTAAATAATAAGGTTGTTTTAATACAGTGACACCAATACGCTGTAAATAACATAAATATAATATAAAAACACTGAAATATAATTGAATATAAGGTTAAAAATTAACAAAAAATTCAATAAAACCTGCACTGGAGCTTTACTGAACCGAATACGGAATTCCGAGATCAAGCATTTCCATAATTAAGAAGCATAAGGGAACAATAAAGAAGTAAAGGCACATTCACATGAGAAGTGGCAGAACTGCTTTTGCGCTGGCTGTGCCGTCATATCCTATGGCGGGTCATTTATTACCGGGCCGCACAGAAAGCATGAATGATTAGAGATCGCTAGAAAAGCAGTTTTCACTGCTTCTATTTGGGTGTTACTGTCTTATTGTCACCCCTAGGTGGAATCAGTGTCTTGTTGCAGTGAAAAAAGCTAATTTTACACCGTTTGTGAGCAATATTATAGCAATATTATAAATCCTCCCTTCCCCGCCGGTCCGTGAAATTATATCTTATATAAAAAAGGTGCAAAAGTGGTTGGGAAACACTTTCCTATGGAGTTTGGCGGTGCGCAAAGCTTACCTTGACTTAGCTCTATCTCTTCTCTTTCTGTTTTTAAGGTGTCTCTAAAGACCCATCTCTTCTCACAACATTTTCATTCTACCTCTTCAACCTATATCTCTAACCTATCCTCACACACTTCTGTTTGTTTTTGTTTTGTTTCCAGTCTTTATTACTGTACAGCGACCTTGAGCTTGGTTAAAGGCGCTATATAAGTTAAACTTATTATTATTATTATTATTGTACTAAAACAGTGAGCGAGGAATTTCATTAGTCAAGAGAACTTGAGCTGTAATAATTAAGAGAGGTTTAGTGTTCCTGTGTCGTTCTTTTAACACATTAAGTCATGTTAAGCTTTTTAGGCTCTCTCGGTAAAGCTGATTCTCACGATTTCCCAGCACCCCGAGCTATAACACAAGTTTAAAAGTGAAACAGCTGAACATAGATACATGTGGACGCTTTCAGGGTAGATTTGATGGTTATTCCACACAAATGCAGATTCGTCTCATATTCGCACATACGACAAGTGTAAGGTAAACGTTGAGTTTAAGGGTACAAATTTCTCGACGAAGGGCGTTGAGTTCCAAAGATCTTGAGTTTAGGGGATGTCGAGTCACAAGGTACCACTGTACATTTAAAACACGATAGCCCACCAGAGATTAAATGAAGGTTGAACCCTTTAGGTGGTTATAGGTTAATCATTAACATTCCTAATTTGTTCATTGTTATTTGTGTACACTTTCAGAGGCTTGGAAATCTCTGACTGATAAAGTCCAGGAGGCACGTTCTAATGCCAAGCTGAAAGAACTGTCTTTTGATGGTAAGGCACCACAAACACCCCATAATAGTCATACACATTAACATTTTACATAAAGACAGGATTATTTATACTATATATTTAGAAATGTTCTGGCTCTCTCCCTCTGTCAGGCGTGAACGGGCTGCGGATGCTGGGCGTCGTCCACGACGCTGTTGTTTTTCTCCTGGAGCAGCTGTACGCTACCAGATACTGCAAAAACTACAGGTTCCGCTTTCACAAACCGGAGGAGGTGGACAAGCCGCCTCTGAACCCACATGGATCTGCTCGTGCCGAGGTGTACCACAGGTATGCAGCTGCAGATAAAATCACATGCTCAGAAGCAAAAAATACATAGACATATTTAAAATAATACATTGTTCGGCTCAGTAGTGTGTATGGCGCCCAAGTTCCTGTCCACAACGTCTCATAGGTTCTCAAATGGATTCAGTTCTGGAAAGTGTGAGGGCCAATCAATAGCGTCAGGTAGCCTGCTGGTGCTCATTTGGTAGGGCTGTGTTCAGCTGTAACAGGTTTCCCCCGTTCCTCCTTACACAAAGGAGAAGATATTCGGCTGCTGGGTTAATGTCCTTCTACATCCCTGTCCAGCTCTCCTTGTGTAACGGGCCATGACCTGGTATCATGTTATCTCCTTCATGCTCTTATGCATGGGAGACCTGTACTGGGAGACCTGGGAATCTGTGTGTTGGTGTTGGAGCTGGACTACCTGTGCAGCTTGAATGGGCTGCAGGTACCAACTCACTATATTGAATATAGGTATATACACCGAACAGCCATAACATTAAAACCACCTCCTGGTTTCTACACACACTGTCCATTTTATCAGCTCCACTTATCATATAGGAGCACTACAATTACTGACTGTAGTCCATTTGTTTTTCTACATACCTTTTTAGCCTCCTCCTGCTTTCACTCTGTTCTTCAATGGTCAGGACGCCCACAGGACCATCACAGAGCAGGTATTATTTGGGTGGTGGATCATTCTCAGCACTGCAGTGACACTGACATGGTGGTGGTGTGTTAGTGTGTGTTGTGCTGGTATGAGTGGATCCACTCACTGTCCACTCTATTAGACACTCCTACCTAGTTGATCCACCTTGTAGATGTAAAGTCAGAGACGATCGCTCATCTATTGCTGCTGTTTGAGTTGGTCATCCTTGAGATCTTCATCAGTGGTCACAGGACGCTGCCCACGGGGTGCTGTTGGCTGGATAATTTTGGTTGGTGGACTATTCTCAGTCCAGCAGTGACAGTGAGGTGTTTAAAAACTTCATCAGCATTGCTGTGTCTGATCCACTCATACCAGCACAACACACACTAACACACCACCACCGTGTCAGTGTCACTGCAGTGCTGAGAATGATCCACCACCTAAATAATACCTACTCTGTGGGGGTCCTGTGGGGGTCCTGACCATTGAGGAACAGGGTTAAAGGGGGCTAAAATGTATGTAGAGAAACAGATGGACTACAGTCAGTAATTGTAGAACTACAAAGTGCTCCTATATGGTACGCTGATAATGTATCAGACACCCATGTGTTGTACTCATGAGTAAAAACCAGGGTTACATTTTCTACTCTTTCTGAAGGAGGTCAGTACTGGATATGTTTAATTTCCTGGCATCCAAACATCGGCAGTCACCCGAATACAACCCTCAAGAGGAAGATGAAGAAGAGACGCAGTCCAAATCTGCTCGGTAGGTCGACCGTACCATAACCTTTTAGTGTCCGTTATATTTCTTTCCTTTTACTTACTTACGTACTTATTGTTTCGTTTGTTGTTCAAACAGACGAGCAAGCAGCACAGACTCGTCTCTGGCTTACAGGCTCAGACAGTTGAGGAAAAGCTCCAAAGAGTCTGTGGGCGTTTACAGGTACGAATTTACTCAAATGTGCAAATAAATACTCCCAATACAGAGTAAACCAAAATGATTTACAAGTCTTTATGGTTTGTTTCTGTTGGCAGGTCTGCCATACATGGTCGAGGTCTGTTCTGTAGGAAAAACCTTGAAGCTGGCGAGATGGTTATCGAGTATTCTGGCAACGTCATTCGTTCTGCCCTTACTGACAAGCGAGAGAAATACTATGATGGCAAGGTACTTCTATTTTATTCTTACAACTTTCACTACAGGGAATTCGATATCATATACACCGACCAGGCATAACATTATGACCACTGACAGGTGAAGTGAATAACACTGATTATCTCTTCATCACGGCACCTGTTAGTGGGTGGGATATATTAGGCAGCAGTTATAAGCAAGCGTAAGGATTGTGATGGCTAGACGACTGGGTCAGAGTATATCCAAAACTGCAGCTCTTGTGGGGTGTTCCCGGTCTGCAGTGGTCAGTATCTATCAAAAGTGGTCCAAAGAAGGAACGGCTGTAAACCGGCGACAGGGTCATGGGTGGCCAAGGCTCATTGATGCACGTGGGGAGCGAAGGCTGGCCCGTGTGGTCCGATCCAACAGACGAGCTACTGTAGCTCAAACCGCTGAAGAAGTTAATGCTGGTTCTGATAGAAAGGTGTCAGAATACACAGTGTCGCTTTCCTGGGGAACACATGGGACCAGGATGCACTATGGGAAGAAGGCAAGCCGGCGGAGGCAGTGTGATGCTTTGGGCGATGTTCTGCTGGGAAACCTTGGGTCCTGCCATCCATGTGGATGTTACTTTGACTTGTACCACCTACCTAAGCATTGGATAATGGTTCAGGAATGGTTTGAGGAGCACAACAACCAGTTTGAGGTGTTGACTTGGCCTTCAAATTCCCCAGATCTCCATCCGATCAGTCATCTCCATCCGATCAGTCCCCACCTCACAACTTAGAGGAGTTAAAGGATCTGCTGCTGACATCTTGGTGCCAGATACCACAGCACACCTTAGGGGTCAAGTGGAGTCCATGCCTCAACGGGTCAGGGCTGTTTTGGCAGCAAAAGGAGGACCAACACAATATTAAGAAGGTGGTCGTAATGTTATGCCTGACCTGTGTATACTTTATTAATAATAAAACATACTTATGAATTTCAGGGCATCGGCTGCTACATGTTTCGCATCGACGAATACGAGGTGGTGGACGCCACCATGCACGGCAACTCCGCCCGTTTCATCAACCACTCCTGCGAGCCTAACTGCTACTCCCGCGTGGTCAGCACCGACGGACAGAAGCACATAGTCATCTTCGCCGTGCGGAAAATCCACCGGGGCGAGGAGCTCACGTACGATTACAAGTTTCCCATCGAGGAACCGGGCAATAAGCTGCCTTGCAACTGTGGGGCCAAGAAATGTCGCAAGTTCCTCAACTAACCCCGGGTTCTATCCCCCGAACGAGACTTTAGGAGTGTGTTTATTTTGAGAAATGTGGTTATTTATTAAATAAAACAGGCTCAGGTTTTTTAGAGGGATAATGGCACTGCACCTCAAGTTGATTCAGGAACGGTTTTAAGAGCAATGTCACAATGAAGCGAAGGACTTCCTTTGATAAATAATATTTAAAAAAAAAATAAAGAAAAAAAAAACACAGCTAAGATAAGCCAGTGGGAGAAAAGCGGCCTGCTTACTTTCAAACGTCGTGTCCCGTTTCAATTAAATCGTTAGAAATTCCAGTCTCATCAGCTTGTCCTATTGGAACGTGGGGGGGGGGGGGGGGGGGGGGTTATTTGACACCAAAGTGCAATTTTTCTAAGGGAATGATACACTGTCTTTTTTAGATCGATGAATTGTGAGGATCCGTTGTTTTTATTGAAATTGAATGAACAGTACATCAGAGCTTTGTGTCTGGTGATTCTGGACGTGATTCGTGGCTAGATTGATTGATTGATTGATTGATTGATTAGAGTGAACACTAGAGGGAGCAGTGTTCATAGTCATGGATCCAAACCCGTTTTGAGAAGTAATAACCTTGGGGGGTAGATTATCAAAGGCTGACTAGGCTGAGATCCTGGTGGACTGACAGCCAAGCGATTAGAGAATTTCAAGGTGGCTATTTTTTATCGCAAGCTACTTATAGTCGTATTAGACGTGCATGTTTAAGGCCTGTTTATAGCTAGTTCTTAAGGGCATCGAATTATTCTGGAATTCTGGAATCATTAGAATCGTCGAGGTGAGTCGTTTTAAAATTGTGCTTTTGTCGTAGGCGGTACATGTCATTCTTTCTTGTGATATGTAAATAATATGTATATTTTTCTATACGGAAAACTGAAAAGCACTCACTAGTGAACAGCACTTATCGATATTTATATTTTTAATAAAATATTGTATTTATTTTAACAACATTTTGTAGTAGATAGCGGTTTACAACACTAATGCTTGGTCCTTATTTTTATAGTGGAATTTTTTACTTTCATTTTCCTTCCTTTATTATTATTTTTAAAAAATTTTAATTCCAAAGACTGAATCGGTAGTTTGCGTAGAGCGCAGTCCACCAGTGGCTCTCAATGCCAATCCTAGTCAGTCACAAATATTTTAAATAATATATCGTCGTCGTCCTTCCCCCGGCCCCCTAGTGCCAGCCTTAATACCACACCCAAACACTCCACCGTTTGCTCGATTAAAATGCAAATTAAAGAATTAAGTTACCATCTATTTTATTATTGCAAAACATAGATTATTTTCATAGATCATACACCCCCAAGGAATTTGCCACGAACACCTTGTGGGCTAGACCTTGATTAAAACCCTTCATAAGCACTATATCCGTGGAGGAACGGAGGACGTTCTCTCTCGTGCACTGAACATCAGTCTTCTTCCCAGCTTGACACATGTTGCCTTGGCACTGCATTGAGGCTCTAGCTAGCCATTCGAAGCACACTCTGTGCTCGTTTTGTACCAGTTTGGTTATTTTATCCTCTCTATTTAATCCTCTTTTCCATTGCATTGTTCCATACGGGATGTATTGGTATCCAGAACTGTTGTCCAGTTTCCAGTTGCTCAAGGCTCATGGCAGTTGTAGCCTAGCGGATAGGGTACTGGTTCAAGCCCCACCACTGCCAGGTTGTCACTGTTTGACCCTTGAGCAAGGCCCTTAACCCTCAATTGCTTAGAGAGTATACCTCTTGTTTTTCGCCAAATTGCTTCACTGATCAGCCATAACATTCAAACCACCTCCTTGTTTCTACACTCACTGTCCATGTTATCAGCTCCACTGTCCATATAGAAGCACTTTGGACTGTAGTCCATCTGTTTCTCTGCATGCTTTGTTAGCCCCCTTTCATGCTGTTCTTCAATGGTCAGGGCCACCACAGAGCAGGTATTATTTAGGTGGTGGATCATTCTCAGCACAGCAGTGACACTGACATGGTGGTGGTGTGTTAGTGTGTTGTCCTGGTATGAGTGGATCAGACACAGCAGCGCTCCTGGAGTTTTTAAATACCGTGTCCACTCACCGTCCACTCTATTAGACACTCCTACCTAGTTGTTCCACCTTGTAGATGTAAAGTCAGAGACGATCGCTCATCTGTTGCTGCTGTTTGAGTTGGTCATCTTTGAGATCTTCATCAGTGGTCACAGGACGCTGCCCATGGGGTGCTGTTGGCTGGATATTTTTGGTTGGTGGACTATTCTCAGTCCAGCAGGGACAGTGAGGTCACTAACACACTAACACACCAGCACCATGTCAGTGTCACTGCAGGGCTGAGAATGATCCACCACCTAAATAATATCTGCTCTGTAGTGGTTCTGGGAGAGCCCTGACTATTAAAGAACAGCATAAAAGGGATGCAGAGAAACGGATGGACTACATGCAGTAATTGTAAAACTACAAAGTGCTTCCATATGGTAAGTGGAGCTGATAAAATGGACCGTGAGTGTAGAAACAAAGAGGTGGTTTTAATGTTATGGCTGATCGGTGTACCTTGCAATGGAAAAGAGGCATCAATTAGGGTCTTTTTTTTCTTTTTAGGATGGCTGTTATGTCATTGCGATAACAGAGGTGTGGTGCCTTCGTTGCATTACTTCTCGTTTGTGAATAAATCCCATCGTTTATTATAACTGATAGTTAAGAATTGATTAGAATTTTGGATGGAATCATTTTTGTGAAGAACGGTTCGGTTCTGTGGCCTTCTCCGAGTCTCTGTAAAGGTTTTAATAACGGGAAACATTTGGAAAGCGGGATGGGATGAGTTTTTACGGATGCTTTTTTAACACTGTTGTCATTTTCGTTTGACCTCATATTGTTTATCTATTAGGACTGAGTTGTATCAAAGGGATTTCGAGAGGGAGATTATGGATGGATGTTGCAGGTACATACCTCCTGACTCAGTTGCTGTGTCGTGCACCTCTGGCTCACGAGCCACTAAAGGCCAGTGTTCTATTTTTTTTATTATTTTGGTTGTAGCGTTGTCTTATTAACTCTAATATCTGTTTAAGGCAGATGCAAGCCTCAGTTCCTGACTCAGCATGTCATTACGTATGATTTATATTGATCCGGATTGGCTGCTTTTTTTCGATTTGATTGGTTCGAGGGTGTTGCCGCAACTTCTCGCTTGGACTCCGGTCCTCGCGGCGTTGGTCGTGTCATCGATTCAGGTATAAAGAGTTCGCCCAAGTCCGGCTCTCTGGATGCGGCACAGGGCCGGGCTGAACTCTGCAGCTAGGCCTTTGTTGAATGTATTTTTTCAATTCATGATCTCTATCTTGATCACTTTTATCGAACGATTGTTCCGATGTGAAAAGCAGGGACGGGACAGCTTTACGTTGGGACGGTGCGGGCGTACTTTTCCGACGGGGCTTCAAGGATCCCGGCCCCTATCACACCAGCGCTCTCACGACGTTTCATTTCGGTGGGATTGTACAGAACCTGCATCTATCTATCGTCTGACAGACGATGATGTACGATGTACGGAATACTACTACTCTTTGTTTAAGGGCTTCGTTCAAGACGTTTCCACGTGTTCATTTCACTCCAACTATAATATAGAGAAGAAGTCTCTGGACTTTATTCTTCCACGCCACAGCAGTGGTACCACACGGCGTCCTGTACTTGCTCCTCGGTATATATGTATACTACGTACATGATTATTAAATATATTCTACCTAAACATTATGTATGGATAGTAACTTGTATTTCGATATTTACAATATCTACACGATATACGGAATGGACAGACAAACTTAGTTACAGTAGCAAACAGCAGTTTCATAACGGTTAATAGCAATGTTTAATGTCTATAATCTATAATGGCTTTGTGTTACAGATACAGTTTAGAGTAACGTGCAGCGTTTTCAATATTGACATGTATCGGTTTTCTGTGCCTGTGTATGCTCTCTCACTGAAGCATTGCAGTTGTGAAGCATTTTGAGACTTTTCTATGGCGTCAAAATAGGGCCGAAAGTATTGAGAACCAAAAAGCAGATTTTGAGAACCCAAAAAGCAGATTTTGACATTCAAAAAGCAGATTTTGAGTCCACTTTGTATTTTACATTTGTAAATAGTCAGATTTTTGTTTTTCGCTGTGCTTTTTCTCAGTCGCGCTTTTCCCAGTCTTGCTTTCACACATTGGCTGCTGGAAATAAGCCCCGCCAGAACCCTATTTTGACGGGCGGGCGGGATCTCATCACTCATTGGCTGCTGGAGATAAGCCCCGCTCACCGAGTACATCCTACAGAGTGCAGACATCCTTGTCTCCCTAATAGTGGTGGTCAGTTCGGTTCATTGTATGGACTTGGGTTAATCTGAGTCACTCAGTAATGTGATCCGGTTCACTTGAGTTACTTGTACTGACATCTTGATTGCAATTGATTTACTGCATGAAAATGCATCCAAATATCACTCGTCTTCCGTGCACTCATCTTCTGTAAATACATCTCTCTCAATCTTCTTAAATCTCGTCAGTGACAAGTTGACACTTTTTTCAGTGGAATCTTGATCATGGGGAAGAGGGGGGTGAACTCACCTAAAAATTAGATGGGTATATTAATGGGTCAAGGGTTCAAGGGGGATGGTCAGCAACAAATTGCCATGGTAACTTCACCCAGTCAGGCGGCCACAGTGGCACCAAAACAAACAGTCAATAAATTACCATGGGGGCTATGATACTCGATAAGTGGTACAGTACTACAGTAGCCTGTAAGCATTTGCATTTTAATAATAATAATGTAACTATATTTTGTTGTTTTGCTTACAAGAAAATATGCTGCATTACTGATCTATACCACTACTAATAATAATAATAATCAGCCACATAACAAACACCAGTGTGTTTAACTGCTTGTTTATTGGAATATTTAACGTATTACTTAGATTAACGGACCGGAAAGAATTACCTGTTAATCAAACTTTTGACAATGGGTTGGACGTGGTAGGCCTATTTATATTCCAGCTGCTTTAGAAAACAGTAGTAGCCACCAAAATGATTACAAACCAGCCCAAATTTTGTCCACCTGCCAATTTCCAACAAAATGTGCCCAATTTGGTGGAAAACCACCCAATCTGGCAACACTGTATGTAGTCAGGCATTCGGGATTTAAGGTACTCGGTGAGCGGGGATTATCTCCAGCAGCAAACGACTGACGAGATCCCGCCCACCCGTCAAAATAGGGTTCTGGCAGGGGGCTTATTTCCAGCATTCAATGAGTGATGAGTTCTCGCCCACCCGTAAAAGCAGGGCCAGAACTCTAACTTGAGAAAAAATTTTGAGCTGAGAGAAAGGCTGAGAAAAGCGTAAATGAGCGGAGTACAAAAAAAAGCACTGAAAGCGAGACCGAAAGCGCAGCGAATAAATGTAAAATACGGCCGCTCAGGTGGCGCAGTCGTAAAAACACACTGGAACCAGGGCTGGGGTCTCGAATACATCGTATCGAATCTCAGCTCTGCCTGCCGGCTGAGGCTGAGCGTCCACATGAACAACGATTGGCCTGTTGTTCAGATATGGGCGGGACTAAGCCGCATGGGGTCTCTCTCTCATGACTGGCTGATTGATGGCGCCTGCACAGAGATGAGAAAAGAGTGCTGTCAGGGTGTGTCTCTCCGTACACAACGCTGAGCTGCACTCGTCAAAGTGTAGGTGATAAGATGCGTACGGCATGCTGCCCACGTGTCGGAGGGGGCGTGGGTTAGCTTCGTTCTCCTCGATCAGAGCGGGGATCGGCATTGGTGGAGAGGAAGCGTGACGCAATCGGGCAATTTTAAGGCCCTATTTTAACGCCATACTTTTCTTTCCATTTTGTTTCTTCCCGGTCTGCTAGGTAGGGGGTTGAATGAGTGTCGGACTTGGGATTGGATTGATAATATTAAAAAAACAAACATAAAAATAAATAAATAATGATAATAACAATAACAGAATAAAAATCTGTACAATGTGGTTGTAAAGTTTAAGAAGTTAGCCATGTTTCAATGCTGTAGTTCTCATTTTTATTCTTTGTACATTTTAACAGTTTCTGGATGTCAGGAAACAACAAAAAACAACAAAACCAAACAAAAACAGCTCTTTGTTTTACCCGAACTCGTTCCCATATTTCTGTCTGGACTTGAGTTGAATTTTAATGTGATGTTCTATAACGGTTCTATAATGGTATAGATTGTATTTATTTATTTGTGCAGCATCTATCTGCGTACGCAGGTCAAAGATCTCATCTCAGTCTACGTACTTCTGTAAGACTTTACCCAGCTGTATTATGAGAAGCTTCAGACACCTTGTTTCTTATTCGTCTTACGACGTCTTACGTTTCCTCTTTCTCTTAAGCTCTAACGAATCGTGTTAGTTAATGCTGACGATTTGATTTTCTCAATCAGTGTTTTCCCATATCACAGAAATGAAGGATAAAAACATTCAGTGACAAAACGCAGACTTCTTAAGGACGAATGTATGAGGAAAATGTACATAATTGTAAAAAGAAAAGTTTCTAATCATGTTTATTTTCTATGCACTTTTTTATTTAAGTGATAGTTTAAATAATAAACATGTCTTGTTTACTCAGCATGGCTTCTTTATTTGTTGTACAGTGAAAAAAGTGAGGGCGTGAGGAGTAGTAATTGGTCGTGTCTGAGAGACTCAGAGGGAGCTTATAGCTCGGATTAGGCGTCATCTGATTTCCACTTTTTTGGACCGCTCAAAGAAGCTTTAACCCTTTGATGCACAACCTGGGTCAAAAGTGACCCAACTGAGTTTTTATTTTTTATATCTTTGCAATAAATTAATTTCGTCATTCAAGCTTCCATGAATTGTTCAATTAACTTGTTTTTGATCATCACAAATCCTTATTTCAGTTTTATATTTTTTGCTTTTTTAATAAAAATCATTTTTGTATCACTACCCTTCTAATGCACAACATGGGTCAAAAATGTCAGAAACTACTGACATTTGTAAGTGTTTGTAGTCAAAAACATATTTAGATCTTTTGAAAGACAACCAAAGATTAGGCTCTTGAATCTTGAATATGTCCAATACTATTTGCTTGCTAGCTGTTTACATATTCTAGTATAGATAGCTTTTATTAGCTAAGACAGCAAATACATGAATAACTGACAAATGTGCATATGAAAATATTCTTGAATGGATGAATATGGGTCATTTTTACCCATGTTGTGCATTAGAAGGGGTTTGCTTAGCTTGTGCATCAAAGGGGGAAGAAGATTTTCATGTGATGATGTGAAAGCAGCGGTGCATCAGTGGCTTCACACTCAACCAAAAACATTTTTTGCTGATGGCATTACGTTGGAAAAATGCAGTGGAAGGTGACACACGCTGGAACACCAGTGCTGGTATCTCGAATACATCGTATTGAGTCTCAGCTCTGCCTGCCGGCTGGGCTGAGAGGCCACTTGAACAACGATTGGCCTGTTGTTCAGATAGGAGTGGGATATTAAAGTCGGATAGGGTCTCTCTCATAACTAATGCAATATATATATATATATATAAAGTGTGGAAACATTTTGAAGAACCCTCATATTTAATGTTTGAATGTGATCAACTAATGGTTAAGTCAATGACTGAGTCGTATCCATATACAAATTCAAGTGTATTATTACATCTGCTACTGCAGCTACGTTCATTGACAATCTACCAGATTTAATGATGGCCAACGTCAGATCTGTCCTCCAAATGGATCGAAGAGGCAACCCATGACTAATGAACTGCTAAACCCAATGAAAATCTTCCACTATAAACCCTGTGGTTATTTTATTGGAAGGAGAGGAACTCAAGGAGAGGATGTAGGCAATATAAGCATGGGGGAAGGGTGGCTCTTATTTGGTCTGAACTCAAGGGTGAAGTAAAAAGCACTTTTAATATACAACCCCAAATCAGTTCTTTACATTTACTTGCAGACAGGATGAACCTGAGATATTTATGTTTTGTCTGATCAACTTCCATTCCTGCATTTCAGGTCTGCAACACAAAAAAGTTGGGACAGTAAAGCATTTACCACTTTGTAATGTTGCTATTACTTTTCACCACACTTAAAAGACGTTTTGGTACCGAGGATACCAAGTGATTTAATGTTTCAGCTTTTATTTTGTCCCATTCTTCCTGCAAACAGGACCGCAGGCAGGCCAGTCCAGTACCCGTACCCTCTTCTTCCACAGCCATGCCTTTGTAATGTGTGCAGCATGTGGTTTTGCATTGTCTTATTGAAAAATGCATGAACGTCCCTGCCCTGGATAAGATGACGTCTTGAAGGCAGCATATGTTGCTCTAAGATCTCAATGTACTTTTCTGCATTAATGCTGCCATAACAGAAGTGTAAATGACCTTTGCCAAGGGTACTGACACAGCCCCATACCATGACAGACCCCTGTCTTTGGTCCGGCGCACACGGCATAAATATTTTTCCAAAAAAGACCTGAAATGCTGATTCATCTGATGACAATATACGTTTTCCACTGTGTGATGGTCCATCCTAGATGCTTCCAAGCCCAGAGAAGTTAACTTAAGGCTTCTTTTTTTGCACAGTAAAGTTTTAAGTGGAATTTGTGCTTTTTTCTGATTTGGGGTTGTAAATACAGTAAATATATTCAGTTGACTTCAGTGCTGTGATTCATTAGTGGCTTCATTAGTCTGTGATTTAAAAATAATTAATCAGACATTTGGAGCCGTCTAGACTTGTAATCCCACCCCTTATTTCTTTGTTTTCTTAAAACACCCTCTTCATCCACTGGATTCTTCTCCCTCTCTCCCTCACCGCCTCGTACCCTCCTTCTTTTTCTAATTGGCTTGCATTCCCATTTCCTCTCAAATCCTCAGTGCTCACTTTTTCCCAGACTCCCCAGCCAGGGACGTAAACACCTTACAGTTTTTACTCCTTTCTACTCTGACATTCCTGTGAAGCTCTGAAAAAACGATTGGTAAGTTCTTATTTGATTCTTTTGTTTACAGCTGGGTTGTGTGTTCATGATTTCACAACCCACTGAGGGAATATTTTAAGAGGAGTGTTTTAAAAGGGAGAGGTTCACATCCATGACTTGTATTTAGGAAATGCAGACTTTTTTTTGACAATTCTTACAATTCATAGTTATAAGTGGATGTGTTTAACAGTTTAAATGGATAAAGACTCTGTTTATGTGCTTTGTATACTATGCAAACTCAATATTTTGTTATAAAAAGTTCTCTAGTCAAAGCATATCAAGTTAAATGGTGCTAAATGATGGATACTTGCAATTCCAAACAATAGGACTTGCTTGTATCACAGTGGTAATGAGACATTTTAGATCAGCCATAACATTAAAACCACCTCCTTGTTTCTACACTCACTGTCCATTTTATCAGCTCCACTTACCATATAGAAGCACTTTGTAGTTCTACAATTACTGACTGTAGTCCATCTGTTTCTCTACTTACTTTTTTACCTCCTTTCACCCTGTTCTTCAATGGTCAGGACCACCACAGAGCAGGTATTATTAGGTGGTGGATCATTCTCAGCACTGCAGTGACACTGACATGGTGGTGGTGTGTTATGAGTGGATCGGACAAAGTTTTTTCTCCCACTTTAGCGTATCCAATTTCTACCCGTCAATCCTCTCACTAATGCTGGTCCCTGCTCCTGATTGAGGAGGACGAGGCTGCTCCACGCCCCCTCAGAAACGTGCACAGCAATCGAACATCTTATCACCCACACTTTGACGAGCGCAGTGCGGTACAGGGCTGTGCACGGAGGGCCACACCCCTTACCGCACTCCTTCCCCATCTCTGTGCAGGCGCCACCAACCAGCCAGCAAAGGTCGTAATCGCACTAGTCTGAGAGAGAGTCCCCATCCGGCTTTAGTCCCACTTCTTATCTGAACAACAGGCCAATCGTTGTTCATGTAGCCACTCAGCCTCAGCCGGCAGACAGAGCCGAGATTCTATACAATGTATTCGAGATCTCAGCTCTGGTGAACAGCGTGTGTTTTACCGCTGCGCCACCTGAGCAGCCCTGGAGTTTTTAAATACCGTGTCCACTCACTGTGCACTCTATTAGACTCCTACCTGGTTGGTTCACCTTGTAGATGTAAAGTCAGAGACGATCGTTCATCTATTGCTGCTGTTTGAGTTGGTCATCTTCTAGACCTTCATCAGTGGTCACAGGACGGCTGGATATATTTTTGGTTGGTGGACTATTCTCAGTCCAGCAGTGACAGTGAGGTGTTTAAAAACTCCATCAGCATTGCTGTTTTTGATCCACTCATACCAGCACAACACACACTAACACACCACCACCATGTCAGTGTCACTGCAGTGCTGACACCACCCAAATATTACCTGCTCTGTAGTGGTTCTGGGAGAGTCCTGACTATTGAAGAACAGCATGAAAGGGGGCTAACAAAGCATGCAGAGAAACAGATGGACTACAGTCAGTAATTGTAGAACTACAAAGTGCTTTTCTATGGTAAGTGGAGCTGATAAAAATGGACAGTGAGTGTAGAAACAAGGAGGTGGTTTTAATGTTATGGCTGATTGGTGTATGTTTCCAGCTGGAGAAGATGTAAACCGTTGAATTTAATAACTTGCAGAACCTTATTGACAACGGTCATCAGGTAGCTGATAGGACTTGCTTACTCCCCTCCCTTTCTTCATCAGTTGATAATCTCTGCCCTTCCTCTCTCAAACCGGGAAAACTTTCCCACACTGCCTTTTGGCTTTTGGATGCATTGCACAGGAACAGAAGAGAATTAAGAGCAGCTGAGAGAAAATGGAGGAAATCTAAACTTAATATTACCACTTAACCTTACCACTCTCCTGTCCAAGGGACTGTTATGGAGACATCCTGCAACAAGTCTCTTACCGAGCCATGCAGGCTTCATGCCATCTTTTTTCCACTCCCTTCTATACTGCTTATGCTTATGCCAATAGTCTACCATTACTTCTGCTAACCCTTAACCCCCTATCTCACTCACAACTACTCCCATCAAGCAACTGCACAACCTGTCCACTGGATCATATCCCATCTACAATCCTTCAAACAATCTTCCAATACCTTCTCTGCTTTATTGCACCCAACATCAACAACTCCTTCACATCTGTTACCCACAGCTTTTAAGAAGGTTCCCCTTCTTAAAAACCTACACTGGACACCAAAAGCATACACAACTACAGACCTGTATCACTCCTCTCTTTTCTGTCCAAAATTCTTAAATTCTCTACCTCCAAGATCAGTATCAGTCTGATTTAAAGGCAGCAGATGAGCCAAACTATCACCAGGTCTTATTCAACCTGTCTGCAGCATTTGCAACAGTAAATCACAGCGTTCTCCTATCTACCCTTTCCCACCTTACAATAGCTGGTTTAGCATGGCGGTGGATGGCTTCCCACCTGTAAGGGTGTTTATGCCAGGTGTCATGGAGGGGATTTACATTTTCAGCATTTAGCAGACACTTTTATCCAAAGCGACTTACAGTACTGTGACAATATAAAGTCTAAGCAACTGAGGGTTAAGGGCCTTGCTCAAGTGCCCAACAGTGACAACCTGGCAGTGGTGGGGTTGGACCAGCGATCTTCTGATTACTAGTCCAGTACCTCAACTGCTAGGCTACAACTGCCCAAAAAAGGGCAAGCAAAACATTGGAGATAGGAGGAATTAATAATGGAAGGAGGAATTAATAAAATACACAGAGACAAGGCAAAAACATGCACTCTTTACAGGCAGTGTATTGCATGAGGATTGAACCCAGGTCCTTGCAATCTTTGTGGAGATTAAGTGGAGTGGAGTCCCACAGGGCTCTGTATTTGGTTCTTTTATTTTCCACATGGCTTCTTTTACCATTCCTAGTAGTAGTTTATGAGTAAATAATGCAATACAAAATTACAGAGGATTAATAAAGTTTTAAATTTTGGGTCCTGGTCATGGTGGTTCAAATTACATTGAGAAACACTGGGCGCAAGGCAGAAATACCATAGACAGGGCACAAATCCATCGGTCAGAGATTGAATCTAAGCAGTGGTGGGCAAGCGTAACAGATAGCATCACCAACCAATAGCTCAACTTTTTGATAATCTGCCAGGTTGTCACTGTTGGGCCCTTAACCCCTTAATTGCTTAGACAGTATACTGCCACAGTATTGTAAGTCGCTTTGGATAAAAGAGTCAGCCAAATACAGGTCCTTGCAATCTTTGTGAAGATTAAGTGGAGTGGAGTGGAGTACCACAGGGCTCTGTATTTGGTCCTTTTATTTTCCACAAGCCTTCTTTTACCATTCCTAGGCTGATGATACTCAGCTCATCCTATCATTCCCTCTTTCAGTCACCCAAGTGTGTATGTATTTTTCCCCCAGAGGGTTGCTTCTGCACCAAGACCCATAGTCATTTCTCTTATTGACTTTCACACAAAACTTTCTGATTATGTAAGAAACATTGGTGTTGTCCTGATGTTGGTTCGAAACTTGTTGGTTCGAAACTCAGCTCTGCCATCTGGCTGGGCTGGGCGCCTACATGAACAACATTGGCTTGTTGTTCATACAGGGTGCGAGCCAGAGCAGGGACCTCATAACTGATGCAATTATGACCTAGGGAAATAATGTGTTAATCAGGGTGTGGCTCTCTGTACTCAAGGCTGGTCCACATATGAACTCGCCTCATGCGGGTGAAAAGATGCAGTTGGCTACTGCACATGTGTCGAAGGGGGCGTGTGTCAGTCTCGCTCTCCTCAATCAGCAGTGGAGGTCAGCATCAGTAGAGAGGAAGCGTAATGCAATCGGGCAATTGGATTGGATCATGATGGATCCGATTACACAAAGCAACACTGGGTGCAAGGCAGAAATATCCTGGACAGGGCACAAATCCATCTGTCAGACTTAGCCAATCATGTCTGAGATTTGATCTCTAGAGCTAAGCAATGGTGGGTTAGTGTAACAGATAGCATCACCAACCAATAGCTCAACTTTTTTAATAAACTCAGTAAATCCAAATGGTTTTACCATTTTCTTGTAGCTATATTTTCAATATATGGTTGGTTGAGCTTAAGTCATAATATTTAGACAAATCATTGTTCTATTGTGTTTTGACATGGATTGAAAGGGTCTGAACACATCTAAAGTACACAAACACAGTCCCTTGAGATAGCATTGGCTTTTACTGGAACCAGAGACCCCGAGGCAGCTAGGACACGACTGATTCTCATAAATTTAAGATTTCTGCTTGTGCATTCTTGTCTGTCTTATGAGGCATGCTTTGTTTGCACTAGTGGTGTGAGTCAGCACTTTCTTTTGACTCAAACCAGCTGTTTGAAAGACAAAAAAAACCCGAATGATTTTTTATAGTCGTCTCAGAAACGTCTGGCCTGGGGGATTATCCTGAACCCCTACCATTTAATGAATGCTTCCTAAAGTTACTGACGATGTGATTTATTCATCATTTTTGTTATAATTTGAAGGGATCTGTTATGAATTATACTTGAGCATACATTAATGTGCTGCTCCTTTCATTCAGGGTTTTGAAAGACCATTGAAATACACTTACACATACAGTAAACCTTTATTACCAATTTTTTTAATAAAAAAAAAAACCGCTTACAGTGGAACTTTTTGTTGTATTAAGCTTAATTATTATTCAGCTGATAGAAAAGGGACAACCAAAACATTGGAGGTAAGAGGAAATTATTGTAACACACTCTTTACAGGCAGTGTATAGGACCACATCATGTGACACATTACTATCTGCGCCACCATACATACTGCTTTTGTTGTTTTACCATTATAGTATTGGTAAGTTATCAGTAATGATAAAAAGGCAGAATAAGCTTTAATCATTTTAAAAGTAACCAGGAGGAACATCAAGTGTACCTCCCAATGGCTGAGCTTTTTTTGGCCACCCACCCTTGATACTAGCCAGTAGTGTCTGTGCAGATGTCTGACTGGTCTATAGCACCTCTGCAGCTCTTTTGAGATTCAAACCTCTAAAAAGTAGAGAACATTAACAATCTTTCATGTAGTGCTCTGAGATTAGGAAAACATAAACAATTCTGCATAAGTATAATACCCATTCAAAGCTGTATGGGGCAGCATAGTGGCTCGGTGGGTAGCACTGAAGGTTATGGGTTCGATTCCCATGTGGAGCGGTCCGGGTCCTTTCTGTATGGAGGTTGCATGTTCTCCCCATGTCTGTGTGAGTTTCCCCTCACACTCCATAGACATGCAGTCAGGTTAATTGGAGCTACTACAGTCCCTCTAGGGTGTGTATGTGTGTTTGCATTGTAATGGACTGGCAACCTGTCAGGGGTGTTTCCTGCATTTTGCCCAATGACTCGAGCCCACCATGACCCTTGAGTAAGATAAAGATGAGCCGGATAGGGTCTCTCTCTCATGACTAATGCAATTTCGACCTCTGCTGGCTGATTGATGCCGCCTGCACAGAGATGAGAAGAGAGTGCTCTCAGGGTGTGTCCCTCCGTACACGCAGCTAAGCTGCATTGCACTCGTCAAAGTGTAGGTGATAAGATGCATACGGCATGCTGCCCACGTGTCGGAGGGGGCGTGGGTTAGCTTCGTTTTCCTCAATCAGAGCGGGGATCTGCATTGGTGGAGAGGAAGCATGACGCAATTGGACGCGCTAAAAGGGAAAAAAAGGGGAGAAAATGCATAAAGATAAATATTTTTTAAAAAAGGAATCTGTTTTGAACTGTATAGAATTCAAGTTAACACAGATATTGTACATGGATTTAGTTTGGAATGTAAAGAATTATAGCTATTTTAGGTATTGCACACAGATTTACAGTAGTTTGTACTATGCTGAATTGTAGTTATTTCAGGTATTGCACACATAGAATCAGTTTTAAACTGTATAGAATTCAAGTTCTTACAGATATTGTACGTGGATTTAATTTGGACAGTATAGAATTGTAGTTATTTAAAGTATTGCACGTTCCCCTGTTTTCATGGCGATTGGATAGTAGGTCTTAGGGAGCCGGTCAGTATAAAATTAAACAGACTAACAAATTAAACTGTAAGGATAAAAGACACTTAAGTCTGTCTTAACTACTTGAATATACTGTATATAATGCAGATTTGCTCTTGTTCTATCACTATGTTTCTCCCAACAGTCTCAGAGAAATGTCAGCTCTTAAGTCCTGGACTCTTTTCTTTTTCTTCATCGCTGTGGTGGTACACTATTCAAATCCTGTTGAGGATAACAAGATTTACAGCGTGTGCACGGGCAGCCCAGGTACACCAGGTTCCCCGGGGTTGCATGGCAGACCAGGACCACCGGGAAGAGATGGCAGAGACGGGCGAGATGCACCGCTAGGAGAGAAAGGGGAGAGGGGAGACCGTGGAGAGACAGGTATGGCGGAACAATTCGTTTTATTATACAGTACAGTGGTTCCTTGAAACTCGACGTGAGTTGGTTCTGGGAGTGGCGTTAAGTTTACAAGGCGTTGAGTTTCAAGGTATTTTTTCCCATAAGGATGTATGGGAAACCTGTTAATGTGGAACTTGCATATATTTTAGGCTAATGTAAAATAATGGGGTAGTTTTTGACATTTATACACTGAAAATAACACAAATATAAGATAAACGCACTGAAATACAATTAAAAATAGTTAAAAATCAAGAAAAAAATACAAGAAAACCTGCACTTTAGCTTTACCTCTTTATTGTTTCCTTATGCTTCTTGATTGTGGATTTAACGGTTATTCCACACAAATGCAGATTCGTCTCATATTCGCACTTTGATGACATTTTACCGCACCGCTCAAGCCGAGCGCTGAACAAAGCGGCTGTTAGTTGTTAATTTGAAATTAAATAAATTATTTTATGTATTTTTTAAAATCTAAACACGTTAAGCCGCTCAGGTGGCGCAGCGATAAAAACACATGCTAGCACACCAGAGCTGGGATCTCGAGTACATCGTATCGAGTCTCAGCTCTGTCGGCTGGGCTGAGCAACCACATGAACAACGATTGGCCTGTTGTTCATACAGGGGTGATTTATTAAATCCGGATAGGGTCTCTCTCATAACGAATGCAATTACGACCTCTGCTGGCTGACTGATGGCGCCTGCACAGAGACGGGAAAAGAGTGCTGTCAGGGTGTGTCTCTCCGTACACAGTGCTGATCCGCATTGCACTCGTCAAAGAGTCGGTGACAGGATGCATACGGCTGCTTTGTTCTCCTCAATCAGAGTGAGGATCAACATTGGTGGATAAGGAAGCATGACGCAATCGGGCAAGGGAGAAAAAAGGACGCTGAAACAGCTTAGCAATAAACTGTGTTTATTTAGAAGAACGTGCGCCACCGGTGCGCTCGGCGTCTGCATCGTCGCCAGTACTTCAACCCAGCCTTATGGACTCATATACGCTAATCTAAAGCTGTATGGCATCGCTATAAATGGTTGCATTGACAGGTTTAGTCGTCATGTCATGTGGATGGATATCAGACAACTCTGTTATTGCTAATCATTCACAGGTGAACCAGGTGTGAGAGGCCTGACCGGAGATAGAGGTGAATCAGGGGAGAAGGGTGACAATGGACCCCCAGGAGAGTGTGCCGTGGCTCCGAAGTCGGCATTCAGCGCCAAGCTTTCAGGCTCCCGCACCATGCCCATGCCACTGGAAGATGCCGTGCGCTTCGACAAGATCGTCCTAAACGAGCAGGGCGATTACAACCCCGAGACTGGGCGTTTTACATGCAAGGTGCCGGGCGTTTACTACTTCACCGTACATGCCACAGTGTACCAAGCCAGCCTGCATTTCGACCTTATGAAGAACGGACACTCTATGGCGTCTTACTTCCAGATGTTCGGTAACTGGTCCAAGCCAGTCTCGCTGACTGGGGGCACGCTGATGCACTTGATTCCTGGTGATCAGGTGTGGGTGCAGATGACTTTGAGTGAGTACACGGGGCTTTTCTTCAGCACTAAGACGGACAGCACATTCGTCGGCTTTCTGATCTACTCTGATTGGAAAAACTCTGCTGTTTTTGGTTAGATCAGACAGAAATGTAACAACAATATTTACACTAATACACATTTATACCAGATGCTTTTTTATGCCACTAGACCACAGTTGCACTAACATACTGTTATTGTAAACAAGTGTTTAAAAGTCTGTGTACAATTATGCGAATAAAAACTGACACATTAGCTAACAAGCTAACCAAGTGGTAAAATGTTCACATATTGTAATGCATCGTACTGCAAATCACAGGGAATTGTCAATTACTTTTATTTGTTTAATAAAGCTTTGACAATATAGACTCAACTGCTATTTTATTAGGTACATCTTAACATAACATTAAAACCACCTCCTTGTTTCTACACTCACTGTCCATTTTCACTCTGTTCTTCAATGGTCAGGACCCCCACAGGACCACCACAGAGCAGGTATTATTAAGGTGCTGGATCATTCTCAGCACTGTAGTGACACTGACATGGTATAAGTGGATCAGACACAGCAATGCTGATGGAGTTTTTAAACACCCCACTGTCCCTGCTGGACTGAGAATAGTCCACCAATCAAAAACATCCAGCCAACAGTGACCCGTGGGCAGCGTCCTATGACCACTGATGAAGGTCTAGAAGATGATCGACTCAAACAGCAGCAATAGATGAGCGATCGTCTCTGACTTTACATCTACAAGGTGGACCAACTAGGTAGAAGTGTCTAACAGAGTGGACTGCTGTGTCTGATCCACTTATACCAGCACAACACACACTAACACACGACCACCATGTCATTGTCAGTGCAGTGCTGAGAATGATCCACCACCTAAATAATACCTGCTCTGTGGTGGTCCTGTTGGGGTCCTGACCATTGAAGAACAGCATGGAAGGGGGCTAACAAAGCATGCAGAGAAACAGATGGACTACAGTCAGTAATTGTAGAACGACAAAGTGCATCTATATGGTAAGTGGAGCTGATAAAATGCACATTGAGTGTAGAAACAAGGAGGTGGTTTTAATGTTGATGTATTGACGTATATGATGGAAACTAGTGTTGTGTGTTGCTTAATTTTGGAATAAATATTCATGTGTGCCAAGTCACAGATGTTCCCTGGCTTAATGGCTTCACCAAATCCGAAATGGTATTACTGGTAAGTACATTTACAGGCTCTGGGCTGTAACATTACTGCTTACACTCTGAAGCCTGGTATGCAGTTCTGTCTCTGTATGTTTATTGCACATTTGTCTCCTTTCATTCCTCACATGTTGTCTGTCTGCTTTAATTCCTTTTTGTTTAACCCCATGTTTTTCCCCTTCTGCTTTCTGTTCTGTTTTGCTTTCAGATGACTCCGTCCAGTATTTTGACAGACGCTGCATGGCACAGGCATGCGGAGAACGTTTTTTTAAATAAAGAATAAACGTGAGGAATGAAAGGTGAAACCAGAGCCATTTCGATGGGTTGGTGGGTTATTAAAGCTTCCACGCGATGAGCGTATGGGTCATCAGGGTGTTATAGCAGACGTAACAGTCTCTAGGGTGTGAGGTCAGTCTCCACCTTCCAAATATTTATTGGAAATCATTGTTTTTGGATCCGCCCCATGTTCCGTCTCTTAGTCACAGATTTGGGGATGAAGTCACATGCTAGAAATGTAATAACCCATGCGAGTAATAACATTAAAACCACCTGTCCATTTATCAGCTCCACACTCACCATACAGGAGCACTTTGTAGTTCTACAATTACTAACTGTAGTCCATCTGCTTCTCTACAACACCTTTTTAACCTGCTTTTATGCTGTTCTTCAATGGTCAGGACCCCCACAGTGCAGGTATTACTTAGGTGGTGTGTTAGTGTGTGTTGTGCTGGTATGAGTGGATCAGACACAGCAGCGCTGCTGGAGTTTTTTAATACTGTGTCCACTCACTGTCCACTCTATTAGACACTCCTGCCTAGTTGGTCCACCTTGTAGATGTAAAGTCAGAGACGATCGCTCATCTATTACTGCTGTTTTTGTTGGTCATATTCTAGTCCTTCATCAGTGGTCATAGGACGCTGCCCACGGGGTGCTGTTGGTTGGATATTTTGGTTGGTGGACTATTCTCAGTCCCGCATTAACAGTGAGGTCTTTAAAAACTCCAGCAGCACTGCTGTGTCTGATCCACTCATACCAGCACACCACACACTGCTGAGAATGATCCACCACCCAAGTAATACCTACTCTGTAGTGGTCCTGACCATTGAGGAACAGGGTAAAAGCAGGTTAAAAAAGTATGTAGAGAAACAGATGGACTACAGTCAGTAATTGTAGAACTACAAAGTGCTTCTATGTGGTAAGTGGAGCTGATAAAATGGACAGTGAGTGTAGAAACATGGGCACAATACCCTTTTCATTATCTAAATACTTCTAATCACAACTGAACTAATGATGAAATATTGTTGATAAACTACATCGGCAGAAAATTCCCCTAGACGAATTTCAGTGTCATTATTATACTCCATTACCACTGAAGTGTGGCTGTGGAAATTGTTTTGCCTATTTAGTTAAAAAAGCATTTCTAAGATCAGAGACTGACTGGCTGAAAAGGCTTGGCTAACATTCCAAATCATCCCATAGGGACTTAAATGGGGTTAAGGTCAGTGCTCTGTACAAACCTCTGGAGTCTGTCCACTTCAAACTTCACAAAGCTTGTTTTCTTGGATCTTGTCCGATGTACCCGGTCACGCTGGGCTACAAATAACCGAACAGTTGACACAAAGTCTGAAGCTAAAATTTGTTTTATACGCCTCTTAGCAGTGGTTGTGTCTGAAATACTTTAACTTTTGGACGTTTTTCTGACCTCCTCTGATCATCTGTTCACACACCCATACACAGCTGCTCTTAAAAACAGGGTGTTTGTTGTTTAGCTTACACACTTACACTGATCAACCATAACATTAAAACCACCTCCTTGTTTCTACACTCACTGTCCAATTTATCAGCTCCACTTACCATATAGAAGCACTTTGTAGTTCTACAATTACTGAATGTAGTCCATCTGTTCCTCTGCATACTTTTTAACCTGCTTTCACTCAGTTCTTCAATGGTCAGGACCCCCACAGGAGCACTACAGAGCAGGTATTATTTGGGTGGTGGATCATTCTCAGCACTGCAGTGACACTGACATGGTGGTGATGTGTTAGTGTGTGTTGTGCTGGTTATGAGTGGATCCACTCACTGTCCACTCTATTAGACACTCCTACCTAGTTGGTCCACCTTGTAGATGTAAAGTCAGAGACGATCGCTCATCTATTGCTGCTGTTTGAGTTGGTCATCTTCTAGACCTTCATCAGTGGTCATGAGACGCCGCCCATGGGGCGCTGTTGGCTGAATATTTTTGGTTGGTGGACTATTCTCAGTCCAGCAGTGACAGTGAGGTGTTTGAAAACTGCATAAGCATTGCTGTGTCTTATCCACTCATACCAGCACAACACACACTAACACACCACCACCTAAATAATACATACTCTGTGGTGGTCCTGTGGGGGTCCTGACCATTGAAGAACAGCATGAAAAAGAGATAAAGCATGCAGAGAAACAGATGGACTATGGACAATTAAAGTATATAGCAAATCATCCAGAAAGAATTTTTTAAAAATATTTTATTACAGTTCATACCTGAACATCAGTCTTATTTTATTACAACATAAATGTATAAAATCATGCTGTGATAAATGTTCAATAAGCTTTTTCATTGCACCACCTGAGTTTTAGCTTCATCGAATCAGCATTCACTAAATCATATTAAGTGTACTTAGGCTTAATGCTTGGACCAATATCATTTAAAAATGGACACAAATAAACAAAAGGTTAAGGGCCAATACAAAACAATATTTGTCTGAATGCAGATTATCAAACACTTATACACAGCTGATTTAACAAGAGATCCTAAAATTATTTCTGGAAATATAAAAAAAATCAGATAAAAGGAAAAATTAGTGGTCATCAAAACAGTGGTAGCAGAATAATAAATCAATAAAACATTACAAATGTTCCCATTAAACCTTAACGTCCTTTGTAAGGTCTGGCATTAGTTATCTGTAATACTAACCTGTGCCCAATATTGTCTCCCTGTTGGTCACTAAATAGTGCAAACACTGTTTAAGCCTAGATTGCTATAAAAAAAAATAATACTCCAAATAAAGCTAACTGATATATTCAGCACTCGAGTATAAAACTTTAATGTACAATCAATCAATCAATACAAAAGCTTATTTATGACAATCATATGAAAAGTGTGCATTAGTCACAGGCTGATTAAAGCTCACTAGTACTGTATATAAAAGGGAATGATTGTGTGTCTTCTCAACAAACAGTAGCAAAGTATCAGCACAGTGGAATGGACACCGGAGGGCTATACCAAAAAGCAAGCTCAACACACCCAGCATTTTAAAGGTGGCTACTTTTACATTCACAGTTAATTAGTATCATGGAATCAGTATTGGCATTCACATTCCTGTAGCAAATAACATGGGTGCACATGTGATCTTTGGCCTAGAGTGATGACTAACAAAGATGCTAATATGTTGTGTATATATAGGCGTTAAAATCATTTTATCAGCTCCACTTACCATATAGAAGCACTTTGTACTTCTACAATTACTGCTTTGTACAGTTACTACTTTGTACTTCTACAGTATGCTTTGTTAGCCCCCTTTCATGTTGTTCATTAATGGTAAGGACCCCCACAAGACCACTACAGAGCAGGTATCATTTAGGTGGTGGATCATTCGGAGCACTGCAGTGACACTGGCATGGTGGTGGTGTGTTAGTGTGTGTTGTGCTGGTATGAGTGGGTCAGACACAGCAGTGCTGATGGGAGTTTTTAAACACCTCACTGTCACTGCTGGACTGAGAATAGTCCACCAACCAAATATATCCAGCCAACAGCGCCCCGTGGGCAGCGTCCTGTGACCTCTGATGAAGATCTCAAAGATGACCAACTCAAATAGCAGCAACAGATGAGCGATCGTCTCCGACTTTACATCTACAAGGTGGAACAACTAGGTAGTAGTGTCTAACAGAGTGGACAGTGAGTGGACACGGTATTTAAAAACTCCAGGAGCGCTGCTGTGTCTGATCCACTCATACCAGCACAACACACACTAACACACCACCACCTAAATAATACCTGCTCTGTAGTGGTCCTGACCATTGAAGAACAGCATGAAAGGGGGCTAACGAAGCATACAGAGAAACAGACGGACTACAATCAGTAATTGTAGAACTACAAAGTGCTCCTATATGGTAAGTGGAGCTGATTTTATACAGGTTTATTTTATTGAAGTGTGTGTACATTTTTTGGTCTCATCTTTGAGTTTACTATGTCCTTGTTTTAAATTTGGTTTACAAGTGCAACATAATCCTGAGTCAGACCTGAAGGAATTTAACTAGTTTAAATATGAAACATCTTCCTAAACCACAGTTTAGCCTGTACCCAAGCAGGTAAGATATCAATAGGCAGATACTGTGGTGACAAGGCTGGTTAGATGTTGAACTACCTATAAAGCTACTGTCATGACTGAGTAAAACCCCAAAGTAAGCTTGCCAACCAACAAATCCTGCTTTGTGGTATAGCTCTTAAAATTCTGCACAGACATTCTGAATGTTCACACCGGCAGCGCAATGTTCAAACTGAACAGAACATAATATAAATAAGAAATAAGAATTTAAGCGAAGCAATGTGCTTCCTATCAGATATTTGTTTTTATGTGAACTAAAGATATTCGACATACTGCTTTACACCAATCAGGCATAACTCACAGTCCATTTTATCAGCTCCACTTACCATATAGAAGCACTTTGTAGTTCTACAATTACTGACTCTGCATGCAGGTATTATTTAGATGATGGATCATTCTCAGCACTGCAGTGACACTGACATGGTGGTGGTGTGTTAGTGTGTGTTGTGCTGGTATGAGTGGATAAGACACAGCAATGCTTATGCAGTTTTCAAACACCTCACTGTCACTGCTGGACTGAGAATAGTCCACCAACCAAAAACATCCAGCCAACAGCACCCTGTGGGCAGCATCTTGTGACCATTGATGAAGGTCTAGAAGATGACCAACTCAAATAGCAGCAACAGATGAGCGATCGTCTCCGACTTTACATCTACAAGGTGGACCAACTAGGTAGGATTGTCTAATAGAGTGGACAAAGAGAGGACACGGTATTTAAAAACTCCAGTAGTGCTGCTGTGTCTGATCCACTCATACCAGAACACCACACACTAACACACCACCACCATGTCAGTGTCACTGCAATGCTAAGGATGATCCACCTCCTAAATAATACCTGCTCTGTAGTGGTCCTGTGGGGGTCCTGACCATTGAAGAACAGGGTGAAAGCAGGCTTAAAAAAAAGTATGTAGAGAAACAGATGGACTACAGTCCGTAATTGTGGAGCTGATAAAATGGACAGTGAGTGTAGAAACAAGGAGGTGGTTTTACTGTTATGGCTGATCAGTGTAACTCATTAGAACCAACAGAGAATTAAAGGTGACACATGACACAAGCCAAACCATAAACTAGCTGGACATTACTCAGCAAAGCAATTAACACAGTGTAAACTTAAGTAGTGATTTAAGTAGTGATTTGGGTGATGTAAAAAACATTGCTGGTGTGAACATGGGCTTTAATGATTGACACCACTCAACGGCTGTGTTAGAAATGACATACAAAAAATACTACTCACACCCAGTATACACCCAGCTCTGATTTACAGATCATGCATACTGTATAACCACTAGTGCCATAATGCACTTAAATACCTGGTGCATTCAACTATAGAGTAGTATATGTATACTGGGTCAATATGTAGTATGCCATTTCAAACACAGCCAATCAATCATGCTTTTTTCATTAACCTGAGATTAATTAACCTATCCAAGTCTCTCACAGATATACATCCATGGTCTGGAGGATCATATGGCGGCAAAGTGGGCAGTTTTGCTGGTAGATGGGCTGATGAAGCAAGATATCCGTACAGTCCCTGCACAAGCACAAATGACGACACGGCAGAAGCACCACAGTCTTGCTGCTATCCTGGCAGATCACGCACTTCTTTCTTTCCTCCTGCTCCTGAAGGAGTGTAAGTAGGTTCTCAGCGGGGCTAGCCTTGCTGCCCTCCTCCGATGGCATTTTCTGAAGGGGCCTGTGGGTGCTCGAACTAGGCACGGCCGTGTCCACGGGATCAGGCACTAGAGGCGGGTCCTGGGGGTGATCTAAGGCATCGTCGTCTTGCATTTCTGGTTCACCGGGTAAATCCGCTGCATCGCCTTCGGCATTTTCTCGCTCAACGTTTGCATCGTCTGCTCCGACAGCTCTTCGTCCTGCAGTCCAGGGGTTGAGACGACTGCGTGCCCCAGCCATGCTCTGCCACAAGTGTCGCGCCAGCAAATAAAGCCTCTGGAATGTCCTCTGAAGCCGCCGTAATGTCCTCTGGAGCTGGCGCAAAGCGGGCACAGAGTTGACATAGTCGAGGACTTTCTGTGTTCCCGCCTGAATCAGGGCAGGATTCAGGTAGGCAGTGGCGCCAACAATTATAAACACTGTAACCAGCAGTCCGTACGAGTTGAGCAGGAAGACGCTGATCAGGAGGTGCCCCAGCGAGCTCAGGAACTCTACAGCCAGCCTAAGTGGCGTCCACAAAAGAAGTGAGGTACCCACCAGAGTGCTGTAAAAAAACGTCATCACAGTCAAAGTCAGCTCAAAGGCTTTTTGTAAAGGGCTGGAGATGGCCTCCACCAAGCTGACAAGCACAGCATACAAGTTCTGCGTGCCAATCAGCAGCATGTTGATGACCGTATTGACAAAGTAAAGCAACAGGCTGAACGCGATGGTACAACACTCGCAGGCCTGGCGCAGCACACCCTGTCCTGAGATCAGGCCACGATGCAAAAGCTCCTTCATGCGCAGGAGTAAATGCACTGTCAGATAGCCCATCATCTTACAGCTCTCCAGCATGCCACCGAGAACCTGCACCGAGCCTCCGATCACATTGTGGGTCACGGTGGTCATCCCGTTCACCACGGTGATCATGTAGAACAGGATTAAGTTGCCGCACTCCATTATAGAGCTCGTAAGCAGCATGGGCAAACTGTTAATGAAGGAGATTAGTGTCAGGAGCAGCCGGACTAGTGTGTTCACGATCACGAAATTAAGGTCTAGAAGGAAGCATATTACATCCAGGCACTTTCCAACAGAGCTGAAAACCAAGTGGAGCAAACCCATGTCAGGATCTAGTCACATGTGCCTGGCACAAATGGTCAAGGTCTCTGTAAAGCACCTGCTCAGGTATGGTGCCAGGTTTACAGCCACAGAGGAATGAATGTAAAATGAAAGTAAAAATATGATCAGGAACATTAATCCAAACGCAAGAGAGCCTCCATGTTGGCATCCACGTGATTTACAAACTTGGAATACTGCGTGTTAACAGTAAAACAAGCGTCCATGAAGCGTTAATGATCCTGATGATTAATCAATCAGGAGCTGGTAGTGACTTCACATTAAACCCACATGTACACGCGCCCATCAGCGGCCGGATGTTTACGTTCAAACCCGCATACATCGCTAACTCGTTAGCCTGCTAGCTAAACAAGTCAAAAACCTCACTTTGCGTTCACGCTGTTGTATTTTAAAGGCACTAGGTTTAGTGAAGAACTCATAAGTGCCAAAAAACAAAGCAGTTAAACGACTATAAACATTCATATTAGCTTCAAACGTTGCATTTTACTTAGCCAGCAGGTACTTATCCTAGTGTCATGTCGCTTCCGTGTGTTGGAATACAGACGGGTTGCCAGGTTTCTTAAAAACATCCCAATGTCTCTCTAAATCCCGCCCTTTAGAAATTGAAACTAGCACTTATTTGTTTCTACACTTACTGTCCATGTTATCAGCTCCACTTACCATATAGAAGCACTTTGTAGTTCTACAATTACTGACTGTAGTCCATCTGTTTCTCTGCATGCTTTTTAGCCTGTTTTCACCCTGTTTTTCAATGGTCAGGAATCTCACAGGACCACCACAGAGCAGGTATTATTTGGGTGGTGGATCATTCTCAGCATTGCAGTGACACTGACAGACACATCAATGCTGATGGAGTTTTTAAACACCTCACTGTCCCTGCTGGACTGAGAATAGTCCACCAACCTAAAATATATCCAGCCAACAGCGCCCTGTGACGACTGAAGAAGATCTTAAAGATGACCAAGTCAAACAGCATTAATAGATGAGCGATCGTCTCTGACTTTACATCTACAAGGTGGACCAACGAGGTAGGAGTGTCTAATAGAGTGGACAGTGAGTGGACACGGTTTTAAAAACTCCAGCAGCGCTGCTGTGTCTGATCCACTCATACCAGCACAACACACACTAACACACCACCACCATGTCAGTGTCACTGCAGTGCTGAGAATGATCCACCACCTAAATAATACCTGCTCTGTAGTGGTCCTGACTATTGAAGAGCAGAGTGAAAGCAGGCTAAAAAGGTATGTAGAGAAACAGATGGACTACAGTCAGTAATTGTAGAACTACAAAGTGCTTCTATATGGTAAGTGGAGCTGATAAAAAGGACAGTGAGTGTAGACCCAGACATACCTAGCTATATATGGAGGGTGTTATCTCATGGTGCCCAATGACCCCGTGTTTAAAAACATTAAACAAAAAATGATCATGTAACACATTATATGATTTATAACGCCCTTAATATTTATAATGATATTATTAATAATAATATTAAGAACTCCTGGAATGCACTAGTAAGCCATCAGGCCTATTTAATGTATTTGGCTGCCATCTAGCGGACAAAATGTAACAGCATGTAAATGTGTCATGTACATTCTTGTGGTACTGATGTTTTGGGTGTGTTAATGTGTTATTTTATGTACTTATTTTCCAAACTAATCTTCATAGTCAGTCAGAAGTCATAACTGTTTTGGTGAATGATCACCAAGTTCTAAATGAGTTAATAATGTTCATAAAATAGTAATATGTCTCACTTTTGGCATCTGATGTGTTCTATGTTCTATTGTAAAAAGAATATGAGTCTATGAGATGTGCAAAACATTGCATTCTGTTTTATTTACATTTATTTACATTTTAAGTGAAGCACTTTTTTGGCTTTGTTGACTTTAACATAGTTGTGATATTGTGATATTTATTAAGAAATTGGGTAAAAGATAGCACTAGGTAGCAGATAGGTGGGTAGCACTGTCGCCTCACAGCAAGAAGGTCCTGGGTTCGATCCCCAGGCGGGGCGGTCTGGGTCCTTTCTGTGCGGAGTTTGCATGTTCTCCCAGTGTCTGCGTGGGTTTCCTCCGGGAGCTCCGGTTTCCTCCCACGGTCCAAAAACATGCAGTCAAGTTAATTGGAGACACTGAATTGCCCTATAGGTGAATGGGTGTGTGTGTGTGTCTGCCCTGCGATGGACTGGTGCTCCGTCCAGGGTGTTACTGTGTGCCTTGCGCCCATTGAAAAGCTGGGATAGGCTCCAGCACCTCTGCAACCCTAATTGGATAAGCGGTTAAGAAAGTGAGTGAGTAAAACAAAACACAATCAAATAAAAAGTACATTCTGAACATCAATGCTGAAGTCTAAGAGACGTTGAGATTGGTCATGTTCTTCCCGTGTGTTTGTGGGTTTCCCCCGGGAGCTCTGGTTTCCTTCCACAGTCATAGATAGATGGATAGATAGATAGATAGATAGATAGATAGATAGATAGATAGATAGATAGATAGATAGACAGACAGACAGACAGACAGACAGACAGACAGACAGACAGACAGACAGACAGACAGATAGATTAGATACTTTATTGATCCCGAAAAAACTTAGAGATAAATCATGTACAACCTTTTATAAATGTAACCAAAGTGTTAAAACATGACATTAAAATTCTAATACAATTTACAATTCTAATACAAATGTTGTAATGTTTAAAATAAACGAACCTGGCAACTCTGCTGATAACTTGCAAAACAGAGCACAGAACTATGGGTAATGTAGGCAACCCCTGAAAATGTCTGTTATGTTTTGGCTTTTATTTTTTAATTTTTAAGGAGTTTTGCATCACCTCCTTGTGTTTGCACTGGATATTATTGTTAATTCACTTGCATGTCTTTGGACTGTGGGAGGAAACCGGAGCAACCGGAGGAAACCCACACAGACACTAGGAAAACATGCAAACTCCACACAGAAAGGACCTGGACCCGGACCGCCCCACCTGGGGATCGAACCCAGGACCTTCCTGCTGTGAGGCGATATCACTTAAGGTAAGTGTGGGTGAATACATGAGTGTGTAATGCTGTGTGATGGATGTACCATCACTTTTCAAATTAAGACATCCAAGCAGTACTAACGAGGCTGTTGTTCAATCTTAAATCCACTAGAGGGAGCTATCAACCAATCACATGCTTGCTTATGAGTCTGTGGCTCTTTTTCTCAAAACAAGACCCGCTCCAGTGAGTGGTGCAGACCACTCAATTGTAGATTTAAAGTTGTAGTCTAGATTTTATGTTCAGTTCTGACTGAACTGACTGAATTATTTAAGTAAAACCCCCCCACAAATTTAAGATCTTTTAAGTTCTTTAAGGCAAGAGATCATGAATCTACAATATACTTAGATTATTATTATTATTGTCGGCAAGGTGGCTTAGTGGGTAGCACTGTCGCCTCACAGCAAGAAGGTCCTGGGTTCAATCCCCAGGTGGGGCGGTCCGGGTCCTTTCTGTGTGGAGTTTGCATGTTCTCCCCGTGTCCGCATGGGTTTCCTCCGGGTGCTCTGGTTTCCTCCCACAGTCCAAAGCTGATTCTCAGCACCTCAAGCTGTAACACAAGTGAAACAGGAGGAAAATCCAGCTGAACACAGATACATGTGCAGCTTTCAAAGTGGATTTGACGGTTATTCTACACAAATGCAGATACGTCTCATACGCGCACTTTTATGACGTTTTACTGCACGGCTCAACCCGAGCGCTGAACAAAGCGGCAGTCGCACACATGTTAAGTTTAAGGGTACAAATTTCTTGACAAAGGGTGTTGAATTTCAAAGATTTTGAGTTTAGGTTGTACAGACAGTTGAGTTACAAGGTACCACTGTATATACAACACCATTTCCAAAAAAGTTAGGACATACAGTAAATACAGTAAAAAGAAGAATCTGTTGGCTACGCATTCACCTTCACGCTCCCTCCAGTCTTCTGAGTCCCATCTCCTTACTGTCCCTTCCTCTAGGTTACATACTGTCGGTGATAGAGCTTTTAGTGTTGCAGAGACCAAACTGTGGAACTCCTTACCACTGCACCTTTGGGCGTGCTAGTCAGTCACCCCTTTCAAACAGCAGCTTAAGAGCATGTAGTTGTACAATGTCCTTAAGTTTCTTGAAAGGCGTTTATAAATAAAATGTAATTATTATTATTTACCTGACAAAATCATTATGTGCTTATTACATGTCAAGCTGCAATAATACAGGAGCAGCCACTACATAACTGACACAACCCATGTCCAGTGTGAATTTGTCTGTGGGCCAAAGGTCAAAGGGATGGGCAGCTTACCCAACCAGGGTACGCTACCTGAGTACATACCTGAGTTATCTAGAAAAAGTTTAAAGACTGCCCACATATGTTTAGGAAACAGGAGTCAATTCAACTAAGGAATGGACACCATACAAAGCAAAACCAAAGTCCAACTTTAACAGGTCTGATTTAAAGACCACCACAGACAGTCATCTGTTCCTTCATGCCTCCTGCCGGCCATTAGTGGCAGAGCAGATGGACATAATTTTGTAATCTGAGCCCACTGCTGATCTCCACAGCAGGTGGGACTGTTACATTTGTGCAGATTTTTTATTAAGACATTTTACCTACTGTCTCAGCTTTGGAAATAGGTTTTTTATTTACTATATTTTTAAGGTTGTGTGGAAGAATCTGAGAAAATGACAATATTATTGTATAAAAATGATAATAGTAATTGTATAAAGTTATATAAAGTTACTTGGAGGGTTTGTATAGGGATTTGAATGATTCCATACATATAAAACTATATTTAAACACTCTGATGTAAAGAATATAGGGAAAGTTATACACCGATTAGGCATAACATTATGACCACCTTCCTAATATTGTGTTGGTCCCCCCTTTGCTGCCAAAACAGCCCTGACCCGTCAAGGCATAGAGTCTGACACCTTTTTTATCAGAACCAGCATTATCATCTTTAGCAATTTGAGCTGCAGTAGCTAATCTGTTGGATCGGACCACACGGGCCAGCCTTTGCTCCCCACATGCATCAATGAGCCTTGGCCACCCATGACCCTGTCGCCGGTTTACAACTGTTCCTTCCTTGAACCACTTTTGATAGATACTGACCACTGCAGACCGGGAACACCCCACAAGAGCTGCAGTTTTGGAGATGCTCTGACCCAGTCGTCTAGCCATCACAATTCACAGATCCTTACGCTTGCCCATTTTTCCTGCTTCTATCACATCAACTTTGAGGATAAAATGTTCACTTTCTGCCTAATATATCCCACCCACTAACAGGTGCCTTGATGAAGAGATAATCAGTGTTATTCACTTCACCTGTCAGTGGTCATAATGTTATGCCTCGTCGGTGTATCATTAGACCATATTTATTTTAATTGTTTCTGTATTAAATGCACTTAAATTTGGGAAACTTGCTTTGCCTCAAACCCAAAGAAGTTAACCAGTTGTTTATTCATTCATCTTTAGATGAGTTTTGTGAGATCCCCAAGTTCTTCGCTTTATCCCCAATAACCTGTTTATATTGTCACTGTGCCAAAACAATGTGAGAATAAGTAGTATTTCTGACCAAAGAATTCAAACTGTTTGGGATAAACCAGTTGTGCTCAGGCTACTGTGGGAAAATACTAACTCTCAGTAGAGGAAACTGCTGGTGTGCAATCTGCTCTCAGCCAAGGCTCTGACCTTACATACCACAGCAACCCACACGTTCCCGCCAGTGCGACATATGTGAATATCAAACGCCTGATACGGATAAAGCCATGAAAAGTAAAGAAAATATTGATATGTTTGTTGGAATTTGTGTTCCCTGGGTAATCTTTATGGTCTGTGAAAATTTGCCTTCCCAAGGATATTTTTTGTTACTCTGCACAAAGGAAAAGCGACTCATTGAGCAGATTTTAATCTTGATTGATTCAGCTTTACATTTCCGTAATTTATAGAAGCCAATCTTTACATATTTCTTGAGGTATAAGGCAAACCTACAATAGTGTGAGAACTTGGCTCAAACCAAGGTCCCTAGTATCGTACATCCACTAAAACCTGTTATATCACAATTATATCAGATTTGAAGATCAATATCAATTCATACTGGAAAGCTTTGGGTGACGTAAGATGTATTCGGAATCTCCATAGAAATGGACATATAAAGAGTTGGGCAGTAATTCAAGTGTCCTCTTTCTAATCTTTATCCCCTTGTGAGGATGCTTTGTGTAAATGGAAGCAGAAATGTATTTGCCTTTGTGCCCCTCTGCCCCTTCACTCTGGGACAGACACAGCCACCACCCTTGTACTTAAGACACAATAGGGTCCTCTCATTCATGCAGATGACTCCAACATTTCTGGGGTCAAGAATGGAAAGTATGACTTGGTTCCTATTTCCTTCCTTTAGACAGTTCTCAGACTATGAAGGGTCTTTCCACCAGAAAGAAAAAAAAATGCAGGGTACTACACATTTATCGACGATGATGCATTAAGCAGAACCAATGGTCCAATGGCGCTTCACTTTTTGAAAACCTTTGACTATTTTCAGTTTATGGCTGGAGTTTAGTGGCCAAAATACCGGAAACAAAGTAACAAATAAAGGACAGAACATCTGCAGCCCACAACGAAGACAGTGGTCAGAAAAGAGATAGAGCAGAAATGAAATCAAAACTGGATGGACAGTCCAAACTATAAGGACCGTGCTCAGAACTCAGAACAGGTATAGAAAAAAAATGAGTGGTACAGAATAGGGCCATTACACCGCCTCTGGGGTAGCTCGATCATCCAATGAGTTTCCCTTGTGGCATCACGTGGCAGCAGAAAACCTGGCTGGATCAATCAGAGGAACCATGATTATTCTCAGGACCATGAAACAGTTCCACCTGAAATTAATTAACACCCAATGAGTTGGAGGTGACTGTCAGTAAAAAGGAACCTACACATTAATCATCTGTACCTCCATGCCCCTTCTGCTGAACAAACACTGATCAGCCATAACATTAAAACCACCTCCCTGTTTCTACACTCACTGTCCATTTTATCAGCTCCACTTACCATATAGAAGCACTTTGTAGTTCTACGTACAATTACTGACTGTAGTCCATTTGTTTCTCTACGTACTTTGTTAGCCTGCTTTCACCCTGTTCTTCAATGATCAGGACCCCCACAGGACCACTACAGAGCAGGTATTATTTAGGTGGTGGATCATTCTTAGCACTGCAGTGATACTGACATGGTGGTGGTGTGTTAGTGTGTGTTGTGCTGGTATGAGTGGATCAGACACAGCAGCGCTGCTGGAGTTTTTAAATACCGTGTCCACTCCCTGTCCACTCTTTTAGACGCTCCTACCTAGTTGGTCCACCTTGTAGATGTAAAATCAGAGACGATCGCTCATCTATTGCTGCTGTTTGAGTTGGTCATCTTCTAGACCTTCATCAATGGTCACAGGACGCTGCCCAAGGGGCGCTGTTGGCTGGGTATTTTTGGCTGGTGGACTGTTCTCAGTCCAGCAGTGACAGTGATGTGCTTAAAAACTCCAGCAGCACTGCTGTGTCTGATCCACTCATACCAGCACAACACACACTATTGTGAATATTATCCCATAAATTGTTAGGTTGCACAAGGAGATGAATACCACAAATTTGGGGTCTTAGTAAGTCAGAACCTCCTACCTGTCCAAGTACAGTTCATTATAATTTTCCATCCGGTGTTATTGTTTTAAGTATGTCACGTAGCTTAGTTAAACCAAACACAATGCAACAATGAAGAGGAAATCCTAGGAAATGGCACCGAATGGGAAGCGTATGTTTGATAATGTGAGCTAACAGCTTTTCTTGTTAATGGTGACAGAGCAAACAAGTTTTAGGGATATGGTCTATTTTTTTTTTTGCAAGCCAATTACACCAGCATATTGCTACAGTTACTTCTTGATGCTGGCAGTGACTCTGCCTGATTTAGCCATTGTAAAACCAGTTTGATGTGGTCTAAGGCTTTACAAATAGGTGATGTTCTATTTTAATTTCATTTCTAATGGGAACGTGAGCATCGGAACTGGACCACGGAGCAATGGAAGAAGGTGGCTGGTCTGATGAATCATGTTTTCTTTTACATCACGTGGATGGCCGGGTGTGTGTGGGTCGCTTACCTGGGTAACACATGGTACCAGGATGCACTATGGGAAGAAGGCAAGCTGGCGGAGGCAGTGTGATGCTTTGGGTAATGTTCTGCTGGGAAACCTTGGGTCCTGCCGTCCATGTGGATGTTACTTTGACACGTCCCACCTACCTAAGCATTGTTGCCTACCATGTACACGCTTTCATGGAAACGGTATTCCCTGATGGCTGTGGCCTCTTTCAGCTGGAAAATACACCCTGCCACAAAGCAATAATGGTTCAGGAATGGTTTGAGGAGCACACGAATGAGTTTGAGGTGTTGACTTGGTCTCCAAATTCCCCAGATCTTAATCCAATCGAGCATCTGTGGGATGTGCTGGATAAACAAGTCTGATCCATGGAGGCCCCACCTCGCAGCTTAGAGGAGTTAAAGGATCTGCTGCTAACATCTTGGTGGCAGATACCACAGCACACCTTCAGGGGGTCTAGTGGAGTCCATACCTCGACCGGTCAGGGCTGCTGAGCAACCCAAGCTCTCTGTTCCGCCTTTATCTGCACGATCCCAACATTCCTGATGCTTATCCCATGTCTGCTATATATACCAGTTTAGTTGAATCACTCATCGCAAAGCATTGTGCATTCAGTGTGTTTTTACCCTGCCCATTTCCATGGTTTTTGTCATTGTTAGCATATTCCAGTACTGTTTGTTACATTTTAGTCTGTTGTTTAGCAGTTAGTTTAACATATAGCAGAAGCAAACTGTGACTCCTAAATGTCGGCCCTCTGCCCCCCTTCGATATTCGACTTTAAGAATAAAGTTGGAATATTTCAAGAATAAAGTCAAAATATTTATATTTAGAGAATAAAGTGGTAATACCGACGTGATAATTAGGTCGTAATACTTATCCTAAACGTCCCTCATTTAAACACAAGCAGGTTAATAAGAAGTTGGGATGGTAAAGCTGTAACGATTTGGGCTAGATGTGACAAGAGGGAGCAGACACACACGCAGAGATGTTTACACAGTGTTTAATAATAACAAAAAAGACACAAGACAAGACTCACTAACACATGACCTAAGCTAATGCTAACTGCTAATCGCTAAGGCTAATCTAAACACAAAGACAAAGCTAAAGCTGACTAAACTACACTAGACACTAAGCTAAGAATGCTAAAGCTAAACAGGAATTTAGACTAACAAACAGGAACAAGACTAAACAAGACTTCTGAGCATGAATAAGAGCAAACAAACAGGAGCAAACATAACAGGAGCATGACAAAACAAAATACATGCGCTTGGAACCAAATTAGTCTTCGCTAAAAGATCGGAAACTACCTCTTTAAATGCCCTGCGCATTACACCTTAAACAAGGTGTAGCTGTGGATAATTAACAAGACACCAATCATAATGAGGGGGCAGGCTTGAGACAGAAAACAAACACTCAAACATGTGCTCCTGGAGAGAAGGGTGTGGCACATAAACAAACTCCAGGAGCATAGAGACTTAATTCGTGACAAAAGCATTTACCATTTTGTAATATTGCTGTTCATTTTCACAACACTTTAAAGACGTTTTGGCACTTTTTTTTGGAATTTGTTGCAGGTCTGAAATGCAGGAATGGATGTATATTAACAAATGAAATGAAACTGACCAGAAACATATTAAATATCTTAGATTCATACTGTCTGCAATTAAATAAAAGTCAGAAGTCTTTTTATTAGCGTATTCCATACTTTCCCAACTTCTTGTAGTAAAAAGGACCTCATCCGCAAATGAGGAAGATCAGAGGACCTTGTGGATGACTTTGGATGAAGAATATAGGCTAATGAAATCAGTTATGTAAGCCGGGGCCTCCATGGAGAGCCTTAAATACAAATAATAAAAACTTACTCGATGTGATAGTTTACTGGTAGCCAATGGAGGGATGCCAAGACCAGTGAAATGTGCTCCCTTGTGCTTGTACCTGAAAGCAGTCGATCAGCTGCATTTTGATCTAATTGCAAGCAAGACAGTCTAGACCGACAGATACCAAAGTAGAAAGAGCTACAATAATTGATGCAGGAGATGATGAGAAATATTGTATTTTTAAAAAATGAGCCAGATGCGAAGCTTGTTTAAAAAAAGAATAGGACCCAAAATCGAGCCTTGAGGTACCCGGAAAAAGAGCAGCTGCTAATTTTAACAGATTTTTTCTTCTTTTTTAAATATGAAGAAAGCTACTGTTACATTTTGTCCCGTCTGGTAAACTGTGTACTCTAAGACTTTAAGTAGAATTTTATGGTCCACCGTATCAAAGGCTGCACTGAGATCCAATAAAATCAGCACAGCACACTTTCGGGAGTCTCTAATTAAGGGTAAATCATTAAGTACCTTAAGAGGAGCAGACTCTTCTTTTATCAAACAGATTATATCTATTTAAGTACAGCAACAGCTGCTTCAGGACCACTTTCTGTAAAGGCTTAGAGAGGGAGGGCAGCTTAGAAATAGGCCATTAAGTTATTGGTAAGCGAAGGATCTTTTTTAATTTCCTTCTGGATCAATAAGGTATCTATCTATCTATCTATCTGTCTGTCTGTCTGTCTGTCTGTCTGTCTGTCTGTCTGTCTACCTACCTACCTACCTACCTATCCATCCATCCATCCATCCATCCAGGATCCCAACTAGCCTTTTTTAAAGAGTGGCTGAATTGTAATTGTAGAACTACAAAGTGCTTCTATATGGTAAGTGGAGCTGATAAAATGGACAGTGAGTGTACGTAGAAACGAGGAGGTGGTTTTAATGTTATGGCTGATCAGTGTAAATAGATAGGAACAATTAAAATCTGTGTGTTTTAATACAGTCACAGTGTGGCAAAAGGGGGCACTTGGATTTGAGGGTGGCTAGTGAACCATTCCATGGATTTGAGGGTGGTTTTACCGTTCCATAGATGCTCACTTCATTTATGGCCAGAATAGGCAGAGGTGTACCAATCCTTGGTCTTGAATCTTCAACATGTCTCTTGGATTTCTGATATTCCTTTTGGAGTCATGTTAAACAAATGTAGAAAGCTAGTAGGGCAGCCGACATACAGGTATACTTGTGGGAGCTTATTATAAAGATTTGATCAGGCTGTGTCTATTTCCCTGTTTTTTCCTTCCCTTTCAGGATGACAATATCCCTAAGATCTTAACCGCCCTGCTCAGGGCCCTGACCTCTGCACTGACAAACACCAGCTTATTGGTGGCATTTACATTAGTTCCCAGCCTTACTAATGCTTTAAAATCAACCTCAATGCTTTTCCCACAGAGCTGCTTTGCTTGACTGTAGTCCATCTATTTCTCTACATACTTTTAAAACCTGCTTTCACCCTGTTCTTTAATGGTCAGGACCCCCACAGAGTCGGTATTATTTAGGTGGTGGATCATTCTCAGCACTGCAATGACATGGTGGTGGTGTGTTAGTGTGTGTTGTGCTGGTATGAGTGGATCAGACACAACAGCACTGCTGGACTTTTTAAACACCGTGTCCACTCACTGTCCACTCTATTAGACACTCCTGCCTAGTTGGTCCACCTTGTAGATGTAAAGTCAGAGACGATCGCTCATCTATTGCTGCTGTTTGAGTTGGTCAACTTCTAGACTTTCATCGGTGGTCACAGGACGCTGCCCACGGGGCGCTGTTGGCTGGATTTTTTGGTTGGTGGACTATTCTCAGTCCAGCAGTGACAGTGAGGTGTTTAAAAACTCCAGCAGCGCTGCTGTGTCTTATTCAGCCCAACACACACTAACACACCAACACCATGTCAGTGTCACTGCAGTGTTGAGAATGATCCACCACCCAAATAATACCTGCTCTGTATTGGTCCTGGGAGAGTCCTGACCATTGAAGAACAGCATGAAAGGGGGCTAACAAAGCATGCAGAGAAAGAGATGGACTACAGTCAGTAATTGTAGAACTACAAAGTGCTTCTATATGGTAAGTGGAGCTGATATAATGGACAGTGAGTGTAGAAACAAGGATGTGGTTTGAATGTTATGGCTGATCAGTGTAGGTTCATTTTGAATCTTACAGCTCAACTTGTATCTATGGTAAATCTTTATTTATCCCTGTGTCCCAGACACACCCCGTTACATACAACTTGATACGCATCTACAGTATGTCCGGTTAAGTCAGAAAACGAAAAAGGAAAAAATTAAAAAGGAAAGGACCACCCTTTCCTTTATGCCATTATGCACTGCTTACTGCATATAACATTAAAACCACCTCCTTGTTTCTACACTCACTGTTCATTTTATCGGCTTCACTTACCATATAGAAGCACTTTGTAGTTATACAATTACTGACTGTAGTCCATCTGTTTCTCTGCGTGCTTTGTTAGCCCCCTTTCATGCTGTTCTTTAATGGTCAGGACCCCCTCAGGACCTCTACAGAGTAGGTATTATTAAGGTGGTGGATCATTCTCAGCACTGCAGTAACACTGACATGGTGCTGGTGTGTTAGTGTGTGTTGTGCTGGTATGAGTGGATCAGAGCAATGCTGATGGAGTTTTTAAACACCTCACTGTCACTACTGGACTGAGAATAGTCCACCAACCATTTACATTTTTTACATTTTCAGCATTTAGCAGACGCTTTTATTTAAAGCGACTTACAGTACTATGACAGTATACAATCTAAGCAATTTAGGGTTAAGGGCCTTGCTCAAGGGCCCAACAGTGGCAACCTGGCAGTGGTGAGGCTTGAACCGGCAACCTTCAGATTACTAGTTCAGTACCTTAACCACTAGGCTACACTGTCCACATACAGTGTAAAACATCCAACCAAAAACATCAAGCAGCGTCCTGTGACCAGAAGATGACCAACTCAAACAGCAGCAATAGATGAGCGATCGTCTCTGACTTCACATCTACAAGGTGGACCAACTAGGTAGGAGTGTCTAATAGAGTGGACAGTGAGTGGACACAGTATTTAAAAACTCCAGCAGAACTGCTGTGTCTGATTCACTCATACCAGCACAACACACACTAACACACCACCACCATGTCAGTGTCACTGCAGTGCTGAGAATGATCCACCACCTAAAAAATACCTGCTGTGCTGGTCCTGACCATAGAAGAACAGGGTGAAAGCAGGCAAAAAAATAATGTAGAGAAACAGATGGACTACAGTCAGTAATTGTAGAACCACAAAGTGCTTCTATATGGTAAGTGGATCTGATAAAATAGACAGTGAGTGTAGAAACAAGGAGGTGGTTTTAATGTTGTGTCTGATCAGTGTATGTATGAGGTAGACAGAGATGCAAGTGATAGATAAATAATAAGTCCAGTGTGTAGTCCGAGGTGTTAACAGTGTTAACGGTGTATTGTGGCTATGTAACTACTCCGAGCTGACTGGTTTTGGCACGTATGCCACTGTATCTCCTCCCAGATGGTAGAAGGTTATACAGTGGGATGGGAGGGGTCCCTAATGATCCTGTGTGCTCTGCCTTAGCTTAGCTGAGGCCTGAGTTGAGTGTCAAAGGGTCAAAGCAGGAAGAAAGAGTGATTTATATACATATCCGACTGTATCCACAGATCTATAGTCTGTCTGGATATAGGGATTTTCCACTGCTGTACGTTTAACCCAAGGATATCAATAATTTTAAATACACAAAATTCTTTCACTTACGAATTTGCCCCTCACGTTACTCGGATATGAAATATTAAATAACATGCTGAAGTCTTCTTCTGACCCATTACAGGTCTTTTGTTTATAGATACTTTAAGAGAATGACAACAGTGCATTGCTCAGTGATCTGAATGTTTAGGTAAAACAAACAGTGACTACAAAATATGCAGATATTACACAGTACAGTGTACTATCTAATATCTTCAATATGCTTATTTTGTTTTGCTTTTCTCTTCTGTCTTGTCTGGTCTTGTGTGGTCCAGAGGTTGGAGAGAAAACATCAAATTTTACAGTATATATATAGTGATAAACCGACCAGGCATAACATTATGAGAACATTATTAAGTGAATAACACAGATTATCTCTTCATCAGAGCATCTCCAGAGAACTGCAGCTCTTGTGGGGTGTTACCAGTCTGCAGTGGTCAGTATCTGTCAAAAGTGGTCCAAGGAAGGAACAGTGGTAAACCGGGGACAGGGTCAGGGGCTGCCAAGGCTCATTGATGCACGTGGGGAGCAAAGGCTCGATCCAACAGACGAGCTACTGTAGCTCAAATTGCTGAAGAAGTTAATGCTGGTTCTGATAGAAAGGTGTCAGAATACACAGTGCATCACAGTTTGTTGCATATGGAGCTGCATAGCCACAGGCCAGTCAGGGTGCCCATGCTGACCCCTGTTCACCGCCGAAAGCGCCAACACTGGGCATGTGAGTATTGGAACTGGACCAGGGAGCAATGGAAGAAGGTGGCCTGGTCTGATGAATCACGTTTTCTTTTACATCACGTGGATGGCCGGGTGTGTGTGCCATCCATGTGGATGTTACTTTGACACGTACTACCTACCTAAGAATTGTTGCAGACCATGTACACCCTTACATGGAAATGGTATTCTCTGATGGCTGTGGCCTCTTTCAGCAGGATAATACACCCTGCCACAAAGCAAAAATGGTTCAGGAATGATTTGAGGAGCTCAGCAACGAGTTTGAGGTGTTGACTTGGCCTCCAAATTCCCCAGATCTCAATTCAATCGAGCATCTGTGGGATGTGCTGGACAAACAAGTCAGATCCATGGAGGCCCCACCTCACAACTTAGAGGAGTTAAAGGATCTGCTGCTAGCATCTTGGTGCCAGATACCACAGCACACCTTCAGGGGTCTAGTGGAGTCCAGCTGTTTTGGCAGCAAAAAGGGGACCAACACAATATTAGGAAGGTGGTCATAATGTTATGCCTGATCGATGTATATATACTGTTATTAGGAATCGTCTATTTCAAAGTGCAACAAATGCGCTTTAAACCATGTGCTTACCGTAACTTATCAATCATGAGGATCTGAAACTGAAGCAAGATTTTGCCTACAAAGCAAAGGGAGGCTATAAATAAAATATCAAAGCGCTTTTATTGTTTGAGGAAAAAAAGACCAGCACTTGATGAAAAGAACACAGTGTGGCAGCCAGAGGCACTGCAAACATTGCCTAGGTAGATTGGTCTTAAGCTAAATGTGAAAAAGTCAGCCAAGAGAGTAAACTTGGCTCCCAGTGAAATTTAGAATTGATTTTATGGTATTATTGCTGGCTTTTAAGGCCTTAAATGGTATGGCACCATCATACATTGCTAAAAGCTCTGCTAGAAGCCCCAGGGTCCGGATGGCAGAGCTGAGATTTGATACGATGTATTAGAAATCCCAGCTCTGGTGTACTACCGCTGCACCACCTGAGCGGCCAGTGAGATTCATTTTTGACAGTTTTTATGTTACATAGTATACTGAGCCTGTACAGCACTTTGGTCAGCCACGGTTGTGTTTTTTTAAATTTTGTTTATGCATTTTCTCCCCTTTTTTCTCTTTTCACCTTGTCCAATTGCCCGATTGCGTCAAGCTTCCTCTCCACCAATGCCGATCCCTGCTCTGATTGAGGAGAACGAAGCTAACCCACGCCCCCTCTGACACGTGGGCAGCATGCCGTATGCATCTTGTCACCTACACATTGACGAGTGCAGTGCAGCTCAGCACTGTGTACGGTGTGGGAGAAATTTTAATATATTTTAAGTAAGTTAGAAGTTTTAATACATTGATACATTTCTCTATAATCTTTAACATTTTGGTGCAAGTCGTCTGAGGTCAAAAGTTAACTATTCTGTATGTCTGTAAGTTCTGTTATTTTTGGAGACTAGCTCTGCTGTTGAGACAAGTTCTGCTCTTAAACTAGACAGTATTTCCTGTTTTTTTTGACAATGTAAAGAGTTTCATCTCCTTATAAATAACAACTTGAGTTAGCTTTGAAATCTGCCCGGAGATAGAATGTTCTAGAAATCGCCATATAAGGCTTCAGCCAACACCCTAAAGTGGGTATAGGTAATGTGACTTTTCTTTGTCTCATTGCACATTCTCTGATGGACTGAAGGTTGACTGTAGATGAGATGTGTCCTATTGCAATAGAGCTTGTGCAATAAACCTTTTGCATTAATCCTGGGTGATTCTGATTTTATTTCTGAGTCTTTGTTACTAGGTCTCGTGTTTTTCTACGACAATGGAGAGACACATCCTGAGAGCACTCTTCTCTCATCTCTGTGCAGGCGCCATCAATCAGCCAGCAGAGGTCATAATTGCACCAGTCATGGGAGAAAGACCCCATCCAGCTTAGTCCCGCCCATATCTGAACAACAGGACAATCGTTGCTCATGTCAATACGATGTATTCGAAATCCCAGCTTTGGTTCCAGTGTGTGTTTTTACCGCTGCGCCACCTGAGCGGCCTGCCACGGTTGTGTTTTAAGGTATATAAATACACTTTGCCTGGCCTTGCCCTGCCTAAAGATTAAAAAGGTGGATTCTTTAGGGCAATGCTCCAAAACATACCTCAAAATCCACATTAAGAAACACAAGCTTAAACCTCTGATATGGCCCTCACTGTCCACCGAAATCATTGAAAATCTGTGGGTATCTTAAACATGGTAAGCATGTACGGCTACCCAGTAGTTGTTTCATATAGCGTCCTACCCGGAAAGTGGATAGCTGCGATATCTGCCCACTAATTACTGATTTAGTAGGGTGTCTAAACTTTTGCTCATTTCACAATTACTGTTTTTCTTTACAAGTTACTGTACATTACAATTAGGTAAAGAAAATTGGTCCAGATGACATGACAGATGGCTTTTCAAAAATCCGCATAATATTTTTACATAATAATTATAATAATTGGCGCCAAAATTTTCATACAACTGTGTAACAAACAGGTTATTTCTATACTTATATATATAAATATTAATTTTCATATATAGTATGGTACTTAGCAGCACATGTTTTACTTCAGGAGACACCACAGCTGTGTTTTACAGGTGAGCAAACATGAGCCTCACAACCTGTCATCAGCACAATATTGCTGTTGCCCTACCTGCAGGAACCTGCACTATTATCATGTGCTGTACAATGCTGCATTTTAGCATTTTAAATCGCTTGTAAAGGCCTACAACACTTAAAATTAAATGAAGTTAAAATGAATTACATTTTTAATTTGTAATTAAAAATCTGATAGTTACGTTTGTATACAATGGATATACACTGATCAGCCATAACATTAAAACCACCTCCTTGTTTCTACACTCACTGTCCATTTTATCAGCTCCACTTACCATATAGAAGCACTTTGTAGTTCTACAATTACTGACTGTAGTCCATCCGTTTCTCTGCATGCTTTGTTAGCCCCCTTTCATGCTGTTCTTCAATGGTCAGTACTCTCCCAGGACCACCCTAGAGCAGGTATTACTTAGGTGATGGATGATTCTCAGCACTGCAGTGACAATGACATGGTGGTGGTGTGTTAGTGTGTGTTGTGTTGGTATGAGTGGATCAGACACAGCAGCACTGCTGGAGTTTTTAAATATCGTGTCCACTCACTGTCCACTCTATTAGACACTCCTACTTAGTTGGTCCACCTTGTAGATGTAAAGTCAGAGACGATCGCTCATCTATTGCTGCTGTTTGAGTTGATCATCTTCTAGACTTTCATCAGTGGTCACAGGACGCTGATTACGGGGCACTGTTGGCTGGATGTTTTTGATTGGTGGACTATTCTCAGTCCAGCAGTGACAGTGAGGTGTTTTAAAAATTCCATCAGCATTGCTCTGTCTGATCCACTTATACCAGCAGAACACACACTAACACACCACCACCATGTCAGTGTCACTGCAGTGCTGAGAATGATCCACCACCCAAATAATACCTACTCTATAAGTGAGTCTTGACCATAGAAGAACAGGGTGAAAGAAGGATAAAAAAGTATGTAGAGAAACAGATGGACTACAGTCAGTAATTGTAGAACTACAAAGTGCTTCTATATGGTAAGTGGAGCTGATAAAATGGACAGTTAGAAACAAGGAGGTGGTTTTAATGTTATGACTGATCAGTTACAACAGCTTGAAAATGACAGGCGGTCCCATCACATTAATATCAAAATGCTTTAGTTAGGACACCAGTCCAATCTCTCCTCTGACAGATTAATGATCTGGTTCCCCCATCTCAAACAATTTTCATTCTTCTGTACAATTTGTGTTCCCTTGGGTCCCCTTGAGCCACCTGTCTAATCAGGGTCCTATGACTCATTTACCCCTGACCCATTCCTTTACTTTCCCACCTCCACACTCTGCACCAGAACATTATTTAGGTTAGCAGTGTAATATCCAAAATACAGTACTGCATTACCATCCCCTCTACTAATAAAATGAAAACTCCTATTGTTAGGTAAACAGTGAGTGCTATAGCTCTATGTAGGAGTCCGCTGCTGGCTGTTGGAAAAAAATCCAACATTAAACACAGTTGGATTGCCATGTGTCAGAGATGACGTGTGATAGTCTCTGGTCCTTCTTGGTCTGCACTGATGTCATGCATAAGTGAGGATAATTGAAGAAATCTATTAACATTAACTGAAATTAATTAACTGGAGTAATCTAAAAAATGGTGCACAATTAAACCCTCTTATTTCCCTGTGTGTATATGTGAATATAGGAATGAGGGATGAATGGAAAAAAGAAATAAACGTGCAGGTCAAAATGACTGATGGTCATGCCCATCGTTCGAGCAAAAGTACAGTAGATCGATTTGCATTATAAAATTATACAGGCATCAACAGGACGGATGTTTTAGAGTTGGGATGGTGTCAATATCTCAAAAACTGTGGAAGAGGAAAGCCGGACAAAAACAGGAATATAATAATAATAATAATAACTAGTGGAGCATTTCCTGAAGAAAAAGCAAATGTGATAGCAGTGGTATGTGATAAAACCACCTCCTTATTTCTACACTCACTGTCCATTTTATCAGCTTAACTTACCATATAGAACACTTTTAGTTCTACAATTACTGACTGTAGTCTATCTGTTTCTCTGCATGCTTTGTTAGCCTCCTTTCATGCTGTTCATCAGTGGTCAGGACTCTCCCAGAACCACCACAGAGCAGGTATTATTTGGGTGGTGGATCATTCTCAGCACTGCAGTGACACTGACATGCTGGTGGTGTGTTAGTGTGTGTTGTGCTGGTGTGAGTGGATCAGATACAGCAGTGCTGCTGGAGTTTGTAAACACCTCACTGTCACAGCTGGACTGAGAATAGTCCACCAATCAAAAATATCCAGCCAACAGCACCCCATGGGCAGCTTCCTGTGACAACTTATGAACGTCTAGAAGATAACCAAGTCAAACAGCAGCAATAGATGAGCGATCGTCTCTGACTTTACATCTACAAGGTGGACCAACTAGGTAGCAAAGTAAGTGGACGTGGTATTTAAAAACTCCGGCAGCACTGCTGTGTCTGAGGGTTGTGGTGGGTTCAGCTCACTGGCCGAAAGTAGGAAACACTCCTCCTAAGGAAAGTCCATCATTGGCCGAACACACACACCCATACCCATACCAATTTTAGCATTTCCAAGTAACCTAAATGCATGTCTTTGGACTGTGGGAGGAAACTCACATAGACACAGGTAGAACATAACCAAAAATGAATAAGGGCAGTTGTAGCCCAGCAGTCAAGGTACTGGACTAGTAACCAAAAGGTTGCCGGTTCAAGCCCCACCACTACCAGGTTGCCACTGTTGGGCCCTTGAGCAAGACCCTTAACCCTCAATTGCTCAGACTGTATACTGCCACAATACTGTAAGTCGCTTTGGATAAAAGCGTCTGCTAAATTCCGAAAATGTAAATGACCCGGGCCGCTTCACCTGGGAATCGAACCCAGGGCCTTGTTGCAACATAATGTCATTTGTTCATTAAAACATCATTTTTACTGTAGGTTATTGGATTATTTTGCCAGCTATTTAGCGTTTTATATTAGTAAGATGTAGACAGACAAAAACCAAACTCCTTAGATTACACTACCGCTAACTATAAATACCACCTGTGATTGACGAGCCGTTCGGAAGCCGAAAGAGTCGACTCATATTCGTGCGCTCACCCTATCGATATGACTCACTGATCATGGATATGACTCACTGCCCATCAGTAGCGCTGTGAGTGATCCGGCGGTGTGCTGCACAGCTACTCCAGCTCTGCGTTCACTTCTCCATCTGTCACACCAGAGAGAACTTCTCACCCAGACAGCAGCAGCAACACAGGGTGCACATGGCTCACAGAAAACTCACCCTCACACTTACAGGACTGTATCTACTTCTCTGGCAGGGTGAGTGCAAAAAAGCGACTTTACTTTTGCGCGCATTTGTACGCAATTTGGATCGCTCAGGTCCGTTAGAAAGCGAGCGCGCACGCGTGTATGTGTGTGTGTGTGTGTGTGTGTGTGTCAGATGAGGGTGCAGGCAATTATTCTGATGAGCTGAAATGTGGATTTTACTTACATTTATAATTTATAGAACTGCTACTGTTATATACATTGTCTGTCTAATTGAGGTTGGCAATGCAAACTTAATTTAATGCAATTTAATGTAGTCATTTTGATAAAGACGTAACAACACAGTGTTTATATATTTGTTTGTATTTGTTATTTATACCACACACTTTCCACGGCCATTTGACGACACAGCAGGTGGAATAATCGTCTCAAACAACATCTTCTCATACATACATTTCAACTCAAAGTTGTTTAATTAAAGAGAGTGAAAGAGGTATATAATAATAATAATAATAATAATAATAATAAACTAGTGGAGCATTTCCTAAAGAAAATGCAAATGTGATTGCAACTCAGCAGTGGTAGAATATGTGGTGGGTTGAATACTTTTGGTAAGAGAGGTGAATGTGTATGTACAGGGGTTGGACAAAATAACTGAAACACCTGTCATTTTAGTGTGGGAGGTTTCATGGCTAAATTGGACCAGTCTGGTGGCCAATCTTCATTAATTGCACATTGCACCAGTAAGAGCAGAGTGTGAAGGTTCAATTAGCAGGGTAAGAGCACAGTTTTGCTCAAAATATTGCAATGCACACAACATTATGGGTGACATACCAGAGTTCAAAAGAGGACAAATTGTTGGTGCACGTCTTGCTGGCGCATCTGTGACCAAGAAAGCAAGTCTTTGTGATGTATCAAGAGCCACGGTATCCAGGGTAATGTCAGCATACCACCAAGAAGGACAAAAGCATACCACCAAGAAGGACAAACCACATCCAACAGGATTAACTGTGGACGCAAGAGGAAGCTGTCTGAAAGGGATGTTCGGGTGCTAACCCGGATTGTATCCAAAAAACATAAAACCACGGCTGCCCAAATCACGGCAGTCAACTCTCCTGTTTCCACCAGAACTGTCCGTCGGGAGCTCCACAGGGTCAATATACACGGCCGGGCTGCTATAGCCAAACCTTTGGTCACTCGTGCCAATGCCAAACGTCGGTTTCAATGGTGCAAGGAGCGCAAATCTTGGGCTGTGGACAATGTGAAACATGTATTGTTCTCTGATGAGTCCACCTTTACTGTTTTCCCCACATCCGGGAGAGTTACGGTGTGGAGAAGCCCCAAAGAAGCGTACCACCCAGACTGTTGCATGCCCAGAGTGAAGCATGGGGGTGGATCAGTGATGGTTTGGGCTGCCATATCATGGCATTCCCTTGGCCCAATACTTGTGCTAGATGGGCGCGTCACTGCCAAGGACTACCAAACCATTCTGGAGGACCATGTGCATCCAATGGCGGTGCCGTGGATCAGGATGACAATGCACCAAAACACACAGCAAGACTGGTGAAAGATTGGTTTGATGAACATGAAAGTGAAGTTGAACATCTCCCATGGCCTGCACAGTCACCAGATCTAAATATTATTGAGCCACTTTGGGGTGTTTTGGAGAAGCGAGTCAGGAAACGTTTTCCTCCACCAGCATCACGTAGTGACCTGGCCACTATCCTGCAAGAAGAATGGCTTAAAATCCCTCTGACCACTGTGCAGGACTTGTATATGTCATTTCCAAGACGAATTGACGCTGTATTGGCCGCAAAAGGAGGCCCTACACCATACTAATAAATTATTGTGGTCTAAAACCAGGTGTTTCAGTTATTTTGTCCAACCCCTGTATGTATGCTAAGTAAATAATTTTGCTCATATAGGTAATTGTGTGTGTGCAAGCATTTATTTAGTAGGGGTGTGAATAATTTTGCTCATATAGGTGATTGTGTGTGTGGAATAATCGTCTCAAACAACATCTTCTCATACATACATTTCAACTCAAAGTTGTTTAATTGAAGAGGGAAAGAGGTATATAATATAATAATAATAATAATAATAATAATAATAATAATAATATAATAACTAATGGTGCATTTCCATAAGAAAGTGCAAATGTGATTGCAACTCAGCAGTGGTAGAATATGTGGTGGGTTGAATACTTTTGCTCAGAGAGTTGAATGTGTATGTATGTATGTATGTATGCTGGGGCCGGGGGTAAATAATTTTGCTCATATAGGTGATTATGTGTGTGCAAGCATTTATTTAGTGGGGGTGTAAATACTTCTGCTCAGAGGTGTTTGTGTGTTTGCAAGCATTTATTTAGTGGGGGTATTAATACTTTTGCTCATATTGGTGATTGTGTGTGTGCAAGCATGTATTTAGTGGTGGTATGAATACTTTTGCTCATAAAAGTGAGTGTGTGTGTGTGCAAGCATGTATTCAGTAGGGGTGTTATTGCTTTTGCTCAGGCAGGTGACTGTGTGTATGTACAGTAGATTGATGTGCCTTTCAAAAACTGCCTTTTACTAGATTTTGTAGGTGCGTATTATGACGTAACAACACGGTGTTTATATATTTTGTTTATATTTGTTATTTATTTCACACACTTTCCACGCCCATTTGACGACACAGCAGGTGGAATAATCGTCTCAAACAACATCTCCTCATACATACATTTTAACTTAAAGTTGTTTAATTAGAGAGGGAAAGAGGTATATAATAATAATAATATAATAATAATAATAATAATAATAACAACTAGTGGAGCATTTCCTGAAGAAAATGCAAATGTGATTGCAGCTCAACAGTGGTAGAGTATGTGGGGGGTTGAACATTTTTGGTGAGAGAGTTGAATGTGTATGTATGTATGTATGTATGCTGGGGGTAAATAATTTTGCTCATATAGGTGATTGTGTGTGTGCAAGCATTTATTTAGTGGGGGTGTAAATACTTTTGCTCCTATAGGTGATTGTGTGTGTGCAAGCATGTATTTAGTGGTGGTATGAATACTTTTGCTTATATAGGTGAGTGTGTGTTTGAAGCATGTATTCAGTAGGGGTGTTATTGCTTTTGCTCAGGCAGGTGACTGTGTGTATGTACAGTAGATTGATGTGCCTTTCAAAAACTGCCTTTTACTAGATTTTGTAGGTGCGTATTATGACGTAACAACACGGTGTTTATATATTTTGTTTATATTTGTTATTTATTTCACACACTTTCCACGCCCATTTGACGACACAGCAGGTGGAATAATCGTCTCAAACAACATCTCCTCATACATACATTTTAACTTAAAGTTGTTTAATTAGAGAGGGAAAGAGGTATATAATATAATAATATAATAATAATAATAATAATAATAACAACTAGTGGAGCATTTCCTGAAGAAAATGCAAATGTGATTGCAGCTCAACAGTGGTAGAGTATGTGGGGGGTTGAAAATTTTTGGTGAGAGAGTTGAATGTGTATGTATGTATGTATGTATGTATGCTGGGGGTAAATAATTTTGCTCATATAGGTGATTGTGTGTGTGCAAGCATTTATTTAGTGGGGGTGTAAATACTTTTGCTCCTATAGGTGATTGTGTGTGTGCAAGCATGTATTTAGTGGTGGTATGAATACTTTTGCTTATATAGGTGAGTGTGTGTTTGAAGCATGTATTCAGTAGGGGTGTTATTGCTTTTGCTCAGGCAGGTGGTCACAGGAAGCTGCCCATGGGGTGCTCTTGGCTGGATATATTTTTGGTTGGTGGACTATTCTTAGTCCAGCAGTGACAATGAGGTGTTTAATCCACTCATACCAGCACAACACACACTAACACACCACCACCATGTCAGTGTCACTGCAGTGCTGAGAATGATCCACCACCTAATAATACCTGCTCTTTGGTGGTCCTGTGGGGGTCCTGACCATTGAAAAACAGGGTGAAAGCAGGTTAAAAAGTATTTAGAGAAACAGATGGACTACAGTTAGTAATTGTAGAACTACAAAGTGCTTCTATATGGTAAGTGGAGCTGATAACATGGACAGTGTGTGTAGAAACAAGGAGGTGGTTTTAATGTTATGGCTGATTGGTGTATATGGTTGCACTTGGTTAAAAACGTCTGAGAACCATTGCCCTACACAAACATGTCATTAATAATCCCCCCCCCCCCCCCCTCATTCGTACTGCTCCTGTAATATTATATTTATTTAGAAGATTTATGTTGAGTAGCATAGAACCACCTACTTAGCAGTGTTTTATTTGTTCCACTGAAGAGTAATAGGTCTTGAGGTTGTCTGTAGGAGTTTTATTTGTTGCTTTCTTTTGGGCACTTGATCACACCTTCCAAAAACATGCTAAAGGTGATATGGCCCTGTCTGAATCCCCTAAAACTTGGTTGAATAGAAATGCAGTAATAATGGACTATTGTATGGAACATGGTGACTGTATGGTTTGACATGATTTGGTTAGTGTTGGAAACATCAGGTATAAGAGCCTTTATCTTATCTGCACTGGTGTAAACAGTGTAACTTGTGCACCCTGTTTAGCTTGGTATTCCATCATGCATGTACAGATGGGTGACAAGTCTAATACTGCGTGGATGGTACTGAACTGTGCTACTAATAATAATACCATGCTCTGTGTCATATATAACAATGCTAGACAGGCCCAGCAGAAGCTTTAGTATCTTCACTGAAGAATACTATCTTAAAAAGTTCAATGTCATGTGTAGCAGTCACCAAGAGAACTATACAGAGTTGAATGTTTTGCTTGGCTCTGATATGCAGTGGAAGGCATTTTGCTGGCATGGCTTTTGTCCACTCGTCTAGAGAAAACAACAAGTGCATATACACTGATCAGCCATAACATTAAAACCACCTCCTTGTCAAAACACACTCACTGTCTATTTTATCAACTCCACCTACCATATAGGAGCACTTTGTAGTTCTACAATTACTGACTGTGTTCCTTCTGTTTCTGTAGATACTTTTTTAGCCTGCTTTCACCCTGTTCTTCAATGGTCAGGACCCCCACAGGACCACCAAAGAGCAGGTGTTATTTGAGTGGTGGATCATTCTCAGCCCTGCAGTGACACTGACATGGTGGTGGTGTGTTAGTGTGTGTCAGAGACGATCGCTCATCTATTGCTGCTATTTGAATTGGTCATCTTCTAGACCTTCATCAGTGGTCACAGGACGCTGCTCATGGGGCGCTGTTAGCTGGATGTTTTTGGTTGGTGGACTATTCTCAGTCCAGCAGTGACAGTGATGTGTTTTAAAACTCCAGCAGCATTGCTGTCTTATCCACTCATACCAGCACAACACACACTAACACACCACCACCATGTCAGTGTCACTGCAGTGCTGAGAAACAGATGGACTACAGTCAGTAATTGTAGAACTACAAAGTGCTTCTATATGGTAAGTGGAGCTGATAACATGGACAGTGAGTGTAGAAACAAGGAGGTGGTTTTAATGTTATGGCTGATCAGTGTAAATACAAATGTAACCTTATCAATCTAATTTAAGATTTATTTGTCACATATATGATACAACCTGTGAGTTAAACATAAAACCTGGCCAAACTCATTAGACTGCAATGACCTGTAGTGGGAAAATGTCAAATTTGCAGTGGAATGTAAAAGTACAGTGCAAAATTCAGTTTGGCAAGGGTGTTGTGGTGGGCATGTTTGTTAAGGAGTCAGATGGCCTGAGGGAATAAGCTTCTCCTGAGCATCTCAGTTTAGCCATCAGGCTGTGGAAGTATTTGCCTGACTGCAGAAGATTAAACAGTTAGTTAGCTAGGTTAATAGATATAAATGGATAAATACCCCATTCAACCCGAAAGACATTATTGAATATGGAAAATTATAATAGTTACTGGTATGGGTGAAGTCGTTGATCATTTTTAAGCTCTGGACCAGCATCGGCTGATATAAATGTTTCGCAAACAAGCATGTGTTTGTCAGGCTGTGTGTCTGGTGAGCAATAAAAATAGTAACATCGTGTGGCATGCACTTAAGAGACCACAAGTAGTGAATAAAAGGAGCTTTTAAAAGACTATTTTGGTGTTTTGCTAAACCCCAGTTAGGAGATCACATTATTACCAAACCACAGCTCAAGAGAGGTACAAATTATTGACTGTTCAGTTGTCCTAGGCATTTCCTAAACTAGCATCCTCCATGTACAACATAAAAGTGGTTTGCTGGGAAGGATGCTGGCATACTGTTAAGCTTTGTTTAAATTTAAAGACATTTTATATTTACTTATGTCAGGGACACCAGTTTCCTGTACTCCCTACTCTGTAATTTCCTTACCATTATTTCCCAAGCACCTGGGCCCCTTTACGCTTCTTTCTTGAGACCTTTTGGCTGCAACAGCTTTTCCTGATTGTGAGTCGACCTCCTGTTTTCACATTCCACTGTTGAACCCCAACGTCATTCTTTAAGTAAATGACTGATTTGCTATGTACATATTTCCATTTCTATTATAAAGCAAACGTTTAAAAAGGTATAAAATCTAAACAATAATGCTTCAGAGTTATAACATAGTTGCTTTGTACAAATGGAAGTTAATTTACACAGTCCCTACACATATCCCTAATTTTTTTTGCTTACTTACAAACTGTCTAAAACCAGTGTATGAACAGTGTTACTACACTCTCAAGATCAGTACAGACAGTATTGGGCTGCAATGCTCAGAAATTGGCAATTGAAAAGGAGAACCTTTAGAGGTGTAGGTCTTTCCTGTAAAGAAATTGTAAAGCAAGCCAAGGTGTCAGTGAGTACAGATTAAGAAACTCTCAAAGCCTACAAGACACCATCTATTTTTCTACAAATGGAAGTTGATTAAAAAAGTTCCTACACATATCCCTAATTTTATTGCTTACTTACAAACCCCCTGCCTGTCTAAAACCAGTGTATGAACAGTGTTACTACACTCTCAAGATCAGTACAGACAGTATTGGGCTGCAATGCTCAGAAATCGGCAATTGAAAAGGAGAACATTTAGAGGTGTAGGTCTTTCCTATAAAGAAATTGTGAAACAAGCCAAGGTGTGTACAGTGTACAAAGCTTACAAGACACCATCTTCAGGCTCAGCTTAACATTGGTTAAAGTAAGCAAGTGTCAGTTTTCACTTCAAGCTTCAGGTTTAATGACTTGAGTGGCAATAAGAATGCCATTGCTAATGTAGGAGACTTGCCTTGGTGGTGTAGCACTGCTGTGGATGATTAATTACTGGAAGAAGGTCTTATGAGCTAGTGAATCAAATGGTTTCTTAATGTGACACCAGCTGTCACATATGGAGGAAGAAGTGTGATGATCTGGGGAACCATTAAAGCTATGACAGCATTTGTAGTCTAGTTGGTCAATGGTTCATCCTTAAGCAAGACAGTGTGTGAAGAAGGTGTGTTAGTGTGTGTTGTGCTGGTATGAGCGGATCAGACACAGCAGCGCTGCTGGAGTTTTTAAATACCATGTCCACTTACTGTCCACTCTATTAAATACCCCCACCTGGTTGGTCCACCTTGTAGATGTAAAGTCAGAGACGATCGCTCATCTATTGCTGCTGTTTGAGTTGGTCATCTTCTAGACCTTCATCAGTGGTCACAGGACACTGCCCATGGGAAGCTGTTGGCTGGACATTTTTGGTTGGTGGACTATTCTCAGTCCAGCAGTGACAGTGAGGTGTTTAAAAACTCCATCAGCATTGCTGTGTCTGATCCACTCATACCAGCACAACGCACACTAACACCACCACCATGTCAGTGTCACTGCAGTGCTGAGAATGATCCACCACCCAAATAATACCTGGTCTGTAGTGGTCCTGGGAGAGTCCTGACCATTGAAGAACAGCATGAAAGGGGGCTAACAAAGCAAACAGATGGACTACAATCAGTTATTGTAGAACTACAAAGTGCTTCTATATGGTAAATGGAGCTGATAAAATAGACAGTGAGTGTAGAAATAAGGAGGTGGTTTTACTGTTATGGCTGATCAGTGTATATAGTCTGTCTGACTGCACAGTACAGCTTGAAATATTAAAATGGATTATTGCACAAAGACTCACTATTACACAGACCCAGTTGAAGCATGTCTTTCATTACTGACTCGTCAAAGTAGCAACCCAACGTAATTATAACATTATCTGCAAAAAAGGAAACGTGATTTCTCTAACACCAACTAATTATGGGTTAAAGGCCAGATTCATACTTTGAAATTGCAGTATTTAAACTATGATAAATATGCAATAACAAAGCATTCATACAAAGCATTCTGGAGCAACTAAACAATACATTGTATTGTAGTCTTAATACTTGATCAACTATACTTAAAGCCAAGTAATTACACTTTATTGTGCTGGGGCAAAGTGTCTGCTATGCCGTCTTACATATAAAATTGTTTCCAAATTGCCAGTGATTAAAAAAGTATTATGGTCATTACAAGATGTATAGTTAACTTAAGGATGCCGCTCAGGTGGCGCGGCGGTAAAACACACGCTGAACACCAGAGCTGGAATCTCGAATACATCGTTTCGAATGCACATGAACGATTGGCCTGTTGTTCAGATAGGGGTGGGATATTAAAAGCCGGATAGGGTCTCTCTCATGACTAATGCAATTACGACCTCTGCTGGCTGATTGATGGCGCCTGCACAGAGACGGGAAAACAGTGCTGTCAGGGTGTGTCTCTCCGTACACAGTGCTGATCCGCATTGCACTCGTCAAAGTGTGGGTGACAAAATGCATACGGCTGCTGCCCACCTGTCAGAGGGGGGAACACAGTGCTGTCAGGGTGTGTCTCTCCGTACACAGTGCTGATCCGCATTGCACTCTTGACGAGCGTGGGTGACAAAATGCATATGGCTGCTGCCCACGTGTCGGGGGGGGGCGTGGGTTAGCTTCGTTCTCCTCAATCAGAGCGGGGATCGGCATTGGTGGAGAGGAAGCATGACGCAATCGGGCAGTTGGACACGCTAAAAGGGACAAAAAGGGGAGAAAATGCATAAACTATATATATACAGTGTATCACAAAAGTGAGTACACCCCTCACATTTCTGCAGATATTTAAGTATATCTTTTCATGGGACAACACTGACAAAATGACACTTTGACACAATGAAAAGTAGTCTGTGTGCAGCTTATATAACAGTGTAAATTTATTCTTCCCTCAAAATAACTCAATATATAGCCATTAATGTCTAAACCACCGGCAACAAAAGTGAGTGCACCCCTTAGTGAAAGTTCCTGAAGTGTCAATATTTTGTGTGGCCACCATTATTTCCCAGAACTGCCTCAACTCTCCTGGGCATGGAGTTTACCAGAGCTTCACAGGTTGCCACTGGAATGCTTTTCCACTCCTCCATGACGACATCACGGAGCTGGCGGATATTCGAGACTTTGCGCTCCTCCACCTTCCGCTTGAGGATGCCCCAAAGATGTTCTATTGGGTTTAGGTCTGGAGACATGCTTGGCCAGTCCATCACCTTTACCCTCAGCCTCTTCAATACAGCAGTGGTCGTCTTAGAGGTGTGTTTGGGGTCATTATCATGCTGGAACACTGCCCTGCGACCCAGTTTCCGGAGGGAAGGGAACATGCTCTGCTTCAGTATTTCACAGTACATATTGGAGTTCGTGTGTCCCTCAATGAAATGTAACTCCCCAACACCTGCTGCACTCACGCAGCCCCAGACCATGGCATTCCCACCACCATGCTTGACTGTAGGCATGACACACTTATCTTTGTACTCCTCACCTGATTGCCGCCACACATGCTTGAGACCATCTGAACCAAACAAATTAATCTTGGTCTCATCAGACCATAGGACATGGTTCCAGTAATCCATGTCCTTTGTTGACATGTCTTCAGCAAACTGTTTGCGGGCTTTCTTGTGTAGAGACTTTAGAAGAGGCTTCCTTCTGGGGTGACAGCCATGCAGACCAATTTGATGTAGTGTGCGGCGTATGGTCTGAGCACTGACAGGCTGACCCCCCACCTTTTCAATCTCTGCAGCAATGCTGACAGCACTCCTGCGCCTATCTTTCAAAGACAGCAGTTGGATGTGACGCTGAGCACGTGCACTCAGCTTCTTTGGACGACCAACGCGAGGTCTGTTCTGAGTGGACCCTGCTCTTTTAAAACGCTGGATGATCTTGGCCACTGTGCTGCAGCTCAGTTTCAGGGTGTTGGCAATCTTCTTGTAGCCTTGGCCATCTTCATGTAGCGCAACAATTCGTCTTTTAAGATCCTCAGAGAGTTCTTTGCCATGAGGTGCCATGTTGGAACTTTCAGTGACCAGTATGAGAGAGTGTGAGAGCTGTACTACTAAATTGAACACACCTGCTCCCTATGCACACCTGAGACCTAGTAACACTAACAAATCACATGACATTTTGGAGGGAAAATGACAAGCAGTGCTCAATTTGGACATTTAGGGGTGTAGTCTCTTAGGGGTGTACTCACTTTTGTTGCCGGTGGTTTAGACATTAATGGCTGTATATTGAGTTATTTTGAGGGAAGAATAAATTTACACTGTTATATAAGCTGCACACAGACTACTTTTCATTGTGTCAAAGTGTCATTTTGTCAGTGTTGTCCCATGAAAAGATATACTTAAATATCTGCAGAAATGTGAGGGGTGTACTCACTTTTGTGATACACTGTATATATATATATATATATATATATATACAGTGCCTTGCAAAAGTATTCAGCCCCCTTGAACTTTTCAACCTTTTGCCACATTTCAGGCTTCAAACATAACGATATGAAATTGTAATTTTTTGTGAAGAATCAACAACAAGTGGGACACAATCGTGAAGTAGAACGAAATTTATTGGATATTTTAAACTTTTTTTTAGAAATAAAAAACTAAAAAGTGGGGCGTGCAATATTATTCAGCCCCTTTACTTTCAGTGCAGCAAACTCACTCCAGAAGTTCAGTGAGGATCTCTGAATGATCCAATGTTGACCTAAATGACTGATGGTGATAAATAGAATCCACCTGTGTGTAATCAAGTCTCCGTATAAATGCACCTGCTCTGTGATAGTCTCAGAGTTCTGTTTAAAGCGCAGAGAGCATCATGAAGACCAAGGAACACACCAGGCAGGTCCGAGATACTGTTGTGGAGAAGTTTAAAGCCGGATTTGGATACAGAAAGATTTCCCAAGCTTTAAACATCTCAAGGAGCACTGTGCAAGCGATCATATTGAAATGGAAGGAGTATCAGACCACTGCAAATCTACCAAGACCCGGCCGTTCCTCTAAACTTTCAGCTCAAACAAGGAGAAGACTGATCAGAGATGCAGCCAAGAGGCCCATGATCACTCTGAATGAACTGCAGAGATCTACAGCTGAGGTGGGAGACTCTGTCCATAGGACACAATCAGTCGTACACTGCACAAATCTGGCCTTTATGGAAGAGTGGCAAGAAGAAAGCCATTTCTCAAAGATATCTATAAAAAGTCACCTGGGAGACACACCAAACATGTGGAAGAAGGTGCTCTGGTCAGATGAAACCAAAATCGAACTTTTTGGCCACAATGCAAAACGTTATGTTTGGCGTAAAAGCAACACAGCTCATCACCCTGAACACACCATCCCCACTGTCAAACATGGTGGTGGCAGCATCATGGTTTGGGCCTGCTTTTCTTCAGCAGGGACAGGGAAGATGGTTAAAATTGATGGGAAGATGGATGGAGCCAAATACAGGACCATTCTGGAAGAAAACCTGTTGCAGTCTGCAAAAGACCTGAGACTGGGACGGTGATTTATCTTCCAACAAGACAATGATCCAAAACATAAAGCAAAATCTACAATGGAATGGTTCACAAATAAACGTATCCAGGTGTTAGAATGGCCAAGTCAAAGTCCAGACCTGAATCCCATCGAGAATCTGTGGAAAGAGCTGAAAACTGCTGTTCACAAACGCTCTCCATCCAACCTCACTGAGCTCGAGCTGTTTTGCAAGGAAGAATGGGCAAAAATTTCTGTCTCTCGATGTGCAAAACTGATAGAGACATACCCCAAGCGACTTGCAGCTGTAATCGCAGCAAAAGGTGGCGCTACAAAGTATTAATGCAAGGGGGCTGAATAATATTGCACGCCCCACTTTTCAGTTTTTTATTTCTAAAAAAAGTTTAAAATATCCAATAAATTTCGTTCCACTTCACGATTGTGTCCCACTTGTTGTTGATTCTTCACAAAAAATTACAATTTCATATCGTTATGTTTGAAGCCTGAAATGTGGCAAAAGGTTGAAAAGTTCAAGGGGGCTGAATACTTTTGCAAGGCACTGTATATATATATATATATATATATATATATATATATATATACTGATCAGCCATAACATTTAAACCACCTCCTTGTTTCTACGCTCACTGTCCATTTTATCAGCTCCACTTACCATATAGAAGCACTTTGAAGTTCTACAATTACTGACTGTAGTCCATCTATTTCTCTACATCCTTTTTTAGCCTGCTTTTATGTTGTTCAGGTATGTCAAGTCTGACCAGTGGGTATGGTGGTGACTTGTTTTTGTATTTCCTTTGAAACTATGGGCATTGCTCTATGCCTCCTGCTTCCTGGAGGATGCCAGGCACCTCGTTACAGTAGTCTTGTTTTGGATTTCCTTGGCCTTAAAATGTGTTTAAGAATCAGAATGAATAAGAATATTATTAGGTCAAATTATGGTTCACAACGTGTGTTTATTTATTGACTGAGCTGTAAATGAGTCTGCAGTCATTACCTACTTAATCTCTTTAATGCCTATGCAATTATATCCCATCTTATGTACATCATTTTGCTATTTGCTTCTAAAGAACAAAGGCAGCAAGTTTAATACCCATATTTACATTATTGTTCCTTCATGCCACAATGTAAAAATGACACAGAAGAGCTTTTGATATTGTCCTTCTAAGGGTATTGAATAAATAATGTCTGGATGATTCATTGTTGTTAAGACTAGGCAGACAGTATCCAGATCTACACATGAGGAAAAACCTTGAAAATGATCTTTCATTAGAGACTGATTTGTGTCCTAGGTGCCACTAACTTGTATTTTAAACCTTTAAAATAGTCTATAAGTGATCATATTAGTACTCACTGATTAAACTCACAAGGGGTGTCCACATACTTTTGACTATACATTGACCAGGCATAACCGTATGATCTCATCATCACAGCACCTGTTAGTGGGTGGGATATATTGGGCAGCAAATGAACATTTTATCCTCAAAGTTGATGTTAGAAGCAGGAAAAATGGGCAAGCGTGAGGATTTGAGCGAGTTTGACAAGGGCCAAATTGTGATGGCTAGACGACTGGGTCAGAGCATCTCCAAAACTGCAGCTCTTGTGGGGTGTTATTGGTCTGCAGTGGTCAGTATCTATCAAAAGTGGTTCCTTCCATTGATGCACGTGGGGAGCGAAGGCTGGCCCGTGTGGTCTGATCCAACAGATGAGCTATTGTAGCTCAGATTGCTGAAGAAGTTAATGCTGGTTCTGATAGAAAGGTGTCAGAATACACAGTGCATCACAGATTGTTGCGTATGGGGCTGCATAGCCGCAGACCAGTCAGGGTGCCCATGCTGACCCCTGTCCACCCTCAACAGTGCCAACAATGGGGACATGAGCATCGGAACTGGACCACGGAACAATGGAAGAAGGTGGTCTGGTCTGATGAATCACGTTTTCTTTTACATCACATGGATGGCCAGGTGCGTGTGTGTCGCTTACCTGGGGAACACATGGCACCAGGATGCACTATGGAAAGAAGGCAAGCCTGCAGAGGCAGTGTGATGCTTTGGACAATGTTCTGCTATTCCACGATAATGCGCCCTGCCACAAGGCAAAAATGCTTCAGGAATAGTTTGAGGAGCACAACAACAAGTTTGAGGTGTTGACCAGGCCTCTAAATTCCCCAGATCTCAATCTGATCAAGCATCTGTGGGATGTGCTGGATAAACAAGTTTGATCCATGGAGGCCCCACCTCGCAACTTACAGTTAAAGGAGTTAAAGGATCTGCTGCTAACATTCTGGTGCCAGATACCCCAACACACCTTCAGGGATCTAGTAGAGTCCATCCTATGATGGGTCAGGTAGTGTTTTGGCAGTAAAAGGATCTTACAGACTTGGTATAGATCATTTTTAAATATATCTAAGTTGTCTAAACAATGAAACAAGTAATTTGCAATGTGGCGCTCTGTATATATTTTATTGTGGCCAGTGGAGGCATTTTTGAGCCATAGTAAAAATGGAAATCTTAATTAAATCTTGCCGGTCAGCCATAAACAGAGGTTGCCTTCCAGTAGGAGTAAATATAGGTTAGATTTCATCTTGGAAAGGTAATTCAGTTATATACAAATAGAGAACTGACCCACTAAACTCACAGAAAAGTTTCTGTTTTGACCTGCTTTAGGCTGTACACTGATCAGGCAACACATTAAAACCTTCTCCTTGTTTCTACACTCACTGTCCATTTTATCAGCTCCACTTACCATATAGAAGCACTTTGTAGTTCTATAATTACTGACTGTAGTCCATCTATTTCTCTACATACCTTTTTAACCTGCTTTCACCCTGTTCTTAAATGGGACCTCCACAGGACCACTACAGAGTAGGTATTATTTGGGTGCTGGATCATTCTCAGCACTGTAGTGACACTGAAATGTTGGTAGTGTGTTAGTGTGTGTTGTGCTGGTATGAGTGGATCAGACACAGCAATGCTGATTTAGTTTTTAAACATCTCACTGTCACTGCTGGACTGAGAATAGTTCACCAATCAAAAATATCCAGCCAACAGCGCCCCATGGGCAGCGTCCTGTGACCGCTGATGACAGTCTAGAAAATGACCAAGTCAAACAGCAGCAACAGATGAGCGATCTGACTTTACATCTACAAGGTGGACCAACTAGGTAGGAGTGTCTAATAGAGTGGACAGTGAGTGGACACGGTATTTAAAAACTCCAGCAGCGCTGCTGTGTCTGGTCCACTCATACCAGCAGTCGGTGTCACTGCAGTGCTGGGAAAGATCCACCACCCAAATAATACCTGCTCTGTGCTGGTCCTGTGGGGGTCTTGACCATTGAAGAACAGGGTGAAAGCAGGCTAAAAAAGGTATGTAGAGAAACAGATGGACTACAGTCAGTAATTGTAGAGCTACAAAGTGCTTATACATGGTAAGTGGAGCTGATAAAATAGACAGTGTGTGTAGAAACCAGGAAGTGGTTTTAATGTTAATGCTTTAATGCTATATATGTATTTCTCAAATGCTAATGCTAATGACAACTAGCATCCCTCATTAAGCCCATATTATGGTTATTTATAGATATGCTGCTATGCCTCAGGCCTTTTGTCTAGAATGTCTGTAAGGACTCACTTCAGAACTGATACCAAGCTACTGAGCTACATAGCAACGGTACATTCCTGGCAGAGGTGTGCAGTGGTCATATGAAAGAGGGGTCTAGTGTAGGTACAACACACTACCTTATATAAACAGCACCAAAAAAAAGGACTCCACAGGTTTCCCTCTCAGGGGCTCCGAAAGTCTGAATGCAGATCTTGTTCTTGGGTGCTGGAAGTTTAGATAAACTGGTCAATGTTTTCTCCTGTCATAGCAGCACAGCTGAGCTTTACTACTGAACAGAGGACCATGTTAAATTTTTAAATATATGCTACAAGGTTAAAATTAAGTAGTCGGTTTAGCAATACACATTGCTAAGTGAGATGCTAGTATACAAACATGCAAACTCAACAGAAACTGATGGCAATTAGAATGAGTTGTATGTCAAATAACTGCTCTATCAGAGCTAGGGCTGTCATGGTGAAAGAATTTCCCCTTTGGAGATTTAGGGTGGCTCAACACCGCGATATGCATTTTTTGTTTTTGAAAATTACTTTTTAGAGCTATATAAACAAGCTTTATTTGTTAGGCTATAATTCGGTATATTATTGCTTTTTAAATGACAAAGATGAGACAGCTTTAAGACAAATCAAATGCGTGTTTATTGTTAAATACAGAACAAAAAAGAGCAAGGATGTGCAATAAGAATGCATGGCTTTTCTCTATTAAAAAAGGTTTAAATTTAGCTTCTAGCCTAGGCTACATATACACTGTGAAACGGAAAAAAAACAAAAAACTGTTTAGGCTAAATATTTTAAGTGCACATCTAATCAAAATATGGTAAAAAAAATTAAATAAAACGAAACCTTTCGTTTAGAATAAAGAGTAAAGTCTATAAGACCTTAAACCTGCGTTATCATATCCTTGTTGCGCGCTAGAAAAACCAACATGTTCACCTTATGTGGTTTTAGAGAGGATCTGAGTGGGGTAGCAATGTTCCCGGCGGCACTAAAAACTCTCACTGATGGTGTGCTCGTTGCACAAATATGAGAGCAGAGGAAATCTAGCCTGGTTGTCGCGCCACCAGGCTCCTCCTGCAGGTAGCACGTGATCTCAGTATCTCAGTATTTGCTCATTTACATTATGAATTTATTTAACGTTTATTACGGCCGAATGTAAGCGTAAAACAAGATTGACCATGCAAAAAAAAAGAAAAAAAAGAAAGAAAAAACGTGAACATCGCGGTTGTGACGGTTGCTTGGCATGCCCTGCGGTTGGCTGGTCTATAGTCCGGTATTGCAAAATTGCGGTTACCGCGACAGCCTTAATCGGAGCTACCCCGGTCAAATGAAAGCAGTTGTTTTTTTTAAGTATTTTCCAGATTTTCCAGAGATTTTATTCCTAAATTCAGCTCAAAATCAGCTGCTTGTGAGCTTGTTATATTACACATTCCAAGAAGACTGATCTTAACACACAGCCAAGGTACTCCTTCATGATCTAAGATTGTCAGCATCAGCAAAGTCAGGCCGAATATCGTACAGCATAAAGCCAGCTTAAGCTAAACGTTTGCAGTCGAAGTGAAGCGCGACGCTCTGAGAGATTGCTCTCGGCAGCTGAACAGAGGACATTGGCTTTTGAAATCCAACACACTCACGAGTAAATGGTTAATTATGTGTGGCCTTCTGTGTCTAAGGAGAGACATTATTGGTGGTGTCATGTTCTACTGGGCTGAGAAAAAAATGTGAGTGGGAAAAAATGTAATGGTATGCAGTTTAGCATTCTCTACGTGAACAGAGTTTTTCTTTGTTTCTTGTGATCCATCACTGTATCTTTTAACTGGAAGTGACATGTTTGTGTTGATATTGTGTTGATCTGGTCTCTACTGCTGCAAGTGAGCGGCTTGTAATGTGCTACATGTCCAGGAGTGCTGAATACGAAAACAGAAAGTGCATTTATAAATGGTTTGCTTTAACATCACATGATGTGGGTTGTCAACACAGTAAGCTTATGATCAGAAAAACAGAAACAGTCCAGTTTTTTATGAAAACATGAGCTAAAATTAAAGTACACCCTTAATACCTTTCTCGAGGGCATACTTTGAAGTTTAATGCACTCCTTTTTTGTTTGTATTGTTTATGCATTTTCTCCCAATCTCCCAATCTACTCGTATCCAAATACCTGGTCGCATTGCGTCACTGCTCCTGACGTCCTAATTAATACACACCCCCTCTGACGTGTGTGCAGTAGCTGATCACTTCTTTTTACCTGCATGAGGCGGGTTTGTTTGGGTAACGTATGGCGTGCAGAAAGTCACTCACTGATCCCCATTATCCCCCGTCTCTGTGTTCTACAATTACTGACTGTACTCCATCTGTTTCTCTGCATAGTTTGTTAGCCCCCTTTCATGCTGTTCTTTAATGGTCAGGACCCCCACAGGACCACCACAGAGTAGGTATTATTTAGGTGGTGGATCATTCTCAGCACTGCAGTGACACTGACATGGTGGTGGTGTGTTGTGCTGGTATGAGTGGATAAGACACAGCAGTGCTGCTGGAGTTTTTAAAAAATACTCTGTTAGACACTCCTACCTAGTTGGTCCACCTTGTAGATGTAAAGTCAGAGATGATCGATCATCTATTGCTGCTGTTTGAGTTGGTCATTTTCTAGACCTTCATCAGTGGTCACAGGACGCTGCCAATGGGGCGCTGTTGGCTGGATATTTTTGGTTGGTTGACTATTCTCAGTCCAGCAGTGACAGTGAGGTGTTTAAAAACTCCATCAGCATTGCTGTGTCTTATCCACTCATACCAGCACAACACACACTAACACACCACCACCATGTCGGTGTCACTGCAGTGCTGAGAATGATCCACCACCCAAATAATACCGGCTCTGTAGTGGTCCTGTGGGCTAAACAAAGCATGTAGAGAAACAGATGGACTACAGTCAGTAATTGTAGAACTACAAAGTGCTTCTATATGGTAAGTGGAATCACATGCCACAGTTGACTATGTGACATTTATAATAAAACAATGAAGTTTTTAGAAATGTCCACCCTAAAGCTTTGTTTTTAGTGAGGATGAGAAGCCAAAGTGAAGTATTTGTGTGGTAAGGGCCTTAGTCAGTCACTGTCAAAATATGGAGTATATGCCAGGTTTCATAAATGGCTCCTTTATGTCATATCTCAAGCTCCTATTACAGAAATGTCGAGACGTCTGAATGTGGTCAAGTAATCTATATGGCTCTTAACCTCTGCCCCTTTCAAAAAAGATTGATGAACTGAGAAAAAGTCTCTTTTCCAGTTGCTTTCTCCAGTGGAGACAGCATGACAAATCTGTACACACTGGTGACTCCTGTCTCCTAGTTTACTACCGACACTTTCAGTGTTGGTGGCTGGTGTGCTGGTGTTGAGGCATAAATTAGGAAGCTCTCGCAGCCTGGAGCCACATGGAGCCACATCTATAATGGTCACCTTATTCTAGCTGCCACGGTATCCAGAGATGCCGAACATTCTTCGCGCTGTGCCTCTGTCCACGTTATTTTGGCACTTATTATAAATTTAGTTCTGCCTTGTGACCCATGTTAATCCCAGAGATTGGGAGGTCTGGACAACCATCATCACATTATCCAGCTTTTAGAGTTTTAAACATGAATTAATTGGCTGATTTTATTAGACTATTAGTTAGGTTGGTCACTTGTGCTGAGCAATAATAAAGACTCACTATCAGTGTTCCAATAGTTGTGATTTGGTTGGTGTCTTGGCTAGTCAAGTTTTGTACAGTAGGCAAACCATGTTTGATGGACCTTGCTTTTTGACATGCTGAAAGCAAGATATGCTATTGCTATTGCCCCACAAGACCACCACAGAGCAGGTATTATTTAGGTGGTGGATCATTCTCAGCACTGCAGTGAAACTGACATGGTGGTGGTGTGTTAGTGTGTGTTGTGCTGGTATGAGTGGATAAGACACAGCAATGCTGATGGAGTTTTTAAACACCTCACTGTCACTGCTGGACTGAGAATAGTCCACCAACCAAAAATATATCCAGCCAACAGCGCCCCGTGGGCAGCATCCTGTGACCACTGATGAAGGTCTAGAAGATGACCAACTTAAATAGCAGCAATAGATGAGCGATCATCTCTGACTTTACATCTACAAGGTGGACTAACTAGGTAGGAGTGTCTAATAGAGTGGACAGTGATGGGACACTGGTATTTAAAAACTCCAGCAGCGCTGCTGTGTCTGATCTACTCATACCAGCACAACACACACTAACACCATGTCATTGTCACTGCAGTGCTGATAATGATCCACCACCTAAATAATATCTACTCTGTAGTGGTCCTGTGGGGGTCCTGACCATTAAAGAACAGAGTGAACAGTATGTAGAGAAATAGATGGACAGCACCATCATCCACAGGACAGTTTAAGAACAGAAATCAGCATTCATTGAGATGCCTGCCGGCAGAGAGATGATGAAGATAGGCGATTGCGTGTTAGATTGGGTTCCCATACGTGATTGTCTTGACTTGGAGGTTGTGTGATTATGTGTGAGCGTGTGTGATCTATAGTTTTCTTGATCATCCGTTACCATAAAGTGTAAACACCGATTGTAGTATAGTATGTTTCTTTCGTTTCTCCACCACCTGTAATGATTTAAAATGCTATTGCCTCAACAATAGCAGAGCAATAAAAATAAAGACATATGTTAATTCATTTATTAATTATATGTTTTACTACCGCTTTATTAGGTAAGTCTTTAAAATACTACTGGTCATGTAATGCAGGTCTATATGTTACTGTTGGTGGAATTAAATCTTGTTTGCTTCTTGTTGAAACAAAGGCCGCACACCTCAAACAATTTACACTTAGCAGCTGGGGTAGTATCTGCTTTTTATCTAGTCTTTTCAAGAAAAGAACACTTCACATAAATCCAAACACTTTAATGTAAATAGTCCTTTTCTGTAAACTCCTCGTCTGTGGGGAAGTGAAAAGACAGCACGGCATTCGGGGGAATTCCTCTCCAGCCTCAGTCGAATCCGTTTTCCTCTGAGAAACTGAAAAGGCAGGATTTGTGTACACTGTCTGTAAAAGTGGTCTTCGGGGATTGGATGTTGATTGTAGAGAAGTGAAGGGATTACTTAGCCCTCCATCAGAAGTAGAGACTTCTCCTCTCCAATTATTATGCAATGCTTAATAATTAATGCTTCCTGAAACAACAGACTCTGCTGATTCCAGACATATTAGCAGCCTTTTAAGCTAGCATGGTGCACAGAGTGTTTCTTGTATATAGACTCCATTGCTCCAGAGAGTGCATGTACACTTTCCATACGCCTTGCACCCAGTGATTTCAGGGAAACTGGACCCATTGCGACCCTGACCAGAATAAATACTCATACTATATCAAGCAAGAAACAATTAAAAGATTTGCATACTAGATTCCACCCCCAATCACATTATATTTACATTTGCAGCATTAAGCAGATGCTTTTATCCAAAGCAACTTACAATTATGACTGAATACAGTTCAATCAATTGTGGGTTAAGGGCCTTGCTCAGGGGCCCAACATGTGGCAACTTGGCAGTGATGGTGCTTGAATCTGCAACTTTCTGATTACTAGCTAGACAAAATTGGCCACTAGTCTGCTGGGTGGGAAAAAGACAAGATTAAAAAATGGTTGCGGTCTTCGACGCTGCCTAAGGACCCTGGTTAGTAGCCTAAGGCACCTGTACAGAAGTGAACGTGCGTGACTCTCTATGCAAGAGACTGGCCTCTGGGTCAGTGGACTCGGCATGTATAGGCGGGACCATGTGCCAGGCAAATGTATACCCTTCTTGGATGTGATCAGGGTCCCCAGCATCAAAAAAGGGAAGAAAAAGGGGGAAAATTTGTGTTTCACTTATTGTGGCTTTTTGTGGAATTGGGTTTGGATATGAATATGTAATAAAAGTTAATCATAAGGTATTCCAGTGTCCATTTACTGACTGTACTGGCTGACACTGAACTCGTTGACATGATTCTGTTGAGACTTAAAACTTGAAACTTGGCAATAGTTTGTAGTCTCTCTTCTGCTTATTCAGTGCAAGAGGAAGTGACACTAGTACTATTTTAAGGCCTAATAATAGGCTGGAAGTCCTTTGTGTATTCTGGGGCAGTGGTCCAACATGGAATAATGACACACATGCTAAGCATCAACGGACCTTTGCAGGAATTGTCACTGTACCAGAGGTAGTTTTGGAAGCAAGATTTATATCATCACAGGCTTAAAGGCTGCTGTGCGAAGAGAAAAACCCCTAGACATAACAGTATGTGTGCTAATTATTAAGTCACAGAATATATTTTTACAGTATTATAGTATACAGGCATGTTGGAAAATTATTCCACCCACATAGCAAGCAGTAGCAGCTAGCATTTAGCGGTCACAGCAAAGCATAAGCAGCTATTCATAGTGCTTTAAACATTTTTGTCCACTTTTGAACAGACCTCCAAAACCTTTGGATGGTGGAATGGGTGCATTGTATACATTTGCCTTCTCTGCAGCTTTGCCAAGAAAAGATGGATGTGTTAATAAGAATGATACTTCCCAAGAATGATAAAAATGATACTTAACCAAATCCAACACTACCATATTAATGAGTTGCTGAATTATTATGTGGGCGGCATGGTGGCTCAGTGGGTAGCACCATCGCCTCACAGCAAGAAGGTCCTGGGTTCGATCCCCAGGCGGAGTGGTCCGGATCCTTTCTGACACTGAATTTCCCTATGGGTGTGTGTGTGTGTGTCTGCCCTGTGATGGACTGGTGCCCTGTCCAGGGTGTCATTGTGTGCCTTGCACCCATTAAAAAGCTGGGATAGGCTTCAGCACTCCCCTGCTACCCTAATTGGATTAGCGGTTAAGAAAGTGAGGGAATTATTATATCACCAGATTTGTCATAACTCTTTTGACCAACTATTTATTGTATTGTATGTGATTTGGGACGCTGCCTCTCTTTTGAAGCAAAATTGTCTCAAACATTAGATGCTATTAAACATTAGCAAAGACCGTGATGATCCCCAGCTGGCTTGGGGATGCGTCTGTGCCCACGGCATGGATGATCCTAATATATGTGAAGGTACCATTAATGCGGAGACTTATATTGGTATTTTGGTGAGACATATACTGCCGTCAAGACAGACGTTTTCCCAAGTATTTTTCTAGGCCAATGGCAGGCGTCATTCTGCACAAATTACAACAGCATGAATTCGTAGACATAGAGTGCGTGTGCTTGACTGGCCTGCCTGCATTCCAGATCTGTATCTAATTGAAAATGTATGACATATCATAAAGAAGAGAATCAAACAATGGTGACCACAGACTGTTGAACAGCTGGCAGTCTTGTAAACGGCAAGAATAGCCAAACATTCCACTTGCAAAATGCTACAATTAGTACTTTTAATCGTCAGCCAATTACAAAAGTGTAAATAAAAGAAAAAATGATGTGACCCAGGGTGAGAGTGTTGCAGACATAAATTTATACATTTAATATTTAACAAATTCAGCAAGTTCATCATTGAAAACAGGCACAAGTCTTTATCTATCTATTTCCTTGGCTGCTCCCGTTAGGGGTCCCTGGCGGACCGTGATCCGCATTATTGATTTGGCACAGTTTTTACGCCGGATGTCTTCCTGACACAACCCTCCTTATTTACCCGGACTTGGGACCGGCACTACAATGCACTGGTGTATGCATCCTAGCGGCTAGGTACCTATAGGACAATTCAGTGTCTCCAATTAACCTGACTGCATGTTTTTGGGACTGTGGGAGGAAACCGGAGCACCCGGAGGAAACCCACGCAGACACGGGAAGAACATGCAAACTCCGCATAGAAAGGACCCGGACCGTCCCACCTGGGGATCCAACCCCAGGACCTTTTTGCTGTGAGGCGACAGTGCTACCCACTTAGCCACCGTGCCACCCGAAAACAGGCACAAGTAAATTAACAAATTACAGATTTTAGTTTTATTGCATTTTTAAAGTGTCCCAACTTTTCTGGAAATGGGGTTTGTATAATTGGACCTGATAGCATGCGAAGACATTAAACTTTAAAAGGCTGCTTCTGTTTCATTCTATGATGGATTCCATTGTTGCTCTGATGCATATAATAATACCACAGCGTGAGTACAGTTACTCTGGTATGCTTGGATGTTTGAGATGCTGAACATTGAATCATGCCAGTGTCTGCTACACCAAAAAAGGAGTGAGCTGCTCACTCGCGCTTCGCGTTAGCTACTGCAATTGTTTCCAGAGGGGGCTGGCTATATTTAGAGCCAAGACCCTTTCTGCCATTCAGACATTTCCATTCCATACTACATACTTTTTAGGGCGATGTCATCTGACATTACTTATCAGCATAGAATTACCCCACTGGTTTGTTCCCATACTCCAGTTCTTTAGTTATTTTTACATTTTCTGCATAGACAAGGGTCAAGAGTGGGGAGTTTGGTTTTGAATGTGGGAAAACGTAATGGAAGCAGAAGAGCATGGGTCAAGCCATGGGTCGGAATTCTACAGAGACCACTGTTTAGTACTCTTGAGATGCTTTACAGTCACTTTCAGTGGTTTGTAAGATGTACATGAGAAACTGGCCGGTTCCCACAAGTTGAAAGTCATTTATGTCGTTTAAAGACTCGCGAGCTTTAATCTGTAGTTACGGTTCTCAGGCAGTTAAAGAAATTTGTCCACATTATTCTGAATTTTCTGCTTCTCCTGCCTGATCGATGCCTTAATTCTTAGTTTCTTTCTTCCCATAGTGCATCTTGGTGCATCTATTCCCCTGGCAAGTAGCGCACATTCACCCAACTGTCCACATCATATAAAAGAAAATGTGATTCATCAGACCAAGTCACCTTCTTCTATAGCTTCATAGTTTAGTTCTGGTGCAATTTCAGTGGTGGACAGGTGTCAGCATTTTTATTCTAATACATGCCTTAACTGATACCAATTGGTTTAGTCCGTGGTCTCCATTGTCTGATTCTCCTCTTCGTGATATGTTATACCTTTTTAATAATAGACAAATCTAGACTGCAGGCAAGCCAGTCAATCATACACACTCTGTGTCTGCAAAACCATGCAATGCAACATCTTAGCAAAAAAAAGACTTGGAGGTCAGACACATTCAAAAGTGGTTTCCAGCTTTGCCCTATATGGACTTCAGATACCCTGATTTTTTTTTAACAGTAAAAGGTAAAGGTAAAGGTTAATTTAATTACATTATTTACATTTTTGCATGGGGATATGATCTTTTTGAGCTGATTTACAATTCTTTTACAAGGTTTGGCATGAAGTGGTTAGTTGCAACTCACCTTTGGTGGATCTACCTTTTATATCCAATCATGATTACCTAACCTGTTACCAATTCACCATCTTATTGTGTCATGCTTCAAAACAGTGTCGTTTTTCTTTGGTGTAACAAGGTGATTAACTTATATGTATATATGTACAGTATATATCCAGTCTTTCTCTTGAAAGGACACAGTGCAGAACTTACAGGGGTTGGACAAAATAACTGAAACACCTGTCATTTTAGTGTGGGAGGTTTCATGGCTAAATTGGACCAGTCTGGTGGCCAATCTTCATTAATTGCACATTGCACCAGTAAGAGCAGAGTGTGAAGGTTCAATTAGCAGGGTAAGAGCACAGTTTTGCTCAAAATATTGCAATGCACACAACATTATGGGTGACATACCAGAGTTCAAAAGAGGACAAATTGTTGGTGCACGTCTTGCTGGCGCATCTGTGACCAAGACAGCAAGTCTTTGTGATGTATCAAGAGCCACGGTATCCAGGGTAATGTCAGCATACCACCAAGAAGGACAAACCACATCCAACAGGATTAACTGTGGACGCAAGAGGAAGCTGTCTGAAAGGGATGTTCGGGTGCTAACCCGGATTGTATCCAAAAAACATAAAACCACGGCTGCCCAAATCACGGCAGAATTAAATGTGCACCTCAACTCTCCTGTTTCCACCAGAACTGTCCGTCGGGAGCTCCACAGGGTCAATATACACGGCCGGGCTGCTATAGCCAAACCTTTGGTCACTCGTGCCAATGCCAAACGTCGGTTTCAATGGTGCAAGGAGCGCAAATCTTGGGCTGTGGACAATGTGAAACATGTATCGTTCTCTGATGAGTCCACCTTTACTGTTTTCCCCACATCCGGGAGAGTTACGGTGTGGAGAAGCCCCAAAGAAGCGTACCACCCAGACTGTTGCATGCCCAGAGTGAAGCATGGGGGTGGATCAGTGATGGTTTGGGCTGCCATATCATGGCATTCCCTTGGCCCAATACTTGTGCTAGATGGGCGCGTCACTGCCAAGGACTACCGAACCATTCTGGAGGACCATGTGCATCCAATGGCGGTGCCGTGTATCAGGATGACAATGCACCAAAACACACAGCAAGACTGGTGAAAGATTGGTTTGATGAACATGAAAGTGAAGTTGAACATCTCCCATGGCCTGCACAGTCACCAGATCTAAATATTATTGAGCCAATTTGGGGTGTTTTGGAGAAGCGAGTCAGGAAACGTTTTCCTCCACCAGCATCACGTAGTGACCTGGCCACTATCCTGCAAGAAGAATGGCTTAAAATCCCTCTGACCACTGTGCAGGACTTGTATATGTCATTTCCAAGACGAATTGACGCTGTATTGGCCGCAAAAGGAGGCCCTACACCATACTAATAAATTATTGTGGTCTAAAACCAGGTGTTTCAGTTATTTTGTCCAACCCCTGTATATATGTTGGCCATAGTGTGCTTTGTTGGCACATTTAGCTACTCTTGTTATGACTTTGTCTAACAGATGGCAGGGTTTAGTCCCTTGTATGGATAAGAGATTGTCTGCTGTAAAATGCTGTTGTAAACATTTATCAAATGAGTAAAGCTACTGTCTCAACTACTGTTTACAAAGTTTACATACAATTCCAGGGCCTGGTTAGGTTATTTGTTGAAAATATAATCAAATTTGCAAGTTATTTTATGAGTGTATTGTGGTTATTATGAAATTCGACAAAATACAGTATGTTGAGTTAAAATATACTGTACATACAGCAATATATACACTGATCGGGCATAACATTATGACCACCTTCGTAATATTGTGTTGGTCCCCCTTTTGCTGCCAAAACAGCCCTGACCCGTTGAGGTATGGACTCCACTAGACTCCTGAAGGTGTGCTGTGGTATCTGGCACCAGGATGTCAGCAGCAGATCCTTTAACTCCTGATGCTTGATTGGACTGAGATCTGAGGAACTTGGAGGCCAAGTCAACACCTCAAACTCGTTGTTGTGCTCCTCAAACCATTCCTGAACCATTTTTGCTTTGTGGCAGGGCGCATTATCCTGCTGAAAGAGGCCACAGCCATCAGGGAATACCGTTTCCATGAAAGGGTGTACATAGTCTGCAACAATGCTTAGGTAGGTGCTACATGTCAAAGTAACATCCACATGGATGGCAGGACCCAAGGTTTCCCAGCAGAACATTGTCCAAAGCATCACACTGCCTCCGCCGGCTTGCCATTCTCCCATAGTGCATCCTGGTGGCATGTTCCTCACGTAAGCGCCGCACACGCACCCGGCCATCCACGTGATGTAAGAGAAAACGTGATTCATCAGACCAGGCCACCTTCTTCCATTGTTCCGTGGTCCGGGTCCGATGCTCACGTGCCCATTGTTGCAGTGGTGGACAGGGGTCAGCATGGGCACCCTGACTGGTCTGCGGCTATGCAGCCTCATATGCAACAAACTGCGATGCACTGTGTATTCTGACACCTTTCTATCAGAACCAGCATTAACTTCTTCAGCAATTTGAGCTACAGTAGCTCGTCTGTCCGTCGCTCCCCACGTGCATCAATGATCCTTGGCCGCTTATGACCCTGTCGCCGGTTTACCACTGTTCCTTCCTTGGACCTTTTTTGATAGATACTGACCACTGCAGACCGGGAACACCCCAAAAGAGCTGCAGTTTTGGAGATGCTCCGACCCAGTCATCTAGCCATCACAATTTGGCCCTTGTCAAACTCACTCAAATTCTTACGCTTGCCCATTTTTTCTGCTTATGTCAAATTTTTCACTGTATGTTAACTGGATTGGAAAATCACATGGTCTTTTATATAATATAAAACAGAGATTTACCACAGTGTATTATGCCTACTATAGCACTATCCTGCTTTAATGTCCTGTGATTAATATAAAAAATACCAGCTGGTGCAGTTCGCATTAACAATATCGGTATGTGAGTGACTCAGTGAGGGTATGTCAACAATCCATCCTAATTATGAAAGTCACTTGGAAAGTGTGTAATCAGCAGAATAATGACTTATGTCCCCGGGTCAAACTGTGAAGCTCGAATTGAACTGGTGTCCTTTTTTCCTTTTGTTTGGGATGGTGCCAAGGTCCAGATGTAGGGCCCATTGTTGAATATATGCCAGCTGTGAGCCCAGATTTGAAACCAGCACACCAAAGTGTATGCCCTTATAGGGTTTGAGGTAGTGAGACTAGGAAAATGTTAAATCATGTTGAAGGTCTGAGACATTGTAGGTTTTAGACTGGATTCAGAGAGGCCTCTGAGCTGCTAGTTTGGACAGTCAGCAAGTACCCATACAGCATTAGCCACCACAAGGTGGCACCTTACATTTGCGGCATTTAGCAGATGCTTTTATCCAAAGCGACTTACAGTTATGGCTAAATACAGTTTGAGCAACTGAGGGTTAAGGACCTTGCTTCAGGGGCCCCAACAGTGGCAACCCTGGTGGTGGTGGGGCTTGAACCGGCAACCTTTTGATTACTAGTCCAGTACCGTAAAAGCTAAGCTACTTGTCTAATGTCTAATATAAATAGGTTACATAGATTCTTACTAGTTCTGTCAAAAAATAGTACAAATCAGCAGTGAGCGAAACTTAAATAGTCTAAAACAGCTTATTGTTTTCTCCTTATGGTCAAAAGTATGCACACATACCACAGGCAATGACCTTTCCTGCTAGCATAACAATGTCCCTTTGCACAAGGCGAGGTCCATAAAGACGCAGTTTGACTTCAGTGGCCTGCATTGAGTCCTGACTTCAACCGTACCTTTGGGATAAAATTGGAACATTGATTGTGAGCCAGGCTTTCATGTCCAGCTTTTAGCGCATGACCTCACATTTGCTTTTTTGACTGAATCAGCACAGTTTTTCAAAAACGCACAACCTTGGGGAAAGCGTTCCCAGACGTGTGAAGGCTGTAACAACAAAACAGGGTTTTGAAACGGTATGTCCAACAAGATCATGGTCAGGTTTTCACACGTCAAGCCATTTAGTGTATAAAATGATAAGTTTGTAATTTATTCAAGAACAGACACACCCACCTGTATAGCCAGTCAAGTCAAATTTATTTATATAGTGCTTTTTACAATGGACATTGTCTCAAAGCAACTTTACAGAATCCAGGACCAACAGACCAAAAAACCCCTGTTGAGCAAGCCGAGGGCGACAGTGGCAAGGAAAAACTCCCTTAAAATTACAGAAAGAAACCTTGAGAGGAACCAGACTCAGCAGGGACACATCCTCTTTGGGTGGCCTGGAGGATACTTTAAATAAGTAGGATTTACACAAATCATACAAACACAAAATAAAAAAAAACCACCTCCTTGTTTCTACTCTCACTGTCTGTTTATCAGCTCCACTTACCATATAGAAGCACTTTGTAGTTCTACAATTACTGACTGTAGTCCATCTGTTTCTCTGCATGCTTTGTTAGCTTCCTTTTTATGCTGTTCTTCAATGGTCAGGACCACTACAGAGTGGGTATTATTTGGGTGGTGGATCATTCTCAGCACTGCAGTGACACTGACATGGTGCTGGTGTGTTAGTGTGTGTTGTGCTGCTATGAGTGGATAAGACACAGCAATGCTGATAGCGTTTTTATAATACCGTGTCCACTCACTGTCCACTCTATTAGACACTCCTGCCTAGTTGGTCCACCTTGTAGATGTAAAGCAACGATCGCTCATCTACTGCTGCTGTTTGAGTTGGTCATCTTCTAGACCTTCATCAGTGGTCACAGGACGCTGCCCACGGGGCGCTGTTGGCTGGATATATTTTTGGTTGGTGGACTATTCTCAGTCCAGCAGTGACAGTGAGGTTTTTAAAAACTCCAGCAGTGCTGCTGGGTCTGATCCACTTATACCAGCACAACACACACTAACACACCACCACCATGTCAGTGTCACTGCAGTGCTGAGAATGATCCACCACCTAAATAATACCTGCTCTGTGGTGGTCCTGTGGGGGTCCTGACTGTTGAAGAACAGCATGAAAGGGGGCTAACAAAGCATGCAGAGAAACAGATGGACTACAGTCAGTAACTTCTAAATGCTTCTATATGGTAAGTGGAGCTGATAAAATGGACAGTGAGTGTAGAAACAAGGAGGTGGTTTTAATGTTGTGGCTGATCGGTACATATATACAGTGTATCACAAAAGTGAGTACACCCCTCACATTTCTGCAAATATTTCATTATATCTTTTTATGGGACAACACTATAGACATGAAACTTGGATATAACTTAGAGTAGTCAGTGTACAGCTTGTATAGCAGTGTAGATTTACTGTCTTCTGAAAATAACTCAACACACAGCCATTAATGTCTAAATGGCTGGCAACATAAGTGAGTTATTATTATTATTATTATCCAGCACTGCCTTAACCCTCCTGGGCATGGAATTCACCAGAGCTGCACAGGTTGCTACTGGAATCCTCTTCCACTCCTCCATGATGACATCACGGAGCTGGTGGATGTTAGACACCTTGAACTCCTCCACCTTCCACTTGAGGATGCGCCACAGGTGCTCAATTGGGTTTAGTCCATCACCTTTACCTTCAGCTTCCTCAGCAAGGCAGTTGTCATCTTGGAGGTTGTGTTTGGGGTCGTTATCCTGTTGGAAAACTGCCATGAGGCCCAGTTTTCGAAGGGAGGGGATCATGCTCTGTTTCAGAAGGTCACAGTACATGTTGGAATTCATGTTTCCCTCAATGAACTGCAGCTCCCCAGTGCCAGCAACACTCATGCAGCCCAAGACCATGATGCTACCACCACCATGCTTGACTGTAGGCAAGATACAGTTGTCTTGGTACTTCTCACCAGGGCGCCGCCACACATGCTGGACACCATCTGAGCCAAACAAGTTTATCTTGGTCTCGTCAGACCACAGGGCATTCCAGTAATCCATGTTCTTGGACTGCTTGTCTTCAGCAAACTGTTTGCGGGCTTTCTTGTGCGTCAGCTTCCTTCTGGGATGACAACCATGCAGACCGAGTTGATGCAGTGTGCGGCGTATGGTCTGAGCACTGACAGGCTGACCTCCCACGTCTTCAACCTCTGCAGCAATGCTGGCAGCACTCATGTGTCTATTTTTTAAAGCCAACCTCTGGATATGACGCCGAACACGTGGACTCAACTTCTTTGGTCGACCCTGGCGAAGCCTGTTCTGAGTGGAACCTGTCCTGGAAAACCGCTGTATGACCTTGGCCACCATGCTGTAGCTCAGTTTCAGGGTGTTAGCAATCTTCTTATAGCCCAGGCCATCTTTGTGGAGAGCAACAATTCTATTTCTCACATCCTCAGAGAGTTCTTTGCCATGAGGTGCCATGTTGAATATCCAGTGGCCAGTATGAGAGAATTGTACCCAAAACACCAAATTTAACAGCCCTGCTCCCCATTTACACCTGGGACCTTGACACATGACACCAGGGAGGGACAACGACACATTTGGGCACAATTTGGACATGTTCACTGTGGGGTGTACTCACTTATGTTGCCAGCTATTTAGCCATTAATGGCTGTGTGTTGAGTTCTTTTCAGAAGACAGTAAATCTACACTGCTATACAAGCTGTACACTGACTACTCTAAGTTATATCCAAGTTTCTTGTTTATAGTGTTGTCCCATGAAAAGATATAATGAAATATTTGCAGAAATGTGAGGGGTGTACTCACTTTTGTGATACACTGTACATAGTCCATTGTAAGTTCTGGACATTTTTGGTGCAAACGAAAATACGATTTAAACATACATCTAGCAGGAGCAGCATTGTTGGCACTGCAGTCTTTAACCTCGAGAGGATAAACAGGTTTCCGTCAGAACCACCTTGGGGTAAAACAACAGAAGATGTACTGTAGTTACATTGTGAAATCATTAAGAGTAAGATGTCAGTTTTACACAGAGTAGGTTTAGACTCCAGCACCCCTAATTATTACAGCATAACTAAAAGGAAGAGTGAGCAGGTAACACAGTCATGAAGGCTTTCATAGGACATCAGCGCCCACCTCCCCCACCGTCATCAAACCTGAGCGATCGGACAAGAGAGGCAGAACGACAGTAACCCAACATCCCTGATCACCACAAGTTTCTATGACCAAGAACCCTCAAGCTCTGTGACCACCTAAACCACTTAAATACAGTTTTCCAGCAAAGTGAAGTTAGCTAAAACGTCTTATGCAACACATTATGCCATGATCAATAGAAATTTCTTTAGAGATGGGAAAGAAAAAGGCAAACTAGTGCTGTTTGTCCAAAATCTAAATGTTCTTTTGAGTGACTAGACACAATCCCACAGACATACTCCACAAATCTTGTGGACAACCTTTTTGGAAAAGTGATAGCTATGAAGGGAGGGTCTAACTACATGGTAATGCCTGTCGGTTTGGAATGGGGTGTCCAACAAGGTCATATTTTATTCATTTATCCTTGATAAAGTGGTTTGAATGCACTTATAACTTTATAAGAGTAATTACAGTACATATGCTGTCGTTGGTCGTTTTATGATATACGTCTTGTAGTGTATTATAAAGCATACATTTTAAATTCATTATGGATACAAGAAGTCAGGAAATGGGTTTTTTATTTATTTATCTACATCCTTGTTGATTTTATGGAAGGCACAGCCCCCCCCTCCCCACCCCCCAGCTCAATTGCTGCTCTTTGTGTTAGGTCTGTCAGGTGCTTTTAGGGTTAGCACCAGCAGAAAGAACATCAGAGGAAATTGATTGGTGCAGCAAAGGCTTGTATAATGTACGAGCCGGTGTGCATTTAGAGCTCTTTGCTTGGACGCAAACTTCTGTGTTGTCTCGTCAATATGTGACTCTTCGGTAGGGGCAGAGCCGAACTGATAAATACACGACAAATTGAGCCTGTCTTCAGCTGCCTTCTCTAATGCACAGGAAATGTGTTTGTTGGAAAAAAACACTAATTCAATTTATGTAATGGGAAAGCCTTCGTGTTTACTTTCCCTCTCACTGTACTGGTTACTTAGGCGCTGTAAAACATCATAAATATCAAACATACACAAACAGTCAAAAGTTTACATACACTTGAAAAAGAAAGGTATGTAAAGTTAGTTGGGCTTTTGTTTTCCATGATTAAATAATTGTAACATTATTATTTAGGAAAAATTTAAGTACAGTAATCATTTTAATGTGCCTTTTCTAAAAATACAATTCAGCCAATATATAATTAAAGCATATTATATTATTACTTTGGTGGTGTGATACTGTTATACTTTGTGGCCTCCTAATTTTAAATAAGCTATTAACAGTCTGCTCCACTCTTTTATCCAAATTCAATGTCTATTATACACCGTCTTACCCTTCTTTTTCTCTGGTCATTTTTAAGTAATGTAAAATAATTTGTACTGTTTTAAAAGCTTAAAAATACTGAAGTGTTCTAATAAAATCTCTATATTTATATTGAGTTTTTAAATACTTCACTGTCACTGCTGGACTGAGAATAGTCCACCAACCAAAAATATATCCAGGCAACAGCGCCCTGTGGGCAGCGTCCTGTGACCACCAATGAAGGTCTAGAAGATGACCAACTCAAACAGCAGCAATAGATGAACGATATTCTCTGACTTTACATCTACAAGGTGGATCAGCTAGGTAGGAGTATCTAATAGAGTGGACAGTGAGTGGACACGGTATTTAAAAACTCCAGCAGCGCTGCTGTGTCTCATACCAGCACAACACACACTAACACCACCACCACCACCATGTCAGTATTACTGCAGTGCTGAGAATGATCCACCACCTAAATCATACCTGCTCTGTGGTGGTCCGGCGGGGGTCCTGATAATTGAAGAACAGGGTAAAAGCAGGTTAAAAAAATATGTAGAGAAACATATGGACTACAGTCAGTAATTGTAGGACTACAAAGTGCTTCTATATGGTAAGTGGAGCTGATAAAATGGACAGTGAGTGTAAAAACAAGGAGGTTGTTTTAATGTTATGGCTGATCCTATATGTAGTCCTATATTGTGTTGTTATTGCCATTAATTTATTTAATATTAGTCATAACATTTCCATTTATAATAAGCATTTATAATAGTTAGCATTGTAAGATTTAAGGAGCTTCAAATAAACCATAATGTCAGATATTTATCATGAACTACATTAAGCTTTAATGAAAATAATTCAAATTTATTGCACATTTATTAATGTTAGCAATCTGACACACTATGAAGTACACAGTATATGATTTAGGACCCAGCCTTTTCCCCACCATAAGCCTAGTTGGCAGGATTAACTGCTAGCACTCTTGCATCCTGGTAAAATTCCAATTTTTACATATGAATGTTTGAGGTCTGACTTTTTGCAGTTTTCTATATGGCCTAATTTCTCTGTTAAAGCCCAGAATTAAAAATGATACCCAAAAATAATTAAGCTGTCATCAATTAAGTGGAAAAAAACTTCATAATAACACATTAATGCAGGTAATTTTAGCATGCAGCTAATGCTGTTCCTAAATGTTTTCTTTCAATAGTATGTGGACCCTGTTTTTCTGTTTATTTATTTATTTTTGGCCACTCCTTTATTTGTAGGGGTCGCCATCAGGGATCATTCTGTTCTAGATACCCGATTATTTGGCATGCAACCTTCTTTTATATTCTGCTTGGGACCGTCACTGAGAATGCACTGACAAGGGCACCTCCCAATGGCTAGGCTGTTCAGTCATCCTTCTCAGACATAGCCAATTATGTGTGTAGATGCCAGACCGGCCAATAGCAATACTGAGATTTGAACCCCAGATCTCAGTGGTAGCGGGCTGCCGTGATTTACTGCTGTGCCACTCATACACCCCAGTTATTCTGGTATTTTTTCAATATTTAATGCAATTGGGTCAAGATTGTGAAGCTTAATCGTATTGTTATATAATTTTTTTGAATGAGAATTGTGTCAACTAATGTTATGATTAGTTCTGTTGGCTAACTGTTGGGTAAAATCTAGATCTGAAGAGCCATCACACCACATTTATACAAAGGTTGCAAACACTGGGTCACTATTCTGCATATAAATAGACTCTTTATTCCTAGAGAGTAGTGAAACAGTGGAATGCTGCACATAAATACAGTCATGGGTGGGCTCAATGAATTCCACTCAAAGCACTTTTCCTCTTTCTGTCATCTATCACAATTTACTGTGCTTCCATAGCGTTTGTTATAGGATTTTGTTGCCTGGTTGGCTGTTAAACAGAGTGTGTGTGCTTTGGATACAGTACATAAGCAATTCGATTAGGAGATTTTGTCATACCAGCCTTGATTACCCACACGGAAATGTAATATATGACATATACAATATATATATATATATATATATACACACTGATCAGCCATAACATGAACCACCTCCTTGTTTCTACACTCACTGTCCATTTTATAAGCTCCACTTACCATATAAAAGCACTTTGTAGTGTGTCTACAATTACTGACTGCAGTCCATAAGTTTCTCTGCATGCTTTATTAGCCCCCTTTCATGCTGTTTTTCAGTGGTCAGGACTCTCCCAGCCCCCAGGACCACTGCAGAGTATGTTTTATTTGTGTGTTGGATCATTCTCAGCACTGCAGTGACACTGACGTGGTGGTGTGTTAGTGTGTGTTGTGCTGGTATGAGTGGATCAGACGCTGCTGGAGTTTTTAAATATCGTGTCCACTCACTGTCCACTCTGTTAGACACTCCTATCTAGTTGGTCCACCTTGTAGATGTGAAGTCAGAGAAGATTGCACATCTATTGCTGCTGTTTGAGGTGGTCATCTTCTAGACAGTGAGGTGTTTAAAAACTCCAGCAGCGCACACCACCACCATGTCAGTGTCACTGCAGTGCTGAGAATTATCCACCACCTAAATGCCTGATCGGTGGATGTACATGTATTACATTTGTGTATGTGTAGTTATTAACAGAGTTCCAGTGTTCTTATAGTCTGCTTTGTGTGTGTCTGTGTGCAGTATGGGCCGAACTGGAGATCAACATGGAAAACAGTGTAAAGGTGTTTCTGAACGATGCAGCAACAATCCCCTGCAGGTACAATCTGAATGAGCCTGACAGTTTGTTGACGATAGAGTGGTTTGTGGTAAGTTACCTTGACTTTCAGTTATTATAAGATTGTCTTAAAACATATTTCTAGGTATTTCATAATGACCAGTGATGCAGGCTTTGCTCGTTAGGTGTAAAATACATGTAGGGGCTGAAATACATGCTTCCCTATTACTGTCCAAACTACTGCCAGTCTTAAGAAGGACCTAATGACATTCTGTGTTTTCACGAATTTACACGTGGCTTATAAATAAATGTAATATTTTAACATTACTGTATTCTTAACCAGCTTTCATCACGTTTAAACTAATGAAATATAAAAATACTAATACTAATACTTATAACACTAATACTTATAAAAAAGGAAGATTAGAAACATTATAAAGTCAGTGCCTGGTCTCACAGCTGCTGAGCAGCAAGTGATGATGGAAGCAAGGACCAGCCTGTTCTATGACAGCTCCTTCCCCCAGGTCATCTCATATGATCAATGACTACATGATTATCCACATGATTAATCTACACCACGCCCTATACCCACTCACTCAATTATGCACTTTGTTTTACTTTACATACTTAGCATAGCACATAGTTAGTATTTATTACTTTTTTTGCATTGTATATTTAGAATACAAGGGTTATATGAGTGTATAATTAGTGTATAACTTTGCATTTCATGTGTATTTAAACACTCTGAGGGACTACACATTCAAGAATTTCACTCACTTTTTATTTAAATAATAGATTCTATAAAAATATGGATTATTATTAATTATTAATATATGATTCTCTTTTTGTAGAAGTCAGTACGCAGCTACAACAGAGCACAGATCTACTACAAAAACAGCACTGATGTAATTGTGGTCCAGGACACTGGCTTCTCTGGGAGGATCGATATCTCTCAGTTTAAGGAGGGCACACTTCTAACCATTAACAGTATACGAGTCAGTGATGAGCAAGAGTATTTCTGCAAAGTGACCGTGGATGGGAGAAGCGAGGAGGGATCCACTCGACTGCTGGTGTTCAGTAAGATAAAGTAGTAGTATTTGATCCAGAACAGCTATTTCTTAAATTGTCCAGATATATTTTCTTTGTCCACCATTTGTAGGGACAGTGGTAGCCTAGTGGGTAGAACTTTGGGCTATCCATTGAATGGTTGAGAATCCCAGCTCTGCCATGCAGCTACTGTTGGGTCCTTGAGCAAGGCTCTTAACCCCTTCAGTTCCAGGGGCAGCATATATGGGTTATAAACAAAGTGAGTTATTATGAACAGCAATGTGATACTTTTAGGATAACAATGGTGGGAATAGTACAAGTGTCTATGTGGTAGATACTTGTTTCACTATATCCATAATGTGTTTTTTTTCTTTTCATTATTTTTGCATGTTTGCACAGGAATTTTGTAAATGCATTAATCATTTTATTGGTTATTTAAGTAGACAGCAACAACATACTATAAATGCTCGAGTAATTGATGTTGGCCATTTTTTCCTCCTTAGATACCCCATCATTTCCTCAAACTGAAGTAGAACCTTATGCTTCTTCACTCTCCCAGGAGCTGGAACAGGTAACAGAACAATATTTGCAATGGCTGAAAAAGAATGTGAACCTCTGTCTCAATGACTTGAAAGAAACACTGTATTGTGGTATACACAGACTAGGCATAACATTATGACCACTGACATGTGAAGTGAATAACATTGATTATCTTTTCATCATTGCACCTGTTAGTAGGTGGGATATATTAAGCAGCAAGTGAACAGGAAAAATGGGCAAGTGTAAGGATCTGAGCGAGTTTGACAAGGGCCAAAATGTGATGGCTAGACGACTGGGTCAGAGCATCTCCAAAACTGCTCTTGTGGGGTGTTCCCGGTCTGCAGTGGTCAGTATCTATGAAAAGTGGTCCAAGGAAGGAACATTGGTAAACCGGCGAAAGGGTCATGGGCGGCCAAGGCTCATTGATGCACGTGGGGAGCAAAAGCTGGGCCGTGTGGTCCGATCCAACAGACGAGCTACTGTAGCTCAAATTGCTGAAGAAGTTAATGCTGGTTCTGATAGAAAGGTGTCAGAATACACAGTTTGTTACGTATGGGGCTGCATAGCCGCAGACCAGTCAGGGTGCCCATGCTGACCCCTGTCCACCGCTGAAAGCGCCAACAATGGGCATCTGAAGAAGGTAGCCTGACCTCGGGTCCTGCCATCCATGTGGATGTTACTTTGACACGTACCACCTAGCTAAGCATTGTTGCAGACCATGTACACCCACATTTCATGGTAACGCTCTTCCCGGATGGCTGTGGTCCAGTCCAATCCATGGAGGCCCCACCGCGCAACCTAGAGGAGTTAAAGGATCTGCTGCTAGGAGCTTGGTGCCAGATACCACAGCACACCTTCAGGGGTCTAGTGGAGTATATGCCTCGACAGGTTAGGGCTGCTTTGGCAGTAAAAGGGAGACCAACACTATATTAAAAAGGTGATCATAATGTTATGCCTGATTGGCATATATTTACTGACCTTTTTACCTTTGTTACCAAAAATGCCAATAATTCAAATGTAATATGCAAAAAATGGATTTGCTTGTTTAGATGACACATGGATATACCTGTGCAACCCAAGAAAAGCCATATCTTTTCTTAATGTGTTTTGCTTTTCAGATTGCATCCTGTCAGGTCAACGATGCATACCCAGTTCCCAAAATCACATGGTACAAAAACAACAACCCACTAACTGATATAGGCGAAAGTAAGTATAGAAAAGCACAACAGTACATCATACACAACAACAATCTGTCCTCATCTGTTGTGTGCTGATGATAATGAGCTGATGATAATGGTTTGTCTTTCTGTTTTGCATCAGATGTAGATGTAAGGAATAGTGAGACGCAGAATCCCAGTGGTCTGTACACACTAAAGAGTCAACTCCACCTTGTGGTAGTAAAAGAGGACAAGGATGCAGTGTTCTACTGTGAGGTCACCTACTCTGGTCCTAAAGGGGAGAAGATGATGGAATCTAATCCTTTCAACATCACGGTCCACTGTGAGCTTCATCTCCATTAGACGTCCTGATTTCTCTTTAAAGCTTGTGCAAACCCAAACTGTGATCACACAATATGCATCAATTGTATCAGTTATAATTTTTTTTATATTTATTTATGCATTTTCTTCCCTTTTTTTCCAATTTAAGCGTAGCAAATTAGTCTTCCACTGCTGGTGACTGTAATTGCACCCAAAGAGGGTATATTCACCTGTCACATGCTCCCTCCGACCCCTTTTTATTTGCCCATATTTTGATTGGATTCACACTTGACGCCTCACGCATGGAGAGTCACACACTGACCTCCACATTCCTCCACGTATGTACAGGTGCCTTGGTCTACTAACCAGGGTCCTTACACAGCGTCGAAGACCCCACCCTTTTTAGTCCAGTCTTCTGGATCAGCGCTGTGTACGTAGAGACACACCCTCATCAATCAGTGGCATCAATCAGCCAGCAGAGGTTGTAATTGCATTAGTTATGACAAAGACCCTATCCGGCTTAATATTCCACCCCTATCTGAACAACAGGCCAGTCGCCAGCAGGCAGAGCTGAGACTCGATACGATGTATTTGAGATCCCAGCTCTGGTGTTCCAGCGTGTGTTTTTACCTCTGCGCCACCTGAGCGGCCTGAATACCATTCTTATTTAATTAATGTGGACAACCTTATTATAAACTGAGGACAAATATAAGTATTTGAATTAGCGCCAGGATTTTGACTGTAGTATGCCTTGTGGGTCAAAAAAATCTATTCAAGGAGTCAAATTCCTAGTTCTGAGTTGTTTGTTATTTAGGTTTTTTTTTCACCATCAGAAAACATCACCTTCTGTATTTGTGTTCATGTTCTATTGTTTCATTATTGCAGATCCAACAACAACTGTCTCAGTGACCCAGGAATTTCCCAAGGGGCTCATCATAGAAGGTGACCGAGTAGAAATCAGATGCCTGGGAAATGGAAATCCTCAGCCAGACATTAGCTTCCTGAAAAACAATGTAAGGGGACGGTTTACCAAATCTGTAATGCTGTCTGGTTTTACATTTAAGGGTCTTGCTTAGTGGTCCAACAGTGTAAACTCGGCCGTAGTGGGAACGACTTACAGTATCTTACCGATCAGCCATAACATTAAAACCACCTCCTTGTTTGTACACACATTGTCCACTTACCATATAGAAGCACTTTGTAGTTCTACAATTACTGACTGCAGTCCATCTATTTCTCTACATGCTTTGTTAGCCCTCTTTCATGCTGTTCTTCAATAGTCAGGACTTTCCCAGGACCACCACAGAACAGTTCGTCTTTGGCCTTACATCTACAAGGTGGACCAACTAGGTAGGAGTGTCTAATAGAGTGGACAGTGAGTGGATACAGTATTTAAAAACTCCAGCAGCGCTGCTGTGTCTGATCCACTCATACCAGCACAACACACACTAACACACCACCAACATGTCATTGTCACTGCAGTGCTGAGAATGATCCACCACCTAAATAATACCTGCTCTGTCATGGTATGTAGAGAAACAGATGGACTACAGTCAGTAATTGTAGAACTTGAAAGTGCTTCTATATGGTAAGTGGAGCTGATAAAATGGACAGTGAGTGTAGAAACGAGGAGGTGGTTTTATTGTTATAGCTTATCAGTATATTGTCTAAGCAGTAATGGGTTAAATGCCTTGCTCAAGGGCTCAACAGTGGCAACCTGGCAGTGGTGGGGCTGGAACCAGCAGCCTTCTGATTACTGGTCTGGTACCTTAACCACTAGGTTACAGCTGCTCTGTTCAGAGGCAGTAATCAAGTTTGCTTGTCTAGTCCAATTGTATGTGGTTAACTGGTTGATTAAATAACCAATATTAAATAATTATTACAAATATTAGGGTGTACATTTGTTTAGCACCCATCCAATACAATGTCATAAAGTAGTAACAATAAATATTATCTCCATATACACGAATAAATCATAATTACCCATATTATTATGGTTAGTATTAGTAGTATTTTTGTCTGTCAGCACCATTCTGCTTATATGAAGCAATTCATGACCACTAATGCTATGCTATTAACCACAGATCAGACCTCATTGCCAGAGATGGCCATAAATTAGCAACACATGCATGCTCCTAGATGGTAATTAATCTGGGCAAATGTTTCTCCCAAGGACATACAGACAACAGACAACAGCCCTGTCCTGGTCCTGGAGAATGTGACTCGACTGGACAGTGGAACTTACCAGTGCAACTCTCTGGATATGGAAACCCTACTCGAAGCCAGTGGGACTTTGAAACTCATGGTTCATTGTGAGTATGGATGTAGGTGTTAGCTACTGTAGATGCAAATTCATAGTATACATGTAACCGATTGGATGTGAATGTGTTCTTGCAGATTTGGATCCTGTTGTTATCATTCCAGAAAATCCAGAAAGCCTGGATGAAGGACAGGATCTGTCTCTGACCTGCAATGCTCTCTCCTCTCTGTCTACACAGACATTGTGGTCCAAGGTAAACTATAAATATAGTTGTAAATATAGTTGTGGTTACCTGTAAATTGTATGGAGCACTTAAGAATAGCCTGAATAGCCACCCGGCTTGCCTGGGCGGCAACATGAACAACGAGTGGCTGTTGTTCATACAGGGTCGGAGCCAGATAGGGATCTTATAACTGATGCAATTACGACCTCTGCTGGCTGATTGATGGCGCCTGCTATCGAGGAGTCAAGGAATAATGTGTTGATCAGGGTGTGGCTCTCCGTACACAAAGCTGATCTGCATATGAACTCGCCTAGTGCAGGTCATAAAACGTATAACCCTGCCCGCCGACTCAATATGTTTATAGTCAACATATACTGTATGTAGGAATTTTGTGGATCATCTGTGTTGTCACATAGGAGTAAAAGATGATATGATATCAGCAGATACAAATTTATTGGTCTTTACTGTGAAAATCAGTGTCTTATTATAAAATTTATAAATTTCTTAATAAATTTGATAAAACTAGATTGGGATTATTTATGGCACTGTTTGTTTATTTGAATTATTATATTTTATATATTATGGTGTTATAGTTTATCGTATTATCATATTTTATGTATTATGTTATTATATTTTTATTATTATATTGTATATATTATGTTATTACATTTTATTTATTTTGATTATTATATTTTATATATTATGTTATTTTATTTTATTTATTTTGATTATTATATTGTATATATTATGTTATATGTTATTGTTCTTTATTATTATATTTTATATATTATGTTATTATATTTTATTATGTTATTATTATATTTTATTATTAAAATTTTTTTTATTAATATATGTATTTATTATGTTATTATATTATATTATATTATTATATTTTGTATATTATGTTTTTATATTTTGTTATTATATTTTATATATTCATTCATTAATTCATTCATTTTTTTATCCGCTTATCCAATTACAGTCGCAGTGGAACGGGGGGGGGGGGTGTGCTGGAGCCTATCACACCTTTTCAATGGGCACAAGGCACACAGTAACACCCTGGATGGGACGCCAGTCCATTGCAGGGCAGACACACACACACACACACACACACATACACACACCCATTCACTTATAGAGCAATTCAGTGTCTCCAATTAACCTGACTGCATGTTTTTGGACTGTGAGAGGAAACCGGAGCTCTCGGAGGAAACCCACACAGATTTTATTATATTATATTTTTTACATTTTACGTTATTATATTTTTATTATAATATTTTATATATTATGTTATTATTTTGTATTATTTTTATTGTTATATTTTTATATTGTTATTATATTTTCTTCTTTTATTAGTATATTTTATATATCATGTTATTAAATTTTCTTCTTTTTATTATTATATTTTATTTATCGTTATTATATTTTCTTATATTTTTATTATTATATTTTTTCATGCAACCACTTTGCAATAAATAAATAAATAAATAGATAAAAGGCAATCATTTATTATTTTAAATGTATTCTTTTTTTTTATTTACCAGTTTCTTTATTTTTACCTAAACATTGAGAAAGGCACCTAAAAATAGTAGAGTACCCACTCTACCAGTTGCTGCTATTCCCCAGAATTTTTTTCGCTTCTTTGTTATAATTGTTGATATAATTCAGTAGCGAAACTTGAATAAAATATGACAAAACTTTTTTTATCTATACTACAAATAATGACCGCACAATGGCATCTTTGTCGGACAATAGTTTTTGACCTGTTATATTGTTTTTACTAGAAGAATATTAGCCTGCCAACAATGATGGGAAAGGGGGTAGAGCTTTGGGATATCAATTGGAAGATTATGGGTTTAAACCCTCTCTGACCACAGCTTCCAAACAAGCTAAGATATGCAGAGTAAAACATTTTATCGTACTATACATATGACAGTAATGGCATTCAAATAGTCACCTTGTGCTGAGAACATTTGTCTGGATGTGTTTAGGACAATGTGCTACTGGACAATGGACATACGCTGAAATTACACAACGTCTCTATGGATATGGCTGGGACGTATGTTTGTGAAGTTGTGGTAGCTGAGCTGCCAGACTTACGCCAAAAGAACACTGTGGACATCATCGTAAGAGGTAACTTGAGATAACTAGAATCGATGTGATTAATTTTAAGCATTTTTATTAAAGAGATAGTGTAATTGTAATGTAATAATAATTTAGTAAACAGACACCAAGGTAATATGAATAAAACTGTGGAATCATATTTATCTTTTACTAGACTGTCATTTCTGCAGACACATTTATTAGCATAATAAGATATAAATGGAATAATTAACATATGAAGGTTATTTGAAAATGGACTGTTTTGCTAAAAAAACTAAAAGATGATTAGTAAGTGTTTATCACATGAGGGTATGGATAAAGTCTGTTGTACTACTATACACCGATCAGACATAACATTACGACCATCTTCCTAATATTGTGTTGGTCCCCCTTTTGCTGCAAAAACAGCCCTGACCCGTCGAGGCCTGGACTCCACTAGACCCCTGAAGGTGTGCTGTGGTATCTGGCACCAATATGTTAGCAGCAGATCCTTTAACTCCTCTAAGTTGTGAGGTGGTGGAGGAGGAACTCGTTGTTGTGCTTCTCAAACCATTCCTGAACCATTATTGCTTTGTGGCAGGGTGTATTATCCTGCTGAAAGAGGCCACAGCCATCAGGGAATATTGTTTCCATGAAAAGGTGTACATGGTCTGCAACAATGCTTAGGTAGGTGGTACGTGTCAAAGTAACATCCACATGGATGACAGGGCCCAAGGTTTCCCAGCAGAACATTGCCCAACGCATCACACTGCCTCCCTCCGCCGGCTTGCCTTTTTCCCATAGTGCATCCTGGTGCCATGTGTTCCCCAGGTAAGCGACGCACACGCACCCGGCCATCCACGTGATGTAAAAGAAAACGTGATTCATCAGACCAGGTCACCTTCATTCATTGCTCTGTGGTCCAGTTCTGATGCTCATGTGCCATTGTTGGCGCTTTTGAAGGTGGACTGGGGGCAGGATGGGCACCCGGACTGGTCTGCGTCTATGCAGCCCCATGCGCATTAACTTCTTCTGTAATTTGAGCTACAGTAGCTCATCTGTACGGGCATACGGGCCAGCCTTCGCTCCCCACGTGCAACAATGAGCCTTGGCCGCCCATGACCCTTTCGCCGGTTTACCACTGTTTCTTCATTGGACCACTTTTGATAGATACTGACCACTGCAGACCGGGAACACCCCACAAGAGCTGGAGGTTTGGAGATGCTCTGACCCAGTCGTCTAGCCATCACAATTTGGCCCTTGTCAAACTCGCTCAAATCCTTACGCTCGCCCATTTTTCCTGCTTCTAACACATCAACTATGAGGATAAAATGTTCACTTGCTGCCTAATATATCCCACCCACTAACAGGTGCCGTGATGAAGAAATAATCAGTGTTATTCACTTCACCTGTCAGTGGTCATAATGTTATGCCTGGTCGGTGTAGTTAACTACATGTCTAAACTACATGTCTCCTTTATCCCCAGGAAAGCCCATGATCATAGATGGGGTGACCGTAATTCTTGGAGATGATGAATCATTTAATGTGAGCTGTAGAGCAAAAGGACATCCACCTCCTGTCATCCAATGGAATATCAGCGATGAGCAGGTATTGTACCCTAACAAAGGTGAACCATATTTTGGTTGGCTGTAGGACCTTCTCGATGACTGTAGGGCAGTATAGGGATGGAACTTGGGTCTACGTCCCAATCTCCCAACCAAGGTCCTTACACAACGTTGACACCCATTTACCTATAGGGCAATTCAGTGTCTCCAATTAAACTGACTGCATGTTTTTGGACTGTGGGAGGAAACCGGAGCTCCCGCAGGAAACCCACACAGACACAGGGAGAACATGCAAACTCCACACAGAAAGGACCCGGACCGCCACCTAGCTAATTTTGTAGTCAGTTGAGATAAATTGTATTGAACCTTACTTGTCTAACCCCTAAAATATGTGTTGTTTAGACTCCTTTAGAAGAGTGGCAAATCTTAACAGACGACTACATTCTCAGCATTATTTCCATCAGCACCAAATCTGACATCGTAGCTTCTTGTACAGCCGTAAATGATCTGGGCGCAGATGAAGCATCGCTTCACATTAAAACCAGTGAGTTTGTTTCCATCTCTTCAAAACCTTGACAGTAATTGACCATAATTTCTAAAGGTAGTTTTAATTTTTACAATAGATTTTTTAGATCATTTTACTCATTTTAAAACACTGGAGTTGACTTTTTTCTAGGCCAACTGACACAAACAACGACTAGCACTACATCAACCAGTACGAAGGGTAAGTCACATGGTTCCTGATAACATCCAGCTGTTAACTACAGTACCAAACAGTTATATACTTAATTATGTCAGATTGTCTGTTTTAGTCATAGTAAAGCACATGAGACATAAATAAATCTTCAGAACTTTTGCAAAAGTTTAGTCGCATGCAACTTCCATTCAATTTGTTAATAATTAAGACCTAACTTCCTTTAAACTCCCTGTCAAAGTGGCAGAAGGATGTGTAGTCTAATAGCACTAGAGTGGAACGTTTTGGCTTGAACTCTAACATTATAGAGATGCTTTTAGTAGCAGGGAATCATCCACATAATGAAAAAGAGGGGCCACTCAGGTGACGCAGTGGTAAAAACACACGCTGGAACCAGAGCTGAGATCTCGAATACATCGTATCGAATTGGCCTGTTGTTCAGATCTCTCTCAGACTAGTGCGATTACGACCTCTGCTGGCTGGTTGTGACACCTGCACGGAGATGGGAAAGGAGTGTGAGAGGGTGTGGCTCTCCGTACACAGCGCTGTACTGCACTGCACTCGTCAAGTGTAGGTAATAAGATGTTCGATTGCTGTGCACGTGTCGGAGGGGGCGTGGAGCAGCCTCGTCCTCCCCAATCAGGAGCGGGGACCAGCATTAGTGAGAGGATGATTGACGGGCAGAAATGGGATGCGCTAAAGTGGGAGAAAAAGAAGGAAAAAAAGAGGCACCCAGGTGGCACAGCTGGACATTCTGTTAGCGCACCAGTACTGGGAACTCTCCGAGTTGGAATCTCAGCTCTGCTACCGTTGGCCGTGCGTGCAGCAGACTAAATTGGCCACTTGTCTACTGGGTGGGAAAAGACCAGACTAATAAGATGCACTACATAAAAAAATAGGCAAAATACTGCCTGTATACCCTAGTACACTACAGCTGAGATTTAGGGTTTGAATCTCAACTGTGCTATTGAATAGTTGGGCGTCTACACAGATTTGATTGGCTCTGTCTGGGGTAGGAAGAGGAGGCCCGAACAGCTTAGCTATTTTCAGTGCATCAGTAAGGGCATCCGGTGTAAAAACTGTGCCAAATTAGGCTGACACTGATGTCAGTAACGCGTTACTTAGTAATGCATTACTCTAATCTGACCACATTTTTCAGTAACAAGTAATCTAACAAGTTACTATTTCCAAACCAGTAATCAGATTAAAGTTACTTATCCAAGTTACTGTGCGTTACTATTTTTGCGTCTCGGAGAGTGACGTCTGGCCTATGCGACAATTAAGTCACGAGCTGCGTCCGGAATCGCATACTTACAGAGTATGCACTAGATTGGAGGAAGTATGCACTACTCGGCCGGTAAAGAAGTACATACTTTCAGTACAGAAGTGTGCAGTATACACACAACATCGCTACGTACTACACGTGTGGACGTGATGACGTAATATCACCATAGTTACAGACTCATTACAAACCCCACTCGCCAAAATTTTGGATATTTATCGTCTTTTTGTTATTTATTTGTCTCTAAAAATTTTATTTTATTTATCTTACTTACACTTGTGAACAGAGGACTCCGTTTTCCGCTATCTTTCTTGTTTCTTATTCCGCTTCAATCGCCTACGCAGCTCCAGTTGCATTATGGCAGCTGCTGAATGTAACTAATAAAGTAACTTGTAATCTAACTAAGTTACTTTTAAATTCAAGTAATCAATAAAGTAACTAAGTTACTTTTTAAAGGTAACTATGCTATCACTGCATATGTACCAGAATGATCGGCTGTGGCGATCCTAAATATGGAAGCAGTCAAATGAAAAAAAAACGTTCTGTTGATAGATCCGATGACAAAGGAAAAATACTTAATTAGAACCAAAGTTGTATTCCTCTTTAAAGCAAAGGTCAATGTACCTTATTTAGCCTAAACTGTAAATGCTTAGTAAATGTGATTATGAAAGACGAACATGTCTAAGTATCATAGCTCACTCACTCACTTTCTTAACCGCTTATCCAATCAGGGTCACGGAAAGGGGGAAGGGGGTGCTGGAGCCTATCCCAGCTTTTTAATGGGCGCAGGGCAGGCACACAGTAACACCCTGGACGGGGCGCCAGTCCATCGCAGGGCAGACACACATACACACACCCATTCACCTATAGCGCAATTCACGCAGAGTCTGGGAGAACATGCAAACTCCGCACAGAAGGACCCGGACCGGACCTTCCTGCTGTGAGGCGACAGTGCTACCCACTGAGCCAGTATCATAGCTTGTGTTATTAATTTAGCAAAATCTACTTACACTATTAACATACTAATAAAGAAATTCAGTTCATTCTCACAACAATCCAGACACTCGATCTATCTGGAACCGAGTGTTTCATGCTTGTTGGTGGTTACTGGAGCCTCACATTGAACGTATGTTTGCACACAGATGGGATTTAGCGTAACAGGAGAAAGCAGTTGATGGCCAGAGTGCTCTTATACAGTTTCCAGATTCCTATTAGCTTCCTGTACAGCTATTCATCAGGCTGGCAGAACTCTCTCTCTCTCTCTCTCTCTCTCTCTCTCTCTCTCTCTCTCTCTCTCTCTCTCTCTCTCTCTCTCTCATAGAACAACAGAGAACAATTAGATTAAGCTATTATAGCAGGAAGTCATCAGAGCAGCCTCTGGTTAGCATGTCTTGTTTGGTTAATTATAACTGAGTACCTCACTGTGTGTAATCTAAACCTCTGTTATTTTAGCACCAGGAACAGTCAACCCCCAGAAGAAAATCAAAAAAGGTTTGTCTGGTTTCGCTAGCTTCAGTAGAGGCTAGATAGATGTCATGCCTGCTCTTTCTTTACTGCTGTGCCTGACTGTGCATGCTACACCTACTGTACATCAATGCCATCCCATTCTGAAGAATGATACAAGCTGTTTTCCAACACTACTGATAAGGAAGGGCAAAGGAATTTACCTAGCACCCCATGTAAAACACAAAACTGACTAACTCAGATTAAAGGAGCAAGATATCAGGTGACGCAGCGGGTGCCGAGATTTTGAACTCGGTTTGAAACTCTTGTGGGCGCCATCTAGCGAGCATAATTGGCAGTGCCTGCAGCAGACAATTTTTCTGCTAGGGTGGGATGACTGGACTATGTTGGTGGGGTCTTAAAAAACGCTAAGGACCCTGATTGGCAGATAGAGAGGCGCCTGTGCAAAGGGTTCCGAAAGGGCTGCGCACGGGTCGTCGGAGGTGTGAGCAACAATATACCCGCCTACTGATGGGACAGTGTTAGCCTAGTGGGTTGAGAGTTCGAATCCCAGCTCTGCCATGCAGCCACTGCTCTAACCCTCTATGCAGAAAATGGGTATATATTAATAGGAGACAGAGATGGACTGCAGGCAGGCCAGTTAAGCACATGCACACTGTGTCTACAAAGCCACACTGTTGTGTGTGCAGAATAAGTCCTGGCTATGTCTTAAATATGTCTTAAATAATCATGGACCTCCCTGATTGCAGCATATCGTATGTCTCTCTAAAATGCCAATATGCACCTCCTTGTTAATATGCTGTTAATATAAAAAGCTGGTGAGCATCAAGCATTTCTACACATGCACTGACATAGTAATAATATAAATAATAACAATAATTATTATTATTATAAATACAATGCTATTGTTAAGCTGTACTGCCCATGCCTTCCCAGCTACCAGCTAGCTCCTGTTTTCCCCAATATGTGGATTTAGCATTCTAAACAAATCATTCTGAGAGGTGGTGTGACAGGTACAGTGTGAGCACCCAAATGTGTTGGGCACCATACCAAACAAGTGTTTCAGACATGCTGTGAGCTTTTTCATTGTAATAGATTATACTGATTATAATCCTAGTCTTTTATTTGCATGTGCATGCTTGTATTTTCTTTGGGTTGACAACACCTCTGTATCAGACACTGCCTGTACATTATATCCATTTCACCATCGATGAAACAGCTGCTTATTACTCCATTTTAGGATGACTATGTTTTGACTATGAATTGAAATTTAAATCATGCATCATGCCTTCACAGCTGCTGAGCAACACATCCTTCTCACCATTTTTACAATATGCTTCCTGTGACATCAGTGCCATTGTTTCTCTCATTTCATCCATCCATCTCATCGCTGGCTGTCCTGTTTCCTGTTTTACCTCCAACACTTCAAAGCATAATGGTCTTTTCCAATGAATTGGTTCTTTTCATTATGTGTCCAGAATAAAAGAGCTTCAGTTTGGTTATCTGGGCTTTGAGTGGGAGGTTTGATTTGGTCAAGGATCCATTTGTAGGTCTTGTTTTGCCGAGTGCCAGTCTGACTGCTGGATCCTTAGTTGGTGGCAACACAAAGTAGAGAGGAGAACTGGATCTAGGCAGTTAGCAGACGCCTTTTATCCAAAGCGACTTACAATACAGTGACTGTATACAGCCTGAGCAATTGAGGGTTAAGGGCCTTGCTTAAGGGGGTGGGGCGTGAACCAGCAACCTTCTGATTACTAGTCCAGTACCTTAACCACTAGGCTATGACTTGCCCCAGTTATACAATATAGTTAAGCTGATTTAGGGACATAGACAGGAAACAACTTTTGAGTTGTAGTTGGATAGTATTGTGGCTACAGTAGGAAATAGGCCAATGTGTTGATTAAAGGCAGTTAAATACAACCCCAAATCAGACAAAGTTGGGACAGTATGGAAAATCCAAATTAAATTAAATTAAATTACATTTACTTAGTCTTTTATTTCATTGTAGACAGTTTGAACTCAAGATATTTCATGGTTTTTTTCTGGTCAGCTTCATTTCATTTGGTAATATACCTTCATAAATAATCAAATAAAAAGTTGGGAGGGTAAAGCATTTACCACTTTGTAATGTTGCCATTACTTCTCATAACACTTAAAAGACGTTTTGGCACCAAGAATACCAAACGAGAAAGTGTTTCAAGTGTTTTTTGACCACAGTGTGATGGTCCATCCTAGATGCCTCAGAGCCCAGAGAAGTCGACACCGCTTCTGTACATTGTTAACATAAGGCTTCTTTTTCTGCACAGTAGTTGTAGGTGGCATTTGTGCATGTAACTCCATATTGTAGTACAAAGGTTTGCCAAAGTAATCCCTTGTCCATGTGGTTATGTCAGCTATTGTTGAGTGGCGGTTGGGAGACCGGAGATCACAGGTGTTCAGCTTAAGCTTGAGCCCTTTGCCTTTACGCACTGAAATTCCTCCCGATTCCTTGAATCGTTTAATGATATTATGCACTGTAGATGGAGAAATATGCAAATCTTTTCCAATCTTTCTTTGAGGTACATTGTTTTTAATCATTTTAATAATTTTCTCACACATTTGTTGACAAACTGGAGATCCTCTGATCATTTTTGCTCATCAAAGACTCAGCCTTTCCTGGGTGCTGCTGTTGTACCAAACACCTGTTGACATCACTTGTTTGAAATCACGTTATTATTTAGTGTTTTTTTTCCACCTAATTTCTAGCCCTAAATTGTCGCCGTCCCAACTTTTTGGAACGTGTTGCAAATCTGAAATGCAGAAATTTAGGTATATTAACAAATGAAATGAAGTTGACCATACTGTCTGCAATGAAATGAAAGTCAAAGTAAATGTAGGACATTTTTATTTGCATTTTTCATACTGTCCTTACTTTTTTTTCTGATTTGGGGTTAGAAAAGCTACAGAAATTAGTCATGAAATAAATTTGAGCATCAATTAGACAGATTATTTTAATATTGACATTAAAGTCATTCAGGGTGGGTTATTTTTACCTTTAAATGATGATTTGAACACGGATTATGAGCTGTTACCTGGATTTTGCTGGATTTTGGCTATTCTCTTAGGCTGTTTGAATCGTGAAGTGGACCTTTCCTTGCATCATATTATGTTTGTCTTAAAAGCATGCTTATGATTTGATTTTTTAAGTTTTATTTATGTTTTTTTTCATGCCACCAGGAAGCAATGGAGTCATCATTGCAGTCATCATCATTTTCATATTGTTGCTGGCCATTCTGGGTGCTGTGCTGTACTTCCTCTACAAAAAAGGCAGGATCCCATGTGGGCGATCAGGGAAACAAGATCTGTATGTTTTTATTTTTTATAAATAGCCAAAATTGGCAAAAACAATGCAGCATGAGAAATTAATGCAGCTCATTCCTTACATGTTTAGGACGAAGGAGAAGGTCAGTAGCGATGACATTGTTGTGGAGATGAAGAACAGTAAATCGGAGGAAGCAGTTCTTCTACAGGGAGTCAACGGTGATAAAAAGATTTCCAACGATCAGGTGCTGATTTAAACACTTTATTTTATAGCAATGCAACATTGTTTCAGGATGAGAGGGTGTGAGCAGAATGGATCATTTTTAATTTAATTGGAATGGTTTTACTAATCCATTTTTCTGTCAATATGTACCTATTTTAAAACAATCTAGTCACACCATAATATATCAACAAAACATTTGTCTACTTTTATGTTTTAACCTACTCATAGTCAGTATAGGCATGTTTTTCTCAGATCTAGGGTTTTTATCTTGACATTCTAGTGAATGATGAATCGGCAGCTCTAAATTTTCCTTGGGTGTGAGTAAATTAGTGAATATACTGATTAGCCATACCATTTAAACCACCTCCTTGTTTCTACACTCACTGTCCATTTTATCAGCTCCACTTACCATATTGAAGCACTTTGTAGTTCTACAATTACTGACTGTAGTCCATCTGTTTCTCTGCATGCTTTGTTAGCCCCCTTTCATGCTGTTCTTCAGTGGTCAGGAATTTCCCAGGACCACTACAGAGCAGGTATTATTTAGGTGGTGGATCACTCTCAGCACTGCAGTGACACTGACATGGTGGTGGTGTGTTAGTGTGTGTTGTGCTGGTATGAGTGGATAAGACACAGCAGTGCTTGTGGAGTTTTTAAATACAGCACTGTCACTGCTGGACTGAGAATAGTCCACCAACCAAAAATACCCAACTCACAGCGCAATTGCTTAGACAGTATACTGTCACAGTACTGTAAGTTGCTTTGGATAAAAGCGTCTGCTAAATGCAGAAAATGTAAATGTACTTGGACCTTAAAAGTACAGAAGTTGAGTTACTAGTACATTCAAACAAACTGATATCTAGGGGTTGAATAGTGTTGATTGCAACTGTATCAACAGATGTCAAGGCAAAAACTTCAATGTTAGGAGTTTTACAATGATGCATTAATACAGTATGACAATGTTTACCTTGATGACAATGGCTTTGTGTTTGTGATCTTTTCAGTGAGTTGAAGCATGAAGACTGCACAGACACACAGGACAGCCCACTAGCATTTTCCATGTTGCTACTCAGTGGGAAGTCTCAGAAAAAGAGGACTTGAGCCTCCTCCCTACTCAACTGCCATCAATAAATGATCTTCCCGTAAGCTGAGACAGTCCTGCAGTTGCATTGATTTTGTATTCTGTCCACTCGATCATTTCGGCCTCTAATGTTAAACTTTTTATTTTTGATTATATTTTTTTCTCCATGTTAGGTTCATTGTAAGAATTACTTTTTCTTTCTCTTTAGGTAATGTATACTGTATATACATACTGTACATATGTAGGTATTTAAATAGTTCAGACCAACAAAAACCTATGTGTAATTTAAGCATTTTCCCACTGCATATTGTTGAAGTACCTTTGGTATCAGGACGTTAGAACTGTGCTTTTTAACTGGCCGTATGTCCAGTTCTGCTAGCAATGGTACTTGGCCGAATTTGCCATCAGCAGGAACTGCTCATGTGTGAAATGTTGAATTGTTCATTCATTCATTCATTCATTGTCTGTTTTAACATCACATTATCCTGGTCAGCGTTGCGATGGGTCTGATTTATTGGGCAAAAGCCAGGAACTACCCCAGACAGGTCACCAGTCCATCACAAGGCATACTTTCACACTTAGGGCAGTTTTTAGTAGCTCTAGTTGGCCAGACTGCATGTTTTTAGACTTGACTTGGAGAAAACCAGGAAAAGACCCTAAGAGTCCAGCAGGGGAATCAAACCAAGGACCTTCTTACTGTAAGCATGGCTGGATTACTGACCGGGCCAGTGGGACCAGCGCCCAGGGGCCCTTGAGGTCAGGGGGCCCCGGGGGGGCCCTGGCCCAAAACATTTTGCGATGCCTATCAACATTTATGATACAATAAATACAACTCTTTGCTCAGGGGCCCAGACTATCCTTAATCCGTCCTTGACTGTAAGGCGAAAGTGCTACCCATAGTAAAAATGGTCAACCAAATCATGATCAAACAAATAAACTAATTCAATTTTTCAGTAGGACTATGGAGTTAAATAACTACAGCAACATCATTCCACTAGAGCACGTGTCAAAACCCAACCCGCCACGTCATTCCATGTGGCCCGTGAGAGCTTAAAAGACGTATGACTGTCTATGATTGTATAAATGCAATGTAAATTTGTACATCAACTGCATCTCCCACAATGCATGCCGATTTTTTGGAGCCGCAAAGTTTGTGACCGCCACTAGATGGCAGTGTTTCCACATCAGTGTTTAACTGAGGCGGTTTTCCAACAAGTGATGTTGAGAAATATTTACAAATAATCCCAAAATGTACAAGAAGAGAAAGTTGAAGCAGAACGAGGAAATGTAATGAAAGATGGGAAGGTGAGGGCCACCATAATGCAGATGAGTTTAACACCGCTGCACTTGTCTGCTCTGAAATTTATAACATTTTGATACCTTAGGTGCCCTGGTGGCGCAGTGGGATATTCCGCTAGCACACCACCGCCGAGATTCGGAGCATAATTGGCAGTGCCTGCAGCAGACACGGTTCCGCTAGGGCGGGATGACCGGACTATGTGGGTGGGGTCTTCAAACGCTGTGTAAGGACCCTGATTGGCAGATAGAGAGGCGCCTGTGCAGAGTGCATAGGTGAAAAAGGGCTCGCAGGTCGGAGGAGGCGTGAGCAGCAATATATTCCTCTCGACTGTGATGGATTGGCAGTCTGTTTAGGGTGGATTTCTGCTTTCTCGTGTTTCTTGGGGGATTATAGACCCAACACAGTTCTAATTATGGTGGAGATAATTAAAAAAATCAAGCTAAATTAATTCATACCTTCATTTAAAACATTAAGCAGACACTTTTATCCAAAGTGACTTGAGGATTAAGGGTAATTTGGGGTGGTGGGGCTTAAACTGGCAGCCTTTTTTACTACTAGTCCAGTACCGAGAGCTCACTGATCACTTTTCTTTGTAAGTTATTGTCATTGTGGTGAACTGTAATAACATTATATTTTATATTTAAAGTTTTATGATATGACTGTTCTGCTTTTATATTCGAACCCCAAGTATTGTTGGCTCCTGTTTAGGTCAGCTCTTTTTTTAAGTGCAGTGGGAAAATGGCCTTTGTGAACGAATTCCTCGCTCGATCAATATTCGGAGGTGGAAGCTCCACTGAAAAGCCTTCATTAAATGTCCGAGTACAGCTTTGCCCTTACTCACCGCCTCGTCGTAGTCTGTGCACTGAAACACTGAGAGCTCAGCTCACAGTACCGTTACTACTGCCTGATCAACACTGTAGATGCTTCAGCTACCACCTCCACCACATGCCAAGGCCTCTCGATTGCAAGTGTTTGAGATAAAACAAAGGTTTCTTCATCTATCGAGAATATTTTTTTAAATGTAGACTGTTCTGAAATAAATACCTTATGCTTAAAAATGCTCATGCTGAGTATTTATGTACAATGCATAGCCAAACGAATGTCAACACATGAACCTGAGCTTGTTGAAGTTCTCATTCCAAAACCTTGAGCTTAGTATAGAGTTCTGTCCTGGCAATTCACAAGATTTAGACTCTGTGTCTGTGGGAATTTGTTCTCATTATGCAATCTCATTATGCAAGTTGTTCAGTTGGGTTGAGGCCAGGGCTCTGAACACAACTCATCAAACATTGGGTTAGAAAGAATGTGTACATACTTTTGGTCGTATAGTGTATACCCACTGGGTGAAGAACATGTAAAAGTATGTAGACTTATTTTTACTTTTAATATTTTTAATAACAAACCAATATTAAAGTTATGCTAAATGACAACAGCACAAAAATATATCCCTTTTATACAGTATACAGTGTATCACAAAAGTGTGTACACCCCTCACATTTCTGCAGATATTTAAGTATATCTTTTCATGGGACAACACTGACAAAATGACACTTTGACACAATGAAAAGTAGTCTGTGTGCAGCTTATATAACAGTGTAAATTTATTCTTCCCTCAAAATAACTCAATATACAGCCATTAATGTCTAAACCACCGGCAACAAAAGTGAGTACACCCCTAAGAGACTACACCCCTAAATGTCCAAATTGAGCACTGCTTGTCATTTTCCCTCCAAAATGTCATGTGATTTGTTAGTGTTACTAGGTCTCAGGTGTGCATAGGGAGCAGGTGTGTTCAATTTAGTAGTACAGCTCTCACACTCTCTCATACTGGTCACTGAAAGTTCCAACATGGCACCTCATGGCAAAGAACTCTCTGAGGATCTTCAAAGACGAATTGTTGCGCTACATGAAGATGGCCAAGGCTACAAGAAGATTGCCAACACCCTGAAACTGAGCTGCAGCACAGTGGCCAAGATCATCCAGCGTTTTAAAAGAGCAGGGTCCACTCAGAACAGACCTCGCGTTGGTCGTCCAAAGAAGCTGAGTGCACGTGCTCAGCGTCACATCCAACTGCTGTCTTTGAAAGATAGGCGCAGGAGTGCTGTCAGCATTGCTGCAGAGATTGAAAAGGTGGGGGGTCAGCCTGTCAGTGCTCAGACCATACGCCGCACACTACATCAAATTGGTCTGCATGGCTGTCACCCCAGAAGGAAGCCTCTTCTGAAGTCTCTACACAAGAAAGCCCGCAAACAGTTTGCTGAAGACATGTCAACAAAGGACATGGATTACTGGAACCATGTCCTATAGTCTGATGAGACCAAGATTAATTTGTTTGGTTCAGATGGTCTCAAGCATGTGTGGCGGCAATCAGGTGAGGAGTACAAAGATAAGTGTGTCATGCCTACAGTCAAGCATGGTGGTGGGAATGCCATGGTCTGGGGCTGCATGAGTGCAGCAGGTGTTGGGGAGTTACATTTCATTGAGGGACACATGAACTCCAATATGTACTGTGAAATACTGAAGCAGAGCATGATCCCCTCCCTCCGGAAACTGGGTCGCAGGGCAGTGTTCCAGCCTGATAATGACCCCAAACACACCTCTAAGACGACCACTGCTTTATTGAAGAGGCTGAGGGTAAAGGTGATGGACTGGCCAAGCATGTCTCCAGACCTAAACCCAATAGAACATCTTTGGGGCATCCTCAAGCGGAAGGTGGAGGAGCGCAAAGTCTCGAATATCCGCCAGCTCCGTGATGTCGTCATGGAGGAGTGGAAAAGCATTCCAGTGGCAACCTGTGAAGCTCTGGTAAACTCCATGCCCAGGAGAGTTAAGGCAGTTCTGGGAAATAATGGTGGCCACACAAAATATTGACACTTCAGGAACTTTCACTAAGGGGTGTACTCACTTTTGTTGCCGGTGGTTTAGACATTAATGGCTGTATATTGAGTTATTTTGAGGGAAGAATAAATTTACACTGTTATATAAGCTGCACACAGACTACTTTTCATTGTGTCAAAGTGTCATTTTGTCAGTGTTGTCCCATGAAAAGATATACTTAAATATCTGCAGAAATGTGAGGGGTGTACTCACTTTTGTGATACACTGTATATATACGTATATATATATATATATTCTTTATGCATTTTCTTTATCCAATTGCCTGATTGCGTCACGCTTCCTCTCCACCAATGCCGATCCCTGCTCTGATTGAGGGGAACGAAGCTAACCCACGCCCCCTCCGACACATGGGCAGCATGCTGTGTGCATCTTATCACCTACACTTTGATGAGTGCAGTGCAGCAGACACACCCTGAGAGCACTCTTTTCTCATCTCTGTGCAGGTACCATCAATCAGCCAGCAGAGGTCGTAATTGCACCAGTCATGAGAAAGAGACCCCATTCGGCTTAGTCCCGCCCAAATCTGAACGACAGGCCAATGGTTGTTCATGTGGCCGCTCATCCTTAGCCGGCAGGCAGAGCTGAGATTCGATACAATGTATTCGAGATCCCAGCTCTGGTTCCAGCTACCCACCGAGCCACCGTGCTGCCCCGGTAAAGTTACTATATATATATATACAGTATATATATATATACAGGGGTTGGACAAAATAACTGAAACACCTGGTTTTAGACCACAATAATTTATTAGTATGGTGTAGGGCCTCCTTTTGCGGCCAATACAGCGTCAATTCGTCTTGGAAATGACATATACAAGTCCTGCACAGTGGTCAGAGGGATTTTAAGCCATTCTTCTTGCAGGATAGTGGCCAGGTCACTACGTGATGCTGGTGGAGGAAAACGTTTCCTGACTCGCTTCTCCAAAACACCCCAAAGTGGCTCAATAATATTTAGATCTGGTGACTGTGCAGGCCATGGGAGATGTTCAACTTCACTTTCATGTTCATCAAACCAATCTTTCACCTGTCTTGCTGTGTGTATTGGTGCATTGTCATCCTGATACACGGCACCGCCATTGGATGCACATGGTCCTCCAGAATGGTTCGGTAGTCCTTGGCAGTGACGCGCCCATCTAGCACAAGTATTGGGCCAAGGGAATGCCATGATATGGCAGCCCAAACCATCACTGATCCACCCCCATGCTTCACTCTGGGCATGCAACAGTCTGGGTGGTACGCTTCTTTGGGGCTTCTCCACACCGTAACTCTCCCGGATGTGGGGAAAACAGTAAAGGTGGACTCATCAGAGAACAATACATGTTTCACATTGTCCACAGCCCAAGATTTGCGCTCCTTGCACTATTGAAACCGACGTTTGGCATTGGCACGAGTGACCAAAGGTTTGGCTATAGCAGCCCGGCCGTGTATATTGACCCTGTGGAGCTCCCGACGGACAGTTCTGGTGGAAACAGGAGAGTTGAGGTGCACATTTAATTCTGCCGTGATTTGGGCAGCCGTGGTTTTATGTTTTTTGGATACAATCCGGGTTAGCACCCGAACATCCCTTTCAGACAGCTTCCTCTTGCGTCCACAGTTAATCCTGTTGGATGTGGTTTGTCCTTCTTGGTGGTATGCTGACATTACCCTGGATACCGTGGCTCTTGATACATCACAAAGACTTGCTGTCTTGGTCACAGATGCGCCAGCAAGACGTGCACCAACAATTTATCCTCTTTTAAACTCTGGTATGTCACCCATAATGTTGTGTGCATTGCAATATTTTGAGCAAAACTGTGCTCTTACCCTGCTAATTGAACCTTCACACTCTGCTCTTACTGGTGCAATGTGCAATTAATGAAGATTGGCCACCAGACTGGTCCAATTTAGCCATGAAACCTCCCACACTAAAATGACAGGTGTTTCAGTTATTTTGTCCAACCCCTGTATATTATAATGCTACGCTGATGTGAAGAGAAAGAAGTCTGGTCCTGCATGGCAGGAAATAACCTTATAGAGTCTGTGATTAAATGCATTAGTGTATAAAATGTTAGTAAATCAAATTCAAAATGATTCAGTAAGCCAATATCATCCTTAAAGCTGTTATTAAGCGCCTTGCACCCCCAATTACATTCCCTACGATCTGCTGCCATCTATTTTAATATATTCAAATTATTAACTGACCTACAAACCTTTCTCCAGATTTTTAGCGCATCCAATTTTACCCAATTGCCTTATGCTTCTTCTCTACTGGTGCTGACCCCCGCCCTAACTGAGGAGAGCAAACTGACACACGCCCCCTCAGACACGTGTGCAGTAGCCGACTGCATCTTTTCACCCGCATGAGGCGAGTTCATATACACGGAGAGCCACACCCTGATCAACGCATTTTTCCTCTACTCTGTGCAGACAGCATCAACCAGCCAGCAGAGGTTGTAATTGCATCAGTAATGAAGTTCCTATTTGGATGGCAGAGCTGAGATTCGATACGATGTATTCGAAATCCCAGCTCTGGTGTGCTGGCGTAGTTTGGGCTGGATGTGAAATTTATTTAAACAATAAAACATTATTTGTAATTCCACTTTGACCTGTATTTAAAGGAAATCATAAACTAAACAAAATAAATAAACTGTTATATGAAAGTAGGAGGAGAATGTACAAATGCCAGCTTTCTGTTTTCTTGGCATTTTAAATACAGGCCCAATTTTTTTGGAATTAATAAGATGTGTCAGTGCTAAAACGTTTAGTTTAGAATGAAGGCTTATTAAACAAGCCACATATTTATAGAGACCTTATCCTAACCTTTTCCTATCTTATGACCAGCCCCACTGGCTCAGTCTGAAATTTTGATGCAATCTTTCAGGTGGGGGGCCTGTGGGGGAACTCCTTACTTCTTATATTTATCCATGAGCCATTGCTGCTGGCCCTTATCAAACAATAACACAAAAGGTTTACTCCCTGTCGCTATTTATAGACTGCCTTTCGGTAATTTGTGATTTCTGTGGGCGGGTGTGAAATGCTTAGTGGTTTGAAAGATGTCATGTAATTTCTGCAATAATGACCCATACATGGACCTCCTTCACTTTGCAACACATTAGACAAACCAATATGGGAAGCATTATGGTCAGCAGAGGACCAGTTAAGACTTCAATGTTACAATATTATATACTTCTTTATTGTTTTCTTATGCTACTTAATTAGTGGAGAGAACTTATGAGCAGTAATAATAAAGAGAGGTTTAGTGTTTCTATGTCGTTATTTTAATACATTCACAATTACTCAGCCCCCCCGAGCTATAACACAAGTTTAAAAGTGAAACACAGATACATGCAGACGCTTTTAGGGTGGATTTGATGGTTATTTCACACAAATGCAGATTGCTGGCTGACTGATGACGCCTGCACAGGGCTGAGGAATACTCGTGTAGGTGAAAAATGCACTATTTGTACTGACTGTGCGTACTGGAGGGGGCGCATGTCAGTTGAGAGACGTCCTCAGTCAGCGGAGAAGGGTCAAATCAGTATAGAGGACGCATTCAGGGTAATTGGACACGACTAGACTGGGGGATAAAAATTGGGGGTAAAAGAGGGGGGGGGGGGGGGGATACAAAGCAGCAGTCGCATGCGTTGAGTTTAAGGGTATGAATTTCTTGACGAAGGGTGTTGGGTTACAAAGATTTTGAGTTTAGGGGATGTTGAGTTACAAGGTACCAGTGTATTAGCTATATTTCACACCTACTTCTATTTTTTTTATTAAGATTTGTAGGTCACATAATAATTTAAATATAATAAAATAGATCACAGCAGATCATAAGTAGAAAAATTAGGGGGTGCACAGAGCTTAATAACAGCTTCAGGAATTACATTAGCTTACAATTACTGAACTGTTTTAAATGTGATTTACTAACATTATATACGGTAAATAAATTTAATCAGATCAGAGACTATATAAGGTTATTTCTCACCATCAGACTTATTTCTCATCACATTAGCATAGCATTACAGTAATCTAACTTTTAACTGAGTGGAACACAGTCATCCCATGTGCTGGATGGACAACATACCTACTCCAGCAAACCATAATTAAATTGCTAAATGTGCCACAATGACTGTTTCACTTCCAGTTTTTACTCTCATCATGATCATGCATACTTCTGAAGCTGATGGATGGTAAGTTGTGTGGCAGTGGATATACACAGAAAGTATTATTATTATTTCGTAAAACATACACTGATCAGCCATAACATTAAAACCACCTCCTTGTTTCTACACTCACTGTCCAATTTATCAGCTTCACTGACCATATAGAAGCACTTTGTAATTCTACAATTACTGACTGTAGTCCATCTGTTTCTCTACATACCTTTTTGGCCTGCTTTCACCCTGTTCTTCAATGGTCAGGACCCCCACAGGACCACTACAGAGCAGGTATTATTTAGGTGGTGGATCATTCTCAACACTGCAGTGACACTGACATGGTGGTGGTGTGTTAGTGTGTGTTGTGCTGGTATGCGTGGATCAGACACAGCAGCGCTGCTGAAGTTTTTAAATACCGTGTCCACTCACTGTCCACTCTATTAGACACTCCTACCTAGTTGGTCCACCTTGTAGATGTAAAGTCAGACACGATCGCTCAGGTATTGCTGCTGTTTGAGTTGGTCATCTTCTAGACCTTCATCAGTGGTCACAGGACGCTGCCCACGGGGCGCTGTTGGCTGGATATATTTTTGGTTGGTGGACTATTCTCAGTCCAGCAGTGACAGTGAGGTGTTTTAAAAATTCCATCAGCATTGCGGCATCTTATCCACTAACACACCACCACCATGTCAGTGTCACTGCAGTGCTGAGAATGATCCACCACCCAAATAATACCTGCTCTGCAGTGGTCCTGACCATTAAAGAACGGCATGAAAGGGGGCTATTAAAGCATGCAGAGAAACAGATGGACTACAGTCAGTAATTGTAGAACTACAAAGTGCTTCTATATGGTAAGTGGAGCTGATAAAATGGACAGTGAGTGTAGAAACAACACTCATGGCTGATTGGTGTATACATTGAGGTTATAAATGTTGTAATCTAGGCATGGGTGTAGTTGGAACCCCTGCTTCACCCCGCCATGTCAACTCTCAAATCAAGGACTGAAAAAACCTTTGTGCAATTAAAGTACCTTTAATTACAGACTGAGAGCATTCTCTTTTTGTACTATTCATTTAATGAAACAGTATAGCACTGTTGATACTTCCAACACGATATGAAAATCAGCAAGGGAGAAGGGTCCTGAAATACTCATCGCAAAATGAGACAAAAGCGACCTCTCGTGGCCAAAACAGAGAAGTTCCAGTCAACAGTTATTCAGCATGATGCCACTGTAAAAAGCTTTAAAAGCATTTAGTAACAACAAGCTGTGAGAAAATCTAACAGGTCACTTACTCAAGGTTATCACTCACTCATTCACAAGGCCTTATTCTGGGCAGCAGAACAATACGAACATATGGCACTGCTCACAGTATTATTCACATCAGTACAAATAAAAATGAAAAAACAAACAAAAATAAAATTCTGACATGTACAGGAATGCAAAATGAAATCAAACATTGCCTTACACATATTCTATATATAAGTAGCTATACAATTGGTTTTAAAGTGACAGTATCTGAGCACGAACTGATACTGTGTGAAATATTGTAACAGACACAACACACACCCACACACATGCACTTCATAATAGATATGGACAATACAGTAATCAGAAAAACATCAATCAGTGCAGAAAACAAAGCTTTACTACTTCACATGGTGCAATGAAAAATACTTAACATCAGCTGTTTATACAAAATACAAACAAACAAACTCAAGCATTTTATTAAGGTTACCTGTCAGACGATTTCATCCTGGTTAAAAGATGTACCTACACGCTCTGTATTGTGGAGTACCTGCTATGCCAGAGCAGTGTTTTTATTTTATAAAGAATAAATAATATTTTAATACAGTGGTATTCAAACTGCATGCAGGGTAAAATTGCTTGAATTGACAAACCCTATAAACTCTTAATTACTCAAAATAAATCCTACCCAAATGTTCAACAGAGAAATCTCAAGACAGTATTGTTATGGGAATTACATTTTAAAGGCATTGTGAATCTGGCGCCATCTGGTGGTTTAATTCGGAATTCTGCAGTTTTAAAATGCATGTGTTTTTAGCGCCATCTGGTGGTTTAAAATGGAATTCTGCATGATTAAAAAAGCATTTGTGTTTTAGCGCCATCTGATGGTATAATGTGGAATTCTGCGTTATTTAATGTATTTGTGTTTTTACTGCCATCTGGTAGTTTAATTTTGAATTCTGCATTATTTAATGTATTTGTGTTTTAAGCGCCATCTGATGGTTTAATGTGAAATTCTATGGTTTTTTTATATAAAAAAAGGAATTGTGTTTTAGCGCCATCTAGTGGATTGATGTGGAATTCCGCATTATTTAAAAATGCACATTTGTTTTTAGTGCCATCTGGTGGATTGACGTGAAATTCCGCATTTTTTAAATGCAATGCTGCATCACATTACAGTATTTTAGACCATCTGAGCTTTTTGTCTGCAATAAAGCAGAATGCTTCACTTCATTATATATACACAACTGTGTAAAAGGGAAGTGTTACATCTTATGCAGCAAGAAGTTAAGCAGTAAGTTTACAGGGTACAGAACATTGCGTTGCTTCACGATATGGGTGTAGTCACAGTCACGAGAGATTCTGTTATAGTTTGTTTATTAGGATTTTTTTAAACATTTTTCCAATTGCATTTCAATTGCATTACGCTTCCTCTCTACCGATGCTGATCTCCACTCCTGATTGAGGAGCGAGACTGACACGCCCCCTCCGACATGTGCATAGTAACCAACTGCATCTTTTCACCTGCACGAGGCGAGTTTATATGCAGATCAGCTTTGTGTATTTTTCCTCGACTGTGCAGGTGCCATAAACCAGGGGTCATAATTGCATCAGGTCCCGGCTCCCACTCTGTATGAACAACAGCCAATCGTTGTTCATGTAGCCACCCAGCATGCCGGATGGCAGAGCTGAGTTTCGAACCAACAAGTTCGAGATGTCAGCTCTGGCGTGCTAACGTGTTTTACCGCTGCGCCACCTAAGCGGCCGTTTATAAGGATTTTAACGTCACTTTGCTTACATTTAAGAGAGGACAGGTAGTTATAGGTTACACAATTCATCAGGGGAAATTTTGCATCTCCAATTCACCTTACTTGCATGTCTTTGGACTGTGGGAGAAAAAGCCACACAGACACAGGGAGACCAAGCAAACTCCACACAAGGACCTGAACCATTTGGGAAGCGAATCCAGGACCTCCTTGCTTTGAGGCGACAGTGCTACCCACCAACCAGTATAATTTAGTGTACAGCTTTACATAGTCAACAACCTAATGTGGACTGGCCTTGGGGAATAAATCAGCCGTGTCTTACACATAAGAGGCAAAAAGCTCCACAAAAGCCATCTTTTACACTATAAATCAACATCAGCATTCGTTGCTTCTTAATTTGGTGTTAACGTTATCAAGCCGTCTGTCATACAGACACAATGACAGTTACATAATAATGAGGATTATTATGTAATGCGCGACCAATCAAGGTTTCAAGGCAAGACCAATCAAGACAATTCAATTCAAATTTTTTATACAAGCAAACAGTGGACAACGTAGGAAAATTAAAGGATTATTTTTAAAGCGAATACAATTGAAACACATTCCGGAATTTTCAAAAAAAGAGGTTTACAAAGCTCAAGCAACAAAAGTAAGTTTGAATACCACTGATTGCAAGTACAACGAATAACTGTAGAAGATCTGAAATTGGTTTTAAAATAAGGAAGGCAACTTCAAAGTAGTCATTCAGTGCTTCTGCCCTGAACTAGTTCAACATTTCATCACCTGTTCAATACTGATAAAGTCTCTGTGTACACGTACAGTATTCCTGAGAAATCAGACAGACAGAGAAGGACCTGACAGAAACATCAATTACAACAAGAAAAGCCACTGTACACACATCATGCCACATGTTTGTCGCAGATGTACGATGGCAACATTTAAACCATTAATAATAATTATTTCTTTTACAACTGAGTTTAATCACCTTTGTTTACTGATTCCTGCACATACTCAGACTCAGTGGGTGTGTTTACATGTAAAGATAACAGTGCAGTAGCCGACCGCATCTTTTCATCAGCACGAGGCGGGTTCATATGCGGATAAGCTTTGTGTACGGAGAGCCACACCCTGATCTATGCATTTTCCCCCGACTCTGTGCAGGCGCCATAAATCAGCCAGCAGAGGTCGTAATTGCATCAGTTATGAGGTCGTATGAACAACAAGCCAATCAATCGTTCATGAGTTTCAAACCGATAAGTTGTTGAAATGTCAGCTCTGGTGTGCTAGCGTCTTTCACCGCTGCGTGTTATACGCCTTGCCTATTATTATAACTTTAACGCAACCGGTGATACGAAATATTTCGCAACATGTATGAGGTTTACATTGCAGCCTGATAAGCAGTAAGCAATTGTGGTGATGTTGCAGAAATCCGTCAGACTCGGGCACGGAATAAAACCGACGGCTAGGCTAAACACAGAAGAAAAACAATCACATCACTGTTGATATAATCTGAATATCAGATTATTACTGTGCATACACCTCCTTGTCTCTACACTCACTGTCCATTTTATCAGCTCCATTTACCATATAGAAGCACTTTGTAGTTCTACAATTACTGACTGTAGTCCATCTGTTTCTCTACACACTTTTTTAGCCTGCTTTCACCCTGTTCTTCAATGGTCAGGACCACACAGGACCACTACAGAGCAGGTATTATTTAGGTGGTGGATCATTCTCAGCACTGCAGTGGTGAGACACTGACATGGTGGTGGTGTGTTAGTGTGTGATGTGCTGGAGTTTTTAAATACCGTGTCCACTCACTGTCCACTCTATTAGACACTCCTACGTAGTCGGTCCACCTTGTAGATGTAAAGTCGGAGATGAGTTTGAGTTGGTCATTTTTTAGACCTTCATCAGTGGTCACAAGTCGCTGCCCACAGGGGGCTGTTGGTTGGATATTTTTGGTTGGTGGACTATTCTCAGTCCAGCAGGGACAGTGGTGTTTAAAAGCTCCAGCAGCGCTGCTGTGTCTTATCCACTCATACCAGCACAACACACACTAACACACCACCACCATGTCAGTGTCACTGCAGTGCTGAGAATGATCCACCACCCAAATAATACCTGCTCTGTAGTGGTCCTGTGGGGGTCCTGACCATTAAAGAACAGCATGAAAGGGGGCTAACAAAGCGTGGAGAGAAACAGATGGACTACAGTCAGTAATTGTAGAACTACAAAGTGCTTCTATATGGTAAGTGGAGCTGATAAAATGGACAGTGAGTGTAGAAACAAGGAGGTGGTTTTAATGTTATGGCTGAACTACAGGAAAGCAGTCGCACTTGTTTTCCGAATGACGTCTCAATCTCTAATGAAAAATAAAAAAATAAAAAAGAGAACGATGTTACCCCAGCCTGGGCCGAGAGCCGCACAAGCTGCTCACGATTTAAATTTCAAGTATGCTAGTTAATGAAATCTAACCAGATACTGTCACTTTAAAAAAAACAAAAAAAAACGAAACAAGGTTTAACACAATATTCACAAATATACATTTAAGGCTTAATTGTTTAGCACTAACAAGTAGCAGCAGTAAAGCACTTCTGAATTAATAATAAAAAACAACGACAATAATACAATAATAATAATAACGTGATCGATAATTTCACTTAGATAATAAGCTTCAGACAAGCCAAAATCTTCAAGATCTTAGTCCTGATTTAACACAGAAGCACGGCCAGTATAAGCAAACACTTATTCAGCACAAAGCTTTACGACTTTGTGTCCTAACGTGCCGGAGAGAACAGTGCCTCAAGAAAAAGAGCGCACGTACTGTATAAAAGCTCATCATCCACAACTATAGTAATGACACCAAACGAAGGCTACAACACAAATATGAATCCCAACCTGCTTCAGGATTCATTTAATAATTACACTATATATTGGTGCAGATTTTACAATCCGTCACCTTGGTTTATGTTACCGGAGTGAAACGAGTTTGCAGTATGATATACTGCGCTATGAACACACAGTTGCGAGAAACAAGTTTGCAGACGCTAAAATTCTGAACGAATTGCTCATGGAAGGGTCGGATCTTCAGGCGTAGTTGTTTAAATTTCATAGAGTGATTTATCTTGGTCAGGGTGGGCGACTGGGAAACCTTGGGCGGAAGAGGGAACATCCTGGACAAGGCGCCAATCCATCTCAGGGATTCAGCCATCCTGCCTCTCAGATATAGCGATCATGTCCGAGTAGAGGCCAGACAAGAGGATAGCTCAGCTGGGCCACTTGAGTGCCATATGTTAATAGTTATAGACTCCTTGTGTCATTGGTCCCTCAATGAATACAAGGGCGTGAGGGCTTGAGAAAGCAAAGCAAATTTAGGTACTGATGCACCCTAACCTGGGCGGAAGAAGGAACATCCTGGACAAGGCGCCAATCCATAGCGATCATGTCTGAGTAGAGGCCCGACCGGAGGATAGCGATCCATCACGCTGGCCCACTTGGGCACCTTATTGATTATAGACCTCTAAAGTCACCGGTCCCTCAATGACTGCAAGATCTTCAAGGCTTGAAAAAGCAAAGCAAATTTAGGTACTGATGCACCCTAGTGCTGCCTTCCAGAGAGCATTGTTCCTAGCGTGTCGTAGACAATCCTGACAAACAGGGAGGGATTTTCAGACCTGTGGCTGTAACCCTAGGGTCGTTTTTTATTTACCCATCAGTCAGCACTGCACGTTTTGCTCCCAGTGTGATCCCTAAAGGACGCCTACTGCTCAAAAGAGTAGCAATTATGTCTCTACACAATGCTAATATTTTAATTAATGAATTGCAATAACAGATTTTTGGAAGCTGCTGGTGGCTTAGAGGTTGACTTACACTACACGGTCCCAAAAGTATGTGGACAACCCTTCAAATTACATTAACGACATTTAGCAGACGCTTTTATCCAAAGCGACTTGCAGTTGTGACAGTATACAATATAAGCCATTGAGGGTTAAGGGCCTTGATCAAGGGCCCAACAGTGGCAACATGGCAGTGGTGAGACTTGAACCAGCAACCTTCTGATTACTGGACGAGTACCTTAACCACTAGGGTACAGCTGCCCTAAATTAATAAGATGAAGTGGTTTCAGTCCAAAAAGACTTGTTTTGACAAGTGTGGTGTAGAAGCCCCTAATGAACACCTCTGGGATGAATTGGAAGTCAGACCTTTATATTAACAATCGGTGCCTTTTTTTTCAGACTCAATGGGCAGAATTACCCTCAGAGACACCCCAAAATCCTTTAGAAATGGGGGCTGTTAGAGGCACAAAGATGTAGAGAAACAGATGGACTACAGTCAGTAATTGTAGAACTACAAAGTGCATATTCTGTCTATGGTCTATGTCTATGGTTTTGGGACAGGATGTCAACAGGGTCAAAGTCGAGTGTCCATATACTTTTGGAACATAGTGCTCTCCCTTATTTTTTGGCCTAGGTTGTGGGGGATCACAGCGCAAAACTGGAACTCAACCAGCCAGGGAGCCAATCCATCCATGAGGCTTCAGCCACCCCCCTCAGACATAGCCAATTATGGGAACTGTTATAAGCACAAATCAGCTATGATGTGCATATTAATGCCTACGGTTTTGGAACAGGATGTCAACAAAGTCATAGTCAGGTGTCCATATACTTTTGGAACATAGTGCACTCACTCTTTTATGGCCTAGGTTGTGGAGGAACACAGCTCAGAGTTGGAACTCACCCAGCCAGGAAGCCAATCCATTTTGGGGCCTCAGCCACCCCCCTCAGACACAGCCAATTGTGTCCGTGTAGCGAGCGTAATAGAGCGCAACCTATTCATATTTAATCCAGCTGTTAGATAAAGACATGGACGTACAATTTTGTGTGTTATTAGCTCAGACAGATGTTTATTATCAGGTAACACGGGCAATTCCGAAGCGTCTGCAAACACGTCCTCGCAACTGTTTAACAGTTACAGTAATGCTACACAGCAGCATAGGCAACGCGGATGAAAGATGTTGGGTAAAGCCAATTTCATCAGCATCCAGTGACATCATCACACAGCCCCAGAATTCCACGTACGCCAACGCCAAGGAGAACAAAGTGACTAAAGATCACCGGTACACGACAAATCCACCCACGGGCACCTTGAAATGCGGATCATGGTCTGCTACTTTCACACATGCCATGCCACGTTAGAAAACACACACACACACACACACACACACACACGCACACACACTGAAGTACCGAAACACATGAAGGCCATGTATTACATAAGCTGCAGTTTCGTTTTTCCAACACGCTCTCAGGCCTGATACATGATTCCCCCAATTACACTTCAGTCACCCCACAACCTTCTCCTTATCCTAGATGTATATATTAACTATATTTAACCATATGGACTTATATATTAAATTACCATATAAAACACACAATTTCACTGTCCTCGAGTTTGACCGGAAGCCTCGGAGCATGTGCGACGCCGCGAGGCACACTTCAAGAGTCTCGCTCTTGCTTGCTGGAGCCAGAAAGAAAAAAAAACAAGCCAGAGTCTGACGGTCAGCAGAGGCGAGCCCTGAAGCGAACAGCAGGAGAGAGTTTAGGACTTGCTCTGGGGTCGGGAGGGGCCGCTATGTGAGGATGCGCTCTGCGGACGGGACGGACACAAACTCACGCAGGATGTTCTTGGCCATCTCGATGTTATTCTGTGCAATCATCAGAGCTTTCTGAATGTCCTGATAGGAGTAGCCTTGGCTCATGAGCAGCTCGATCTCGCTGCTGATCTGCGGGCTGCTGATCTGCGGGCTGCTGGTCTGAGGGGTGCCGAACGCCGCGCCAAGGGGGACGGGGCTAGGCCTGCGGTCCGAGTTGATGCGGCGAGGCAGGGGTTTGGGAGGCCGCTCGGGGAGCTCTGCAGAGTCGCACGCTGAAAACAAGTGACACGAAAACAGCTGTTAGGCAAAATTAAAGGCAAAATCTGGCTTCTAAACCAGTCATGACATTTGCAACACATAAAAGTTATCAGACAGATGTTATGGGGTCAAAAGTATGTGGACAACTGACCACAGGCATGTTTGCTCATCCCCTATAATCGGCCTTCACTCTTCTGAGAAGACTTTCGGCAACATTTTGGACTAGGGCTGTGGGAATTTGTGGCCGTTCAGTCAGAAAAGCATGTGTGAATACATTATTACCAATACAGAGCTACTCAATTGTCCAGCATATCTTTCTATTTGGTGTTAGTTTCAATAACATTAATATACACCGATCAGCCATAACATTAAAACCACCTCCTTGTTTCTACACTCATGTCCATTTTATCGGCTTCACTTACCATGTAGAAGCACTTTGTAGTTCTACAATTACTGACTGTAGTCCATCTGTTTCTCTGCATGCTTTGTTAGCCCCCTTTCATGCTGTTCTTCAATGGTCAGGTGCCCCAAAGGACAACTACAGAGCAGGTATTATTTAGGTGGTGGGGCATAGTGGAGTTTTTAAACACCTCACTGTCACTGCTGGACTGAGAATAGACCACCAACCAAAAACATCCAGCCAACAGCGCCCCTTAGGCAGCATCCTGTGACCACTGATGAAGGTCTAGAAGATGACCAACTCAAACAGTAGCAATAGATGAGCGATCGTCTCTGACTTTACATCTACAAGGTGGACCAACTAGGTAGGAGTGTCTAATAGAGTGGACAATGAGTGGACACGGTATTTAAAAACTCCAGCACAACACACACTAACACACCACCACCATGTCAGTGTCACTGCAGTGCTAAGAATGATCCACCACCCAAATAATACCTACTCAGTGGTGGTCCTGTGGGGGTCCTGATCATTAAAGAACAGGGTAAAAGCAGGCTAAAACAGTATACTGAGAAACAGATGGACTACAGTCAGTAATTGTAAAACTACAAAGTGCTCCTATATGGTAAGTGGAGCTGATACAATGGACAATGTGTGTAGAAACAAGGAGGTGGTTTTTAATGTCATGGCTGATCCATGTATGAGAAGGATTTCAAGAACAGAGCCACTATAAAGAGGTAACAAAAATTTTAATAATGAAGTAATTGTCGTGATCTCGGCTTCTGTTGGACACCAATTGGACACTTAATTGTGATTTAAATCTCGTTCATACAATCCATAAGCGGATACTTACAGACTGCCGCTCCTGACTCACTTTCCACAGAGTGGCGGCTGAAGGCCGAACTGCCCACTTCTGAGAGTGTGCGGCGGGTTATAGGCAAAGGAGGTTTAGGAATGTCATAGCCGTTTTCGTCCTCATCACTGTCCACCTTTTGTGGCCCGTTGGTGCTCAATAATGGAGGCAATTCAGAGTAGTCTGGAGATGAAACAAGAGCAATGAGATAGAATCTGCTTAATCAACCATTAAAAAATCCTAATGATTATTATACTTCTTAAAATTAAACATATACATTATCCAAAAACCCAGAAACATTAATGTAGGTGTAACAGTATTTTTTTAAGTTGGGGGAAAGAAGATGGGGAGCGTTTTAGATTTTTTTTCTATGCGATAGCGACACCCAGAGTTAAAACCTGCCTTGAGGTAATGGAAAAGTCTTACTCCTGTGCTAAGAATGATCAACCATCCAAATCCAAATAGGATCTGCTCGGAGGTCACATGGTGTTCCTTTCCACTGATGAATAAGCAGAGCCGGTTAAAAAAGTACAGCACAGACCAGCTTCAGAGAAACCCTAAGCCATATTCAATACCTGAATCGTTGGCGTGATATGGCAGAGTGGCACTGGCAGCCTGGGCTTGAATGTTGTACATGGCTTCATACATCTGAGAGCCTTCAGAGTCCAGATCACAACTAAGCAGGCTCCTAAACAATGTATTAAAAGAAAAAAAAAGCTGTATTAAAATATACTTATTATTAACTTTGGATAGGTTGAAGCTGTACAGCAGGCTCAGTCTAGTTTACCTGGAGTTGAGAGAGTTGGGTTGGGGAGGTCTAGGCACTGCCTCGCCTAGAGAAGGAGTCATGGATGGCAGTGCAGGCAGAGAGCTGGGAGTCATGTAGTCGGAATCCTCGTCGTTCTCACAGTCATCCTCCCCTCCAGGTCCAGTAAGGGGTCTGATGATGCAAAAAAAATTAAAACAATAAGCACACTGATCAATTCAACACTAATCCAATACTGGAGGCAACTTTGACACAAAAGCACAGCACATACAGTGATGCGATTATGTATTTCGTCCTTGTTTCTAAGATACTGGGACTCCAGTGAACCGCAGTGGCTGCAGTACTATCCTAACGCAGAACTGTGGTAAATCAAAATTCCTCACAGATGGCAAAGAACCCAGATGAACCCAGATGAACGAGGACACGGGGAGAACATGCAAGCTCCACCTGGGAATTGAACCCTGGATCTTCTTGTTTTGAGGTGACGGTGCTACCCACTGAACCACCGTGCCGCCCCCATTTTTTACTTTAATTAAAGTTGGGTTTTACATCACTACAATGTACTTTAGTAGAAAGGGTGCTAATTATTATATGACTGTATGGGGTGACACCCAGTGGTCAAAAAGGTACACCAAATATATTTACCCAAGAGTGGCAAACTGGAGGAGTTTGAACCAGCAACCTTTTGAATACTAGTCCAGTACATTAACCACTAAGCTACCAGCAGCCTTTATTATATTTAAAAGCCTTAAAATGTACAAATACACAGTTTACTTAAGATAACTAACATACCTGATCGCAAGAGAATAGATGGCATTGGCCGAAGCAGAAGGCTTCACTTTAGGGTTGTCATACTCGGCTCCTCCTGACGCCGAAGCACCAAAACTCTGCATCATTAACACAGAAATTTACATTAAAATATAGTTAGAAAGTAATCTGGTCCTATTATAGAATTATAAAATGATCGTATTATTTAATATCGTCTGCAGAATTTTACCAGCTGGTGGTCCAGACTGACAGAACAGCTGTTTCTCTGGGAATCGAGAGCCGAGGGCAGTGCCAGCGGAAGGGAGTGTCGGTTGGAGAGCTCTCGTGTCCCGCGAGACTCTGCTCCCACAGAAGGCACTTGGGAGAAAGCTTTGGGCACTGGGCGTGGGTTCCAGTCGACCATGTTGCGGTTGGGTGGAGCAGGCGGTGGTTTATCGCGGGGTGGTTCTCCAGGCGTGCAGGGCAGCGGGCGTCTCGGGAGTCTCACGTCAGGTCCGGCGGAGTGAGGCCGCTCCGGAGGAGGCGGAGGGGGGAGGTCTCTGAGAGTTGGAGGCAGTGGTAACGGCTTGTCTTTATGGTGTGATGAAGCCTGTGGAAAAAAAGGGTATGGGAAGGTCCAAAGATCAGAAAACCCAAACTGGCAGTGTGTCGATTACCAGATGTTATTTTATAATCCAGATATGCAGATACGGCATTTGTCATTAGACGTCAATTTTTACAACATTCAAATTTACCCAATCTAAGACGTTTTTTTTTTTTTTTTTAGCATTTGGGCCACTGCGTAGCATAAAAGTACATGACAGCATAGCATAACATAAGAGGGTGCATGGACACGGATTTGACACGGATGCACAGAAACTGTCTATTACTCTAGCCCAGCACCATTGAAACCCTGGTTCAGATCTCAGCAGTTGCTATCAGCCATATGGTGATGGATTGCCACCCTGTTCGGGGTGTGTTTCTGCCTTGCCTTCAGTGTTTTCAATACATTATTTGTACATGATACATTAGATAGTATAGCTTTCAACTTTATCAGACAGCATTGATTGGTTTACCTTGGATGTGGCCCCGGGACTGGAGGCCCCTGGAGGGTTAGGCGATCTGTGTGGTAGCAGGTCTAGACGTGGAGGCACAGGGGGCAGAGACGATTGAGGAGGCATTGACAGTGGGGATGAGGGTCTCTCCACCTGTGAAAATTGACACAAAGGCTCATATATTTTCAGTAGGTGACAGATCTGGACTGCAGGCAGGCCAGACAATCAGAATCACTCTGTTTCTACAGAACTAAGCTGGAAATGATGTCGCCTGCATGACGGCTACATGTGTCTCTCAATAATCCCAATATTCGCCTCTGTGTCAATGGTACCGTCAAACACACACAAGTCACACAAGTCACTTACGCACCGCTATACCATAAGATATATTGGCTTTTGCATCTTTCACTTATAACAGTCCGGAGGGTCCTTTTCGTCTTGGGACTTAACGTCCATTTTTCTTAAACGCAAACTAAAATATGGGCTCATCTGACCACTCATCTGTCTCCAGTCCAGGGTAAAACACCCCTTAAACTAATACAAAAGCTACAGGTTCAGAGAGACTCACCTTACTACAAGCTAGCTTGCTCATTATGAGAGGAGGATCTTCTAATCTGTCATCGTCGTCATCATCGTAGCTGGGTGAAGGTGCCCCCTCCGCTCCAAACATGCCCCTGCATCCTCCATAGGAGCCTCCACTGTTGTCCTTGGGGTCGAACGGGTCCACCACGATAGGCTCGGTGCCCTTGATCTCACAACGACAGAACGGGCATCCCTGGCCTTCCGACTCCTGCCATGCAGTGAGGCAGGAGGTGCACATGAGGTGGCCGCACGGCTCGATCTTCACATCTTTGTCATTCTCGGCACAGATCTTGCACAGCTGGAAGGTCGAGCCCATTTCACAGTAGAGCTCATATTGCTCCTGCAAAACAGAAGGAAATGGTTACTGGGTTGCCGGCTATAAAAAGCCACAGTAAAGAATCTAAACTGGCTGCAAGAGAGTGACTCACTAACCTGTGTGACTTTGATATGGTCTTGCGGCGAGGGCTCACACAACCCCGTGAGGTCCGGGTTCTGGGTGCGGCCATCAGGGAACAGATAGCTAAACAAGAGACACGCTATTCTTACTCAGTGAGGGATTTCTAGCATTTCTTGGAAGGAAATGTGGCTGGTCGCAATGGGGGAAAAAAAAACTTTAAGAACCAGTTACACAATAGTAGAAAAAAGCACATGCTGGATGAGTGACCGATTGCTTCACTCTACTTACAGCACCCAGCTGTTTCGTCAATAGGATATAACTCAAAGAACATCCCTGTGAGACATGCTTAGGGATAAAGGTCAAATCCAGAGTAGTAGGGAGTTACCAGGCCAAATCAGCTTGACACCAGTGAGCAACAAAACTGAGGCTGTGTTTGAAATAGCGTACTACATATTAGTCAAGTACTAATGGGGCCCCAAAATCAGTAGGTGACCAGAGCTATCTTCATGGGGGAAGTCATCCAGTCACGGCCAGTTTCAACATTCCTGTGTTGTCCAGTGACTGACGAATCAGAAGTTTGTCCTCCTGGCTGAGCACCAGCTCTTGAACTTATACATGCAAACGCTTTTTGGTTGCCCCTCTGGCCTTTGTCTTTCGTAGCTACCCATTTTTCTCCCCTAATCTAGTCGTATCCAATTACCCTGACTGCGTTACGCTTCACCTCTACAATGCCTCCGATACAACCCTCCACTGCTGACTGAGAAGCTTGGCAAATGACACACGCCCCCTCCGACACGTGTGCAGTACCGACTGCATCTTTTCACCTGCGCGAGGCGAGTTCATATGCGTATCAGCCTTGTGCACGAAGAGCCACACCCTGTCCACATTATTCCTGGACTCTGCACAGGTGCTATCAATCAGTCAGCAGAGGTCGTAATTGCACCAGTTATGAGGAACCCTGGCCCGGTTCATCCCACCCTGTGAACAACAGCCAATCGTTGTTCATGTAGACACCCAGCCCAGCCAGACGGCAGAGCTGAGATTCGATACGATGTATTCAAAATCCCAGCTCTGGTGTGCTAGCGCGTTTTACCGCAGCTGCTGTTGAATGGAAACACAAATGGTTGTCATGGTTACCAATATTTTAAATAAGTAAATCGACCTTGCTGTTGTGTAAATAAAGTACCTCAATATAAGCAAATAAAAAGACTTACAATCCTTCCCGGAAACCGTCGATGAGAGCCTGGAAGAGAGGCTTATTATGGGGAATCGTCTGTAAGATATTTCCATCTGCCGTGACGTACCCGATGGCCCACTGACCCAGCCGTGTGCAGCTCAGTCTAAAAATGTAGCTACAGTTGGGAACAAAGAACACATGACAATTATATTTTCATCTCAAAATAACAGCTAAGCCTTTGTCATAGTGTATATTTTTGTTTTATATTAACATATTTTAACATAACATGGTGTAAAAGGCAGAAGAAGAATCTGTGATTTGTTAATTCGCTTAAATCTTTATTTAACAATTTCGAATTTGATAATTGCAACACACTTCACAAACGTTGACACAGAGGCAAAATATGAGTCAAAGGTTTATATACAGTTGAGTCACGACCACCAGCTAATAACCAGAGTAACCATCGTGTGCAGCACGGACAGCAGCTAGACGTGCTGGGAGTGACTCAATAAGGTCCTGTTAGGTTGTCACAGGTATCTGAAGCCATGCTGACTTCAGTGCATCCCACAGCTGCTGTATCCATAGAGCGAACACGACGACCGAGGTGGCCCCACAGATGCCGGGAATTAGGGGGGCAGGGTAGTTCTGGGAATTCTTGGTCATGCTCTTTCAACCAATGTCGAACATGACAAGTCGCTTTTTGCAACTCTGATAAATCGTTCCCTTAACCAATGACAGCAACGAGAGGTATGCCAAAGATAAAAAGGAGCATCCAGACTGTTATCAGTAAAAGGTGCACAAGTCAACATCTGTCATGGTATGGGGATGCATCAGTGCCCATGGCATGGGTGATGTGCATACGTGTGAAGGTACCATTGACACAGAGGAGCTTGCTACCACAAAGACGAAACCAGTGTGGCTTAGTAAACACAGAATGCATGTGTTTGACTGGCCTGCCTGCAGTCAAGATCTGTCTTCTATTAAAAATGTATGGTGCAGCAGACCATGGCGACCACAGACTGTTGAGCAGCTGAAGTCTCGTACCAAGCAAGAATGGACAAAGATCCCACTCGGAAAACTGCAACAATGTGTCCTTAGTTCTTAAACCATTATAAAAAATAGTCTCATTAAATAGGAAAGTGATGGAACACATGGGGTAAACACGCCTCTGTTCCAACTTTTTGGAATGTGTTGCAGGAATCAATTCTAAAAACCATTGTGACTTAACACGGTCCGCCGTTGCATAATACAATGCAAACTAATACTCTATTACACAAAGAGAAAACTGTACATCATGGGTAATGGAACACAGTGGTAAAAATGCCTCTGTTTCAACACTTTGGAGTGTGTTGTAGGCATCAATTCTTAAAACCATTGTGACCTAACACAGTCCGCCGTTGCATCACGAAAGTGATATATTTACAAAATATAATGATCAGTTAATTTGATCAGTATGTTAAGATGATGATGAACAAATTGCAAGTGTAGCCTAGCGCTTAAGGTACTGAACAAGTAATCAGAAGGTCGCTGGTTTAAGCCCCACCAATGCCAGATTGCTGCTGTAAGGCCCTTGATCAAGGCCTTTAACCCTCAATTGCTCAGACTGTGTACTGTCATAGTACTGTAAGTACTATGTAACTGCTGCTCTTGTTTTTATTATTGTTAGTAGTAGTAACTAGAAATGGCCATCATGTTTTGGCTCATCAGTGTATACAGAACTTACTAATGAATATGTACAGACCAGTGTGACATCATGGAGTTTACAATATATCTATTGATATGGGGTACCAAGCTGTCCGGCGAGCCACTGCCACCCCAGGGTCTTTTGACTGACAGTGAATCGCTCCTGTGTGCCACTGCTTGGGTGAAAATGGTGACAAACCATTATCTAAGCCTGCGTGACTTTTGAAAGGACGTTTAGATGAGACCGTAGCTGCGTGCAGACGTGTCATCCGAAAGGACAATGCGTGGAGGCCCTATTGTCACGGCCAGCCTGCGCGTAGGAGGCCAGCCGAACAGGCTTGATAGTTATGGTAAGAAAGTAGGTGGAAATAATCGTTTCTTTGTAAATTCTTCGTACACGTAGGTGTCTAGGATTGTGGTGGGCGGATTACCTGCCGGGCTTGTGGATGAACTTCTGTAGGCGGGCTTTGACCTCATCGTAGGTGAGGAAGGCCATGTATCCCGGGTGAGTCACCGCGAGGCTGTTCCAGTTTCGCAGCAGAGATGACCATGGCTGCAAACACACACACACACACACACTCCGGATATGCAAGAGGGACAAAAAAGCTCCAGCAGTGAGAATGAGTCATTATACATAGTAGGTCTGCCAGCCGATGAGGATAGCAGACATAAACCCTAACCCAGGCAGGCGGAATCAATCCTTATTCAACTAACAAGCATAATTGAACATTAAACATCTGTCCATTGAGATGAACTGCTTGATTAACCTGCTAGTAGACTCAGTATTGACTGTTAATTCACATGTACATCAATTCTACACAAAAACCAGTTCTGTGGGCCTGAGCTCATCTCAGGTAGACCGTGAAGATGTGTGCTGTAGTCCATGTTTTAAGTCGTGTTTAAAAACAAAAAAGAGGTGGATCAGCGGCTACTGGTACTGAACTAGTAAAAATACCCACCACCACCTATTTGCCAGTGTTGGGCCCTTGAACAAGGCAACTACTTGCACTGTAATTAGACAAAAGTGGAGGTCGTTTTGGATAAAGGCGACAGCTAGGTGCCATAAATGTAAATGTGAATGGAAAGGACCATCCAGACTGTTGTCAGCGAAAGGCATGGGCGATTTGCATATATGTAGAAGGATATATTTTAGAAACACATATGCTGACATCAAGAGGATGTCATCATCCGGGAAGTCGGGTATCCGGGTAGAATCTACATTTTTGCACAACTTAATTGCATTACACTTTCTCATTACTAATGCTGATCCCCACTTCTGATTGAGGAGACCACGCCCCCTCCGACAAGTGTGCAGTAGTCGACTGCATCTTTTCGCCTGTATGAGGCGAGTTCATATGTGGATCAGCTTTGCGTACAATGCATTATTCCTCGACTCTGTGCAGGCGCCATCAATCAGCCAGCAGAGGTCATAATTGCATCAGTTATCAATTTTAAGCTGCCACTGTTAATGGTTTTATTAATGGGATTGCTTAAATCATATATGGATAAACCTGGGAGTGGATACATGCACAGTGTTAAACTTTATGTTACTTCAACAACCTCATTATTAAGCAAAACAATGCGTCTAAGCAAAATCAGGAATATGTGTACGCATCATTTTATTCTTCACACACATGCACTTTTCAACATCCGTCCTTATACGGGCAGAACGTTGAAATTAGCACGTCTGCTGTAGCTGTGACGAACAGTGACGCAGTGAGGCCACAAACCCATCTGCAGATGTGCTAACCTCCGACAATAGCCATTGTTAAAGTCTCGCCACCACTGATAGCAGAAACAATAAAGGTATTCAGTGCTGGAGAGAAGTGGTGGAGCGGGAAAACGCACCTGAAAGAGTCTGGTGAAGATGTCGAACTCAAAGACGGAGATGTAGTCATTGCAGGTGAGGTCGATGGTGGATTTGAGCGCCATGGCTTCCAGGCCTGAGGTGATGGGATGAAACTCGTGCAGGGCCTGTCGGAACACCTTCCACTGGACGATAGTCCTGCACGGATGAACAATGCAATCAACGAACGAAACAATAAACAAGAAATCATTTTCTTTGTGCGAGGGCCTTAACCCTCAAGTATCTTAACCCTGCGTTCTGACCCCAGCAATCAAACAAGTTAAAATATGCAAAGGAAAGAATTTAACCACACTATAAGTATATATTGATAGGACAATATGTGAAATCTTTTTTTTATTTGGTCCTACAATAAAGTAACACTCGGACCTGTTGAAATACACCAAAAAACTCACTTGTCACCAAAGGATCTCCTCCAGAACTCTGCTGCATCTGCCTTGGTGATTCTGAAGTTGTCCCCCTGGAACAGGCCATTGGGAAAGATGGCTTTGAGTTCAGCCAGCATGTGACTGAAGATCAGCGATAGTTTGGTCAGGTTCCGTCTAAAAAACAAAGCCAAACAGAAAAAACAGTCAAGAATATGCACTATTAGTTTCTATCAGTGATCACTTAATAATAAATGAATTAAATGTTGATTTTTACATCTAAAAAATAAAATGCTTTTCTTAAAGCATCCAGCAAACAAGGAATCTGAGACTCAGCTGGACGTTGAGGGTCAATCTATTTATTTATTAGGATTTTTTCTTTTTTATTTTACCCCTTTTTCTCCCACTTTAGCGTATCCAATTTCTACCCGTCAATCATCCTCTCACTAATGCTGGTCCCTGCTCCTGATTGGGGAGGACGAGGCTGCTCCACGCCCCCTCCGAAACGTGCACAGCAATCGGACATCTTATCACCTACACTTGACGAGCGCAGTGCGGTACGGCGCTGTGCACGGAGGGCCACACCCCCTACCGCACTCCTTCCCCATCTCCGTGCAGGCGCCACCAACCAGCCAGCAAAGGTCGTGATCGCACTAGTCTGAGAGAGAGTCCCCATCCGGCTTTAGTCCCGCCCCTTATCTGAACAACAGGCCAATCGTTGTTCATGTAGCCGCTCAGCCTCAGCCGGCAAGGCAGAGCCGAGATTCGATACGTTGTATTCGAGATCCCAGCTCTGGTGAACAGCGTGTGGTTTACCTCTGCGCCACCTGAGCGGCCATTTATTAGGATTTTAACGTCACCCCGATCGCTCCACCTGGGGATCGAAGCCAGGACCTTTTCTGTTGTGAGGTGACGGTGCTATTCGCTGTGCTATCGTGCCGCATATCGTTGAGGGTTGAAAATACATTGAGTGTTTTAAAAATGAATTTGCTCTGGTATTATCCCGGTCCTTCCCCCTTGGGTACTACGTATATATTCAATAATAATATAATATAAAAAGCTATTAATTTAAGGGTGGCAATGTGGCTGGGTGGGTAGCACTGTCGCCTCACAGCAAGAAGGTCCTGAGTTCGATCCCCAGGTGGTGCGGTCCAGGAGTTTGCATGTTCTCCCTGTGTGTGTGTGGGTTTCCTCCGGGAGCTCCGGTTTCCTCCCACAGTCCAAAAACATGCAGTCAGGTTAATTGGAGACACTGAATTGCGTTATAGGTGAAGGAGTGTGTGTCTGCCCTGTGATGGACTGGCGCCCCGTCCAGGATGTTACTGTGTGCCTTGCACCCATCGAAAAGCTGGGACAGGCTCCAGCACCCGAAATCCAACCCCCACCCCAGGCGACCCTAATTGGATAAGCTGATAAGAAAATGAGTGAGTGAGTGATTGAGCTTATTAATGACAAGGTGTAAATATTAATATTTTAATAAGTCACTATAAGCTTGCTTAGTACTGACGAACTGTTCAGCAATGAATCATGGGACAGTTCGCATCCCTAATACTTCAGCAGCGCAGATCCCTGACACGACACGTGGACACGAAGACATTTACAAAGGCGACACTGAAGCAAGAGAGAGGCAGTTCAGGACAGATCAGGGAGGGAGGTGAAGGCTGTGGCATGCCGGCTGCATTTTTCTGATTCCACTGACCCTGGGCACATGAGCTGAGGCAAGGCAGGGATCCCGGCAGGGGGAGGAAAGCGAAAGAAAGCCGTGATTTACAGGGCAGCACAGTGGGAGCTTGTGCGAGCTCTCCGGCTGAAGAATTAGCATGCATGAGAGACGGGCCGAGTGTGGCACGACTGCAGCTGCCTCCCAAACTCTGAACTCTCTGAAGAGTCGCTCAGGCACCCATATCCTATATTACATCCTCAACCACAAACAGAAGGAAGGACGTGAAGTCAATTTATTTGTGATGCAGTAAAATGGATTGATTTGTTAATGGCTTTACAGATAATTACCAAAGTGAAGCTATTTATCATTCAACCGTCCATTTCAAATCTTTTAATTGGCTTTCCACTTAACCTGATCAATGTGGGGGAAAAAAGTGCAAAGGGCATCTGCTTTTACATACCGGATAACCAAGTAGTTCTTAAAGCCAATAGTCACTCACTTGTCTTATAAAAGTGAATTATTAATTTATTTATTTATTTATTTATTTAGGCTTTAATGTTATGTTTACACAGTGGTCACATGATATGTTATTACTTTTTTATTGCTTGTAATGTGTTAGTTTATTGTCCTGGTCACATACATATCGCTGACATTTTTAGTATGATGATAATTGTTTATTCAACTGACAACTGTAGCTTTATTGGTCATTAAAACATATTTAAAGTCTTATCTTTAAGAGTAATATTGTCCGTCTAGCACAAGGTTTTTCAAACCCCATATACCCTATATAAACCCTATACCCACCTCCAACAAACGGGTCACAGAAAAACACAAACACAATAGAACTTGTACACAAACGCCCCTTTTTGGAGGCTTTAAACACATGTATCTGTGTTTCACTTTTAAACTTGTGGGGTGCTCGGGTTGCTGAGAAATGGTGAGAATCAGCTTTTGTGAAAGAGTGAAAAATGCTTATTATTTAATAAAAAGCTTAAAGTAGTTTAATGTACTAAAAAAACGACACAGGAACACTAATCTTCTCTCAGTTATTACTGGTAATCAGTTCTCTCCACTAATTAAATTCCTTGCTTGTTGTTATAATACAATAAGTCACGTTAAGCCTTGTTCGTTTGTTTGTTTATTAGGATTTTAATGTCATGTTTTACACTTTTGGTTACATTCATGACAGGAAACGGTAGTTTATCTTCACACAAGGTTCATCAGTTCACAAGGTTATATCGAACACAGTCATGGACAATTTAGGGTCTCCAATTTACCTCACTTGCATGTTTTTGGACTGTGGGAGGAAACCGGAGCTCCCGGAGTAAACCCACACAGACACGGGGAGAACATGCAAACTCCGCACAGAAAGGACCCAGACCTCCCCACCTGGGGATCGAACCCAGGACCTTCTTGCTGTGAGGCGACAGTGCTACCCACTTAGCCACCGCGCCGCCCGCCTTGTTCGTACTGCCCAAATCGCTTTTACTATGTCATATCAAACAGTTTGTCTCATTGGAGGCGATTTGAAAACTGGGTCGCGGCAAGTGCAAAAATTGCGAGCCCAATGCAGCAAAAGTGCACGGTGCTCACCGCTTAGGGAAGTGCAGCGGCAAGCTAAGCGGCACCTCCACAACCCATAGGAAACAATGGCACAGCCAGCACAAAAGCGTTTTTTCAGAGAGAAAAGTTCTGGCTTGCATTTATTGGTTGAATACAAACCCAGTTTCTAGAAAAGTTGGGACAGTTTGTAAAACAAACTCTGCATGCATTTCATTCAAGTCAAGTTCCAGTCATATACATGTTAAAAAATGCTATTAGGTTCTTAAAATAGGTTCTCTTCCTACAGGACTGTGGCAGAGCTTGCTTGTTTAGCTGCTGGGCTGGCAGGGCTAGTGCTATATGGCTCTTACATCCTCTGGGATTGCTGCCAGCACTCACCACTGTGCAGCCCTTTTCACAAACATTTCTACGTGGCATTTGTACCCTATATAGCTTGTAAAACGGGTGGATTGCAGGAGGCATCGGGCATGTAAACTACAGAATGAACCATTAAAAATGTGCACCGATCAGCCATAACATTAAAACCACCTTACTGTCCATTTTATCAGCTCCACTTACCATATAGAAGCACTTTGTAGTTCTACAATTACTGACTGTAGTCCATCTGATTCTCTACATAATTTTTTAACCTGCTTTCACCATGTTCGTCAATGGTCAGGACCCCCACAGGACAGGTATTATTTAGGTGGTGGATCATTCTCAGCACTGCAGTGACACTTACATGGTGGTGGTGTGTTAGTGTGTGTTGTGCTGGTATGAGTGGATCAGACACAGCAGCGCTGCTGGAGTTTTTAAATACCGTGTCCACTCACTGTCCATTCTATTAGACACTCCTAGTCAGAGACAATGGCTCATCTATTGCTGCTGTTTGAGTTGGAAGTCCTCTAGACCTTTATCAGAGGTCACAGGACGCTGCCCATGGGGAGCTGTTGGCTGGATATTTTTGGTTGGTGGACTATTTAGTCCAGCAGTGACGGTGAGGTGTTTAAAAACTCCATAAGCATACCAGCACAACACACACTAACACAGCACCACCATGTCAGTGTCACTGCAGTGCTGAGAATGATCCCCCACCCTGACGGGAGAGTCCTGACCATTGAAGGACAGGGTGAAAGCAGGTTAAAAAAAGCATGCAAAGAAACATATGGACTACAGTCAGTAATTGTAGAACTACAGAGTCGTCCTATATGGTAAGTGAAGCCGATAAAATGGACAGTGTGTTTAGAAACAAGGAGGTGGTTTTAATGTTATGGCTGATCGGAGTATAAAAATAATGACAAAAAAAATGGGCCTAAGAACGCACCGCTTCTGAGATCTGAGTTTGAATCTTAGATGTGCTACGAGTGCTACGGGTACCTACACAAAAATGCTTGGCTGGGTCTGTATTGTTTGAGAGACAAAGAAGTCCATCAAGGACCTGGTTCAGCATCTAGCAGTCGATGACACTTCAACACCCTAAAGAAGCTTGATCAGGAATGATCTTTTTGGAAGGGTAGCAGTCAAGAAACCACTTTACAGACAGGAAACAGGGTGAAAAGGCTAAGCTATGCTAAAGCTCACAATGACTGGAACAGTATTAATAAGTGTCAAATCATCAGCCCAAACAATTCTGGATTGTATTTGCTCTTCCGGAACCTCATTGTTCGGTTTTATTAAGGTACGTCCACTTGAGACCAGCCCGTCTCTGGAGTGGTTGGCACCCACACACTCGTTTCTATGACTAAGCGCTTACACAAAAAGCTATCCGCGCCTCATCCAGTTCTTTATTCGATCCCTGAGCTGGATGACCTCTTCTTATCATTGGACCGCTCGCACTGGGCTAATCCTTCCCCAGATACTGCGCTTTTGTAAGCTTTCCTCTTCTTTAGGCTTGACCTTTAACCTGCAGCTGGCTGCTCCCTTCCTGTATCCTGTTTCCATGATAAAAAGTCAAGTCGACGAGAAAAAAAAAATAAAATAAAGAGAGAGAACAAGAAAGAAGAAATAGAAGTCTCTTAATGCCCAAGGCAGATGAGTAAAAAGCCCCTTAAGAGCCCAGGAACTACCCATCTATTGTTCTCCACATTACTGACCCTACACATGATCCCCTAAATGAGAGTTTTCCGGCATAATGTAGCAGTTTAATATTTGTGCAACCCGTGTACGTTTCACCAATCACCTCTGACTTCCTTTCAAACGTTTAGTAATTCCCAATAGCGGATTATCATGAATGGAGCTTTGTAAGGATGACTGAATGAAAGGATCTGACAGGGCTAAAAGAGGGGTAATTCGGGCATTATGTACGTTATCGCTTATGCTGCACCCAAATCCGCTGGACAGAATGATCATGACGTTCAGTGAATATCTGCAAAGGTAGAAATCATTTAATTGCAACGGTTTTGCCACAAGGTATCTTGTAACTGAAAGCTGAGAGCTGATTGGAGAGCTGAGCTGAAGGTATGTCATTCCTGTCACCCGCATTAACTAGGGATGGAAATGGGTAGTGAAGTAGTACTGCTGAATCTCATGTTCGGATCTAGGCCCTGTATCCGGATCAGGGTAATAAGTATGTGGTCTTATAGGTACATCTGACGTGGGTAAAAACTAGTGGCATATCGTTTATGAACGTAGTTGTGGGCGCTAACTTGCAATAACAAGCTAGTTAGGCTGCATTCACACTACACGCAGCAAAGCTGGTTTAGTTCTGGCTGTAACATTGTTTCGAAAAAACATGCTTTACAGTGCGGTTTTTACTGCTCGCCGCTGACCATACTACCGTTAAGCTCTCGAGTTCGAATCTAAGCCCTGTTATCGGCCGGGAGGTCATCCACACAGACAAGATTGGCTGTGCCTAAGGGTGCTGAAACTGTGACCTCTGCTGGCTGGCGATGGCACCTGCACTGAGACTGGGAATAACGAAAGAGGGGGGTGACCAGTTCTTGGTCACCCCCCTCTTTCATACATAGCCAATCATGAAGGTATGTCGATGTCTAACTGGCCGATAGCACTGCTGGGGATTTAAACCCTAGATCCCAGCAGTAGTGGATTAGTGTAATTTATGAAGGATCTTCAAAAAGTTTCCGCACTCTTTTTTTCTTCACTCCCCCACCCCCAAGTCTCTCCCCTAATTTAGTCATATCCAATTACCCCCTCTGACACATGTGCAGTACCGACTGCATCTTTTCACCTGCACAAGGTGAGTTCATATGCGGATCAGCCTTGTGCACGGAGAGACACACCCTGATCAGCATTATTCCACAACTCTGCGCAGGCGCCATCAGAGGTCATAATTGCCCCAGTTCTGAGGAACCCTGGTCTGGCTCGTCCCACCCTGTGAACAGCAGCCAATTGTTGATTACGTGTTTAGAGCTGAGATTCGATACGATGTATTAGAAATCCCAGCTCTTTTTTTTTACGGTGTTTTACCGCTGCGCCATCTGAGCGGCCAGTTTCCGCACTTTTGTATTTTTGTTGGAAGCGGTGAGGGTGAGGGCGGAAGGAGTAGTAATTGGTCGTGGCTGAGAGACTGAGAGAGATTGTAGTCCGGATTTCGCTACCTCCTCGCACACGGTAAGGGTCTGCAGCAGTAGAAGAGTTACAACTGGATTATTGGATCTGACTAGATTGAGAATCAAAAAAGGTGATTGGCTAGGTCTTAGCTTGTCTGGGGTGTGTTACTGTACTTCACCCAGTGATTCCTGGGAAACCAATCCCATCCAAACAATGACCAGGTCTTTGTAGCAAGCTTTAATGATACCAAACTGTCATCAACCCACAACTTTTAACTTGTTTGGGGAGGAGGAACAAACCTACACACGGTTCACTAGCAGGGGTTTCCGGGTTCCCTTTTTAACAGTCATCACTTCACACAGGAAAACAGCAGTGACAACAGCATCACACATCAGTGCACACACAAATTCACACCATTATTAATAGCCACATCTTCAAAGGCTCACGTCTTTCAACGTACCCTACAGTCACTAAGATTTTTACTTTTTGGGCGACTTTACACCAATAGTTGGTTTCCTCTGGTATGAGTCCATTGCTGAGTTCACTGATTAACTGGAGCATTTTCCATTTAGTTCGATTGGTTTTCACACAGAGAAAAATCCAAGCTCACTAAAACGAATCACACTGAGCCATGTGAGAACGTTCACTCAGCTTATTGGTCCTGGTCTTACTACATCAGCTGAATATCAGTCACCCTGAGGACAGGTCTTAAATGCTGTACTGCTTCACACTGCAAAGAAGACATACGAGAGCGCGTACTGAGAACGTACAACCACATACTAGTTGGGTCGGATTGAGGTCAGACCACGTTCTTGCCACAAAGTAACCAGTTCACCTCCTCTAAAGCAGCAGTCCCCACGGTTAAATCGTCGCTGACAAGCCCAAATTTGCAAATAAATTATACTTCAATGAGAACTTATTTATATTTGATCATCGCTCCACATTCATCTGCCAGATTATACACTATATTGCCAAAAGTATTCACTCACCCATGCAAATCATTGAATTCAGGTGGCCCAATCACTTCCACGACCACAGGTGTATAAAACCAAACACCTAGGCATGCAGACTGCTTCTACAAACATTTGTGAAAGAATGGGTCGCTCTCAGGAGCTCAGTGAATGCCAGCGTGGTACCGTGATAGGATGCCACCTGTGCAACAAGTCCAGTCATGAAATTTCCTCACTACTAAATATTCCACAGTCGACTGTCAGAGGTATTACAATAAAGTGGAAGCGATTGGGAACGACAGCAACTCAGCCACGAAGCGAGGTCAGCGGATCCTGAGGCGAATAGTGCACAGAGGTCGCCAACTTTCTGCAGAGTCAATCGCTACAGACCTCCAAACTTCATGTGGCCTTCAAGATTAGCTCAAGAACAGTGTGTAGAGAGCTTCATGGAATGGGTTTCCATGGGCGAGCAGCTGCATTCAAGCCTTACATCACCAAGCGCAATGCAAAGCGTCAGATGCAGTGGTGTAAAGCACGCAGTCACTGGACTACAGCAATGGAGACGTGTTCTCTGGAGTGACGAATCACGCTCCTCCGTCTGGCAATCCGATGGACGAGTCTGGGTTTGGCGGTTGCCAGGAGAACGGTACTTCTAACGGAGCCTAAAACTCTCTGTAAAACTGTTTGTCAACTAGCATTGTACATTATTAACTACATTCTCTGTTGTTTTACCCCGAGGGCATTCTGATGGAAACCTGTTTACCCGCCGAGGTTAAGGATTAAAGTCGAGACTGCCGGGACAACGATGCTGCTCCTGTCAGATGTGACGGGTCTGGAGTAATTGCAACGACAAGAAATCACTACAGACTTTATTGAAGACTAGAGCGGATAACAACTCTATTATTATTTAATTGTTTATTTATCTATTTATTACCAGTTATGACTTTTAGATCATTTAATTCTGTGTTTGTATGATGTGTAAATCATGTATTTATTTAAAGTTTTCTCCAGGCCACCCAAGAAGGATGGGCCCTGCTGAGTCTGGTTCCTTTCAAGGTTTCTTCCTGTAATTTTCAGGGAGTTTTTCCTTGCCACAGTCGCCCTCGGCTTGCTCAACAGGGGTTTTTGTATCTGTTGGTCCTGGATTTTGTAAAGTTGCTTTGAGACAATGTATATTGTAAAAAGCGCTATATAAATAAAGTTGACTTGACTTGACTACTTGTCTGACTGCATTGTGCCAAGTGTAAAGTTTGGTGGAGGGGGGATTATGGTGTGGGGTTGTTTTTTTAGAAGTTGGGCTCGGCCCCTTAGTTCCAGTGAGCCAGGCCTTCTCGTCCAACATCAGTGTCTGACCTCACAAATGCGCTTCTGGCAGAATGGTCAAGAATTCCTTTAAACACACTCCTAAACCTCCCAGAAGAGTTAAAGCGGTTATAGCTGCATCTGGTGGGTCGACACTCGACATCATAATAAACCCTATGGATTAAGAATGGGATGTCACTCAAGTTTATATGCGTGTGAAGGCAGACGAGCGGATACTTTTGGCAATATAGTGTAGCTTCGAAATAAGGCAGCTTTGTAGGCAGCATTTTAAGGCATCCAAGAATTCGAACAGCCTGCTTCTCAGGAGCGTATAGGTTGACGTAAAATGCTGTCTATGCCGTCTAGAGCTCAGTGGGTTTTCAGACCGACCCTATGTCCACTTTGCATAGCCAAATCAACCGCAGGCTACTGGTGCGACCAGAGCTAAGACATAGTTATTTCTGATACCAGTTGAATGTTACTTGTTACCACAGAATCAGAGAACAGATAAAGCAGTGGTGGTAAAATGTAATCGAGACGGAACATACTATATTTAATACATATAAGGTATAATTATGCCAGGCTGCTAGGGTTTAATGTCTGATGGAGGGGGATGGCCAAGGCTCATGACTTCACCCAAAGTATTCACCCAGCATTCACACAGAAGTCCACTGCTAGGAAGCTCAAGTGGCACTTTCGAACATACATGTTCAATTCTCAGCTCTGCTACCGGCAGACTGGGCGACTATAGAGGCTATGATTGGTTGTCTGATGGGTATGAGGGATGCCAAAGCCCGCGACGGATTGGCATCCTGTTCAGAGTGTGTTAACACATTATGTCCAAGTGATTCTGCCAAGCCGGACTCAATCGCGACCTTGACCAGGACTAAGAGGTGGCTTTATTTGTCATATATACTATAAATAAATAAACAAATAGTGACTTTTCCCATTAAAAAATATACACAATTTATAGCATCAGGCAAATGTTCATACCGTTATACACGAGGCACCTAAAGACACCTGCAGAACTCAAGATCTTCAAAAAAAAACCCACACAGACTCTAACAAACAACAATATACAACCACAACAAAGTGACAGCTTCAGATATCAGATGCGTTTGATCTAAACGTTTTCGCGTCCCACCCCCGTATCTGATAGGGTTTTCTCACTGCTGAGCTCAAACATGAGTTCTCAGAACATGCATCGTGACAGGAAGTTCAAACTAACTACACATTTGAGGGGTAGCTTCACCACAGCACATTACACTCAGATTGTCGAGTCTCAGCTCTGCCTGCCGGCTTGGGCAACGATTGGCCTGTTGTTCATACAGGGGTGGGATATTAAGCCCAGATAGGGTCTCTCTCATGACCAATGCAATTACGACCTCTGCTGATTGATTGATGGCGCCTGCACAGAGATGAGAAAAGAGTGCTGTCAGGGTGTGTCTCTCCGTACACAGTGCTGATACGCACTGCACTCGTCAAAGTGTAGGTGACGAAATGCATACGGCTGCTGCCCACTTGTCGGAGGGGGCGTGGGTTAGCCTCGCTCTCCTCAATCAGAGCGGGGATCGGCATTGATGGAGAGGAAGCATGATGCAATCGGGCAATTGGACACGCTAAAAAGGCATAAACAAGGAGAAATGCATAAACAAATAGGTCTGGGTCACGACCCTTGGGTAAGTCATGAGCCAAAAAAAATGGGTTGTGGAGAAAAATAATAATTATTAAATAAACAAATTAACAGGCACATGAACACAGTTAATTTTTACACAAACGCTCCCTTGTGGAGGCATTATGTTACACCTTGTAAACCACAGTGGGACCAGATTGCCACCAATTTCATTAAGGAAATAGTCCACCAACCAAAAACATCCAGCCAACAGCACCCCGTGGGCAGCGTCGTGTGACCACTGATGAAGGTCTAGAAGATGACCAACTCAAACAGCAGCAATAGATGAGCGATCGTCTCTGACTTTACATCTACAAGGTGGACCAACTAGGTAGGAGTGTCTAATAGAGTGGACAGTGAATGGACACGGTATTTAAAAACTCCAGCAACGCTGCTGTGTCTGATCCACTCATACCAGCACAACACACACTAACACACCACCACCATGTCAACGTCACTACAGTGCTGAGAATGATCTACCACCTAAATAATACCTGCTCTGTGGTGGTCCTGGGAGAGTCCTGACCATTGAAGAACAGCATGAAAGGGGGCTAACAAAGCATGTAGACAAAGGGATGGACTACAGTCAGTAATTGCAGAACTACAAAGTGCTTCTATATAATAAGGTGAGTGTAGAAACAATGAGGTGGTTTTAATGTTATGGCTGATCGGTGTTTATTTCCTCTGCTTGCATTTCAACAAGTCTGTGGTAGAGCTCGGAAGAGGAAGTCCAAACTTAAGTAAATGTGGAAACAAATCATGTGGTAGACCAAGTGTAACTCTGGCTGTTTTGCAGTTTTAGAGTATTTAGAAATTTGCCGAAATGAACACAGGGCTAAATCGGCTAGCGGTGCCGCTGCTAACAGGAAGACTGCCACTGTGTGACTGATATACAATAGATTCAGAAAGACCCTGACAACCTGAACAATTCGTTTTGTGTAATTGATTTTGATAGGATGTGATATCTAATTGGCATTTTCCCCCCATCGAACAGAACAGAAAGACCCTTGTGGCACAGATTGTTGTCAGGTGCATCCTGTTTGCCTTCACAACCTTGAGATGTGTCTAGAACCCAACTGGAGTTCACTTGCTGCAATTCGACCCCATAATTTACATTGTACTGTCAGGACAAAACCCAAAAAGTCATGTAGTCCGATACCCTGTCTGTGGAACCCCATGATCAAATTATGGAAATATATCAGGGGCAAGAGACCATGGTGACCTTGATAAAGTTACAATGGAAGGAACTTGGCCCAATCTTACACCATCTTGGCACAGTCTTATACAATCTTACACAATCTTGGCACAATTTTAATCTCTCAAGGGAAGGAACTTGGCACAACCTTGAACAAGCCTTCAAGCCAAATTGGGCGTCTGGGCAGCAAACACCTTGGTCAGAAATGCAAAAAAAGAACCCAATGGTTGATCTAAAAGAGTTCCAAAAGTCCAGTGCAGAGATGGGAGAGCCTAATGGATGGACAACCATCCCTGCAACACTCTGTTACTCTGGCAGAGTGGCAGGACAGGGGATACTGTTAAGTATCCAACAAGTACAATCTTAATCTTTCAATGGAAGGAACCTGGCACAACCTTCAACAAGCCAAATTGGACGTCTGGGCAGCAAACACCTTGGTCAGAAATGCAAAAAAGAGCCCAATGGTTCCTCTTAAAGAGTTCCAAAAGTCCTGTGCAAAGATGGGAGAGCCTAATGGATGGAAGGAACGTGGCACAACCTTGAACAAGCCAAAAGTTACAATTTAAAGAACTTGGCACAATCTTGGCCCAGTCTTGGCACAATCTTAATCTCTCAATGGGATGAACTTTGGCACAACCTTCAACAAGCCTTCAAGCCAAATTGGACATCTGGGGAGCAAACACCTCGGTCAGAAATGCAAAAAAGAGCCGAATGGTTCCTCTTAAAGAGTTCCAAAAGTCCTGTGCGGAGATGGAAGAGCCTAATGGATGGAAGGAACTTGGCACAGCCGATTCCCAGGTAGAGCGGTCAGGGTGCTTTTATTTCTGGAGCCCCCTGTATCTGTGTGGGTTTCAAAAATGAGCTACAAAAAATTGGCCCAAGTGTGTGTGTGTGCTTGCCCTGAAAAATATTTAAATACTGTATGTATATAATAATATACAAATGGCTAAAAAGTAAAAAAAATTAATAAATAAAAATGATATGTATTTTCTTATTTTTTTTTATATATTTAAACAAAACCACCAACTGGGGGTGTTTAGGTGTGAAAGTACATTAAGATGTTTAGTGAGTACCAGTTGTCATGAAGCTCAGTGGTGTTTTAAATATGGCATAGATATAAGCGTGTGGGTTTGCAGGTTAAAGTTAGCATTGACTGTAAATGACGGTTAAAGGAAATTGCTAAAATTTGCATGTCTATTCAGCTACTGAGCAGTCATTCCGTTTTATCAGAGCCTAAATCCGAATATTAGATGAGCTTTGTGATTTATCTGATGAGCCAAGCATCCCGTTCCCTGTCGGCGTAAAACTTGGAAGCAGGTCACATGACACTTTAAGGCCACTTTAATACTGTAAAACGTCTTTGGTCTTGGGAGCAAATGGTAGATTATTTTTCTTTCTCACATGCAGACCATAGATCGGCACACCCAAGACTGCACCCGTGCACCAGATACAAGAGCGCACCTACTAAAATGACCTCAGATTCATGCTAAACAGGATCTGCGACGACCTCGGACATTTCGTTCTCACTGTGTGGCATAAATTTAGAAATAATGCTGAAGTGGGTCTATACTTGTAAAATGACGCACTGTGTAAAGATGAATCAGTAACACGGGCAGTTACTCTCACACAATGAACATGAACAGTCAGATTTAGCCTGGTTTGGATATTTTGAGTTAACAAGTTATCTATTACCTCTATTGTCTCGGCCAGAGCGCTAACACCTCACTGTCCATTTTATCAGCTCCACTTACCATATAGAAGCACTTTATAGTTCTACAATTACTGACTGTAGTCCATCTAATTCTCTGCATACTTTGTTAGCCCTCTTTCATGCTGTACCTACAGAGCAGGTATTATTTAGGTGGTGGATCATTCTCAGCACTGCAGTGACACTGACATGGTGGTGGTGTGTTAGTGTGTGTTTGCTGGTATGAGTGGATCAGACACAGCACCTCTGCTGGAGTTTTTAAATACCGTGTCCACTCTATTAGACACTCCTACCTAGTTGGTCCACCTTGTAGATGTAAAGTCAGAAATGATCGCTCATCTCCACCCTAAATGTGTGAAGGAGCGGTATCGCAGGTCCTTCCTTCCTGCTGCTGTTAGGTCACAGGACACTGCCCACGGGGTGCTGTTGGCTGGATATATTCTTGGTTGGTGGACTATTCTCAGTCCAGCAGTGACAGTGAGGTGTTTAAAAACTCCATCAGCGCTGCTGTGTCTGATCCACTCATACCAGCACAACACACACTAACACACCACCACCAGGTCAGTGTCACTGCAGTGCTGAGAATGACCCACCACCTAAATAATACCTACTCTGTGGGGGTCCTGACCATTGAAGAACAGCATGAAAGAGGGCTAACAAAGCATGCAGAGAAACAGATGGACTACAGTCAGTAATTGTAGAACTACAAAGTGCTTCTATATGGTAAGTGGAGCTGATAAAGTGGACAGTGAGTGTAGAAACAAGGAGGTGGTTTTAATGTTATGGCTGATCAGTGTGTATATGGTTTGATGGACGTTTCGGTGGCTGCTTCTAATTATAAAGGTTTTGTTTAAATATATAAATTATATAAATATTAAATTTGGCTCCCACGACACACAGGTCAAACACTCTTTAGTGTGGAGGCGTATTTACTAAGAAGTAAACAGTAGGAGTGTGGATATATAACCCAGCGTTTTTTAACCTTGGGGTCAGGACCTTGTGGCGCCGCCTAAGACGCAGACGGGGTCGGCTTAGAGTTTTGCAAAGCATAAATATAAAATCGTAGGCAGAATTATACCTCACTACAGAACAGACGTGTTGCCAAATCCACTCGGATTCATTTATTTTTCCCACTTGCTAATTTTACGCTGCACATCAGCGCACAAACAACTTTGATCGCACACTTATTGTTTTTTTATATATATATATTTTTTTCTTTATTTATGCATTTTCTCCCTTTTATCTCCCTTTTAGAGCGTCCAATTGCCCGATTGCGTCATGCTTCCTCTCCTCCAATGCCGATCCCTGCTCTGATTGAGGAGAACGAAGCTAACCCATGCCCCCTCCAACTTGTGGGCAGCAGCCATATGCATCAGGGCAGTGACAGCTCAGTGGTTAAGGTACTGGACTAGTAATCAGAAGGTTGCCGGTTCAAGCCCCACCACTGTTGGGCCCCTGAGCAAGACCCTTAACCCTCAACTGCTCAAAATCATGTTCATGTCATAATTGTAAGTCGCTTTGGATAAAAGCGTCTGCTAAATGCCGAAAATGTAAATGTAAATCTTATCACCTCCACTTTGAAGAGTGCAGTGCAGCTCAGCCCTGTGTACGGAGAGACACACACTGACACTCTTTTCTCATGTGCAGGCGCCATCAATCAGCCAGCAGAGGTCGTAATTGCATTAGTTATGAGAGAGAGACCCTATCCGGCTTAATCCCACCCATATCTGAACAACAGGCCAATCGGTGTTCATGTGGCCGCTCACCCTCAGCCGGCAGGCAGGCAGAGCTGAGATTCGATACAATGTATTCGAGATCTCAGCTCTGGTGTTCAGCATGTGTTTTCACCGCTGCGCCACCTGAGCGGCCGATCGCTCGCTTATTGTTGCATTTTTGGACATTGTATCATTAAACCCCTCGTCACTTCTCGCGTGTGGCTTCGTGAGGAAATGCAGTTTGGGAGACCAGATAGACTCGCCTGCGATACCTCATGGTGATAGATGGTGTAGTGTGTGACTCCCTATCGCCGATCAGTCGTGTAGTGTGAAATCCACAACGACTTAAAAGCCTCCCGATTGCAAGAGATCCAGTCGTGTAGTGTGAACTGTACAGCGATCTGACGACTTGGAAAGTCGTGTAGTGTGAACTTGGCATTATACAAATATAATACAAAAAACACTAAAATACAATCAAAAAACAGTTAAAAATCAATAGAAAAATACAACAAAACCTGCACTTTACCTTTACTTCTTTATTGTTTCCTTATGCTTCTTAATTGTGGAGATGCTATCTTGAAATACCGTATTCCTTTTAGTAAAGGAACATTCACATGAGAAGTGACAAAACCGCTTTTGCACTGGTGGTACACAAAGCATAACGTGACTTATTGTACTAAAACAACAAGCAAATAATTGTATTAGTCAAGAGAACTTACGAGCAGTAATAATTAAGAGGAGTTTAGAGTTCCTGTGTCGTTCTTTTAATACAATAAGTCACGATAAGCGTTTTAGACTCTCGGAAAAGCTGATTTTTACCATTTCTCAGCACCCCGAGCTATAACGCAAGTTTAAAAGTGAAACAGTGAGGAAAATTCAGATAAACACAGATACATGTGGAGCTTTCAGGGTGAATTCGACTGTTATTCAACACAAATGCAGATTCGTCTCATATTAGCACTTTGATGACATTTTAAGGCACCGCTTAAGCCGAGCGCTGAACAAAGCGCCTGTTCATTGTGAGTTTAGGGGCAGAAATTTCTCCAAAAAATTCGTTAAGTTACAAGGGGGACGCCAAGTCACAAGGTACCACTGTATTACGGATTCATTTCATTTCTCATACCGATCGACTACGATGCCTCACCTCGGCTGCGAGTTCTCCTCGTACATGCGCTCCTTTCCCTCCTTGAACAGGCTGATGGTCTGTTTCGTCTTTTTCGTCAGGTTCTCCATGAAGACGCGGAAGTATTCGTTGTCGCCCAGCGTCTCCATCTTGCCCTCGTAGCGAGACAGGATGGTGCGAAGATGCTGATAGGTGTCGGGCAGCAGGTCCAAGATGTACGGAGGACTGTTCTTAAGAGCCAGTTTTGGATTCTGGCATAATCGCACCACCTGGGGAAAAAAAGGATAAAGGTTCATTCATTTAGACCACATATAATACACATCGTATCGAATCTCAGCTCTGCCATCCGGCTGGGCGGGGCGGCCACATGAAAAATGATTGGTTGTTGTTCACAGGGTGGGATAAGCCGGACCAGTGTTCCTCATAACTGGTGCAATTACGACCTCTGCTGGCTGATTGAGTTGGGGAATAATACTGATCAGGGTGTGTCTCTCCGTGCACAAGGCTGATCCGCATATGAGCTCGCCTCGTGCGGGTGAAAAGATGCAGTCGGTACTGCGCACGTGTCGGAGGGGGCGTGTGTCAGTTGCGAAGCTCCTCAGTCAGCAGTGGAGAGTTGTATCAGTAGAGGTGAAGCGTAACGCAATCAGGGTAATTGGATACGACTAGATTAGGGGAGAAAATGACGTTATATGGGGCGCTCAGCTCACCAGTGTTCGATAAAATGGACAGCGAGTGTAGAAACCAGGAGGTGGTTTTAATGTTATGGCTGATCGGTGTATACACCCTAAAATTGCCTGTGTTTGTAGGAGGGAAGCTGTTTGCTGCATTATGCGAGCTTCAGGACTGGGGGTGGAGAGTCATGTGAAGCTTAATGTGGCTTTCCTTACACAATACTGCTTTGAGTGGGGACCCAACATTGGCAGGTGATAAAAAGTGGTCACAGACTGAACCTGGGGGGAGGGGGGAGCTCTAAGTGATCAGATCAGGGGTTGTGCAAACAGTAGTGGATTCACAATTGGGTATTGAAAATAAATTCAAAGAAATTAATTAAATAAATAAAAATAAATAAATAAGGTCATTAAACTAATTAAAAAATAAATTAAATAAATAAAAATAAATAAATAAATAAAATAGATAAATGAAAAAATAAATTATAAAAAAAAAAAATAATAATAATGTAAAAAAAAAAAAAAAAAAGTGTGTAAAAATCTGGTACTAAACCTAAAAGCACAAATTAATTATTACGCATGTATTTGTGCATTTTAAGTGTGCTGTGCTACAAAGGAAATTGCACAAAAATGCTTGTCTCAAAGAATTCAGCATTTCAACCCTAAAAAAGCAATTAAAAAGGAGCAAAAAACACAAAATCACACCAACTCAAATTAGAATAAGGAAGTGTAGCAAGAGCTGGGTCAGTTCTCATCCTCAGTGTCAGCATTTGGTTTATTTTAAGGTCTTGTGCTTCCCTATTGACCCTTTCGTCTCGTTAATCATCCTGGCTTGGAACCATCACTGAGAGTACACTGACAGGTATCTATCAAAAATGGTCCAAGGAAGGAACAGTGGTAAACCGGCGACAGGGTCATGGGCGGCCAAGGCTCAATGATGCACGTGGGAAGCGAAGGCGATCAAACAGACGAGCTACTGTAGCTCAAATTGCTGAAGAAGTTATTCCTGGTTCTGATAGAAAGGTGTCAGAATACACAGTGCATCGCAGTTTGTTGCGCATGGGGCTGTTAGGACAGTGGTCATAATGTTATGCCTCATCGGTGTATATACATGTACTGTACAGTGAAGCTCTTTTTCCTTACATATTTTAGATTTTTAGGAATTTGGGGTCAGAGCGCAGGGGCGGTTATTGCACACCGTCCCTGGAAGGACCCAACAGTGGGTGCATGGCAGAGCCGGGATGCAAACCCACAACCATTCAGTTGGTAATCCACAGTTCTACCCACTGCTAGCAAATCCAGCAAAAAAAAGACTATGAAGCAATCTTATCTGCAGCTGTGATTGGGTTTTAGAGGAACCCACCACACGCTGCGAAGTTTACGACTGACCCCGTGTGACGTTCGTATCCACGCTTTCAAGTTTATGCAATCTTAAAACGTTACTTACTGACAAGCGGGAGATAACCGCTGTCAAAACATGTCCGCCAATTTATCAGCACGCGTGCATGCGGCTGCACGGAGAGACGGACGTATTATCTCACTCTTACATATATGTCCGCGTGTCCACGGGCACGCAAACGCTTCCGGAATAAGGTTTTTTTTTTATTGTTTGGTACATTTGGATACGAATTTGGGATAAAACTTACCATAAATTGGGTTTATTGGCCATTTTTGACTAGTAATCAAAAGGTCGCTGGTTCAAGTCCCAGTACTGCCAAGCTGTCACTGTTGGGCCCTTGAGCAAGGCATATGTAAGTATATATACTAATCAGCCATAACATTAAAACTAGAGATGGGACGATCGATCGGCTATGAATCGGTATCGGCCGATTTTTAATCAAAATATGCTATCGGCGATCGGCGATATTTCCTAAATGTAGCCGATCCGATCGTGTGATATATAAAAGATCATGTTAAGTTAACAGCTCAGTGGATTGATCCAGACTTTGAGCTACGAAGCACCAACCATCACATCACCATTCATCAACAATCGTACAGAAACCACAGTGAAAGCTCTTCATGACCTAAAATAACATGATTAACGTTGTGCATCATACATACGATGTAATTTTGCTGATTGTAATATTTACTTTAAAAAGATAATTCAGCCGCTCAGGTGGCGCAGCGGTAAAGTACGCTAGTGCACCAGAGTTGGGTTTCTAGACACATCGTATCGAAACTCGGCTCTGCCTTTCCGGCTGGGTTGGGCGGCAGTATGAACAACGTTTGGCTGTTGTTCATGGGTTTAGCGGGTAGTCGGAGCATTGGTTCTCATAACTGGTGCGACTGCGGCCCCTGCTGGTTGACTGATGGCGCCTGCACAGGGCTGAGGAATAACATTGAGGGGAGTGTGACCCTCCGTGCGCAGTGTCTCTCGGTGTATGAACTCGGCTCGTGCGGGTGTAAAATGCAAGTCTGTACCGATTGCGTGCCGGAGGGGGCGCAATTCGGTTGAGTGGCGTCCTCAGTCAGCGGTAAGGGGTTGAACCAGTATAGAGGACATAATCAGGGTAATTGGATATGACTAGAATGGGGATAAAAATTGTAAATCGTAAGCGGTTCTTACTTGTGATGTAGATGAGAACAGAAAATGTTACAGAGCCAATCAGAGGCAAAAGTTTATTCATTACCAAATTCGTTAGTTCAGGATCATCTGCTGAACTTTTAGCTCCTTAGACGGAACGAGTCTGACGGTCGGTTACAGATCTGTGGTAATAGCGGTTTAATTACGCTTTTTAATGAAGCTTTTTAATGTAAGAGAGTCACACAAAATGTTCTGTAGTAGTTGGTGTTTATTTAAAACCACGACATTTAATTAATAACAGTAAACACGGAGAGATAACTGAGAAGAGAAACTTACGCTTCGCGAAAAATGACTCGTGAATCAATGAATCACTTATAGCGATACAGTGAACAAAGCGTCTCTTCTAAAGGCGCACACACACACGCGCGCGCTGCTCCGGTTTATCTTCACTGTGAGGCTCTTTTTAAGTTTATTTATTTTATTTACTGCTAACCCCCCGCCCCCCCGATCGCAATCGGCTATCGGCCGATGTCCCTGAAAGGAGATCGGAGATCGGAATCGGTGCCAAAAACCCCGATCGTCCCATCTCTAATTAAAACCACCTCCTTGTTTCTACACTCACTGTCCATTGTATCAGCTCCACTTACCATATAGAAGCACTTTGTAGTTCTACAATTACTGACTGTAGTCCACCTGTTTCTCTGCATCTTAAAGAGGACCAACTCAAACAGCAGCAATAGATGAGCGATCGTCTCTGACTTCACATCTACAAGGTGGACCAACTAGGTAGGAGTGTCTAATAGAATGGTCAGTGAGTGGACACAGTATTTAAAAACTTACACCAGCACAACACACACCACCACCATGTCAGTGTCACTGCAGTGCTGAGAAAATGGACAGTGAGAGTAGAAACTAGGAGGTGGTTTTAATGTTATGGCTGATCAGTGTCTCTACACAGTTACTCCAGGAGGATATAAAGGACCCTGACTGCTCCACCTGGGAATCAAACCCAGAACCTTCTTGCTGTGAGACGACAGTGCTACCCACCTAGCCACCATGCCCCCTATTATTAAATAAAAAGAAGTATAAAAGACTCTTTCTGGTGAAGATATGGCAACCAGTTAGGTTTTCACAAAGGTGATATTATCACTTCTGCTTTATAACCCTTTTCCCTAAATAAATACATTTACGTTTCCTTTTTTTACTTAAGAATAAAATAAATCATTATGCCAAATAAGAAATTCACACACACTAGATGTTATTGACATTTGAAGTGTTAATCAAACAGAAGCTACACAGTTTCTTCATCCCCTACCAGACCGAGCTCACATGTGTGGAGCTCTTGTTCATCAACCAACATCACAGCTCAGCAATTCTGGCTGAACATGAACTGAGCACGATTGAGGAACTTCTCACTTCTCATGGTGGTTTTGTAAGTTAAGATTTAGTTCTGCTTTTTAAAACCCATGAACAAACTAAAAACTTCTTTGATATATTAAATAAAATCAGTTTTTGTTTTGTTGTTAATTTATGAGTCGAGAGAGTGTACAGGAACGGATGAAACTACTTAGCGGATTCAGAGTGAGCCGAGCGGGTGAATCTTTAACTCTGACTTGTGTCAGTCACCAGAAACGCTTGTTTTCTTTACTTGTGCATCAGTGAGAATCGCACCGGAAACACGGGGTCAGCAGCTAACCACAATTCTTTCCATGAACTGCAGCTTTAAGTGAAGCATTACAACAGACAGCAAGAATTTTAACAAAGCAAAAATGGAGCGAATGAGAATATAGTACAATTATTTTGTTTCATTCTAAACAAAAGCAGATAAATGAGCTCGTATTTAGTTTACTGACTACTGTTTACTAAATTCAGCGATAAACTTGATATAAGGTATAGGACTTACCCCCCCCCCCTCCCCCCCAATCTAGTCGTATCCAATTACCCTGATTGTGTTACGCTTCACCTCTACTGATACAACCCTCCACTCCTGACTGAGGAGCTTCGCAACTGACACACGTCCCCTCCGACACGTACGTTGTACCGACTACATCTTTTCACCTGCACGAGGCGAGTTCATATGCGGATCAGCCTTGTTCACAGAAAGCCACACCCTGATCAGCATTATTCCCCAACTCTGCGCAGGCACCATCAATCGAGCAGAGGTCGTAATTGAACCTGGTCCTGCTCATCCCACCCTGTACAACAGCCAATGGTCATGGTCACAGTGATGTATCTGATTAGTGGAGTTTTGCTAGAAAATTGTGTGTAATGTAGTACTTTATTGGAACTTAACTGGGACTTAATTAGGACTTTATTGGGACATAGGCAGTCACCCAGGCTTTGTGATGTATAGAAATGCTTTAAAAGCGATTTAATCTCATTTTTTGGTCAAAATGGGTAATAATTGGTCAACAAAGATGCTAAAAAAGTTATGGTCGGAGTGCATTTATGGCATACACACAGCAAACGGTACCTGCCTGAATACTCGGCTAAAACAGTGAGATGATCTGTTGACTTTGATTTGGGACATGGGTTTCAAAAAATATGGTTTGGGTCCACTTGCCCCCTTATAGGGAAAAGTTATTGCAAATTTGTCCCAAGTGATTCTGACAGATAGGGATCAACAAAACACTGATTCACATTTCTAACCGGCCAATTTCTGTTTACAGTGGTACCTTGAAACTCAACATAAATTGGTTCTGTAAGTGGCGTTGAGTTTCAAGGTATTTTTTCCCATAAAAATGTATGGGAAACCTGTTAATGCGTTCCATGGTCCTGTTGACTTGCATATATTTTAGGCTAATGTAAAATAATGGGGTTGTTTTTGACATGTATATACTGAAAATAACACAAATATAATATAAAAACACTGAAATAAAAAGCTGATTCTTACAATTTCTCAGAACCCCGAGCTGTAACACAAGTTTAAAAGTGAAACAGGAGGAAAATCCAGCTAAACACAGATACATGTGGAGCTTTCGGAGTGAATCTGACGGTTATTCCACACAAATGCAGATTCGTCTCATATGCACACTTTGATGGAGTATTACCGCACCGCTCTAGCCGAGCGCTGAACATAGCAACCTTTCATTGTTAATTTGTTAATTTTTAGAAAGCAAACTGAACATGTTGAGTTTAAGGGTACAAATTTTTCAACTAAGGGCATTGAGTTTCAAAGATTTTGAGTTTAGGGGACGTTGTATTACAGTATATTATTGCTTGCCAGACGCCCTTCTACAGTGGTTTAACTAAATGTCAGCTGTTTAAAAATATTTTGAGGCGTACACTAGTGCAGCCTTTAACGCCTGTAATAAAAAAAAAAAAGTAATCAAATGAGTCATCATTTCATTTGTAGAACTACTATCTTAGAAAGAGTTGCAAAGGGTCCAGTTCCAAAAATGTCTTTGTAGACACCCAGCCAGCTAATAGCACCAACATAGCCTTTGGCTTGCTCAACATGGTTTTTTGGTCTGTTGGTCCTGGAGTCTGTAAAGTTGCTGGTTTAAAGAATATACACCGATCAGCCATAACATTAAAACCACCTCCTTGTTTCTACACTCCACTTACCATATAGAAGCACTTTGTAGTTCTACAATTACTGACTGTAGTCCATCTGTTTCTCTGCATGCTTTGTTAGCCCCCTTTTATGCTGTTCTTCAATGGTCAGGACTCTCTCCAGGACCACCACAGAGTAGCTTTATTTAGGTGGTGGATCATTCTCAGCACTGCAGTGACACTGACATGGTGGTGGTGTGTTAGTGTGTTGTGCTGGTATGAGTGGATCAGACACAGCAGCGCTGATGGAGTTTTTAAACAACTCACTGTCACTGCTGGACTGAGAACAGTCCACCAACCAAAAATATCCAGACAACAGCGCCCCGTGGGCAGCGTCCTGTGACCACTGATGAAGGTCTGTCTAGAAGATGACCAACTTAAACAGCAGCAATAGATGAGCGATCATCTCTGACTTTACATCTACAAGGTGGACCAACTAGGTAGGAGTGTCTAATAGAGTGGACGGTGAGTTGACACGGTATTTAAAAACTCCAGCAGCTCTGCTGTGTTTGATCCACTCATACAGCACAACACACACTAACACACCACCACCATGATCCACCACTTAAATAATACCTGCTCTGTGGGGGTCCCGACCATTGAAGAACAGGGTGAAAGCAGGAACTTTCTTGTTCCAGGACGACTGTGTCCATGTGGTCACAAAGCAAGATTAATAAAGACATGAAGAAAAGCCCTGACCTCAGCACCACTGAACAGCTCTTAAATGAACTGGAACTTCAATGAGGCTTTCTTGACCAACATCTTGCCTAGTTATACAAATGTTCTTTTGACTAAATGGGCAGAAATTCCTACAGACATGAAAAGCCTTAAAAATGAGATGTCCAACAAGCTCATAGTCAGTTGTCCGAATACTTTTGGCCATAGAGTTCTGACCCTGACAATTCAAACTTCTATGTATGGCATTCCAAAGCAACATAAAGCAACTAAGAGTTCCAAGACCTCATTAGCAAACAGGAACTGTAGTCACAACTGAAAGGTCACTGACAAATATAACACACTTTAATAAATACCAAATGTCCCAAATGTACAGCCACAAAATAAACCACATAAAATTGTAAATATAGAATAGCAGACGCCTTTATCCAAAGTGACTTACAGCACAGTGACAGTATACAATCTAAGCAATTGCAGGTTAAGGGCCTTGCTCAAGGGCCCAACAGTGACAACCAAGCAGTGTGACTTGAACCAGTGACCTTTTGATTACTAGTCCCGCACCTTAACCACTAGGCTACAACTACCCCTCATGTCATGAGATGGAAAATGATTGTTTGGAAGCCAGGTGCACCCTATGGTGCAAACACTACGATGAAATGAATCAGAAGTGGTCCGATGACCACTAGGATAAAATCCACCCCCTTGCTGGCTTAATAACTAGATTTTAATACCATTTACCAATTATTTTGTCCATCTTTTGCAAACACCGCTCCAACACGGACTGATCTGAAGTGCTATTCATTTATTTACATTCATGTTGATCAGTTTAACATCAAACACAGTCATGGACAATTTGGTATCTCCAATTCACCTCACCTGCATGTCTTTGGACTGTGGGAGGAAACCGGAGCTCCCGAAGGAAACCCAGTGCTACCCACTGTGCCACCCTTAAGCACCCTATAAGCTGTCAACAATTGTAAACCTCAAAACCCGGCGTTCCACAGAACATGCGAACTCCACACAGAAAGGACCCGGACCGCCCCACCTGGGGATCGAACCCAAGACCTTCTTGCTGTGAGGTGACTGTGCTACCCACCGAGCCGCCCTTAAGCACCCCTATAAGCTGTTCAACAATTGTACGTCATGTTTTACACACTTCGGTTGCATTTAGGGTTATCAGTTCACAAGTTTAATATTAAACACAGTCATAGACAATCCTGTATCTCCAATTCACCTCACCTGCACGTCTTTGGACTGTGGGAGGAAACCAGAGCTCCCGGAAGAAACCCACACAGACACAGAACATGCGAACTCCACACAGAAAGGACCCGGGCCTTCTTGCTGTGAGGCGACAGTGCTACCCACCGGGCCGCCTTTAAGCACCCCTGTAAGCCGTTCAACGATCGTACATGATTAGATGGAAACGTCAAGAATCTACAGGTCAAATGACTCTTTTGCATGCTCGTATGGTAGATCATTTGGAAGCCAGGTGCACCCTATGGTGCAAACACTACTAAATTAATCACAAGTGGTCTGATGACCACCAGGATAAAATCAGGACTAATAACTGGATTTTAATACCGATTATTGATTATTTTGTCCATCTTTTGCAAACACCACTCCAACGCGGACTGATCTGAGGTGCTATTCATTTATTTACTATTGATTAGGACTTTAACGTCATGTTTTACACACTTAGATTACATTTAAGTTCATCAGTTCACAAGTTTAATGTCAAACACAGTCATGGACAATGTTGTATCTCCAATTCACCTCACCTGCATATCTTTGCACTGTGGGAGGAAACCGGAGCTCCCAGAGGAAACCCAGTGCTACCCACTGAGCCACTGAGCCACCCTTACGCACCCTATAAGCTGTCAACAATTGTATGTGATGAAATGGAAACCTTAAAACCAGGAGCTCCTGGAGGAAACCCACACAGAGAGGACCCGGACCGCCCCACCTGGGGATCGAACCCAGGACCTTCTTGCTGTGAGGAGACAGTGCTACCCACCGAGCCGCCCTTAAGCACCCCTATAAGCCGTTAAACGATCGTACATGATGAGATGCAAACGTCAAGAATCTACAGGTCAAATGATTGTTCTACATGATCATATGGAAGATGATCATTTGGAAACTAGGTGCACCCTATGGTGCAAACAGTACTAAATTAATCACAAGTGGTCTGATGACCACCAGGATCAAATCGACCCCCGTGCAGGACTAATAACAGGATTTTAATACCGATTATTGATTATTTTGTCCATCTTTTGCAAACACCGCGTTAACACGGGGTGATCTGGAGCGCTCTTCAGTGTTAGCGCGATGGCCCGGACTGTTTAGCAAGCAAGCTAGCGGGCCATCGTGTTACCATTTGCCAGGCTTTCTGATCCCGATCGGATCGATGTATTCCGCTTACCTTATCCATAAGTTTCCAGCACTTCTCCACCGTCTTTTTGTCCACGGCTCCGGGCTGATTATGGGAGTGGTGAAGGTGATGGTGAGGCTGAAACGCGTCCTTCATCATGCCGATCAGCCCGCCGCCTTTCTTCGGATTTCCAGCCATGTTTTAAAGCTTATCGGACACAAGAGCGCGTGTGTTCCTGCTCAGTCCCGGGGCAGCGGTCCGAATCTTAAACCCCCCGGTGAGGACAGCGCCCGAGCAAGGGTCCTTCTTCGGGGGGGGGGGGGAAACAGCTTCACCGAGGCAACGCTGCCATTAAACCCCCGTCATGTGCAATAGCGCAGAACTGCACCAGTCTACCCGCTAGGAGAAAACAGCTCCGCTTTATTCAAGCTGGCACCGCCGCCACTGATTCTAACCTAAACAAACCCAAATCTATTTCGGCTTTAAACTGCACCCTGTGTGCACCGCTTCCCTTTCCTCATTCGGTCCGTTGTAACGGGAAGTTCAGTAACATCTACTGCAGCCTCGCACACACAAGCTGTGAAGCCTCAAGCCAGCCGGAAAAAGCCCAGCTCGTTCCTTTCAAAATAAAAGTGCTACACCGTGTTGTGACGTCACACTTTTACATAGCTACAGTGGTACCTTGAAACTCGACGTCAGTTTTTTTTTTTTTTTTTTTTTTTTTTTAAATCTATTTTCCCCCACTTTCCCCCCCCCCCCAATTTTTCTCCCCTATTCTGGTCGTGTCCAATTACCCTGACTGCGTCCTCTATACTGATTCGACCCTTCACCGCTGACTGAGGACGCCTCTCTACTGACATGCCCCATCCGGTACGCAATCAGTACAGACTGCATTTTTCACCTGCACGAGTCGAGTTCATACACTAATGGACGCGAACTCCACACAGAGAGGACCCGGACCTTCTTGCTGTGAGGAGACAGTGCTACCCACCGAGCCGCTCTTAAGCACCCCTATAAGCCGTTCAACGATCGTACATGATGAGATGGAAACGTCAAGAATCAACAGGTCAAACGATTGTTCTACATGATCATATGGAAGAAGATCTTTTGGAAACTAGGTGCACCCTATGGTGCAAACAGTACTAAATTAATCACAAGTGGTCTGATGACCACCAGGATAAAATCTACCCCCGTGCAGGACTAATAACAGGATTTTAATACCGATTATTGATGATTTTGTCCATCTTTTGCATACACCGCGTTAACACGAACTGATCTGGAGCGCTCTTCAGTGTTAGCGAGATGGCCCGGACTGTTTAGCAAGCAAGCTAGCGGGCCATCGTTTTTTTTAGTTTTTTTTTAAATCTATTTTCCCCCACTTTTCCCCCCCCAATCTTTCTCCCCTATTCTAGTCGTGTCCAATTACCCTGACTGCGTCCTCTATACTGATTCGACCCTTCACCGCTGACTGAGGACGCCTCTCCACTGACATGCCCCATCCGGTACGCAATCAGTACAGACTGCATTTTTCACCTGCACGAGTCGAGTTCATACACTAATGGACGCTGTGTACGGAGGGCCACCCCCCCATCAGCATTATTCCTCAGCCCTGTGCAGGCGCCATCAGTCAGTTATGAGGACCCATGATCCGACTCTCTACCCTCTAACCCTGAACAACAGTCAATCGTTGTTCATGCTGCCGCCCAACCCAGGCGGAGAGGTAGAGTCGAGATTCGATGCGATGAATTTAGAACCCCAACTCTGGTGCACTAAAGTGCTTTACCGCTGCGCCACCTGAGCAGCTTGACGTCAGTTGGTTTTAAGGTATTTTGTCCTATAAGGATGTATAGGAAACCCTTTGATGCGTTCTATGATCCCGTGGAACTGCATATATTTTAGACTAATGTAAAATAATGGGATTGTTTTTGACCTTAGACACTGAAAATAACACAAGTATAGAATAGAATAGAATAGAATATTTATTGTCACTATACACAGGTAGAATGAAATTTCAAATGGCATCTCTCCAATAGAGTAGCAGCAGTAGAGAAAAGACACTAGTAGTAAAATCACAACAGTTATTTACACTCTAAAAAATAAGATAAAAATAAAAATCCTTGGCCGCTCAGGTGGTGCAGCGGTAAAAACACATGCTGCAACCAGAGCTGGGATCTCGAATACATCGTATCGAATCTCAGCTCTGCTTGCCAGCTGGGCTGAGCAGCCACATGAACAACGATTGGCCTGTTGTTCAGATATGGGCAGAGGAGAAAAGAGTGCTCTCAGGGTGTGTCTCTCCGTACACAATGCTGAGCTGCATTGCACTCGTCAAAGTGCAGGTGATAAGATGCATACGGTATGCTGCCCACGTGTCGGAGGGGGCACTTTACCTTTACTTCAGCATGAAGGGAGGCTAACAAAGCATGCATAAAAACAGATGGACTACAGTCAGTAATTGTAGAACTTCAAAGAGATTCTATATGGTAAGTGAAGCTGATAAAATGGACAGTGAGTGTAAAAACAAGGAGGTGGTTTTAATGTTATGACTGATCAGTGTATATGTAGAAGCAACACAGAAAAGCTAACCCCCAAAAAATGCTATTCATTGTGCCCAGTGGTGCAACCCTGATCCAAATGTAGCAGTAACTTAAAGTGGATAAGTTAATGAATGCAATGCATGATTTAAAAAGCAAATAGTCTATATTTTTGCTTTTAAGGAAAAGCAGCTAGATTGAATTAAGCAGAAAAAATACTCAGATTAATGATCTGCCAGCTAACTGGACAACATGGAAATGGAGAAGGAAAAAAAATCCATCCTACATGTAAGCAAATGCTGGAAAACACCAAGGCTCAGGAAATTAAAGTAACTGTGTTTATTTATAGTCATGCCACAAACGTATCTTTTATCAGATCTGAATCTGATCAATGAAATGTCATATTGGCTGAAGTAATAATGTCCAACAGAGACATATACCTGATTGTATCACAGCTTGGAATATATTAACTGTCACATTCTTCACCTTGGCATCACAGAGACTTGATTTTTGTAGCTTTATTTATGAATATACAGAAAATGATGTAACATGATCATTGATTCTGCGTAATCTCAGAAGTAACATATAGAGAGCAACCATTCCTCAGCTGCTCCTGTATATAGTGTTACACTGATCAGTCATAATATTAAAACCACCTCCTTGTTTCTACACTCACTGTCCATTTTATCAGCTCCACTTCTACAATTACTGACTGTAGTCCATTTCTCTACATACTTTTTTTTAGCCTACTTTCACCCTGTTCTTCAATGGTCAGGACCCCCACAGAGCAGGTATTATTTGGGTGGTGGATCATTCTCAGCATTGCAGTGACACTGACATGGTGGTGGTGTGTTCGTGTGTGTTGTGCTGGTATGAGTGGATCAGACACAGCAATGCTGATGGAGTTTTTAAACACCTCACTGTCACTGCCGGACTGAGAATCCACCAACCAAAAATATCCAGCCAATGGCGCCCCATGGGCAGCGTCCTGTGACCACTGAAGTAGGTCTAGAAGATGACCAACTCAAACAGCAGCAATAGATGAGCGATCGTCTCTGACTTACATCTACAAGGTGGACCAACTAGGTAGGAGTTGTAGCCTAGCGGTTGTAGCCTAGCGGTTAAGGTACTGGACTAGTAAGCAGAAGCAGAAGTTGCTGGTTCAAACCCCACCAGGTTGCCGCTGTTGGGCCCTTGAGCAAGGCCCTTAACCCTAAATAGCTTAGACAGTATACTGTACTGTAAGTCGCTTTGGAAAAAAGTGTCCGCTAAATGCTGAAAATGTAATGTAAAATGTAAAATAAGTGTCTAATAGAGTGGACAGTGAGTGGACTACCATACCACTCATGGTACCACTCATACCAGCACAACACACACCAACACACCACCACCATGTCATTGTAACTGCAGTGCTGAGAATGATCCATCACCCAGATAATACAAATTCTGTGGTGGTCCTGGGAGAGTCCTGACCATTGAAGAACAGCATGAAAATGGGCTAACAAAGCATGCAGAGAAACATATGGACTACAGTCAGTAAAATTGTAGAACTAAAAAGTGCTCCTATATGGTAAGTGAAGCTGATAAAATAAACAATGTGTGTAGAAACAAGGAGGTGGTTTTAATGTTATGGCTGATCGGTGTATGTTTATGTTCTCTTCTTTTTTGGAGCAGTAAGAGTTAATAACTTCTGTGCTGAAATGAAAGTGAAAGTAAGTGTTCATGTTTGCATGGCGGTTTGTTGGCGCTCCGACTGGAGGTCTCTAAAAGAAAGAGTTCTGTCATGAATATTGCGTTTTGTGGGCTTGTTCTTGGAATATTATGTTCAGGTAAATATGATTTAATGGCTGAATATACTTTTAATTATTTAAGACATACAGTATCAGTCCATACCTGTCACAAATTGTAGCTACAGTACTAATGCCAGCACAATCTGCTGGACGCTATATGACCATACGGTATACTAATAGAATTGTATGCATTTTAGAATTAATACTTGATATAATTAATATCAATTCTACTGTATGGAATAGTAAACTTAATATTGTTTTAATGTGGTTGATTATAGGCTATGTGGCGATGTCTGATTTGGTTTCACTTTCAATTATCCAGAATTTGCAACCGTTTGGCTATTGTAACTCCCTAATCTACTGTACAGTCATTACAACGTGAAGAGCAAAATAACAATGTTCAAAAACATGTTCATTCTCTTATTGAAACCATACAGAATCCGAGAGCAACAATCACTGACTGTTGGGCAGCAAGAATGGAAAAAGATTCCAGTTGCACAACTGCTACAAAATCCCCCAACTTTTCTGAAAATGGGGTTGTGAATAACACATAGCTAGATAGTGTGATGACTCTGCTTTTGTTCTACAGTTTGCTCTCTGTATATACAACCCCAAATCAGAAAAAGTTGGGACAGTTTCTTACATTTACTTTGACTTTTATTTCATTGCAGATAGTATGAACCTGAGCTATTTCATGTTTTATCTGCTCAACTTCATTTCATTTGTTAATAAACCTCTATTCCTGCATTCAGGCCTGCAACACATTCCAAAAAAAGTTGGGACAGTAAAGCATTTACCACTTTGTAATGTTGTTATTCCTTTGGCACCGAGGATACCAAGTGATTTAGTGTTTCAGGTTTTATTTTGCAAACACGTCTTAAGATGTGCAACAGTACGAGGTTGTCGTCTTAAAATTCTCCACACGTTCTCTGTTGGGGATAGGTCAGGACTGCAGGCAGGCCAGTCCAGTACCCGTACCCTCTTACTCCGCAGCCGTGCTTTTGTAATGTGTGCAGCATGTGGTTTTGCATTGTCTTGTTGAAAAATGCCCAGCGACATCTTGAAGGCAGCATACTGTATGTTGCTCTAAGATCTCAATGTACTTCTCTGCATTAATGCTGCCATCACAAAAGTTTAAATTACCTTTACCAAGGGCACTGATACGACCCCGACCATGACAGACCCTGGCTTTTGGACTTGTTGCTGATAACAGTCTGGATGGCCCTTTTCGTCTTTGCTCCGGAGCACACGGCGACCTGGAATGCTGATTCATCTGACCACAATACACGTTTCCACTGTGTGATGGTCCATCCTAGATGCCTCAGAGCGCAGAGAAGTCGATGCGGCTTCTGGACATGGTCAACATAAGGCTTTTTTTTTGCACAGAAAAGTTTTAAGTGGCATTTGTGCATGTAACTCTGTATTGTAGTGCCTGACAAATGTTTGCCAAAGTAATCCCTCACCCATGTGGTTATATCAGATATTGGTGAGTGGTGGTTCTTGAGTGGCGGTGCATTTTCCATACTGTCCTAACTTTTCTGATCTGGGGTTGTACATATTGTACACAGTCTTGTTTTATTGAATTTTGCAAAACTTTCCAAAATGGGTTTGAATAACACATAGCTAAATAAATAAATGGATTCCCATTGGTTCGAAGGTGACACACTATGTTAATGTCTGTATGTTAATGTCTAAATTCATTTTCAGCGGATGTATCTGGATCTCAGTCTGAGCATGATGTCCGATGGCTGCCTTGCCAATTTAGGGATGAAACAAGACAAATAAATGTTGAGGGGGTAAATGAAACCAAATTCCACTTCAGAAATGCAGTGTTGCAGTTTGGCAATCCAGGAGACCACCCTGTACACAATGATGCTATTACCTTCCTTGTCACAAGTGAGTGTGTAATCATTAAACCTTTAAATCAATTACCTATTATCAATGATCTATTATGATCAATGCTGAACATATTTCCTGTACACAGCTTCAAAGGTGGATATGAGACACTATATGAAAGGTGGTGAGGACATGGTGGAGTGTGAGATCCATAGATATAACACAGGAGGAATTGTCATGCGCTGGCCTGGTTTTGGCGCTCAAGACAACGATGTTTGGTTTACTTGTGTTCTCCATCATACTAAGGGCCAGTTTGTCCTGACCACCTTTCTCAGACACACACCTGCACAGGAAGGCTATCAAGAGAAGATACAGATTGGAGATCAAGGAATTTTGACCACCTCAGGTAAGTATAGCCCCTGTCTTAAAGATAGGCCTTTAAATAAATACTTCTATATGTACATAATACTCTTTGACCTGTAATTAATCAAAAGCAGTACAAAGATACACCGACCAGGCATAACATTATGACCAAAGCCTTGTTGAAAGCCTACATTGGTGGATTGAGCAGCTGGTATTGGTGGTGCTTTTGTTCTTTTTCTTTAATCTACAGTATACTGTCTGTTTTCAGTGTGATATCATGTATCTATTGTATAGATGCTGTTAATAAAAACACTTTAGGAAGTATCGTATTAGCATCCTCATAGTCTTTGTCCTCTTTCAACAGCTTCCATGATTGTACTGACAAACACGCCTACTGTTCACGTGGGTCTTCTGAAGGAGCAGACGCTACACTGTCAGTTTGCTGTGGATCATAAGTCGCCAAACGTGACCGTTGAATGGAGATTTCAGCGGCGTGGCGAGCGCACTTTGCTCTTCAGCCACTACAGTCGCACTGGAAAGAGCCAAGGCAGCGGAGTGTCTGTTAAAACCCTGGGAACAGGAAATGCCTCTCTGAAAATCCCTCTCGCTACACAGTCTAACGAGGGCACATACATGTGCTCAGTACTTGTCCCGCCACTCTACGGCAGCAACGATATCACCCTGAGCATCCAAGGTAGGACGGTTAAGCATGTTATATAAGAGAGGGCACAGATAGCTTAGCATTTTGCAATTTGTGCTAGTTTTAAGGAGTCTGGGACCCATAAATGTCAGCTTTGGGTAAAAGAATCTGCTAAATGATTATAGCTGCAATCACAGTCGAAATGTTACTGAAATTAATATGACCACAACAGGACCAGATGTAAAAAAAAATGCAGCAGGTCCAAATTAATTTTATTATTTTTTTATTTGGTTAGATATTTTGCTTACATTGGAATTACAAGTAAACTAGCCAACTTACCATAAACAATGAAAAACACTTTTATTAAGACATTGGTTAAACCAGTTAATTTATGGGACAGACTTACTATATAACATGTTTCCTTAATTATATGGAATCATTTAACATTTATAACGTGATCTATTTAGTTCTTGATCAATTGTCTATGCTTTAATATTACGAACTGCCCAAAACAATCAGTTACTGGTACCATACTGGATTTTATACTGTGTTTGCTTTAGCTGACCTGATCAGACCATCCAAAACATTCCACTTTTAAATGTATTGTAATGAATGTAAAGTGGTACCTTGAAACTCAAGCAGCTTCTGGGAGTGGCGTTGAGTTTAAAAGGCGTTGAGTTTCAAGATACAGTGCTACCTTGTAACTCAACGTACACTAAACTCAAAATATTTGAAACTCAACACCCTTCGTCAAGAAATTTGTATCCTTAAACTCGACGTGTGTGCGACTGCTGCATTGTTCATCGCTCGGCTTGAGCAGTGCGGTAAAACGTCATCAAAGTGCGAATATGAGACGAATCTCCATTTGTGTGGAATAACCGTCAAGTCTACTCTGAAAGCTGCACATGTATCTGTGTTTATCTGGATTTTTCTCCTGTTTCACTTTTAAACTTATGTTATAGCTTGGGGTGCTGAGAAATTGTGAGAATCAGCTTTTCCGAGAGTCTAAAACGCTTATTGTTAAAAAAAAGCTTAATGTGACATAGAAACACTAATACTCTCTTAATTGTTACTGCTCATAAGTTCTCTCCATTAATTAAGAACCATAAGTAACTGTTTTTTTAATTGTATTTCTGTGTTTTTATATTATTCTTGTACATTAACCTGAAATATATGCAGTTCCACAGGACCATGGAACACATTAACAGATTTCCCATACATCCTTATGGGAAAAAATACCTTTTAAACTCAACGCCACTCCCAGAACCAATTGACGTTGAGTTTCAAGGTACAACTGTATTTTTTCCCATAATGATGTATGGGAAACCTGTTAATGTGTTCCATGGCCCAGTGGAACTGCATATATTTTAGGATAATGTAAAATAATGGGGTGGTTTTGACACTTATACACTGAAAATAACAAATATAATACAAACACACCAAAAATAAAAAATAAAAACAATAAAACCTGCACTTTAGATTTCCTTCTTTATTGTTTCCTTATGCTTCTTAATCGTGGAAATGCTTGATCTTGGAATACTGTATTTACATTCACATGAGAAGTGACAAAATAGCTTTTGCGCTATTTGAGTGTAGGGGACGTTGAGTTACAAGGTACCACTGTAGTTGACCAAAAGCTTTTATTTACTGTAGCTAAATTTAAATAGCAATGGGCTATTGCTAACAGCTAGTTAGTTTTAGTAAACTGCATGGATGCTGTATGCCAAGTTACAATTAAAACAACTACCTTTAGTCAATGATTTAACCATGGTTCTTTTTTGTTCATCCCTTTCCTCAGAACCGCCACGTGTGTCACTGAATGTGGACACATCCTTGTCCTTACCACCAGGAGGAGAGCAGAAGGTGGTGTGTAATGCTGACGGCTACTACCCACTTGATGTGAACATCGAGTGGTTACAGGAGCCAGTGGGTTCAAACCTACTGCCCGTGGTTCTGAAGAACATTTTGTACTCTAGTCACCGTCACAATAAGGATGGCACATACTCCTTCTCGGCCTTCTTCCTGCTTCAGCCTAGCATTGACGATTCTGGGTCCAGGTACACTTGCAGAGTGAACCATCAGGCTCTGCGTACACCGATTCGCAAGAGTTTTACCCTCGTCATCACAGGTAAGCCATGGCAAGCTGATTTACTTTTTTATATTATACTACACGTTACTTGAACTACAACCCCAACTCAGAAAAAGTTGGGACAGTATGGAAAATGCAAATAAAATAAAGATGCAGTGTTTCTTACATTTACTTTGACTTTTATTTCATAGCAGACAGGATTAGATTAGATTTTTAGACTAATTACAGTTTTTCTCAGTTGCTTTGGTGCATTTCTCACATCACTATTAACATTTGCACAACAGTAAGTACATTTCTCAAAACAATTAGTACAAACTGCAAAACCTAGTTGATAACCTTCAAAAGCGTGTCACTTGCCCAAAATGGATAGTTCATTCCTCAAAAGCAAGTATTCATGTCAATGAAAGTGTCAGTGTCATCAAAATAAAAAGTCCTGACAACATTGTTTATGAACAAGATAGTCAAATGGCTTTGTCATGTTTTCATTATGACAGTTCACTCTGTAAGTGTTTTGCAATGCAAAAAAGTCAGATCATGGTGACACTACCTGAAAATGCTCAAGACAGCACTATACACTATTAGCACACCCATTTGAAATCTACAGTTAGGTTACACATTACTGTATTTAGTGAGGTAAATGAGTACAAGACACTCAATACGTACAGTATGTTTCACATTTTTACTGCATATGCTCTTTGCAATTCTAATTTGTTCACAGCATTGTGCTAAAGCAAAGTACAAACTTATTTACAACAAACATAAGAAACACCGTTTGGGTAGAGCTGTGCACAACTGTAAACAATATTGCAGATTCTGATCAGAGAAATGCACCAAAGCAATTAGGAAAAACTGTAACTTGGAAAGTACCGTCAAGGAAAGGTCCCAGAAGTAACATGTTTGTACCACTAGATGGCAGTACAGATGTATTTCAGACATACTTGTCCAACAGTACATTAATGTGTTATTGTGTTTGTTCTTCTCACAACAGATGAAGAATCAGCACTGTGGTATTTCTTAGTATTTGTATTTATCCTGGTCATGGTGGGAATACTGATCTGGCTGCTGCCTCAGCTCTTTGCTAGTAAGTTTGTTTGTTGTTTAAATTGGTCATTACTTAGTGCTGAATGTGTATAAAGTTGTAAGAATATATGTGTACGTTTATGTATATGTGCATAAATGGGATGGGGACGGGTATATATATATATATATATATATTCACTAATCATCCACAACATTAAAACCACCTCCTTGCTTCTACACTCACTGTCCATTATATCAGCTCCACTTACCATATAGATGCACTTTGTAGCTCCACAATTACTGACTGTAGTCTATCTGTTTCTCTGCATGCTTTGTTAGTCCCCTTTCATGCTGTTCTTCAATGGTCAGGACCCCCACAGGACCACCACAGCAGGTATTATTTGAGTGGTGGATCATTCTTAGCACTGCAGTGACACTGACATGGTGGTGGTGTGTTAGTGTGTGTTGTGCTAGTATGAGTGGATCAGACACAGCAGCGCTGCTGGAGTTTTTAAATACGGTGTCCACTCTATTAGACACTCCTACCTAGTTGGTCCACCTAGATGTAAAGTCAGAGACGATCGCTCATCTATTGCTGCTGTTTGAGTCGGTCATCTACTAGACCTTCATCAGTGGTCACAGGACGCTGCCCACGGGGCACTGTTGGCTGGATGCTTTTGGTTGGTGGACTTTTCTCAGTCCAGCAGTGACAGTGATGTGTTTAAAAACTCCAGCAGCATTGCTGTGTCTGATCCACTCATACCAGCACAACACACACTAACACACCACCATGTCAGTGTCACTGCAGTGCTGAGAATGATCCACCACCTAAATAATACCAGCTCTGTAGTGGTCCTGTGGGGGTCCTGACCATTGAAGAACAGCATGAAAGGGGGCTAACAAAGCATGCAGAGAAACAGATGGACTACAGTCAGTAATTGTAGAACTACAAAGTGCTTCTATATGGTAAGTGGAGCTGATAAAATGCACAGTGAGTGTAGAAACAAGGAGGTGGTTTTAATCTTATGGCTGATCGAACTGTAAATAATTATAATTTATATTATGTTTTCACTTGCAGCAAAAAGACAAGCACCAAACAAGGTAAGGAAACTGTTTAAACACCTGTAAATTGCTACAACTGCTATTTCTAAACAATAAACATATTAAGCGTAAGTTAAGATGTCTTTAATTAATTATGTTTGTGTTTACCTCGACCTGGGTGCGCATGTGTGTGTGTGTGTGTGTGTGTTTGAAGGTCTTACTGCATGTGTTTGCCATGTGTGCATTTACACAGCGTGTTTACACAGTGTCTCTTGTGTGCAGCTCTGGTAACCATGCTAGAAGAATTACAGCTTCACTCCATGGAGACAGAAACCACAATCCTTCTCCTTCCTCACCTCCTTCCTTCCTGTACCTGCCAGGTTGCTTGATCAGGTCTTTCACGTTGAAATCACAGAACACCGTCTTTGATCTGACGCCTAATGAAGTCATTGATGCTTACAGACAGATCAGTGTGTGGTATTAATGTCATTAAAAAATCATCTAGAATCAACTGTAAGAAACCTGCCAGCTTGCTGTGTATCACAACTTGTGATAATAATCTAACACTGAATGTAAATGAGTTCATTTAGTAAATTTTGATGGCTGCTGTGTGACTACAAAGCTGAAAATTAATACTGAACAGCGTATATTAATTAGCTGTAGACCTAATTAGTTGAAAATGGAAATAAAAATGTTTGTTTGAATGAGTTTGAGTGTGTTGTTGGTGCATAGGGTAGAATTTTGGGTTCTTAGAGTTACAAGGCAAACTAGATCGATGCTAGCCATTTAGAAAAGCAGTCTGCCATGTTTTTGTTTGTGAGCATTAAAGATTGTTGTGGATTAAACGTCTCTTTGAGAAGTGTCTTTACTATGTTTTCAATAGTACAAATATTACAAACTGCAAAATATCCCTAACTAAACTAGGTTATGATTTTAATGCTGCAGGGGTGTGCAATATGTCGATCTCACAGGTCAATTCATTCAAACAGGTCAACGTGATTTACTTAAAAAGTGGCCACTGTCACTTTAATTTGTGGTTTGTTACCATAGCTATGCCCCAGCCCGCCTAAGGCACCACTAATCTAGAAAGTTTTCATTCATCAGTAGCCAGTTTGCGCCATTTGTACATTTTTCCTTTTGTAACCTACATTTTTTGTGAAGATGAGTGCACAACCAAGCACAAAGATGAGGCCAACCTTAAAAAGTAGATCGCGCCGCTCAGGTGGCGCAGCGGTAAAAACACACGCTGTTCACCAGAGCTGGGATCTCGAATACATCGTATCGAATCTCGGCTCTGCCCGCCGGCTGAGGCTGAGCGGCCACATGAACAACGATTGGCCTGTGGTTCAGAAAAGGGACGGGATTAAGCCGGATGGGGACTCTCTCTCAGACTAGTGCGATTACGACCTCTGCTGGCTGGTTGGTGGCGCCTGCACGGAGATGGGAAAGGAGTGCGGTAGAGGGTGTGGCTCCCCGTACACAGTGCTGTACTGCACTGCGCTCGTCAAGAGTAGGTGGTCGATTGCTGATGTGTCGAAGGGGCGTGGAGCAGCCTCGTTTTTCATTGTGAACATTTTCATTGTGGGCATTTTAACCCTGCATCCTTCTGCCATCCCATAATAGCTAGCCAGTTAGCTGTAACATTTATATATACAGAGAGAAGTTAAAGTGTTTACACGGATGATCCACTTTGGAAGCACATAGTTTCCTCTATATAGTTGATTTATTACACGTGTTCGCAATTGTTGTGGCTGAACAGTCTCTTCCCACCATGTCTGTGCTTCGCTTCTGACAACGTCATATAAACAATTTGTCTCAGGGGAGCCACTTTGAAAAGGTCAGCAGCAAACTGGGTCACAGTTCAATCAGATTGGCTAAAAAATGTACTGTTAGGTAGTGAATCTGGGTAATACACGGTAGCGCAGCAGCAAGGTAAGCTAGGATAGTCACGTTTCATGTTAAAGCAGACTTTGACTGGTGTATGCTATCTGGCTAATTTAAACTGCTAATATTAAAAAGAAATGTATGTAATTGTATACTACTGTTTGTAAGAATGTAATGTTACAGGTGACAATTATACCACGCTAATGTTTAGCATGTACAAAATTTGACTCCATGATTAGTAAACATGGTAAAGCTATTTACAATGCAAACCCAGTCTCCCTATTTTAAAGCTTACTAGTCACCATGCTGAGTAAGTGACTAGACATGCCGAATTTTTTCTCCCAATCTTGTCATATCCAATTCCCTCCTTCCTCTCTACCGCTGCTGACTTCCTCTCCTGACCAATGAGAGCCGTGACTAACACACACCCCCTCCCAACTGTTTATTTTCACCTGCTCTAAGCAGGTTCATATGGAGATCTGTATCGTGCACAGAGTCACGCACTGATCGCCATTATTCCTCGTATTAGTTATGAGGAATCCCCTCTGGCAATCCAACCCAACGGACGAACCAATTATTGTCCATATAGGCGCCCAGCCTGCCGGTAGCAGAGCTGAGATTCAAACTCACGAGTTCAAGATCTTGTCTCTGAAAATGAGTATAACAGTTTAAGCTGTTTTATAAAAAAGTGTTATAATAAAAACAGAAACATTGGCCTACAATCATCAGTATGATGTTGATTACAGTGACTGGACTAGTGATGGGATGAGGATGCTACTTCCAAAGCTTGACAAAACAATACTGTGTTATGCTAATAAATTACAGTTATCAATTGTTATTGGTTAACCGACCATAACTGTTAATTTACATGTGAGGTATAATTGTACAATTATTATAAAACTGTAAATCACAGTAAATTTCCAACAATTCCTTACACTGTACCTGGTTCTGCATTAGCTAAGAAATGACTTGGTCACTGCAATGTTGCCTTCACATTTCATCTGAAACATGACACCAATGGCATATGAAGTAGCCCCCCATACCAATACCCAGTTAGCTACCACACTATAAACACTCAAGTCAGGAATGGCAGCTGTTCCCCAATATTACTCGCTACATTCCCACACTCCAAAATATCTCGAGCTAGTGATCTTTCTTCATCAAACATTAAAGTAAATTCAAACTGTATTAGATTAAATTACAACCCCAAATCAGAAAAAGTTGGGACGGTATGGAAAATGCAAATAAAATAAACCCAAGATATTTCATGTTTTATCTGCTCAACTTCATTTCATTTATTAATAAACATCCATTCCTGCATTTCAGGCTTGCAACGTATTCCAAAAAAAGATGGGCAATTTAGGGCTAGTAATGAGGTGAAAAACTAAATAATAATGTGATTCCAAACAGGTGATTGTAATCATGGTTTGGTACAAAAGCAGCATCCAGAAAAGGCTGAGTCCTTGATGAGCAAAGATGATCAGAGGATCTCCAGCCAACAAATGCATGAGAAAATGACTGAAATGTTTAAAAACATTGTACCTCAAGGAAGGATTGGAAGGGATCTGCATGTTTCTCCCTCTACAGTGCATAATATCATTAAACCATTCAAGGAAATGGGAGGAATTTCAGTGCGTAATGGCAAAGGGCACCATCTTTGATCCCTCAGACGGCACTGCATCAAGAACCGCCACTCAACAATAGCTGATATAACCACATTACTTTGGCAAACCTTTGCCAAGCACTACAATACAGAGTTACATGCACAAATGCCACTTAAAACTTTACTGTGTAAAATAAAAGCCTTATGTTAACCATGTCCAGAAGCGGCGTCGACTTCTCTGGGCTCGGAGGCATCTAGGATGGACCATCACACAGTGGAAACGTGTATTGTGGTCAGATGAATCAGCATTCCAGGTCTTTTTTGGAAAAAAACACCAAAGACAAAAAGGACCATCCAGACTGTTATCAGGAGCAAGTCCAAAAGCCAGGGTCAGTCATGGTACGGGGCTGTGTCAGTGCCCTCGGCAAAGGTCATTTACACTTCTGTGATGGCAGCATTAATGCAGAAAAGTACATTGAGATCTTATCTTATCCAGGGACGTTCATGCATTTTTCAACAAGACAATGCAATGCAAAACCACATGCTGCACACATTACAAAGGCATGGCTGCGGAACAACAGGGTACGAGTACTGGACTGGCCTGTCTGCAGTCCTGACCTGTCCTCAATATAGAATGTGTGGAGAATTTTGAAACAACAAATGCGACGACGACCCCGTACTGTTGCACATCAGGAAGAATGAGACAAAATAAAAGCTGAAACACTAAATCACCTGGTATCCTCGGTGCCAAAACATCTTTTTTTCAAGTGTGGTGAAAAGGAACGGCAACATTACAAAGTGGGAACATTTTTAAAGAACGTCCTGGCTGTAAAATGATTGTATATTTATAAATGTTCTTGTTGAACTGCTTGGCCGTGTGCCCCAGGGTGAACAGCCAATATACTGTAATTAAGCTTTACAACAGTTTAGAGCAGTGGTTAAGAGCCTGGGCAACAGGATGTCTGGAACGTGCATGCTTGGTGGGTTAGCAGGCAGCGTGCTAAAAGGTCAGCATTTGGTCACACTGCAGCACTCAGAACTCAGAAGATTGCCAGTTCAAGCCCCACCACTGCCAGGTTGCCACTGTTGGGCCCTTGAGCAAGGCCCTTAATGCTCAATTGCTTAGATTGTATACTATCACAACTGTGAGTCTTCAAAGATGGAAAATAAAACTTTGCATTACATCAATGAGCTTCTTATCCCGCCATTACCACTGTCAGTTTCCATTCGCTCAGCTGACATTTCCATAATGACTTGTTTTGTTTGAGCTTATGAGCTGCGAAAGCTACGAACATGGAAAAGACACTTCACATCCAGCTCCGCTCTCATGACCCCCGTGAGTGCTTGGCGATTTTATGAAGTTGGTCCGCACTGAAGCGTCTGTACACTCCAGACCATCTTTCTCTCAGTAAGGGAGCATGTGGGTCTAGCTAGATCACAGATGGGGTGGAAAAACAAACAGGCCCGGCTCACACCAGGAGGTGGAAAGGGGGTCTGTAATAAAAGTCAACGTGTGGCAAGGGAGAGGCTTGTTTTGTTTTCAAAGCCGGGCAGTCTGGGGCACGTTGCCAGCACATGCACCTGTAAGCCTGATGTAAGCTTGGGAAAAAATCAGTAATGAGTGAATTAGTGATTAGTAATGGGCAGAGTGAGGTGCTTTAAAGCCCTGCAGTGAAGTTAAAATGGGATTTTGAGTTTAGGAATGACAGGATGCTGATGGAATTAGGTCACGTTTCATTATGGTGTGGAGTTTGGAGACACCAGCCTTCCAAGGAGATTGTGGTTGTGCTTGCAGCTACACATTTTTCCTTCTGACCGCACCATATGATGTAATACTATGTTGAAAGCATTTGCTTTGTATTTGTTTTTCTTTTAAAAATTAATAGTTTTTAATAAATCAACAATTTTTTACATTTATGGCTTACCACAAACTGATGCCATCCAAACAACATTTTGGGAAACAAAAGGGAACTAAATTTGAGTTGACTGCTAAACAAACATTTTTTTTTAATAGCATAAAGTTCCTAGCTGCTCTAAATGGATCTTGTTTTAAGGAACATTTATAGGTTACAATCCACAGTGTGTTAAATTGTGCAAATATTTTACCTTTTTAAATGGGTGACTCATGGAACAACACTGTCGCCCCACAGCAAGAAGGTTCCTGGATTCGTTTCCCAGGTGGAGCGGTCCTGGTCCAGGTCCTGTGTGGAGTGCATGTTCCATGTTCTCCCCGTGTCTGCGTATGTTTCCTTTGGGTCCAAAGACATGCAGTCGGGGCGCCCAGGTGGCGCAGCAGGATATTCCGCGTCGAGATTCTGAACTCCTCGGTTCGAAACTCGGCATTGCCACCGGTCGGCTGGGCGTCATCTAGCAGGCATAGTTGGCAGTGCCTGCAGCAGACACATCTCTGCTAGGGCGGGATGATTGGACTATGTGGGTAGGGACCCTGATTGGCAGACAGAGAGGCGTCTGTACTCTATTAGACACTCCTACCTAGTTGGTGTAGATGTAAAGTCAGAGACGATCGCTCATCTATTGCTGCTGTTTGAGTTGGTCATCTTATAGACCTTCATCAGTGGTCACAGGACGCTGCCCACGGGGCACTGTTGGCTGGATATTTTGGTTGTTGGACTATTCTCAGTCCAGCAGTGACAGTGAGGTGTTTATAAACTCCAGCAGCACTGCTGTGTCTTATCCACTCATACCAGCACAACACACACTAACACACCACCACCATGTCAGTGTCACTGCAGTGCTGAAAATGAACCACCACCCAAATAATACCTACTCTGAAGTGGTCCTGGGAGAGCCCTGACCATTGAAGAACAGCATGAAAGGGGGCTAACAAAGCATGCAGAGAAACAGATGGACTACAGTCAGTAATTGTAGAACTACAAAGTGCTTCTATATAATAAGTGGAGCTGATAAAATGGACAGTGTGTGTAGAAACAAGGAGGAGGTTTTAATGTTATGGCTGATCGTTGTACGTGTGTGTAATTCTTGAGGTCATCCCGTTCCCCTGCTGTTAATGGCCTGTCTGAACCTAACACGCACCATAATTCCAGTTCAGGAAAACCCCACCTCCTTCTCGAGCGTCGTAATGAAAGCCGACTCCACGCTCTCATCTAGTAAGTCTGTACGTCTGTTTCTCAGTTTAATCCATTCGTGCGCCCACGATCACCCCAGCACGCATAATCCTCGTTTTTACCCAGCCGTCTTTCCACTCTTTTAACACTCCACTTATTGCGGTCATCGGTTGCAAAGATCAGCTGGTTGTTTTTGGCCTGTAAAATTGCCTATTTCATGCTCAGCGTTTCCTCATGGTGGTATATTTAAAGTACACGCTTGTGAGACGCTCGAGCTCATGAAAAGATTATATTTCTAAATAAGGCTGAGAACTGCCAGTCCACGGTTTTATTAACGTGCCTCTCAAAAGGGGCAGAGAGGAGGACAGTTGAGCCATTAAACCTAAGCTGAGTGAGCCGCTTTGGTAATAAATGTATAAATAGGTGAGAAACTAGTCTGATTTCATGGAAAGTGTATAAACACTAACATTGGAACATCTGAAATATGATGTAGATAGTGTTTACTGTATGGAGGTATGTAGGATTACTGTATAATTTGCTACCACATATAGATGTTTTCAAATATAATTACATGTAATAGAAGTGTCTGTGTATTCACATTAAATATGCGTTAAATGTATTTGGGTCACTGAGTGTACAGGGTGTGTAGCCTTAGCATAGTTGTTAGCATGAGTTTGTGGTTCCCACTGTAATGACTTGCAGCTGGTTTTTGTAGGGTTATGAGCCATAAGTGAATGGTTTCAAGCAATATTAAGTGTAACTGTAAAGAATCCAAAGTCGCCATGAGCAGTATTAAACGGTTAACTCCCATTGGATGGTTGCTTTTGTGTAAAGAGCGATTTTAGGTCAATTGAGTCATTATAGCACTAGTAACATTAGTCAAAAATAAATGAATCCATGAGCATGATGTTTCTTCTTAAATCTGTGGTTAAATAAAGCTTTTATATTTATTTCACTAGGATTTTAGCAAAGCAAGGCAGGTCAAGTTTATTTATATAGCACCTTTCATTCACTGTGGTTATTCAAGTGCTTTACAAATTAAACAATACAAAGGTAATGCTATAGTTTTGAAAATATATACAATAAAAACAATATTAAAGCCGCTCAGGTGGCGGAATGGTAAATCCCGCTAGCACACCAAATTTCGAATACATCGGATCGAATCTCAGCTCTGCCATCTGGCTGGGCTGGACGCCTACATGAACAACGAATGACTGTTGTTTACAGGGTGGGAAAAGCCGGACCAGGGTTTCTCATACCTGGTGCAATTACGACCTCTGCGGGCTGATCGATGGCGCCTGCGCAGATTTGAGGAATAATGCTGATCAGCGTGTGGCTCTCCGTGCACAAGGCTGATCCGCATCTGAACTCGCCTCGTGCAGGTAAAAAGATGCAGTCGGTACTGAGCACGTGTCGGAGGGGGCGTGTGTCAGTTGCGAAGCTCCTCAGTCAGCAGTGGAGGTATATTTGCTCCATATGTTTGGTACATCAAACACTGACGCTTAGCTCAAGCCTCTTTGAGGCCTTTTAGAAGATTGTTTTATGCTTTTTTATTTGAAAAACCAACCCCTCAGCTTAACTTTTGGGGAAAACGTTTGGAAATAGGATAATCCCACAGGGTCGGTCAGTTGTTTGTATGGCCACATGGGTCATGATTCTTCTGCACTGTAATTTGAAGGAAATATTTTTACACTTATCTGTTATTACAGTAAGGAAAGATTCATCTGTGAGTTCGAAAACAAATTCATCTTCAGAATATCACTGTAAGGACATCCAGGCCATTCTAAGCCTCATAAAGGAGGTTATATTAGAGTTCAACAGAAGATTAAGACCAACACCTACCAAGAATTCTGCTATTCTGATAGCTTGGTTTGCGAGGTAATCTAATCCATATAAAGACATCAGCTTTTGTCGAGAGGGAAGACCAGGAGGCCAGGAACGGGCCTCCTTCAGTGCTGTAACACTCAAGAAGGGTCACATGGGCATATTTCCAGTCAATAAGAGAGTGAAATGGATGGATAACAGTGCTGGCCCCCTTACTTAAACCCACTGCCCACCCTCTCTGTCCAGGCCTCAGTGCTGGGAAGTGAAGTCATGCACACTGTGTTTTATCAGGCCTCTGAGAGGTCAGCACTTCTCCTGTTCTCCGCCTCTCCCACCCTTGTTCTGTGAATGTTTACTTTACAGCCTCAATCTGTTGGTTGGCTTTCCTTTAGGTCAGTACTTTTATATACAGCCTAATAAATAGCTTAATTGGCCAAACATTTTGGGCCAGATTGTTAATATTTGTTGATATTTGTGGTATTAAATGAGCAGAAACATCTACAAATATTAATAATTACATTTAAAAAAGAAAGAAAATCTGTAGTAAGTATAAAATAAGCGAAAGTCTGAACACCCTAATCTCTTTCAGATATCAATGCTTGCAAGTGCTTTTTGAAACAACCTAGGCATTCCACTCTTTCTAACCCACTTGTTCTCACTTTTCTTAAAAAGGCTTGCATTCCTGAGAATTTCCTGGGCTGTTTAGGATCTCCCCACAGTTTTTATATCATTCAAGTCAGGTATTAGTAAGAGCCAGTCTAAAAGCTTCATCTTACACGCCTTAAATTAGTTTGTAGAAAAACAGGTCTAATGGAAAAATATAAGAATCCAAATGCATTTTTAGAGCACAGATCCAAATGGATTCTAATACAATTCAAATTATCATGTACATCTAGGTGGTATGAGCAACATGCATTGAATTAGCAGCTCTGCCATACAGCTACTGTTGGGCCCTTGAGCAAGGCCCTTAACCCTCTCTGCTCCAGGGGCGCCATACAATATGCGAAGAAGGAATTTTATTGTACTGTACATCTGTATATGTATAAATTAGGGCTGGCTCGATACCACTTTTTTATGTCTGATACCGATACTGCAAATTGAGTATCTGCCGATACCGATACCAATCCGATACCGTCATTTCTCAATAATACAATAATACATTTCTCAATGCACCATGGTTAAACTAGCTATCTAAATAACAATGCTCAGACTGTGAAACAGATATTCTAAAGGAATAAATACAGAACCTGCAACATCACACTTATACAAAACTGCTGTTTTTATTTTCACTTTTACACACAGAACATTTAGCAGCATTTTTGGTTACACTTACGTTCGAGCCGTTGTTCACGTGACACATCTCGCTCTACGGCGTGTCGTCCAAAGTGTCTACAGTTGGAAGATGTGGATGTCAATCGATGATGGACCAATTAGAATTGACGCAGAGTTTGGTTAAGATTTTCCGTTAGAGTTCTGTCACGTTTTTAGATTATTAAACCTTGATGGATTTTGAGGAGGACGTCTGTGGCTAAACGGGAAACTGTGTAGTTTGTTTTATTTCATAACACTAACGGATTAATCGTTGAGGATGTGAGAGATCTCCAAGCCGGGACAAGATAGGTTTTCTTTATCTCAGGTGAGCGATTTATCATTTATAAAGCCATTTTTATTGTGCTTAAACAGTGTTTTTAGATGTGGCAGTAGTAGATCATTTTTTAAAATGCTAAAAGTTTAAGTAGATCAGTGTGTTTTCATTTCTGAATGGCTGTTGCGGATGAGTTGTAGATCAGTGGCACATGTTAATGATGTCATCAAGATGCACCTTATTACGGCAGTTGCCGAGTGAGCCGGCAATCAACGGCACTCTGTTGAAACGTATCCTCGTGTGTTATTTGCTTTACACACAAACAATGGCCTTATTTACATTAAGCAACAGTATCGGATCAGATTACACGTTTTTTTTCCTTCCAATATCCGATCCAGTTATTCGGGCAAATATTGGACCGATTCCAATACGGATCGGATCGGATCGGTGCTAGCCCTAGTATAAATGACAAATAAAGGCATTCTATTCTACAAATTAGGGTTTAATGTTGTCTGTTAAGGTAACCAGGGTGGTTCAAAGCTGAGCTTTTTATCACGTGACGCCTCATACCAAGAATAAAACCACTGCTTATCCACAGTTGCCAAAAAATAACATCACCCACACATGCGATCACTAATCAGCAATGCACTAACACTGCCATCTTTCATAAAAGCTCACTGTCCTCATGATGGATGTTTACTTAAACACTGGATCTGACAGGAGCCTAAGATGAGCTAATTTGAGCCTTGCCAAGAAAAGCACTCTCACTCATCTGCAGGTGTCAACAACATCTGGCATTGCTACCTCTGGCAGGTGTGTACATGCACATAAGCCATGTGTAGAATGACAGGCTACAGTTCACAGCAACTCATCACACACCTGCTTTTACTACTGGTGCCCTGATGGACATGTTGATCAGTGATCACAACAGATCAAGTAGCCTGGTCTTTCTATGGCAAAGCTCATGCCAAATCTTGTACTTAACTAAAGGATACCCCATTTGCCCCTTTCTTTGTCCTTAATCTAAAAAAAAAGTATTGTGCTTAAGGCAAAGTGATGTCATTGGTGGGTTAAGTTGGCTACAAGAGCTTCCCTACATCTAGGACCCTGCTCTAATAACCAGGTGGAAGGTCTGGTAACGTCCAAAGCCATTCTTAGTAAGGGTTCTGTAATGGGTAGGTAGGCTATGAGCAATTCCCGTAGCCATAGGAGGTGCAAAACCATCAGTCATAGCTCTAACTGACATTGTAGTTCTACAACTCCTCACCCAAGTCACTTCCCAATTTTACTCCTTTTAGTTAGGGCAGAGTAACAGGCATTGGGACTGCAGTTGTGATGCAGTGTGTTGGTGGACCGAGTAGCTAACACACTGTTCATGTTCGCTGTTCCACCTACTGTTCTCTCATAAGCTTTCTCATAAGCCTACCCTTTTGTTACCGGGAGTCGATTCGAGTAGATTCGACTCCTCGAATCCCTGGCTCTCCTATTCATTGCTTCACTTTTTCTTCTGACTAGCAGGCTGTCAGATAGCTCAGCTCAGACTGTACGGCGAGCACTCTACAGGACTGTATCAAATCCTGCCTCAGGCTAGCGCAGTGATCCCGGCCAGCACAAGCAGCAATCTTGTTTTTTTGTATTGTTTTATTGGTTAAAAGTATTGCATCGCAATCTTGTATAAAAACAAACTAGAATATGAGGGCTGATAGAGCAGCTTTGGCAATGTTTAATCAAGGATTTAATACAATAATACAAAAAAACGCAAGATAGTAAGTGCTGTAACTAGTCCAAGAGTTTATTGTCACCTACACTGTTCAGCCGTAACATTAAAACCACCATTTTGTTTCTACACTCACTGCCCATTTTATCAGCTCCACTTCCCATACAAAAGCACTTTGTAGTTCTACAATTACTGACTGTAGTCCATCTGTTTCTCTACATACTGTTTTAGCCTGCTTTCACCCTGTTCTTCAATGATCAGGACCCTCACAGGACCACTACAGAGCAGGTATTATTTAGGTGATGGGTGTTGTGCTGGTATGAGTGAATCAGACACAGCAGCGCTGCTGGAGTTTTTAAATACCGTGTCCACTCACTGTCCGCTCTATTAGACAATCCTACCTAGTTGGTCCACCTTGTAGATGTAAAGTCAGAGACAATCGCTCATCTATTGCTGCTGTTTGACTTGGTCATCTTCTAGACCTTCATCAGTGGTCACAGAATGCTGCCCACAGGGTGCTGTTGGCTGGATAATTTTGGTTGGTGGACTATTCTCAGTCCAGCAGTGGACACTAACACACCACCACTATGTCAGTGTCACTGCAGGGCTGAGAATGATCCATTACCCAAATAATACCTACTCCGTAGTGGTCCTGGGAGAGTCCACTTTCAAAGCATGAAGAGAAACAGATGGACTACAGTCAGTAATTGTCGAACTACAAAGTGCTTCTATATGGTAAGTGGAGCTGATAAAATGGACAGTGAGTGTAGAAACAAGGTCGGTGTACATAGGCCACTTTACAGCATTAGTAGCCCCCCATGCTTAGACACAAAGACTCGAATACTCCCTAATACTTACTCCTAAAGAAAGATGTACGCTCCCACACACTTATTTAAGTTCACCAAGAGAAATCCCCTGAGTTGCATCAAAAACCAGGCCTCTTGCTAGTAAATAGCTCAAAGCATATGAAACTTTTATAAACGGCAGTTCTCACACAGGGCTTTGTTTGGTTTCTGAAGGTTTATTAATCTCTAAAAGAAAGACCATATTTTCACATGTTTAAACAGCTGATATCTTGGGGGAAATGAATCATTCGTTTAAGAGTCATAAAATGATCTTAAACTTTATGTTACCTGTTGCCAAAATACGAATTTTAACTTTGTAATGTTAGAGAAATGTAACAGATTTTATCTACTAAAAATCATCCCACGGTTTCCCTTTTACACAAGCTTTTACATTTTGGAACAAAGCTTACACTATATTGCCAAAAGTATTCGCTCGTCTGTCTTCACACGCTTATAAACTTGAGTGACATCCCATTCTTAATCCATAGGGTTTAATATGATGTCGGCCCACTCTTTGCAGCCATAACAGCTTTAACTCTTCTGGGAAGGCTTTCCACAAGGTTTAGGAGTGTGTTTATTCTTCCAGAAGCGCATCTGTGAGGTCAGACACTGATGTTGGACGAGAAGACCTGGCTCGCAGTCTCCGCTCTAATTCATCCCAAAGGTGTTCTAACGGGTTGAGGTCAGGACTCTGTGCAGGCCAGTCAAGTTCGTCAAACTCGTTCATCCATGTCTTTATGGACCTTGCTTTTGTGCACTGGTGCGCAGTCATGTTGGAACAGGAAGGGGCCATCCCCAAACTCTTCCCACAAAGTTGGGAGCATGAAATTGTCCAAAGTCTCTTGGTATGCTGAAGCATTAAGAGTTCCTTTCACTGGAACTAAGGGGCCGAGCCCAACTCCTGAAGAACAACCCCACACCATAATCCCCCCTCCACCAAACTTTACACTTGGCACAATGCAGTCAGACAAGTACCGTTCTCCTGGCAACCGCCAAACCCAGACTCGTCCATCGGATTGCCAGACGGAGAAGCGTGATTCGTCACTCCAGAGAACACGTCTCCACTGCTCTAGAGTCCAGTAGCGGCGTGTTTTACACCACTGCATCCGACGCTTTGCATTGCGCTTGGTGATGTAAGGCTTGGATACAGCTGCTCGCCCATGGAAACCCATTCCATGAAGCTCTCTACACACTGTTCTTGAGCTAATCTGAAGGCCACATGAAGTTTGGAGGTCTGTAGCGATTGACTCAGCATACGCTGACCCCGCTCTGTCATTTTACGTGGCTATCACTTTGTGGCTAAGTTGCTGTCATTTCCAATCGCTTCCACTTTGTTATAATACCACTGACAGTTGACTGTGGAATATTTAGTAGTGAGGAAATTTCACGACTGGACTTGTTGCACAGGTGGCATCCTATCACGGTACCACGCTGGAATTCACTGAGCTCCTAAGAGCGACCCATTCTTTCACAAATGTTTGTAGAATGTCTGCATGCCTAGGTGCTTGGTGTTTGCGTGTGTGTTTGTTTAATGTGTGTGTGATGGATGGCAGTTGTAACCTAGTGGTTAAGGTACTGGACTAGTAATCCAAAGGTTGCTGGTTCAAGCCCCAGCACTGCCAGGTTGCCACTGTTGGGCCCTTGAGCAAGGTCTTTAACCCTCAATTGCTTAGATAATATACTGTCACAGTACTGTAAGTCTCTCTGAATAAAGACGTCTGCTAAATGCCCAAAATGTAAAAGTAACTGGACTGACGACCTGTCCCGGTTGTTTCCTACCTTACGCCCAGTGAATCTCACCCACCATGACCCTGTATAGGATAAAACAGACAATGAATAAAAGTTGTGAATGCACAGTTAAGTGTTCAGCAGAGATTCAGGATACAACTTGCAGAAGGATATGATAGAGATGTTTTTTGACATCAGCGTACTCCGCTTCCTTGAGAACGTCTCACCAGTGACATATCAGTATTAGTTTAAAGTACAGCATGACGGATTGTTCCTGCCTCTCAGGAAGGGGTTGACTGATCCTGCTTCTGTCTGGTGCTTTTCTCTTTTTTTGTTCTGAACTATTTGTTACAAAGGGAGACGGGAATTTGGTTTTTATGATGTGTTGACAGAATGATCATCTCCCTGTCCTTTATGTGGTCTGAATTATATACAGTGGAATTTAAGGGCATCTTCCTGTTTACGACAGTGTATTTTTTAACTCTAGGATTACTTTATTTGGACTGATGCTGGTTTCTTATAAGGCTTTCATTACAATGCTAAATAATAATTGCATGCAATAATTTTTCTATGTTATTTACTGTATTAAAAAAAAACCTTTTTAGTTTTTCGAAGCATTTTTTTCACTCACTGAAGCTTCCCACCCACTGTGTCCATGATAGATACCAATCTAGGAAAGTGAGGGTTAGCACATTCTTTTTACAGCCCACATGAAGCCAACTAATCCCTTCTACCTGCTGCACGTGTTTCTTTAAATGAACACATGTATGCGCTCACACCGGGCAACAAAAATCTAATTTGAACCCTTAAAACTTAATGTGAGGTATTTTTGGTATAATATACTCAACCGCTTATCTTATCCAATCAGGGTCGTGTGGGGGGGGGGGGGGGGGGGGAGCCTTTCCCAGCTTTTACCTGGACGGGGTGCCAGTCCATCGCAGGGCAGACACAAATACATACACACACACACACATACACACACCCATTCACCTATAGGGCAATTCAGTGTCTCCAATTAACCTGACTGAATGTTTTCACAGACACAGGGAGAACATTCAAACTCTGCACAGAATGGAACCGGACCGCCCCGCCTGGGGATCGAACCCAGGACCTTCTTGCTGTGAGGCGACAGTGCTACACACTAAGCCACCATGCACAAATATACAGTGCACTTGAAAAAGTACCTTCACCATTGGTTCAAATCTAATTTAGGATGGTATTTGTGGGGGGCTGTGTTTCAATCCGCACACAAAATCCTACAGAGTGTGCTAAAAATTATAGCCTCACTATTGGTCGAAATCTAAATTGGGATGGTATTTGTGACAGCCTACAAAACTCACCGTATTAAGTCGTTAATGAAGCAAAAAATAACAGGTAAAGCGGAGGGCTGAGTTTCAATCCGCACACAAAATCCTATTTAGTGTGCTCAATATAGTTGCCTCACCATTGGTCGAAATCTAATTTAGGTAGTATTTAGGACACATTTAATGTTTTTTGGGGTTGGATTTATTGAGGTAATGGGTTTACCCTCAGATCCTGACGATACTTTATGCTGAGTTGGGTTTCAATGATCTTAATAAGTGTTGATTGGAAAGCTTGGGTGTTTTTCTAATTATACTGTGTGTGGTAACGTGATGTCATGAGTTGAAAATGTACACTGCTGCATCTTCACTTTGCAAGAGTGTGTATGAGAGAGAGTGTGTGTGTGTGTGTGTGTGTGTGTGTGTGTGTGTGTGTGTGTGTTTTATCTCTAAGTACGTGAGCTAATGTGTAGCCCAATAAATGGTGAGGCACAGCATGGTTTCCACGTGCCGTGTGCGGAAGACGGGGAGCAGGGCTGTAATTATATGGAGCCAGTCCTCTCAGGAGGTTGGCATGGCTTTGTGGAATGTGTTCCATTTCTTTCTTTCTCGACGTCTATCACCTACCACCACAAGGTTACGTTATATTTGGGTTATTTAAATATATATTTATATAAGAGTAGATAAATATAGTGGTGCATATATGATATAGTGATGCGTATATGCTATTTTGCATCATACAGAAGGTTTAGCTTGAATCCCTAGCTTGTAATTTTATATAATTAAATTATTAATTCCTTTATCTTATTCAGGGTTGTGGTGGGTCACAATTCATACACAAACACAATCTAGCAGGAGCAGCATTGTTGGCTTCAACCAAGGGGTGGGTAAACAGGTTTCCGTCAGAACCACCTTGGGGTAACCTAGTGGGTAGAGCTTTGGGCTATCAATCGCTAATTCTTATCACATTTTTGATATTTTGACTAAACTAGTTGTAATGTAGCATTAGCTTTATACTGTGTTAGCCACAATATATAGGTTAGCCAAACAACAGTGATGGACAACCAGGGACAGCCTGGTGGTAGCCTAGTGGTTAGAGCTTTGGGCTATCAATTGGAAGATTGTCCGTTCAAATCCAGGCTCTGCTTGGCAGCCACTGTTGGGATCTTATGAGGAAAAGCAATTCATTGTACTGTACACATGTATATGTATATACAGACATCCCAAGTTGCAAAAACTCATTTCAGGGAGGTACCCCCGGACCTGGACCCCGACCCCCCAAGCCCAAAAAAAAAATACTACATAGTGCACTAGATAGTGTGAAAGATAATAGATTTATGTTCCCTACATAGTGCACTAGATTGTATATTTGAAAAGAATTTCTGTTCCTTACTTAGTGCACTAGAAAGTATAACTAGATGATGATTTGTGTTCCTTACATAGTGCACTAGATAGTGTATTACATAATTAATTATGTTCCCTACATAGTGCACTAAATTGTATATCAGATCATGGATTTATGTTCCCTACATAGTGCACTAGACAGTGTATTAGATAACGCATTCATGTTCACTACATAGTGCACTAGAAAGTATAACTAGATGATGATTTGTGTTCCCATAGTGCACTAAATTGTATATCAGATAACGGATTTATGTTCCCTACATAGTGCACTAGACAGTATATTAGACAATTGATTTATATTCCCTACACAGTGCGCTAGATTGTATATCAGGGAAAAAGTCTGTGTCGCCTGCGTGCGCGTTTGTGTCGCTCTTGGCCGCTCATTCTAGATTCCAGGAGATTTTATCTGACTTGCGGGCATCAGGGAGTCGCTATGCATATGCGGGAGACTCCCGGAACTTCCGGGAGACTTGGGATGTCTGTATATATGACAAATGAAGGCGTTCTTCTTCAATTAAGGCTAAAATATCTGGCCTTCTTACCATTAGCCATAGCAGATTAGCTGCCTCTTTGTGGCTATAGTAGCCTTTGTTCTGTTCATTTGACTGACATGCCACTCCAGGACTTGAGTGATTAATGCTATATACACAATATGCTCGTTGGTCTTACTGCCATGACTAAAGCTGACTGTACGAGCGCAGTGCGTCCACGCGCCTTTCACCCAACATGCTAAACCCCCTGCATAAGCAGAACACACCTGGATCATGGCTCACCTCCTGCCTGTGCCTGTCAAAGCCCGTCTGTTCTCACACACTAAACAGATCGTACAAACTAGCATAACAAAACGCATGAATCACTTTTATCATTCCCACATCTGCCTCTCCGGACCTTACTTTCACCCTTTCACGCTCACTGTATCCTGGCACCATGAGTACATAATCAAATTATGACTTTGGCGTGACAATGACATCATCAAGGATGGAATCTTTCTTGGGATGTGTTTAGACGTTCAGGTTTCCATGGAAACTCTGATGTAATGGTTATGCAGGAAAGCGAGAGCGGTCGACAAGTAGCAAAATGAATGGAGTTTTGTTTTAACAGTGGTTTGTCATCGGCCGTCAGATGGACGAAAGCCAGCAGAGTTTAAGCCTCCCAGGGGAGAACGGAAGCATTTCTTATCACAACATTGCTTCATACCTAAAGAGAAGAAAATGGGACACATCACGTGATAAATATTTTACTTTATTTAAACAATGAGATCTATTGCTAGTTTGTATTTCTGGTTAAGGCTGAGGTTACATCTGAAGAATCTAAGAGAAAAATTTGGCTTGTTTTTAACGGCGCTGATATCATGGTTGACCACGCCCACAGATTTTCACATTCAAAAATTCTCAAACCAAAAGTAAATGTTTCAGAAATGTACTTACAATTTTATTCAGTTCTGTTAGATTTGGATCTCATTCCAATAGTTACCAGAACACAGTTTAGCTAAAACGCCCCATAATTCAATTATCTATTCTATACAAAGATTTCTCAAATATTACAGGGGGAGGCACGGTGGCTCGGTGGGTAGCACTGTCGCCTCACAGCGGGAACGTCCTGGGTGTGGAGTTTGTATGTTCACCCCGTTCTGTGTGGGTTTCCTCCGGGTGCTCTATATCCATCCACAGTCCAAAGACATGCAGTCCGGTTAACTAGAGATACAAAAATTACTCTGTGTGTGTGTATGTGTGCGTGTGTCTGTGTGTGTGTATGTGTGTAGGTGTCTCTGTGTGTGTCTGTTTGTGGGGAGGTTTGTCTGTGTGTAGGTGTGTATGTGTGTGTAGGTGTGTGTATGTGTGTGTGTAGGTGTGTCTGTGTGTGTGTCTGTATCTGTATCTGTATCTGTGTGTGTGTCTGTGTGTAGTTGTGTATATGTTTGTGTGTGAGAGAGTGTGTGTATGCGTGTCTGTGTGTAGGTGTCTATGAGTGTGCATGTGTGTCTGTGTGTGTCTGTGCCTGTGTGTCTCTGTGTGTATGAATGTGTAGGTGTGTAGGTGTGTCTGTGTATGTGTGTGTCTGTGTGTAGGTGTGTAGGTGTGTCTGTGTGTATGTCTGTGTGTGTGTGTAGGTGTGTATGCATGTGTGTCTGTGTGTATATGTGTGTGTCTGTGTCTATGTGTGTATGTGTTTGTATGTGTGGATGTGTATGCATGTGTGTCGGTGTGTGTGTGTCGGTGTGTAGGTGCGTATGCATGTGTGTCTATGTGTGTAGGTGTGTCTGTGTGTAGGTGTGTCTGTGTCTATGTGTGTGTCTGTATGTGTGGGTGTGTATGCATGTGTGTCTGTGTGTGTGTCTGTTTGTAGGTGTGTTTGTGTTTGTGCCTGTGTCTCTCTCTCTGTGTATATGTGCCTGTGTCTCTGTGTGTGCCCATGTCTGTGTGTGTGTGTGTAGTTGTGCATGTGTCTATGTGTGTATCTGTGTGTATGTGTGTTTCTGTGTATGTGTGTGTCAGTGTGTGTGTGTGTGTGTGTGTGTGTGTGTGTGTGTGTGTGTGTGTCATGCTCAACAATATGCAATGTGGGCAACGTTTCTTTTCCCAAATGCTGGTAGTTTTTGCTAAAATAAAGCTAAAGAGGATATTGGACACAGAAACCGAGATCCCGAACACTGATCTTCACGTTGCCAGATCCTATGACATCATTCAGTCTGTGAAATTTCTCAGGAAACTGTTATGACCTGTTTTTTTTTCTTGGTCACGTCCTAATTTCTTTAGTAGTTTTGTACAATGTTGAATTATTATCGCTCCAAACAATCTGATATATCTCACGCTTTGTTTATTTTAACCTTGTGGTCGTACTGGGGCAGCTGGGATCTGTTTCTCTTTGCTCCTGAACTGTCTTCTGTGGTATCTGATAAGATCTGAGGTAAGTGAGGGAGAGAACGCCTCACAGCTTTAGACACAATAACAAACCGCATCGGATGAGTGCAGCATTACGTAAGTGGAGATTTATCGGCCTGGATTTTCTCACTAATCTTCTGAGACGTTTACGGCGTGGGTTTGACATGAGGGCTTGCCGTCAGCACGGGATGCAGCCGTATACCATCAAGTCAAGTCAATTTTATTTGGATAGCGCTTTTAACAATAGACATTGTCTCAAAGCAACTTTACAGAATCCAGGACCAACAGACCAAAAACCACAGTTGAGCAAGCATGACAGTGGCAATAAAAACTCCCTAAAATTACAGGAAGAAACCTTGAGAGGAACCAGACTCAGCAGGGACCCCCATCCTCCTTGGTTACCGTAAATCCTGGAAGCTTTTACTTGTGAATAAAGTCTGCAATAACATTAAAACCACCTCCTCATTTCTACACTCACTGTCCATTTTATCAGCTCCACTTACCATATAGAAGCACTTTGTAGTTCTACAATTACTGACTGTAGTCCATCTGTTTCTCTGCATGCTTTGTTAGCCCCCTTTCATGCTGTTCTTCAATGGTCAGGACCCCCACAGGACCACTACAGAGCAGATATTATTTGGGTGGTGGATCATTCTAAGCACTGCAGTGACACTGACATGGTGGTGGTGTGTTAGTGAGTGTTGTGCTGGTATGAGTGGATAAGACACAGCAGCTCTGATGGAGTTTTTAAACACCTCACTGACACTGCTGAATTTAGAATAGTCCACCAACCAAATATATCCAGCAAACAGCGCCCTGTGGGTAGCCTCTTGTCACCACTGATGAAAATCTAGAAGATGATCAACTCAAACAGCAGCAATAGATGAGCGATCATCTCTGACTTTACATCTACAAGGTGGACCAACTAGGTAGGAGTGTCTAATAGAGTGGACAGTGAGTGGACACGGTATTTAAAAACTCCAGCAGCGCTGCTGTGTCTGATCCACTCATACCAGCACAACACACACTAACACACCACCACCATGTCAGTGTCACTGCAGTGCTGAGAATGATCCTTCACCTAAATAATACCTACTCTGTGGTGGTCCTGTGGGGGTCCTGACCATTGAAGAACAGCATGAAAGGGGGCTAACAAAGCATGCAGAGAAACAGATGGACTACAGTCAGTAATTGTAGAACTACAAAGTGCTTCTATATGGTAAGTGGAGCTGATAAAATGGACAGTGAGTGTAGAAACAAGGAGGTGGTTTTAATGTTATGGCTGATTGTGTAGGTTTTTCTTAAATCTGCGAGCAATGGGTGAGCGCTTGGCGAGCCGCTCGGATCGAATCGTTGAACAGTTCGCACATAGCGATCGAGAGCCTTTTTCCGAGCCCCTAGCGAAAGGCGAGTTGCCTCCGAGCTGCCGCATCTAGCGGCGACCTGTCGTGTAGTGTGAACTAGGCATTAGTATAATGTTACTATGACAACAACCACCAGTTTATAGTTGGCGTGTTTTTTTTTTATTGCTTTAAAATGATGACAGACGCAGGAAAATCATGTCATGTCCTGCAACATTCCATCTGTTTTTAATTCGCTGTATAGTTCCTGTGAACCCAGTATCCTTCATTTGCTCCAGTACTTGTCTGAACAACTCGTTATTGCTTGCTTTAGGGCCACCAGATCCTGCTAACTATTTTTAAGTCTTTTACAGTTCAAGCATAAAGTTTGTTGAATTTTTAAACTTCTGCTATGAAGAAAATGCACACGTGAAGAGCGTACTTGGATATAAACGGATACAGGTGTTTAAATGACTTTTATTATTCTATTTAATGCATTATTTAATGGATTACCCACCTAATCGGACAAGTTTATTCAGACTGAGATATACACTGATCAGCCTTGTTTCTACACTCACTGTCCATTTTATCAGCTCCACTTACCATATAGAAGTACTTTGTAGTTCTACAATTACTGACTGCAGTCCATCTGTTTCTCTGCATGCTTTGTTAGCCCCCTTTCATGCTGTTCTTCAATGGTCAGGACTCTCTCAGGACCACCACAGAGATGGTGGTGGTGTGTTACTGTGTGTTGTGCTGGTATGAGTGGATAAGACAGAGCAGCGTTGCTGGAGTTTTTAAACACCTCACTGTTACTGCTGCAAGCAAAAATATCCAGCCAACAGCGCCCCGTGGGCAGCCTCTTGTGACCACTGATGAAGGTCTAGAAGATGACCAAGTCAAACAGCAGCAATAAATGAGCGATCGTCTCTGACTTTACATCTACAAGGTGGACCAACTAGGTAGGAGTGTCTAATAGAGTGGACAGTGAGTGGACACGGTATTTAAAAACTCCACGCATACCATCACATCACACACTAACACACCACCACCATGTCAGTGTCACTGCAGTGCTGAGAATGATCCACCACCTAAATAATACCTGCTCTGTAGTGGTCCTGTGGGGGTCCTGATCATTAAAGACATCAGAGTAAAAGCAGGTTAAAAAAGTATGTAGAGAAACAGATGGACTACAGTCAGTAATTGTAGAACTACAAAGTGCTCCTATATGGTAAGTGGAGCTGATAAAATGGACATCGAGGGTAGAAACAAGGTGGTTTTAATGTTATGGCTGATCAGTGTACCTGGACGTGTTCTATTCCGATTGAGCTGTGCTGTAGAAATAGAGAGTGGCACAATTACACCGGAGAGAGGAGAAGAGGACAAGCCGGAGAGGAGGGAACAGGCAACAAAAACAAAAGGCAAAATTACTCCAGCAGCTCACACGGGGCCGGGATAGAAGACGACTCCAAATCCAATCTCCTCCCTCTGTCCCTCCCTCTCTGCTTCTGTTCCCTCCTCCAGCCTGAGGAGTGGGAGATTAACCTGACTGTGTGAGAGTTACACTTTTAAAACAGCACAGCAGGCTGAGCCTTTACTCACACCCAGCTAAGAAAGCAGGACGGGTGAGGCAAGAAGTCTGGGACACAATAGTACAGAACAGCTGTACAACTTACTAGGGTCAGCAGATTTATCTGGACTATCTATTACCAGAAGGCCCTGAATGGGACTTCATACAAGTTGGTGCTGATTCAGCAGGACTGGTGGATCTTAGTGGACCCATCTGGCATTTTTAACTACTCCAGTAAATTCTAACAGGCAGCTGAGTAAGAGTTTAAGAATTAAACAGCACAGGACTGTGGGAGATGGATGGCGGCGCAGCGATGGTACTGCAAGGCGAGGGTCCCCCTGAAGGTGAGACTGTGTGTGCCGCCTTGGCGCGCTACGAGGCCACCCTTCACAACGCGGTACGTGAGATCCACGTGGACGTCAGCGCCTTCAAGCTGGGCGTGGAGCGACGACTGGACGATGCGCTCAACGTGAGCGGGCCGCTCGGCCGAGCCATGGCCCAGCTGCAGCAAGAGAACCGGCAGCTACGCAGCCAACTGGAGGCCCTCACCCGGCAGGTAGAGATGCTCACCGGTACGGTGTGTGACAGGAGCGCTCTGCTAAGTACAGGACCGCCTTCGGCCCGCCCCCAGAGCAGCACGGCTCACTTGCCCGTCTCGCCCAGCAGTGCCGCCGCCCCGAGCGGGTCGGCCTCCAGCCCGACCGCAGCACGCTTCTCCAGCAGGGCGACTTTCTCTGTGAGCAGCAAGAACAATGTAAGTAGTAGTAAAAAGAGGGTTGGGGTGTAACTTAATGAGGTATTTTGTCTAAGGACAGATTTTTGGGACAGGGAAAGCCTACATTTAAAATGCATATAGGGAAAATATGTGAACAGTAGGTACATGACTGAGTTTTCTCCATATATAGTTCACAGATTTAGTTAGACCAGGTCTGGGGCAATAACTGATGCATCTCATTGTTTCACAACCATCACTGAATCACAAGCTGGCTGTAACTATACAAATATTTGAAGAGCAAAGTAAGTAAGCTGGATTTAATCAAAGCAGGACTGATGTCATTTTTCCAGCGTTTAGGGTTTACACTGATCAGCCATAACATTAAAACCACCTCATTGTTTCTACACTCACTGTCCATTTTATCAGCTTTTATCAACTTTTTTAGCCTGCTTTCACCCTGTTCTTCAATCTTCAGGACCACTACAGAGCAGGTATTATTTGGGTGGTGGATGATTCTCAGCACTGCAGTGACAATGACATGGTGGTGGTGTGTTAGTCTGTGTTGTGCTGGTATGAGTGGAGTTTTTAAACACCGTGTCCACTCACTGTCCACTCTATTAGATACTCCTACCTAGTTGGTCCACTTTGTAGATGTAAAGTCAGAGACTGTTATGTACAGTCATCTATTGCTTCTGTTTGACTTGGTCATCTCCTAGACCTTCATCAGTGGTCACAACAGGCTGTCCACGGGGTGATTTTGGCTGGATATTTTTGCTTGGTGGACTATTCTCAGTCCAGCAGTGACAGTGAAGTGTTTAAAAACTCCATCAGCATTGCTGTGTCTTATCCACTCATACCAGCACAACACACACTAACACAGTGTCACTGCAGTGCTGAGAATGATCCACCACCCAAATAATACCTACTCTGTAGTGGTCCTTGGAGAGTCCTGACCATTGAAGAACAGCATGAAAGGGGGCTAACAAAGCATGCAGAGAAACAGATGGACTACAGTCAGTAATAGAGTAATAGAGTCTAGAAACAAGGAGGTGGATTTTAATGTTGTGGCTGATCCGTGTAGTTATCCTGGTGTTTCCATTGACTTTGCAAGCGAGTATTAGCAGAACGATTATTTAAGATTAGCACTTCCTTCTACCATTATAGACCTGGAAAAGCACTTGGAGTGATCCCCTTCTTAACTGAGCTGAGTTGATCTTGCTGCTGCAGTCTATAACCCCCAAGTCAGACACTTAGTCACAGTCATTAGAGGATATATCTAAATACTCCTTAATAGTTACTACATCTTTAGTTACTGCACAAGGTTAGTCATGGGACCAGAGCCTATCCTAAAAAAAACTCTGGGTCTAAACTGAGAATACATTATGGACCAATTGCAAGTCAAAAATTCACCAATTCATTCACATTACACTTAGGGATAGTTAAGACTAGCCAGTCCGCCAACCAACATGGTCTTGGGAGGCAAACGGAAGCAAGATCACCTGGATCAAATCCATTTAGTAATATAATCCTAAGATTTTACCAGAAATGTATCACAAGCTGGCTGTAACTACACATATTTAAGGAGTAAATCAGGACTGATGTCCTTGTTCCAGCATTTTAGGGTTTAGTCACCATGGTGTTTCCACTGAGTTTGTAAGTGAATTCCCAGCAAGAGATTATTAGCAGAAAGACCATATAAGGTTAGCGTTTCTTGCTACCATTATAGAGCAGGAGAAACACTCCAGGTTCAGACACACTCCTTAATAGTTACTACATCTTCAGTTATTGCACAAGGTTAGTCATGGGACTAGAGCCTATCCCAAAACTCTGGGTATAAGTTGGGAATACATCATGGACCAATCGCAAGTCAAAAGTTCACCAATTCATTGACATTACACCTAGGGATAGTTAAGACTAGCCAGTCCAAGGGGTTGGGAGGCAGTGGGAAGAAGTATTACCTGGATTTAATCCATTTAGACATGGTTAGAACATACACTGATAAGCCATAACATTAAAACCACTTCCTTGTTTCTACACTCACTGTCCATTTTATCAGCTCCACTTACCATATAGAAGCACTTTGTAGTTCTACAATTACTGACTGTAGTCCATCTGTTTCTCTGCATACTTTTCTAGCCTGCTTTCACCCTGTTCTTTAATGGTCAGGACCCCCACAGGACCACCACAGAGCAGGTATTATTTAGGTGGTGGATCATTCTCAGCACTTCAGTGACACTGACATGGTGGTGGTGTGTTAGTGTGTGTTGTGCTGGTATGAGTTTTTAAACACCGTGTCCACTCACTGTCCACTCTATTAGACACTCCTATCTAGTTGGTCCACCTTGTAGATGTAAAGTCAGAGACGATCGCTCATCTATTGCTGCTGTTCGAGTTGGTCATCTTGTAGACCTTTATCAGTGGTCACAGGACGCTGCCCACGGGGCGCTGTTGGCTGGATATTTTTGGTTGGTGGACTATTCTCAATACAGCAGTGACAGTGAGGTGTTTAAAAACTCCATCAGCGCTGCTGTGTCTTATCCACTCATACCAGCACAACACACACTAACACACCACCACCATGTCAACGTCACTGCAGTGCTGAGAATGATCCACCACTTTGTGGTGATCCTGACCATCGAAGAACAGCATGAAAGGGGGCTAACAAAGTATGCAGAGAAACAGATGGACTACAGTCAGTAATTGTAGAGCTACAAAGTGCTTCTATATGTAAGTGGAGCTGATTAAATGGACAGTGAGTGTAGAAACAAGGAGGTGGTTTTAATGTTATGACTGATCGGTGTATACACAGTACTTTAGATTACTCAACAAAGATAGTCACCAGGAACTAAACAAAAGTCACCAGACTGTGCGGCAGACAGTCCCTACAAGTGGATGTGTGCAAGCCTGTCCTGGAGTAGTGGTCCATGGAGCTATTCAGATATCTAACCTACCTGACATCACACGCATCTCTTATGCTCACCTCTGACTCAATGTCTGGCGCCTCGGCTATCTCTGTTACCCATCCTGCCATGGCTACCGCCTTTTATCCTGCATTCGATCTTGATCTGTAGCCACTCTCTTTATTTAATCTGTTTCTTTATTGCGTAAATCTCTCACGCATACATCTTCTTATACATCACATGGTCTGTGATCACCATCCAGCCTTCTGCATCCACCCTGAGTCCCACTAAGCCTGATCTTTAGTTGGATGGTCCCAAAAAGCACCTCCTTGTTTCTACAGACATTGTCCACTTTGTAGTTCTACAATTACTGACTGTAGTCCATCTGTTTCTCTGCATGCTTTGTTAGCCCCCTTTCATGCTGTTCTTCAATGGTCAGGACTCTCCCAGGACCATCACAGAGCAGGTATTATTTGGGTGGTGGATCATTCTCAGCACTGCAGTGACACTGACATGGTGGTGGTGTGTTAGTGTGTGTTGTGCTGGTATAAGTGGATCAGGCACAGCAATGCAGATGGGGTTTTTAAACACCTCACTGTCACTGCTGGACTGAGAATAGTCCACCAATCAAAAATATCCAGCCAACAGCATCCTGTAGGTAGCTTCCTGTGACCACTGATGAAGGTCTAGAAGATGACCAACTCAAACAGCAGCGATAGATGAGCGATCGTCTCTGACTTTACATCTACAAGGTGGACCAACAAGGTAGAAGTGTCTAATAGAGTGGACAGTGAGTGGACACGGTATTTAAAAACTCCAGCAGGGGGTCCTGACCATTGAAGAACAGGGTGAAAGCAGGTTAAAAAGGTATGTAGAAAAACAGATGGACTACAGTCAGTAATTGTAGAACTACAAAGTGCTTCTATATGGTAAGTGAAGCTGATAAAATGGACAGACTCTCGGCTGGCCAGTACTTCTTCTGTGCCAGCCTTGTCAAACCTAGAACAGAAATATGGCCGTCCCTAAACCAATTCCAGAACGATTGAAGCATATAATTAATTTTATAGAGTTGATTTCACACACCTGGTAGCAGTGGACTCCAAACTAGTGTTTGGCACTACAGTGTCCAGTACTGCCTGTGCTGAAGAGCCCGATGCTCCTGTTGCCAATTACCGCAGCATTTCTGTGGTCTCAATAGGCCATTGTGTAAACATTCTGCCTCATTTGAGGTACACTGAAAGAGGAAGGATTACAAGAACACCCAGGACAGGGCTTCCCTGGCTTTTCTACTGAGCTTTGGTAAACACTTAGCAGGACTCTTTAGCACTTTATTCCTCTCTAGGTTGTGATTTGTTTGGGGGACATATAAACCCCTTTCCCCTGCTATTATGGTGCCCACAAGCCTTAAATGTGTCTTTAAAGGTATAGTTTCATTGTTAGCAATTTCTAGCAGTGTTTTGCAGAGTTCACAAGTCACAAAATACGAGTCCAAATCAAGACTAGAGTCCGACTCAAGGTACGAGTCAATATAATATACACAAAACATAAATTGGAAATGTAGCTAAGAAGTGAGATTCCAATCCAAAGGTAACGAAAATGTTCAAATTAAGTGAACTTCAAACTGTGTAGGGAGTAGTGAGCGACGCTTCATCACTACTCTGGAAGCTGGCTGTAACATTTACCCATTGCGTGCGTTGCGGGTTAAGACGGCCGCTAGGGACTCTTGTTGTTTACGAGTCATTTTTTTGCGAGTCATGAGTCGAGTCCGAGTCATTTGAAACGAGTCCGAGTCGAGTCTGAAGTCGCTGTGTGTGCGACTTACATACAAGCTCCTATTTAGATGGTTTCATGTCATTTCCAGTCAAATAGTTTTTTTTCCCCTCAGATTCATGTTTTGGTTATTTGTTGCAGTAATTATAATTAATGACAATCAATTAAATTAAAAGCAGCCATCCCAAACTCTTGGGACAGAGGTGTGTTTACCCTCTGTGGAATTGTTGTCCATTCTTGCTTGATATGAGACATCAGATGCTCAACATTCAGCTGATTCTCTTTTTCATGTCTCCATTTTCAATAGGAGACAAATCTGGACTGCAGGCAGGCCAGTCAAGCACGTGTACTCTGTCTCTACGAAGCCACACTTATGTAGCACGTACAAATTTTTTGTGTAATAGAGTTTCAGGTTGCATTTAATGACGCAGCGGTGGACTGCGTTGAGTGACTACGGTTTTCTGAAGTACTCCTGAGCCCAAGTGGCTATATTTATAACAGTAGCATGACGGTTTCTCAAAGCTCATTCAACAGTGGTTTCACCAATTTCTAGGTCCAGAGCTGCTGGATTTGGATGCTCAAACAGAACATAATTGCTGCCCTTGACTTAATACCCCTTGACGGGGGCGCTCGGGTGGCGCAGCGGTAAATTATGCTAGCCAAATATCTTAAGGATCCAGGGTCTGAATCTCCAGCAGTGCTACATACAGACATGATTGGTTATGTCTGAGGAGGAATGACCAAGGCCCCACGATGGACTGACATCCTGTTTAGGGTGTGATACAGCATTGTGCCCAGTGTTTACCACCCGGTGTGGTGGTAAAACAAGAATATAAAGTATTAAGTACCACACTGCAGCAGTGCACCACATAGAGGAGGGGGTATTCAGCTTTGCGGTCAACAGGATATCTTAGATCACTCTGTACTATAGCACTGTACATCTTCAGCACCTTGTTTGTTTGACAGCAAGTGTGTGTGTGTGTGTGTGTGTGTGTGTGTGTGTGTGTGTGACAGGGCTTGTTCAGGGTGCGTGAGCTAGTGGGGGAGGTGTAAATTAAGATAAGGAGTGCTTGGCTGATATCTGTGGAAACTCCATCAAAGGAGTCACTCTGTCTCAGTGACAAATCACAGACCCACAACGATATCAGAATAATCAGCAGTCATTAAAATGAAGAAACCGCATTTCCAGAAAAGTTGGGACGGTTGGTAAAACGCAATGAAAGGTTAACTTCATTGTACTTTGTTATAGAAACACATTTAGGATTCGATGCCTGTAACACACTCCAAAACAGTTGGGACAGAGGCGTGTTTACCCCGTGTTCCATCACGTTACCTATTATTTTTTAATGGTTTGGGAACTGAGGCCACTTATTTTTGTTCATTCTTGCTTGATACAAGACTTCGGCTGCTCAACAGTCTGTTCTTGGCATTGTCTGATTCTCCTCTTGATGCTGCACCATACATTTTCAATAGGAGACCAATCAGGACTGCAGGCAGGCCAGTCAAGCACACGCACTCTGTGTCTACTAAGCCACGCTATTGTAGCGCATACAGATTCAGGCTTGGCTTCGTCATGGACTTTCTGGGAGAAGATGTTGCCATGTGTCTGAGAACTTGAATCGTCTACTCATCCGACCACAGCACATGTTTCCACTGTCTTTCTGACCATGTGAGATGAGCTCAGGTCCAGAGAACTTGGAGGAATATATATGAATAATACTGTAAAATGTATAACTGGACTGCTGTCCATTTATAATACAGAAAGAAAATGTTTACTTAGGGAAACATGAAGCACTTGTTAGTGCGCTCTGGACTGAAGAGTCTGGTAAATGCTGTAAATTTACAAATAATTTGACTAAAGTAAAGGATTTTGGCTTAAATTTTCTCATTGTAGTGTAAATCTAACACGGTATATCAGCCAGGGAAACAATTCATACTGTAACAATACTGTTATGGGGATGCTTTTCTAGGCAGGACTGATAAATAATGCACAGTATAAAGAGCTTAGATAAAAAAAACTGCTCCATGTAGAGTTTTAAAACTAAATAGTCTGTATTCATGCTAAAAAGCTGGATTTCTGTATTATCCCAGTCCGAATCAAAGCGCTCAGACGTTTATTTCATTCAACCAGAACTGATAGCATCTTTCCTTGATTGAAAAGCCAGGGTAAACGTAATGTTTGTGTGATGTAAGTATGGATTGCGGGAGATTATTAGATGACAAATTACTAGCGGCCAGGCCGTCATCAGCACCAAGCTTGTTTTTCCCATCTATCTACAATCATAACTATACTGAATACTGAGTCTTATCAATATGTCTTTGCCTGTAAATACACTGACATATTATTATGTCATAAACCTTGGATAAATGGTTTAACTGGGTTTACAGACTGCATGTGTGTTTATGTTGGTGTTTACCGGGATAATGTGCGTTTTAACTGCCCCCACTTCGATGTGCCAGCACATCTGGGTTTATGACTGCATCGCTGTTAAATACGTCCAAGCTATTCGTAATCCTGGGCATCGGTTACATAGAGTCCTAAAAATTCCTCTTGATCTTCATCACTCAGATCTGCATTTGGCATGATGTTTAGATTTTTCTACACTTGTGTTCAGCCTAGGATTTTAAAATTATGCGTGCAAAGAGGTGATCTCACTTCATGCGAGCATTAATAAATGCTGATATGCCTGCAAGGTCTTGAAATCGTAAATAATATCTGTCAGATTTGATAGGCAAAGGTTCAACCGTGTTATTTTCTAAATTTTCTTCCCTTGTTCTTGTTCTTTTCTGCTGGTGTGTGTGTGATATGCATGACATTTTAAACCCAGCTACAGAGGGACCGGGACCGGTGCCAGGGCTCGCACAATGGAACTGAGTATATAATCTCCTCTGGTTTGGCCTGGCTCTCTATGTCCAGCGCAGGCTTCTGTCCAGTTGGAGACTGTATGGTAGCTAATAATACACACGGTTGAAGAACAGTATGTGTGTATGTGAGAGAAAGAGAGTAAGGTTGGGAAGGAGAGACCTGCTCGGTGAGGGGCTAAAGAAAGGCATTTGGCCGCTCCCATGCTGCCCCTGGCTATCCTAATTACTTCCAGGCAATGCCATGTATTCTCATTTCCATGGTTACAGGTTAATAATTCTCTGTTTATGGGTGACCTCACTGCCCTGCAGAACTATTGTCCTTGCCCACCATAAAGGTGTGCAAGAGAGTGTGTGTGTATACTTACACAGAGACCTATAGCCTGGCTAGTTTAAGCTTTCTAAACTGTCTTGGGTTATAACACTTCCTTTAGCCACTGCCCTTGCTTAATATATTCCATGTTTACTGTCAGGGCCAGAGGGCAAGGCTTGGTCAAAATCTTCTACAGCTGGTGGTCTGAAACACTAAACCAGGTTCTAAAAAACTGTGGGTGCCTACTGCAGAGCCGTCATGGAAAGACACCCTGACCTTCTCCGCCCTTCCCTTGCCTTAGGCTCTGTGACTGACCCTTGGCTCGCCCATTATTTACATTCATGCAGATGGGACTGAGAAGACACTCAGTCTTCACACTTACACCTATCAGCCTTACAACATTAGCTCCACTTACCATATAGAAGCCTTTTATAGTTCAACAATTACTGACTGTAGTACATCTGTTTCTATACATGCTCTGTTCTTCAATGCTCAGGACCTCCACAGGACCACTACAGAGCAGGTATTATTTGGGTGGTGGATCATTCTAAGCACTGCAGTGACACTGACATGGTGGTGGTGTGTTAGTGTGTGTTGTGCTGGTATGAGTGGATCAGACACAGCAGCGCTGCTGGAGTTTTTAAACACCTCACTGTCACTGCTGGACTGAAAATAGTCCACCAACCAAAAAAATCCAGCCAACGGCACCCCATGGGCAGCGTCCTGTGACCACTGATGAAGGTCTAGAAGATGACCAACTCAAACAGCAGCAATAGATGAGCGATCGTCTCTGACTTTACATCTACAAGGTGGACCAACTAGGTAGGAGTGTCTAATAGAGTGGACAGTGAGTGGACACGGTATTTAAAAACTCCAGCAGCGCTGCTGTGTCTGATCCACTCATACCAGCACAACACACACAAGGACACCAACCCAATGTCATTGTCATTGCAGTGCTGAGAATGATCCACCACCTAAATAATACCTGCTCTGTGATGGTCCTGTGGGGGTCCTGACCATTGAAGAACAGGGTGAAAGCAGGTTACAAAAGTATGTAGAGAAACAGATGGACTACAGTCAGTAATTGTAGAACTACAAAGTGCTCCTATATGATAAGTGGAGCTGATAAAATGGACAGTGAGTCTAGAAACAAGGAGGTGGTTTTAATGTTATGGCTGATCAGTGTATGTTGCAGTCATTGCCTACCTTAGTTGAAATCCCAGTGCCCTCACTGCCGGGTCACATACTCTTAATTTTAAGAGGGTCCTAATGGCATGTTTATATGCTCTTTTAAGGCAGGAATCTTGGCAAGACTACGGTTTCATATGTGTACTCTAATTTTCTCACCATTTTTGCAGACGGAATCAGCTTAAGTTTTTACTTGGACACAAATACAACTGGCAACAGCTGAAAGTTCAAAGAAGCAGGTCTCCTTCTAGCTTCCTGGTGTCTTCGAATAGCTTTTCTTTCTCTTGCGGGGAAAGAAATTGCAGTCTTGCAGTCGGTGCCCTTTGAAGAACAGCTGTTTGAGCCTCTTTTCCCACATGGACTCAAGTTCCAGGGGGAAATTACACAGCAAAGACCCTCGCAGGCCCCTGCCATAAGAGCATGCGATTGCTGCCTGTCTCTGGGTGATGCTTTATGAGGCCTAAATCCCGCTGACTTTTTGCTCAGAGCAACGACACAGTGTAGTTTTACCTAATGGAATTAAATTAACAATGCAGTTCGGCTGAATCGTTCCACAGATTCTACAAGCTGTGCCTTTTTGTTTTATGCTTATACTTATATTTAATCCACTCCATATAAGGTCATATTTCACAAGCTAGCGCAATATACAGTAAATGCCGATGGAGATGTACTGTAGTTCTCCAGTCAGCCTAAAATTATGCTTTTCATGAATTGTATTATGAATTCTTCATGTTTATTTGGGAATTGAAATGTGACTTCGATTGAGGATTAAGAATTCCTAACTGTTATCCCCCATACTTGAGTACAGTAGTACCTTTTAAGTCGATGTCCCCTAAACTCGAAATCTTTGAAACTTGGTGCCCATCAGGGAGAAATTTGTACCCTTGTCCTCACTGTTTCACTTTTAAACTTGTGTTATAGCTCGGGGTTCTGATAAAAAAATTTTTTTTTTATAAAAAAAATATAAAAATAAAGCTTAACGTGGATTAATGTACTAAAAGAACAACACAGGAACACTAAACTTAACTTAATTATTACTGTTCATAAGTTCTCTCCACTAATGAAATTCCTCGCTCGTCGGAATTTACCTGTTTTTGAATTATATTTCAGTGTTTTTATAGTATACTTGTGGTATTTTCAGTGTTTAAGTGTCAAAAACAACTCCGTTATTTTATATATGCAGTTCCACGGGACCATGGAATGTATTAACAGGTTTCCCATACATCCTTATGGGGAAAAAATAACTTGAAACTCAACACCTTTAAAACTCGACACCAGTCCCAGAACCAACTGACGTTGAGTTTCAGGGTACCACTGTACTTGAATGTAAGAGGAAGATGGCTTAGACTCGACATTAGCAATATGAGGCTGTTTCTATTGATTTACTACGAAGACTGTTGATATCCTGCAAAAGACAATGATGACAGCACCACACTGACAGGAGAAACTAAACTGGTGCCAAACTGCTTGTGTCATGTATATAACATGTACAAGACATTTACTGGGATCATTTTGGGATTGGAATTAAGGTTGGAACACAAAAACAAGCTTAACTACAGCTCTGCATACTTTGCAAAGTGAACATACTTACATTTTAGTAACACATTCTGAAACAGCTGTGTGTAGAATCAGTGGGTATGAATGTACCCATTACAGCTGTTGATTTGAGACTCAATTTGAGGAATATGAATACAATTTGTAATAGAATAAGCACTGTAGCTTATTTACAAACTTATTTACAAGTTTGTGCCAATTAGCATGTCAGTAACAAGCAAAAATTACAATCAGGTTCACAATTCCTACAGTTCGCCCCCATTGGCCCACTGTGTTCCATACTTAGTGTTCCATTCTGCTACACCAAAGTCTTGCAAAGCTCAAATATCCCTCATATAAACCTCTATCCATGATAAAAGCATCCCCCAGGTCTTTCATCAAAACTGGTATTTAGCTTACAAGCATTTTTAGAAGCTTTGTAGACAGCACAGGTAGACAGCTCAGACGGTTTCTTGCCCGCTTCGGTACAGCGTACAGTATTGGTGGACAGGCCTGTCTTGTTATGTTAAGCTGTGCAGCTGCTGCAAGAACATGTTCTGCGTGATCATCCACACGATCCTTTAGTTCATGCTTTAACAATTTCAGGCAGTCAGCCAGCTAGCTTGGAAAAATTCTCCTTTAAGAAGGGTTTGATTACATGACGCAATCCTCACAGAACGTACTTGACAGCCTTTCTCTAGAGGCAACACATTGTTTCACTATGCACGCCTCATTCGTCTTGTTTGACGGTGTTGTACTCTGAAGCACGCCTATACTGTCTTCTTCTTTCAGCAACATTTTAAACGTATCCTAATGTATGGTGTTTTTTTATGTCTCACTTTATCATTTTCTTTTGCTTCCTAGCGCTGTTATGACACCATTTAGAGATAGATTATTGCTCCTGGGGAAAGAAAACACTAGTAAGTTGGGCAGTTGTAGTCTAGTTGTGGCCTAGTGGTTAAGGTACTGGACTAGTAATCCAAAGGTCGCTGGTTCAAGCCCCACCAATGCCAGGTTGCCACTGTTGGGCCCTTGAGCATGGTCCTTAACCCTCAATTGCTTAGACAGTATACTGTCCAGTACTGTAAGTCGCTTTGGATAAAAGCGTCTGCTAAATTAGGGCTAGTAATGAGGTGAAAAAACTAAATAATTATGTGAATCCAAACAGGTGATTGTAATCATGGTTTGGTACAAAAGCAGCATTCAGGAAAGGAAAAATGAGACAACGACGACCTCGTACTGTTGTACATCTTAAGACGTGTTTGCAGGAAGAATGGGACAAAATAAAAGCTGAAACACTAAATTGCTTGATATCCTTGGTGCCAAAACGTCTTTTAAGTGTGGTGAAAAGGAATGGCAACATTTACAAGTGATAAATGCTTTACTGTCCCAACATTTTTTGGAAAGTGTTGCAGGCCTGAAATGCAGGAATGGAGGTTCATCCTGTCTGCAGTGAAATAAAAGTCAAAGTAAAAGGTTTTTCCACACTATATTGCTAGACAAGCTGGAACCATTGTTGGGTTTCTATCTAGCTAGTCTTAGAGACCTTAGAGAAGAGTTCAGTGAGAACATGTGTCAGCTGCACCCCCTCTGAGAGCTACATGACTTACTATTTCCACCTTAAAAGTTTCCAACGAGGGCCACAAGTGAGGAGATATGTGTTCCACCAGAGAATCAGAATCAGATCTTCCTGACCTCCCTGACTAAATGGTGAATTTTATGTACCACCATATCACAGCTGCTCAAGCACTTCGTGTTTCTCCAAAACATTTACCCTTTTAGATTCCTTCAGACTGATGTCACTTCTTTTACACCTCGCAGGCTTAATTACATGTCACATATTTTCTTAGGAATTCACTCGGCGTATCGTATGATTGTGCGTTGGGAAATATAAAGCTTTATTTACGTTATTTTCAGTTTGCTTGATTGCACGTTGGGTTTTTACACTCCTGTAGGTGTTCGTGCATGTTGGTGCCTGTGGGGACACACAAGTTAAAAGGGTGATAGTAAAAGAGCAACATGTTTCCAGAAAAGCTCAAGCAGGTTTCCCTGTTTCCTGTGAGTATAAAGGAAGGTGGTCAGGGAGGTTGTCTAGGGTTGATTAAAAAATGGCATCAATTTCGATTCCAATAGTTCAACACAACCATTTTTTCAGCTGCATGTCCTTGACAATGAACTCAATGAACTTTTGGTCCACGTCCAAATAAACCACAGACGTTCCCGCTATTCAAGAAGCTCTCGCAATTACTGGCTGTGGTTTAGGATGTTTTAGTCACTAAGTCATTTATTACAAACAACTGTCAGATTAGCGAACGCTTGCTTATAAACGTGTCTGGCAAACATAAGCAAACTGTATTTCCTGTTTTTTGCATGGCTGTTCTATAATTTATGTGAGTGATATTTAACATTATATTCTGATTGCCTTTTTTGTCTATTGTGTGACTCAACACCACATTCAGTACATTGGTGTTACAGCAAGAAGAACTGTAGTAACACCACACACAGTAACACCAAAGTCAACAGAATTTTCAGTCAACAGAAGTTACACCACTGACATGAATCAAAAATTTCAACTAAGTTACACCACTGACATAAAACAAATTTTCAACTAAGTTACACCACTAACATAAAACAAATTTTCAACTAAGTTACACCACTGACATGAATAAAAAATGTCAACTAAGTTACACCACTGACATGAATAAAAAATTTCAACTAAGTTACACCACTGACATAAAACACAATTTTAACTAAGTTACACCACTGACATAAAACAAATTTTTAACTAAGTTACACCACTGACATAAAACAACATTTCAACTAAGTTACACTACTGACAAAAGAAAATTTCAACTGTTACACCACTGACATAAAACAACATTTTCACTGTTACAACACTGACATAAAGCAAAACTTTAACTGTTACAATACTGGCAATAAAATCCACACCACAGACATAAAACAAAGTTTTAAATAAGTTACACCACTGACATAAAAAACAAAATTGCAACAAAGTTACACTTCTGTTATAAAATAACATTTTAACTGCATTACACCTTTGACATTTTCACTGTTACAACACTGACATATTTTTTTACTGTTAATACACTGACAACACAAAATGTTTACTGTTACACTACAATTTTTATTAAGTTTTATTAAGTTACACCACTGACATAAAACAAAATTTCAACTACATTACACCACTGACATAAAACAAAAAAATTAAGAAAGTTACACCAGTAACATAATACATTATTTTAACTAAGTTACACTACTGACATAAAATGAAATTTCAGCTAAGTTACACCACTGACATAAGACAACATTTTAAATATGTTACACCACTGACATAAATTGAAATTTATCTGTTATACCACTGACGTAAAACAAGATTTAAATTAAGTGCCACCACTGACATGAAACAAAATTCTAACAGTTACACCAGACATAAATTGAATTTTAATTAAATTACACTACTGACACAAAACAAACTTTTAACTAAGTTACACTACTGACATAAAACTAAATGTTCTCTAAGTTACATAATTGATATAAAACTAAATTTTAACTGTTAGACCACTGACATAAAATATAATTTTAACTAAGGTACACCAATAACAACAAGAAAACAAAGTGTAACGTGTCAAATCTTTGCACTTTTATTTACTTATAAAGGGATGCCTGTCAGGTAACAACAAAGACATAATCTTTAGACAAATTGTTTAAGGTTTTTTTTTTATTTGTTTTTTTAGACACAGTGGGTAAATCTTGAACTCACTACTGACAATCTTCTACAAACTTGTGCAGTATCAATTTAACAATGTAAAATCAGCCCCAAAGTTTTGGTTTTCCGTCATGATTTAGATTGTCTGGAATTGGACGATAGATCATTTTTAGCACTGTTCAGTCTTTTGATCCCATTGCCTTCAGATAGGACGTGATGGCGTAAGCCAGTCTGTATTAGTGGTTCAGATAGGAAACACATAAATCTGTCTGTCAGAATAAACTGATTAGATTACATCACTTAACTATCTAGGCTTTAAAATGCTGGGGGAGATAAGATCCACATTGTTCTAGAGAAAACTGGAGGAATGTAACGTTCTTTGATCCCACTGATTGGGCTTTATTAGGTAATTTAATCAGTCACATGGTACTTCTTAGTTAAACACATTTAAAATGCATTTGTGATGGGTTGTAAACATAATTCACCTCATAGAGCCTCACATTGAAGATCATAAAGTGTCTGCTGGTTCTGTCACCACAGTAAACAGACTTGTTTTCATGACCGGATGGCTTCACTCCAAACAGTGTGTATCAATACCAGACTGGTATTCTCAAAGTGCTGCCAGGGAGCTACTCTTCACAGACACTGTCAGCTGTATGGGCTTTGACACAGCAGCATGAGATAACCCAAGGGAGATAGAGCCAGTATTTACCAACCCAAGTGACCTAGGATAAAAATAACCTGGCAAACAAAACGGAGTCAAGGAAACAAAACAATTAAACCAATAAACAAGCCTTATTACACTTAACGACCATGTTTTATTGGTATTATGTACAGTTATTTAACAGTCATTTAACGGTCAGTGTGTGTCTTTTAGAGCATTGAACGTGAAGACCCTATTGAGGTGGATCCAGCTCCAGCCACATCTGGACTAGAAAATGGACATATATCCTCAACAGGTAATATTCCATAGATTAAAATTAGCTTCATGCTATAGACAATATTTAAAATGAAGGCTGTAACTTTGAATTATACATTGGTGGGTGGGTGGTTTGAAGTCAACATATTGTGGACCATGCCTACCCTCAATATACACTGATCAGCCATAACATTAAAACCACCTCCCTGTTTCTACACTCACTGTCCATTTATCAGCTCCACTTACCACATAGAAGCACTTTGTAGTTCTACAATTACTGACTGTAGTCCATCTGTTTCTTTGCATGCTTTGTTAGCCTTCTTTCATGCTGTTCTTCAATGGTCAGGACCCCCACAGGACCACTACAGAGCAGGTATTATTTGGGTGGTGGATGATTCTCAGCACTGCAGTGACACTGACATGGTGGTGGTGTGTTAGTGTGTGTTGTGCTGGTATGAGTGGAGTTTTTAAACACCTCACTGTCACTGCTGGACTGAGAAAAGTCCACCAACCAAAAATATCCAGCCAACATTACCCCCTAGGCAGCGTCCCGTGACCACTGATGAAGGTCTAGAAGATGACCAACTCAAACAGCAGCAATAGATGAGCGATCGTCTACAAGGTGGACCAACTAGGTAGAAGTGTCTAATAGAGTGGACAGTGAGTGGACACAGCGCTGCTGTGTCTGATCCACACATACCAACACAACACACACTAACACACCACCACCATGTCAGTGTCACTGCAGTGCTGAGAATGATCCACCACCTAAATAATACCTGCTCTGTGGTGGTCCTGATCATAGAAGAACAGGGTGAAAGCCGGAACAGATGGACTACAGTCAGTAATTGTAGAACTACAAAGTGCTTCTACATGGTAAGTGGAGCTGATAAAATGGACAGTGTAGAAACAAGGAGGTGGTTTTAATGTTATGGCTGATCAGTGTATATCATGAATATGGCCTTGCTTAAAATATAACAACATTTATGGTCATCCTGATTTTGTTTTATCAGAAATCTCACATATGCCTGCAAGAAACTGCTCTCCACCGACCGCCGTGTCTCAACAAAACTCATCCCCAGTATGCATGGCGATGCCACATCTCCCAATCACAGCGACCACCAAGGTAGCAGAATCATCAACCCTGAAGGGTCCTGAGTCACCAGGCAGCCCAATGCAGGCAATGCCAACTGGAACAGATACCCAACCGGACAGCCAACCGGCCACCAACAACGATGGACGACAGCTTGAATCGCCAGTTCATGCAGGTACACAGCTTAAGTTAATTGCCTCTGAGGTCTGATAATGTTAGATTTAATGATACATTTATGCTAATCTGACCATTTCTTCTGTAGTATCTTCAGTAAAAACATGGACCCCAAGTCCTTCGAGGACGATCGGCTCTACGTGGCTCAATGGTAAGGGAACGGTCTTCTAGGTCTTGCCTTGCAATTTGACGCTATGTATAGACAACTGATGGGTTGCTCACCATCTTATGCAGTGGTAACCTAGCTGTTAAGGTAGTAGACTAGTAATCAAAAGGTCACTGGTTTAAGCCTCACCACTGCCAGATTGTCACTGTTGGTCCCTTGAGCAAGGCCCTTAACCCTTATTTGCTTAGACAGTATAATGTCACAGTACTTTGAATAAAAGTGTCCACTAAATGCCATAAATATAGATGTAATGCAGTTAAAATGAAAAGAGACCACCAGTATTGACCCAATATTTTAAAATGTGACTTTTCCCAGTTTGGAAGTGACATAACTGTGTTAGTTATCAGGCACAGGAGCATTGCTGGGTCTGGCCAATAGCAAATTAGTGTACATATTAGATAGGTGTACCTAATGATACTTCAGTCTTTGATCTTGCACATCGTAGGTACACAATTGCGCACAATTATGCACATTTAACTTAAAAATGGAAAGACTTCACTGCTGTTGACCCAGATTTTTGGAGTTGTGGACTCTCTATATATATACACACAAGAAATCTTTGAAAAGTTTCCGCACTGTTATATTTTCATTGGAAACGGTGAGGGCGGGAGGAGTAGTAACTGGTCGTGTCTGAGAGACTGAGAGAGAGACTATAGTCTGGATTTAGCGCCATCTGATTTCCACCTTTTTTGACCTCTCAAAGAAGCTTTAGGGGGAAGAAGATTTTCATGTGATGATGATGTGAAAGCAGTGGTGCATCAGTGGCTACATGCTTAACCACAACATTTTTTGCTGATGGCATTAGAAAGTTGGTACGACGCTGGGAAAAATGCATCGTAAGGTGACTGTGTAGAAAAGTGATATCATTTGTTTTTGAAATTCTAAATATATAGAGTTTTTAAAAGTGCGGAAACTTTTTGAAGAACCCTCAAATATATATATAGGCAAATGGTATTTGGGAGTGTAGGGAGTGTAGGTATTAGGAAGGTGTAACAAATACTCTTGCATGTAAGCCATTAAGTAGAGTTAAAAAAAGTTCAAGCGGCTCATCAGCGCTGGGCGCCCCCTAGAAGACACAGCTGGCAGTGCATGCACTAGTCTGCTGGGTGGGAAAAGACAGGACTGAAAAGGGTGTGGGGTCTTCGGCACTGTATAAGGATCCTGGTTAGTAGCCCGAGGCGCGAATCCACTGGTGTATATATATTTATATACACCAACTAGGCATAGCATTATGACCACAGACAGGTGAAGTGAATAACACTGATTATCTCTTCATCACAGCACCTGTGTTGATGTGTTAGAAGCAGGAAAAATGGGTGAGCGTAAGGATCTGAGCGAGTTTCACAAGGGCCAAATTGTGATGGTAAGACGACTGGGTCAGAGCATCTCCAAAACTACAGCTCTTGTGGGCTGTTCCTGGTCTGCAGTGGTCAGTATCTATCAAAAGTGGTCCAAGGAAAGAACAGTGGTAAACCGGCGACAGGGTCATGGGCGGCCAAGGCTCACTGATGCCTGTGTGGAGCGAAGGCTGGCCCGTGTGGTCCGATCCAACAGACGAGCTACTGTAGCTCAAATTGCTGAAGAAGTTAATGCTGGTTCTGATAGAAAGGTGTCAGAATACACAGTGCATCACAGTTTGTTGCATATAGGGCAGCTAAAGGGGGGCCAACACAATATTAGGAAGGTGGTCATAATGTTATGCTGGCTACACCAAATTGGGAGAAAATGCATAAAAAATATAGTAAAAAAAAAAACTAAAGACTAAGCTTGGTGATTTCTGTTTTAAGGACAAGAATAGGAACATGAGCATTGTAGGTTATGCATGATAGAAAAATAAAGCATATAATATGTGTATTGTGCTATACAGAAAAATTGGCGTCTTCGGCACCATCCAAGACTGTAATGTATTCTGGGCTCAACCAACACAGCAGAGACAGGTTGGTCAAATTAAATATTCAGTACAGTCACATGTGACATTCATTTTCAGAAAATGAAACAAATATGTTACCCCCTAAAGAACTGAGGCATGAAATTGTAATTTTGTGTGTATCAGAAATGTTGAGACTGTGGGAGAGCTGTCCCTCGACAAGGGAATAGAGCGCAGACGGGAGCTTGTGAGGTCACAAACTCTCCCTCGCAGCATTGGAGCCCAGGCACGCAAGTCCATTTTCGAGCGACTGGAATCTGAGCATAGCAGGTAGACGAATTTCCAATATCCTTATCTGATGCCCATACTTATGCCGGTATATATATACTTCAGTGTTGCGTCTTTTTTGTTCCAGTCAGCCAAAACCTGTGGACTCCAAACCCAAGCTGAAGCGCTCTCAGAGCTTCGGTGTGTCCAGTGCGAGCAGCATAAAGCAGATTCTTCTAGAATGGTGTCGCTCCAAAACTATTGGGTACCAGGTAAAGCCATCTTAGCTCCAATCTGGAAGGTTAAGACCTACAGACATAAATAACTAGCATGTGTTTCCGGCACCTAAAGTTTTCAGTTGAAACTCAGAACCTGGGGCATTACCAGGCTAGCTTAATTGATCCTTTCCTGGTTTTGCGTCATTATGTAATTTACAAGATTGCGTAATTTACACAATTGCCGAGTGTCCCAATAAACACCCAGTGATGAAAAACAAGTCAAACACACAGACGAAGCTTTGTGTCCAGATGAACTGATTCAACCTTGTGGGACTGTGTACCTGGATCACTTAATATGCATCAAGAAGTTAAACACAATTCCAAAAAAATTTGGGACATTTATAAAAATGTGAATACAAACTGGGAGGGATTATTTACAGGGATTTTCTTTTCTTCAGTTCATGTGGTTAAATTCATTACAAAAACATTATTTTTGTGGTAAAATATGCTAGCACACCAGAGCTGGGATTTTGAATACATCCGGCTGGGCTGGGCGGCTACATGAACAACGTTTGGCTGTTGTTCATTCAAGGAGGGAGTCGGATAGGGACCTCATAACTGATGCAGTTACGACCTCTGCTGGCTGATTGATGGGGTCTGCACAGAGTCGAGGAATAATGCTGATCAGGGTGTGGCTCTCCGTACACAAAGCTGATCCACATATGAACTCACCTTGTGCAGGTGAAAAGATGCAGTTGGCTACTGCTCACGTGTCGGAGGGGGCATGTGTCAGTTCACTCTCCTTAATTGAGGCGGGGGTCAGCACCAGTAGAGAGGAAGCATAACACAATTACAATGCAAATAGATTCTGTGAATCTTTTAATAATATCATGGAGTGTAGAGGGTGAAACAACAAAAGATCCTGCAGTTGTGCATTGAACCATTGTTGTAAGCTCCATTTAAGTAGAAGGTAGTGGAAATGCCTAGATATAGGGATACCCACTTTAAAATATGTAGTGCATCTGTTACAGTAATGCATTTGCTTTTATTTTATCTCAACCCAATTAATGGCTACATTAGTGTAAATAGATTTTATATAGAGAGGACTATTCATCAAATTTATTAAAGTCTAGATGCTCCAACAACAGTCACAATGCCTTAAAAGGTTATGTTTAGCAGGCTGGGCGACTATATGGATAGCGATTTGCTCGTTCGATGGTGGAAATGTCAGAAGGGATGAACAGAGACAGGGGATAATAGAGCTCAGTGCGCAGTATGAATCTCCTTATGAACAAAGTAGTAGATGTGAAATTATTATTATATAAATTCAAATTTACTTCATATTAAAGAACACTTAACAGCACACTAGTACATTACATTACATCAGAGATGTTCACAAGTCACAAAATACGAGTCCGAGTCAAGTCACAAGTCTTTAGACTAGAGTCCAAGTCAAGTCACGAGTCAATATAATCTACACAAAACATATATTGAAAATGTAGCGTAGAAATAAACAAATAACCTGTAAGTTCAGATAAAAAACAACAACAGATTAGCGACTGTATTTTGCCGTTTTACTCAGTGCCTTTACTTTCCTAGTCATTATGCAAATGAATGTGATATCTGTAATAAGAAGGTACCAGTTAAAAGCTTAAACTGATACGTTTTGTTTTCACTGCAAAACAAAAGCGTGCGATAAATCACGGCACAGCGGCCAAAGTCCAAAACACAGCAAAAAAAAATCCTAACCTTTGCTTACCTTAGCTTATGTTCTTCCAGATGCTAGTAAATTTATAACCGTGTGTCCCATTAGGAATATAATCCGTTATTTTGTAAATGTGCTTATAATTAAAAACCTCCAAACTTTTCCCGGTTGTGAAGTAAAACACGAACTCGTTAGAAAGCCAATCAAGCGTTTCATTACCACATCATCTGTGTGACGCAAACTGAATAAATGCAAATAACAGCATTTCTTACTAACAATTAAAATCAGAAGGGCTGATTGGTTCAGAAAGCGGTCTTTCAACCATTAGTGCCAGTTCTGTAGGAATGTTCCATTCACCCCGGTTGTTCCTGTGAAGTGCACTACGTAGGGTATTCCACCATTTTAAGTGAGATTCCAATCCAAAGGTAATGAAAATGTTCAAATGAACTTCAAACTGTGTAGGGAGTAGGGAGCGACGCTTCATCACTACGCCGGAAGCTGGCTGTAACATTTACCCATTGCGTGTGTTGCGGGTTAAGACGGCCAAAACGAGTTAATTGTCAGACATAAAAGATGGGTTAATTGTCACACGTAACACATGCTGATGCTAGAAAGTTTTGTTGTTTACAAGTCATGTTTTGCGAGTCATGAGTCGAGTCCGAGTCATTTGAAACGAGTCCGAGTCGAGTCTGAAGTCGCTGTGTGTGCGACTCGAGTCCCCATCTCTGCATTACATCATAAAATTCTTTTATTGTAGTGATTCATTGTCTATGTTTACGCACATTGTAAGGTTTAAATGTGCAAATTAGCTACGCTTTCTCACACAGAGATTCGTATAGAGAAAAAAACACGACTGGAAGAGTTTAAGGTGAATTACGCACTGCAGGCTTTGCAGTGCCTTGCTTTTCTCATTCACAGCTGTGCTAGTCATTCCATATGGTCCCGGTTAAAGACGGTGCTGTCATGGTCAAGAGAAATCTAGCACAGAAACACAATATATTACAGCACCAGAACGCTGGATTCACGACAACTGTGATGACGTAGGTTCACATATGGGCTTACGTTTTCTAAATGAGGACGAGAACATTAAATAGCATTAAATTACAGGGTCTGAGAGCTAGAGTTCATATGATAGGTTAATATGATCTATTACAGCATTACAGGGTCACAAAACCCCCTTTTCCAATTCTGGTGACTTCATTCTGTGGGCTCCCGTGATACTTGTGGGGCAAAATGATGTCTGACAGATAACATAAATGTATAATTGCGAATTAAACCACACAGGGATTCCAGATGTGTTTTGGATTAACATTTAAACAGAAAATACTGTGTCATACAGGTACAAGCCAAACGCTGGAAGTACTAACATGGTAAAAAGATGAGATTTACATAGTTTTGATTATTAAAACTGATCAATATAAGAAACGTCAACAAAAACATTAATTCATTGTCTGTTAAACCACTGCTCCACTTGTCAGGGTCACACCAGGTCCAATTCACTGCGTGACGGGCAGGAAACACCCCATCCAGGTTGCCAGTCCATCACAGACCAGGAACACACACATTTTTTCAAACACACACACTTGGGTAATTTTGAGTAGCTCCAATTGGCCTGACTGGATGTCTTTCACGGACTGGATGGGGAATGGAACCCAAGCCCTTCTTGCTGTGAGACGACAGCGCCACTACCCAGCCTGGCAACCTAATTGGGCAGTGGTAGCTTAGTGGTAAATGTACTGGACTAGTGATCAGAAGGTTGCTGGCTCACCACCAAGTTGGCTCTTTTCGGCCCCTGAGCCTTAAAAGGCCCTTAACCCTAATTGTTTGCACTGTACTCGTTCAAAACTGTAAGTCACTTTGGATTACTTTGAAGTGCTAAATGCTGTAAATATAATTCATTCATTCATACACTCATTGCAATACATTACAGAGCATCACACACATTCAAAGCAGTCAATCCACCTTCTGAACGTTTTAAGAACCAAAAGGAAACTGTATTCAAGGAAGGCCATGCAGATGCTGGAAAGCATGCAAAGCTCTCAGCAGACAGGAACCAGACGCAATGAGTAAACCCAGATCTCCAGGATTCATATTAGACGTTCTAATTATTGATACGTGACTAGGCAACATTTCATCAACTCCAGATCGCAGCTGTTTAAACATTTTACTGTACATCTACACTGGATTCATTAAAAAACTGACAGCCCTTCTGGTGAGTTATAACTATTAAGAAGTGCCTGTTTATTCTTTAATCTTTTTTCTAATGGACAGCTGAGAACCTTGTACTGCCCTGTTGAACAATGAAAGCCTTGGGATTTACGATGTTTATTTTGGATTTATTCCAGATGTGCTTTCATGAAAGCATATCACAGCCTTTAAAGGCACAGTATCAAAAGCAGACAAGTTAATTCTACAGGATAAAATGGGTTAAATACGATGAATGTAATAAAACAGTGGACTGTCTCTTTACGGCACTTCAAAAGCAGTCTCTGCACCTAATTAATCGTGATTCATTTTAGCTGGGTTTTTGCCCCAATTTTCCTCCCAATCTAATTCCTCTTTACTGATGTTGACTTCCACTCCTGACTGAGGAGAGCCGTGACTAACACACACCCCCTCCGACACGTGCAGTAGTCGACTGCATGTTTTCACCTACAAGGCAAGTTCCTATGGGGCTCAGTTTCGCGCACGGAGAGTCACACATTAATCCTATTATCCCTCGTCTCTGTGCAGGCGCCATCAGCCAGCCAGCACAGGTCGTGATTTAATCAGTTATGAGGAATCTCCTCCGGCACCCACCCTACGAACGAGGCAATCAGTGTTTCATTCGTGTAGGTGCCCAGCCTGCCGGACTCGACTCATGACTCGCAAAAAAATGACTCGTAAACAACAAGAGTCCCTAGCGTCAGCATGTGTTAACATTAGTTACGTTTGACAATTATATATTATATTTATGCCGTCTTAACCTGCAACGCACGCAATGGGTAAATGTTACAGCCAGCTTCCGGCGTAGTGATGCAGCATCGCTCCCTACTCCCTACACAGTTTGAAGTTCACTTCATCTGAACATTTTCGTTACCTTTGGATTGGAATCTCACTTAAAATGGTGGAATACCCTACGTAGTGCACTTCACAGGAACAACTGGGGTGAATAGAACACTCCTACAGAATTGGCACTAATGGTTGAAAGACCATTTCTGAACCAATCAGACCTTCTGATTTTATTTTTTATTTTATTTTCGTGACTTGACTTGGACTCTGGTCTAAAGACTCATGACTTGACTCGGACTCTAGTCTAAAGACTCGTGACTTGACTCGGACTCTAGCCTAAAGACTAGTGACTTGACTCGGACTCTAGCCTAAAGACTTGTGACTTGACTCGGACTCTAGTCTAAAGACTTGTGACTTGACTCGGACTCTAGTCTAAAGACTCATGACTTGACTCGGACTCTAGTCTAAAGACTCGTGACGACTCAGACTCTAGTCTAAAGACTCATGACTTCACTCGGACTCTAGTCTAAAGACTCGTGTCTTGACTCGGACTCTAGCCTAAAGACTCGTGACTTGACTCGGACTCTAGCCTAAAGACTTGTGACTTGACTCGGACTCTAGTCTAAAGACACGTGACTTGACTCGGACTCTAGCCTAAAGACTTGTGACTTGACTCGGACTCTAGTCTAAAGACACGTGACTTAACTCGGACTTTAGCCTAAAGACACGTGACTTGACCCAGACTCAAGTCTAAAGACTCGTGACTTGACTCGGACTCGTATTTTGTGACTCGTGACTTGACTCGGACTCGTATTTTGTGACTTGTGCACATCTCTGATGTGTACTGCATCGAGACTACATGTGTGTGATTGATTTTTTTTTTCCTTTCTCATATAGAACATCGACATTCAAAACTTTTCATCCAGTTGGAGTGATGGTATGGCCTTCTGCGCTTTGGTCCACTCCTTTTTCCCCACGGAGTTCAACTACAACGCCCTGTCTCCTGCTGATTGCAAACACAACTTCGAACTGGCCTTCAGCACTGCTGAGTAAGTTCTCGCAACATCTAACCTCGCTCTTTAGTTCAGAACATAACATCAACATATTTTCCTGGTGTTATAGTCTCCCCGGTCATCTGCAAGGAATTAGTCTCTTAGCGTCTTTATCTTTACATTCACCAAGGGTGCCATTTAATGCTCAAGACATTTCCCCCCCCCTTCCCAGTTAGCTACAGGTCTTTAATTCTTAGAAAAAAATTATATTAGTTATTTGATAGTCCATTCTTTAGATGGTGTTAAAAGGCTAAATGAAGTGTTGACTGACTGATGAGACAGCTGACCTTAGAAGGATCGTACAATTAGCCGATCCTCTGGTTCAGCTGCACTACGTCATTCTTCAGTGTGGCATTAAAGATACTGTTACTGACTTTCCAATGCATCCGAGAACTGAATGTCTGTAATGTAACCCACTCTTTAGACTGCAAAGCCAAGGCAACTATACTCAGGCTTCTCCTTTCCCATAGCCCCTATTTTTCCATTACCAGAGCCAGACATTAATGAACCCTGTTTATCGCCATGCTGATACACAACATGTACATCTGCAATTTCCATTTATTTACCACATATCATAAATGCATACACACTGATCAGCCATAACATTAAAACCACCTCCTTGTTTCTACACTCACTGTCCATTTTATCAGCTCCACTTACCATATAGAAGCACTTGGACTGTAGTCCATCTGTTTCTCTGCATGCTTTGTTAGCCCCCTTTCATGCTGTACTTCAATGGTCAGGACCCCCACAGGACCACTACAGAGCAGGGATTATTTGGGTGGTGGGTCATTCTCAGCACTGCAGTGACACTGACATGGTGGTGGTGTGTTAGTGTGTGTTGTGCTGGTATGAGTGGATCAGACACAGCAATGCTGCTGGAGTTTTTAAACACCTCACTGTCACTGCTGGACTGAAAATAGTCCACCAATTAAAAATATCCAGCCAACAGCGCCCCATGAGCAGCATCCTGTGACCACTGATGAAGGTCTAGAAGATGACCAACTCAAACAGCAAAAATAGATGATTGATTGTCTCTGACTTTACATCTATAAGGTGGACCAACTAGGTAGGAGTGTCTAATAGAGTGGACAGTGAGTGGACATGGTATTAAAAACAAAACTCCAGCAGCGCTGCTGTGTCGGATCCACTCATACCAGCACAACACACACTAACACACCACCACCATGTCAGTGTCACTGCAGTGCTGAGAATGATCCACCACCTAAATAATACCTACTCTGTAGTGGTCCTGTGGGTCCTGACCATTGAAGAACAGCATGAAAGGGGGCTAACAAAGCATGCAGAGAAACAGATGGACTACAGTTAGTAATTGTAGAACTACAAAGTGCTTCTATATGGTAAGTTGAGCTGATAAAATGGACAGTGAGTGTAGAAACAAGGAGGTGGTTTTAATGTTATGGCTGATCAGTGTATTAATTACTAACTGTAGCCAATTTGTGATCATGTTCACCACAATCTACTGTGTCCTTCTGTGTAAATGGACCATTGGACCACTACTGACCTGATAACATTTAGGTGGTGGAACATTCTTTGCACAACAACATTATTGACAATAAAGTGAAAATGAAGTGTGTTGACCTCTTAAAAGGGTATCAGGCTTATATCAGGGGTCACTTAATGTCAATGCTAAGATCAAAACTTAGCTTGCCAACAAACAAACATCCAACCAGCAGTCCACTGGGATCAAAAACTGGCCACTGAATTAACACACATTCCAGTACACTTGACCACTTTCCTAATACTGTGTTGATCCCCCTTTTGCTGCCAAAACAGCCCTGCAACTGTGATGTACTCTGTATTCTGACACCTTTCTATCAGAACCAGCATTAATTTCTTCAGCAGCTCATCTGTTGGACGCCTTCGCTCCACACGTGCATCAATGAGCCTTGGCCGCCCATGACCCTGTCGCCGGTTTACCACTGTTCCTTCCTTGGAACACTTTTGATAGATGCTGACCACTGCAGACCGGGAACACCCCACAAGAGCTACAGTTTTGGAGATGCTCTGACCTAGTCGTCTAGCCATCACAATTTGGCCCTTGTCAAACTCGCTCAAATAATTTTTCCTGCTTCTAACATCAGCTTTGAGGATAAAATGTTCATTTGCTGCCTAATATATCCCACCCACTAACAGGTGCCGTGATGATGAGATAATCAGTGTTATTCACTTCACCTGTCAGTGGTATATATATATAAAAAATATATATATTTTATATATATATATATATATATATATATATATATATATATATATATATATATATATATATATATATATATATATATATATATATATATATACTGTATATATACACACACTGATCAGCCATAACATTAAAACCACCTCCTTGTTTGTACACTCACTGTCCATTTGATCGCTCCACTTACCATATAGAAGCACTTTTTAGTTCTGCGTTATATATGTTATATATGTGACCTCCCCCCAAGAGACAGTACAGCACCCATACAAACCAGTGAACTTTCTCTACTACATTTAACGTCTATGTTTGTTTGTTTGTTTATTAGGATTTTAACGTCATGTTTTATACTTTGGTTACATTCATGACAGGAAACGGTAGTTACTCATTACCCAAGGTTCATCAGTTCACAAGGTTATATCAAACACAGTCATGGACAATTTTGCATCTCCAATTCACCTCACTTGCATGTCTTTGGACTGTGGGAGGAAACCGGAGCTCCCGGAAGAAAACCCACGCGGACACGGGGAGAACACGCAAACTCCACACAGAAAGGACCCGGACCGCCCCACCTGGGGATCGAACCCAGGACCTTCTTGCTGTGAGGCGACAGTGCTACCTACTTAGCCACCGTGCCACCCTAACGTCTATGTAAACAAGTTCATACTAAAGTTAAATTGACACGTGACAGCCATGCCACACAAAGTGACCCATTACTCAGACCAAGGTTGTACCAAATGAACTGGCACTAGCACATCTATGCATCCTCGTCCAATATATTAATAATAATAATTTCTCTCATTCTCAGGCAAAAGGCAGGTTGTGACCGACTCATCGAGGTGGAGGACATGATGGTGATGGGTAGAAAACCAGACCCCATGTGTGTCTTCACTTATGTCCAGTCTCTCTACAATCACCTGCGCAAGTTTGAATGATGCCTAAAATGTACAGACTTTACAGTGCAGCAATTACAAGTGCAACACTGCCCCCTTTCGGACTGGATGTGGGACTGGTTCATGACATGATTATGACTGTTACAGTACGAGGTGCCAACTGAGGAAGAGAAACACGTGTGATTAGCTTGCATAAAAGCTTTACTTAGTATATTTATTTTATTTTGCATAAATATCATTTCATAGGTATTGTGCTCTGATGTATTTCAATTTGAAGGAAACAAATTCACTTGCAGGATGGTAGACAGCAAAACCAAACATTATAAAAAGCCTGAGTTAGAAATGTACAGACTTGAGTATAGTATATTCCTAGATTTGTCATAGATCACCTTTTTTAATTTGCATTTGCATTTTTTTATTATTTATCTTGTACCACGTGTGATTTTCAAGTACAATCTTTGGCAGCCTTGTTAAAGTCTTTACACCATAGACAGTCAGTGTTTGCATCATGTAAATGCATCATGGTAGTTAGAAATGTTGTATATTTGAAGAGAATAAAGCAAGATTCACAATAATATGCACTGCATGGTGAGTGTTGTCTTAATATTTTAGGCTTAAATATTAAACATTTATGATATTGGTTTTTAATTTGATGGCTTGTTTTGTGTGAATCAAAAAGAAGTTGTTAACTACACTGATCAGCCATAACATTAAAACCACTGTCCATTTTATCAGCTCTACTTTCCATATAGAAGCACTTTGGAGTTCTACAATTACTGACTGTAGTCCATCTGTTTCTCTGCATGCTTTGTTAGCCCCCTTTCATGCTGTTCTTCAATGGTCAGGACCACTACAGAGTAGGTATTATTTGGGTGGTGGATCATTCTCAGCACTGCAGTGACATTGACATGGTGCTGGTATGAGTGGATCAGACACAGCAGCACTCACTGTCACTGCTGGACTTTGAGTAGTCCACCAACCAAAAATATTCAGGCCTCGGCGCTCCGTGGGCAGCGTCCTGTGACCGCTGATGAAGGTGTAGAAGATGACCAACTCAAACAGCAGCAATAGATGAGCGATCGTCTCCGACTTTCCTACCTAATTGGTCCACCTTGTAGATGTAGTGTTAAAAACTCCAGCAGCACTGCTGTGTCTGATCCACTCATACCAGCACAACACACACTAACACACCACCACCATGTCAGTGTCACTGCAGGGCTTAGAATGATCCACCACCTAAATAATACCTGCTCTGTGGGGGTCCTGACCATTAAAGAACAGGGTAAAAGCAGGCTTCAAAAATATGTAGAGAAACAGATGGACTACAGTCAGTAATTGTAGAACTCCAAAGTGCTTCTATATGGTCAGTGGAGCTGATAAAATGGACAGTGAGTGTAGAAACACAGATATTGTTTAAGAGTTTGACGCCTTGGTCTAACTTCACCCAACATATTTGGAAAGAACAGACGATTGTGATCAGATGTTATTATCCAGTATTCAAGCCAAACCTGAGTAATGTACTTGAAGCATACTAGAAATGAATTCCACCAGTCCTGTTCCAATCTAGTAGAAAGGTCTTACCAAGGCTATTGTAGCAAGAAAGGGGGGGACCAAGTCCCGATTAATGCTGATGATTTTAAAATGTATCAGGTAGAGAGACAAACCAAAAAAAAATTAACCATTTTATAACAAAGTGTCGAAATACATCACATTAATGTATGAGGACTAAATAAATCAAATAAGAAAAAAAGAGGTTTATTTTTAAGGTAGCTTTGTCTACCCTCTTCAGAGCATGGATTGAACTACAGTCTTAATAGAGTCACGTACTACATTCTGTATATACAACCTTATAATCAAATGTACACAGTGCAACCCCCACACATCCACATCCTTTAAACAAATGACATTAGTTTACAACAAATAGACTCTTCAGATACTTATTACCACACATACTTTACCACATTATTATTTCCCAATTCCTTTTAGCAATGAAATTTCTCCTTTGAAACAGATTGGTCCTCGATATTGTCTCTGGAGTAGCATTCTTCATGAGCTCTCATTGTCGGCAGGCGTCATGGCTCTCCCAGTTCACCCTCCATGGTACGAACCAGGACATAAAGCTCTGCTAGACCAACTACAGATGCTGCGATGACGGCAGAAATGATCCTCTGAAAAAACAAAACCCTCTTTAATCTTCTATTTCAGTACATGTTTTATATTGCACTTGACTTATTCTAATTAACTTACTAAAATTCTAAATGACATACACTGATCAGCCATAACATTAAAACCACCTTCTTGTTTCTACACTCACCGTCCATGTTATCAGCTCCACTTACCATATAGAAGCACTTTGTGGTTCTACAATTACTGACTGTAGTCCATCTGTTTCTCTGCATGCTTTGTTAGCCCCCTTTCATGCTGTTCTTCATGGGTCAGGACTCTCCCAGGACCACCACAGAGCAGGTATTATTTAGGTGGTGGATCATTCTCAGCACTGCAGTGACACTGGTGGTGTGTTAGTGTGTTGTACTGGTATGAGTGGATCAGACACAGCAGCACTGCTGGAGTTTTTAAATACCGTGTCCACTCACTGTCCACTCCTACCTAGTTGGTCCACCTTGTAGATGTAAAGTCAGGGACGATCGCTCATCTATTGCTGCTGTTTGAGTTGGTCATCTTCTAGTCCTCCATCAGTGGTCACAGGATGCTGCCCACGGGGTGCTGTTGGCTGGATATTTTATAGGTTGGTGGACTAGTCTCAGTCCAGCAGTGACAGTGAGGTGTTAAAAAACTCCAGCAGTGCTGCTGTGTCTTATCCACTCATACCAGCACAACACACACTAACACACCACCACCATGTCAGTGTCACTGCAGTGCTGAGAATGATCCACCACCCAAATAATACCTGCTCTGTGGTGGTCCTGGGAGAGTCCTGACCATTGAAGAACAGCATGAAAGGAGGCTAACAAAGCATGCAGAGAAACAGATGGACTACAGGCAGTAATTGTAGAACTACAAAGTGCTTCTACGTGGTAAAATGGACAGTGAGTGTAGAAACAAGGAGGTGGTTTTAATGTTATGGCTGATATATTAGGTGGTTATAATGTATCTTACCGATGCGATCTCTGTAAAGATGTACTGACTGCCAATGTAGGCGCAAGCAAAGGCTGCAATCACAGTCACCAGGAAGTTGAATACAGTAACAACAACCGCTTTGACAGACTGCACTGCAGAACAAATAACAGTAGTGATGAATTTCATGACAAAAATGGATTACAATTAATAATCATGCTATACACTTTCGCACAAGCCACCCCCTTCCCAAAGACAGCCAATTATGTGTGTGTAGATGCAGGACTGGATGACAGCAGAGCCGAGATTCAAATACTGCTGCTCCCCAAATGAAGCATGTGGGTGCATTTATATTGGATATAAAAGGGGGTTCAAGCTCAGGCGAAATTACTTGAAAATGTGAACCATAAAAAAAAAAAAGTATAAGTTTGCAGTGATGTTATTCTTACATTTTATACAATTTGAAGCGTATAGATTGGTATTGGAAACCGGTCATGTAACCAATGTCAAGACATACAAGTTCTTACCTTGTCTTCCAAAATCTGCTAGGCCTCCATGATTACTAATTTCCTGGTAATGTAAAAGATAAGGTTGTTGACAAACATCATACACAGAAGATCCTAATGCACACCATTGCTTTTTTTTACCTTCATCTATAGGTCTGTGGGGATAAGACGTTAATGTACACAAGTATTAATGCATAATCGGCACGGTGGCTAAGTGGGTAGCACTGTCGCCTCACAGCAAGAAGGTCCTGGGTTCGATCCCCAGGTGAGCGGTCCGGGTTCTTTCTGTGTAAAGTTTGCATGGTGTGTCCGTGTGGGTTTCCTCCGGGTGCTCCGGTTTCCTCCCACAGTCCAAAGACATGCAAGTGAGGTGAATTGGAGACGCTAAATTGTCCAGGACCATGTTCGATATAACCTTGTGAACTGATGAACCTTGTGTAATGAGTAACTACCGTTCCTGTCATGAATGCAACCGAAGTGTAAAACATGACGTTAAAATCCAAATAAACAAAACAAACAAATATTAATGCATAATCAATTTTTACTTACAATGTGTAGATATGCTTAGGGCATGATTGCCAGTAGTCAGTTTCCAAAGATACAATAAATACAGAAAATCTGAACTTACCTGAGGATTTACGTTCCTTGTGATTCTCTTATATTCTTCATTTGCCAGTTTTGCTTTAATCTTCTCTAGACGAGCCACCAACTCAGGGTTCTGCATGTAAGAGAGATAAATATAAAGTACATAACGATTCAACTGTCTACTACCAATACTTCAGAAGAAAATGTTCTATCTTGGTATTAGTAATCTAGCACCAAGTGATCTATTTAAACATTACGACTGTATTTTTACTTACTCTTGGAGGCAGTTCTACCTTCGGGAGATAAAGCGTGCTGTCGTCCAGTAGCTCATGAAGATAGAATGGATACCCTGTAATGAAACAACACCTACATTATACACAAAATTGAATTATTAGTTCTAACTTACTAAACTGTCCCACCTTATGTTTGGACTGAGGGTTTAGGTAAAAAGGGGATGGCAGTGACACATAGCATATACAGTGTATCACAAAAGTGAGTACACCCCTCACATGTCTGCAAATATTTCATTATATCTTTTCATGGGACAACACTATAGACATGAAACTTGGATATAACTTAGAGTAGTCAGTGTACAGCTTGTTTAGCAGTGTAGATTTACTGTCTTCTGAAAATAACTCAACACACAGCCATTAATGTCTAAATAGCTGGCAACATAAGTGAGTACACCCTAAAGTGAACATGTCCAAATTGTGCCCAAATGTGTCGTTGTCCCTCCCTGGTGTCATGTGTCAAGGTCCCAGGTGTAAATGGGGAGCAGGGCTGTTAAATTTGGTGTTTTGGGTACAATTCTCTCATACTGGCCACTGGATATTCAACATGGCACCTCATGGCAAAGAACTCTCTGAGGATGTGAGAAATAGAATTGTTGCTCTCCACAAACATGGCCTGGGCTATAAGAAGATTGCTAACACCCTGAAACTGAGCTACAGCATGGTGGCCAAGGTCATACAGCGGTTTTCCAGGACAGGTTCCACTCGGAACAGGCTTCGCCAGGGTCGACCAAAGAAGTTGAGTCCACGTGTTCGGCGTCATATCCAGAGGTTGGCTTTAAAAAATAGACACATGAGTGCTGCCAGCATTGCTGCAGAGGTTGAAGACGTGGGAGGTCAGCCTGTCAGTGCTCAGACCATACGCCGCACACTGCATCAACTCGGTCTGCATGGTCGTCATCCCAGAAGGAAGCTGACGCACAAGAAAGCCCGCAAACAGTTTGCTGAAGACAAGCAGTCCAAGAACATGGATTACTGGAATGCCCTGTGGTCTGACGAGACCAAGATAAACTTGTTTGGCTCAGATGGTGTCCAGCATGTGTGGCGGCGCCCTGGTGAGAAGTACCAAGACAACTGTATCTTGCCTACAGTCAAGCATGGTGGTGGTAGCATCATGGTCTTGGGCTGCATGAGTGTTGCTGGCACTGGGGAGCTGCAGTTCATTGAGGGAAACATGAATTCCAACATGTACTGTGACATTCTGAAACAGAGCATGATCCCCTCCCTTCGAAAACTGGGCCTCATGGCAGTTTTCCAACAGGATAACGACCCCAAACACAACCTCCAAGATGACAACTGTCTTGCTGAGGTTGCTGAAGGTAAAAGTGATGTACTAAACCCAATTGAGCACCTGTGGCGCATCCTCAAGTGGAAGGTGGAGGAGTTCAAGGTGTCTAACATCCACCAGCTCCGTGATGTCATCATGGAGGAGTGGAAGAGGATTCCAGTAGCAACCTGTGCAGCTCTGGTGAATTCCATGCCCAGGAGGGTTAAGGCAGTGCTGGATAATAATGGTGGTCACACAAAATATTGACACTTTGGGCACAATTTGGACATGTTCACTGTGGGGTGTACTCACTTATGTTGCCAGCTATTTAGACATTAATGGCTGTGTGTTGAGTTATTTTCAGAAGACAGTAAATCTACACTGCTATACAAGTTGTACACGGACTACTCTAAGTTATATCCAAGTTTCATGTCTATAGTGTTGTCCCATGAAAAGATATAATGAAATATTTGCAGAAATGTGAGGGGTGTACTCACTTTTGTGATACACTGTATATATATATTTCAGAGCTGAATCAAATTACCAGTGAGGATTTTTGGGTACTGTGCCTTTTGGCAATCATCTACATTTTCATTTTACATTTACATTTTCAGCATTTAGCAGACGCTTTTATCCAAAGCGACTTACAGTACTGTGACAGTATATTGTCTAAGCAATTGAGGGTTAAGGGCCTTGCTCAGGGGCCCAACAGTGGTAGCCTGGCAGTTGTGGGGCTTGAACCAGGAACCTTTGGCTTTCTAGTCCAGTACCTTAACCACTAGGCCACACCTGACCCTCTATCCTAACCTGTAAGACTGTGTGGCATATGACTTGACCAAGCTTTTTGTTGACCTCACAATAACAGTTGTCCCTAGTTGCAACAGTGACCAGGTTTCAAACTGCCACTGAACGAAAGTCTGCACTGAAGCTGCACTGAAGTAATCAAATTCCATAGCCAAACAGCCACATCTAACATAGCTACCAGTTTGTGCAAGATATATGTTTTTGAACTGGGCTACTCAGTGCCAGGAAAAAGAAATCTTAATACTACGAAATACAAGACTACCCTCTACTGCTCGGGAAACTCTGTTCCTGTTTTTGTTTTTCTTAACAATTCCCACATGCACTAAGCAGGGTCCTGAAAGAACAATTCAGTACCTCCAGTAACCAGTAACCAGTGCCAGACCTTACTAGTGCTTTTGTGACTTAAAGTGAGCAGTTCTCAGCAGCAATGTTTAAAATCTAGTGGAAGAATTCAGGAAGAGCTTAATATTAGCCTCTATAGTTTTGGAGTTAGATGTGGTTACATTAACGAGTGGTGACACGGTGGTTCGGTGGGTAGCACCGTCGCCTCACAGCTAGAAGTTCCTGAATTTGATTCCCAGGTGGAGCGGTCCGGGTTCTCCCCGTGTCTGCGTGGGTTTCCAAAGACACACATTCAGGTTAATTGGAGAACCTTATCTAGGTGTGTGTGTGTGTGTGTGTGTGTGAGTTTGCCCTGTAATAGACTGGCGACCTGTCCAGAGTGTTTCCTACCTCTCGCCCAGTGAATCGGTCCCACCGTGACCCTGAATATGTTTAATGGGTGTATGTGAATGTGATGTTTGATTGTTCGTGTACTATTTGCTGTGTAGTAAATGCTGAAGTATAATATTTAAGAAGCTTACCATTCTGTTGAAGAAGCTGCTGTAGTTTCCTAGCAGTCTTGAATGACATTGTGGACTGATCTTTTAGTGCTTCCAATTGCTCCATGAGATCTGATGAATAACCTGATTTTCTCCTCAATAACTCCTTTACTTTCTCATGAAATCTCTCTCCAAGTGTGAATGAACTCGCCATGGTGTGACTATAAGTGTGAATCTGTAAATTGGCATTATAACACATACATAAGTGACTAAAAGACAATGCATATTACTAGATATTTTTGATCTGATCAGATCAGCACAATTCTTTACTGGTTGTGTACATAATATAATACAGTCAAGTTGCTCAGTACATTAACATGTAAATCACAGTGTTCCGTACAGTAGATTAAACAGATACTAAACAAATTACAACCCTTGCGTATTATATCTCCATTCTTTATGCTTTGAAATGACACACAGTATGCAATAGTGTTCGTTTATTTTAATGACCTGTAAATAATCAGTATAATACTCATTAATCGATCGACTGTGCGTAACACTGTGAGTTTCACTACATCCTGTTTATCTTAACAGTTCAGTAAACTAGCTGTTATGCTAATATAATAAACTAGCCGCGAAGAAAATTGATTACAAACCAACAAACCTGTCAAAATAATATATAATTAATTACCTTTAGAATTAGAATTTAGAATTATATTATCGTTCTGATTATACCATGTTTAACAATGTATATAAGCGCCTAACTGTAGTATTAACGATTTAGGGAACTCCATCAGCTGACTTGTCGAGCAATGATGACGTTTCACGTATGCGCATAAAGAGGTTTGGGCTGTGTCCCAAATTGCACCTTCACTAAACGGGCTATGTCTCAATTTCAGCACATATCTATATTGTTTGTTTATTAGGATTTTAACATCATGTTTTACACTTTGGTTACATTCATGACAGGAACGGTAGTTACTCATTACACAAGGTTCATCAGTTCACAATATTATATCGAACACAGTCGTCAGAGTTTAGTGTCTTCAATTCTTGCATGCCTTTGGACTGTGGGAGGAAACCAGAGTATCCGGAGGAAACCCACGCAGACACGGGGAGAACATGCAAACTACACACAGAAACCACCCCACTAGACCGCCCCACCTGGGGATCGAATCCAGGACCTTTTTGCTGTGAGAAAACAGTGCCACCGTGCTGCCCCTCACAGATCTATACGATTGTATACGACATGTAATTAAGTGCCTTAATTATTTTACATTGTACTGTATATTACATTTTAAAATGTAGTGCACTGCTGTTTCAGTTATACATATATGCATTGTCTCTTCTTTTTCTCCCTTTTTAGCTCGTCCAATTGCCCGATTGCGTCGTGCTTACTCCCCACCAATGCCATCCCTGCTCTGACTGAGGAGAACGAAGCTAACCCACGCCCCCTCCAACATGTGGGCAGCATGCCGTATGCATCTTATCACCTACAATTTGACAAGTGCAGTGCAGCTCAGCGTTGTGTACGGAGAGACACACCCTGAGAGCACTCTTTTCTCATCTCTGTGCAGGCGCTCCCAAGTCAGCTCTGGTGTGCTAGCGTGTTTTACCACTGCGCCACTATAGTGTCACTTTTGATCTAACAGCCCCACTTATGAAATAACTGCATGCACACCACTACATAGACCCATGTTAAGTTCTTAGAAGTGCCACTGGCCTAATCAGGCCCTCTACAAACACAACTGGCTTTGTCTGTGGAAGGGAGAACCAGATGGAGAATCACAGTAAATCTGTTGTATTTGTATTGTAATTACTATTTTAATATACTGTATTAATTGTTGACTTAAATATGTTGACATATCAATGCAGTGTGTAGAATGGTCCACCATCCAAATAACATCTGGTCAGTGTTAGTCCCATGGGAATCCCTTAATAAATGGAGTACAAATGGCAAAAATGTACAGAACCGCAGATGGGCTAAAGTATATAATTATACACCCACAAAGTTTATTTGTATAGCAGGAGTAGCTTATAAAAAATCAATACATAATCGTAACAGATAGGTACCTAATAAAGTGTTCAGTGGGTGTATATAATTTAAAGTGTTTGCCTCAGTGTGCCTTTTTTAATTGTGCAATAAAGTACTGAAATTACTGCTGGCTGTCATGCTTGAGTTGGTACATATTTGTATGTGTTTACACAGTGTATCTAATACAATAAGTAATAAATAGTGTTTTTTCAAGGTATCTTTTATTTTATCTTATTTTTTATTTTTATATATAGGACGTAAATCCAGCCCAGGACCTTGTCCATCCCCAACAGCCGATAATGTCTGTATGTAGACACCCAACCGACTGATAGCACCACTGTGGATTAATTTATTTATTTATTCTGGGTCATCATGGATCTGATTTTCTTGGTAAGAGGCAGGAAACACCCCAGATAGGCTGTCAGTCCATCACAGGGCACACACACATACACACACACTTAGGGCAATTTAGTAGCTCTTTGGACTTCAGAACAAACAAAAATCAGAACACCCGAAGAAAACCCACACAGACATGGGGCGAACATGCAAAGTTCATGCAGAAAGGAATCATACCCAGACTCTTCTTTTTGTTAGGCAACAGCACTACCCACCATGCCGCCCCTGTTGGGAATTGAACCATGAAAAAATCCTAATTTTACCAGTGCACCACCATAGCACATACATTTTAGATAGATAGATAGATAGATAGATAGATAGATAGATAGATAGATAGATAGATAGATAGATAGATAGATAGATAGATAGATAGATAGATAGATAGATAGATAGATAGATTTAACACCGACTTTAGATATGGATGGATGGATGGATGGATGGATGGATGGATGGATGGATGGATGGATGGACGGACAGGCGGATGGGTGGGTAGGTGGATGGATGGATGGATGGATGGATGGATGGATGGATGGATGGATGGATGGATGGATGGATGGATGGATGGATAGATAGATAGATAGATAGATAGATAGATAGATAGATAGATAGATAGATAGATAGATAAGTAATTGTATTGATGATTTTTAACACCGACTTTAGATTGATGGATGGATGGATGGATGGATGGATGGATGGATGGATAGATAGATAGATAGATAGATAGATAGATAGATAGATAGATAGATAGATAGATAGATAGATAGATAGATAGATTAGTAATTGTATTAATTTTTAACACCGACTTTAAATAGATGGAGGGATCGATGGATGGATGGATAGACAGACAGACAACAACTCAAGCAGCAACTCAAGGTACGTTAAAGTAAGAAGTTTTAAAGTAAGTATTACTGTAATTGTAATGCAAATAAAGTTTACTCAAATTAATAAGATGTATCAATTTTAATAACACCGGCTTTGTCTGAAACATCTTTCAGGAAAATGGATGGCTATTTACACCTAGCTTTAAGTAAGCAAATTTGTAGGTGTGTTTCCCTACAATGGATTGACGCCACCTATGGTTTATTCCTGCCTAGCGCCTAAATATTTTTTTTATTAAAAGTGAATAAATATTTAATAAATATTTAAACACGTTATGTTGAAGTTGAAGTTTGCGGTTATGTCAGTATGACAGTATTGTTTTGTTTATTAGCTTTATTAGCCTGAAGCTAAACAGGAGGATGTTGTTTACACCGCCTCATCACTTAACCCCGCCCACACTGAGAGAGTCTGCTGCACCATCATGCACTACAGCCCGCATCACATCGTACACAGTACCGCCTCGGATAGGAACCCACTTGAGACGAGAAGTGAAGAAGCTTGCAATGGAGAAATTCTAGGTTTCTAGAAAATCGTAGTGCACTTGATGGAAACAGCCAGCGATGGAGATGAACACACGCATGCTGTGCTTTATTTTGCCTGAGACAGAAACAGCACTCGGGTCGGATCGGGGTTCGCATGAACGGAGCTACTAGTTTCTGGGGGGTTTTTGTAGGATGTGGACAAGATTCACGTGTGTTGGAATATGGCTACAGATGAAGTGTTGTTTCGTTGGTAAGAGCACGATGGGAGTTTGAGAATTCTTGCCATGCTTCAGGCATCCTCATCTGATCTGTTCCCTACCTGAGGGGCATGGCAGGAAATACAAGCTGCCTATATTTAGCCGCTTTGTCGACCTTGTGCACATAACTGAGTCTAATTTACATCTGCATTTTCTGGACAGTACATTGGCAGTGGTGAGGCTTGAACCGACAACCTTCTGATTACTGGACCAGTACCTTAACCACTAGGCTACAGCTGAATGAAGGAAGAATGCTGTTTATGTCTGGCATGCTTGATGGAAAATGTGTTGATCAGTTGAAAGGGGATTTACTCATATACTGATTAAACCTGTTTCTAAAGGTCCCAGGACAGACTTTGGTCCACCTTAAATCTATTTAGATATACCCCCATCCCAAACTGAACAACTGTTCTATTCGATCTGGCTTGTTTTCTCAGGGCCCTTGGATTCATCCCTTAATTCCACAACTTTACATTTACATTTTTGGCATTTAGCAGACGCCTTTATCCAAGCGACAGTCTGAGAAATTGAGGTGGGGCTTGAACCAGTGAACCTCTGATTACTGGACCAGTACTTTAGGAAATACTGTTTATGTCTGGCATGCTTGATGGAGAATGTGTTGATCAGTTAATCAGTATAGAGTCATTTTGAAAGGGGATTTACTTATATAATGATTAAACCGGTTCCTAAAGGTCCCAGGACAGACTTTGGTCCACCTTAAATCTATTTATCTATTTATATACCCCCATCCCAAACTGAACAACTGTTCTATTCGATCTGGCTTGTTTTCTTAGGGCTCTTGGATTCATTCCTTATTTCCACAACTTTACATTTACATTTTTGGCATTTAGCAGACGCCTCTATCCAAGCGACAGTCTGAAAAAGTGAGGTGGGACTTGAACCAGTGAACTTCTGATTACTGCACCAGTACTTTAGGAAATGCTGTTTATGTCTGGCATGCTTGATGGAGAATGTGTTGATCAGTTGAAAGGGGATTTACTCATATACTGATTAAACCTGTTTCTAAAGGTCCCAGGACAGACTTTGGTCCACCTTAAATCTATTTAGATATACTCCCATCCCAAACTGAACAACTGTTCTATTCGATCTGGCTTGTTTTCTCAGGGTCCTTGGATTCATCCCTTATTTCCACAACTTTACATTTACATTTCTGGCATTTAGCAGACGCCTTTATCCAAGCAACAGTCTGAGAAAGTGAGGTGGGACTTGAACCAGCGAACTTCTGATTACTAGACCAGTACTTTAGGAAATGCTGTTCATGTCTGGCATGCTTGATGGAGAATGTGTTGATCAGTTGATCATTTCAGAGTCATTTTGAAAGGGGATTTACTTATATAATAATTAAACCTGTTTCTAAAGGTCCCAGGACAGACTTTGGTCCACCTTAAATATATTTAAATAAACCCCCCTAATCCAAACTGAACAACTGTTCTAGATCTGGCTTGTTTTCTCAGGGCCCTTGGATTCATCCCTTATTGAAGACGCCTTTATCCAAAGCGACATACATTACAGTTACAGTATATAGTCTGAGAAATTAAGGTGTGACTTGAACCAACGACCTTCTGATTACTAGCCCAGTACCCCTAACCACTAGGCTACAACTCGCCTACTGTATGACCCCTCTGTCCATCACCCAGGGACAGGTGCAAACCTAGCCAACTTGCCCATAAACAATCAGACCCTTTGGACCTCACGGATCAATAGTGTTGGTCCAACCGCGTGTCCTGGTTCGGCCATGGGTGCCAAACAAGCGAAGAGCCTGGACGATGCGGGTGCCAGTCCCCAGAGCGCGCGCTGCAGGAGAACTCCGACTCGTGAGCGCAGCAACGACACGCGCGCCTCGCTCGTGCTCCGTGCAGGAGAGAGACTGACCCGAACCGGACCTCCACCACCGTATCAGCGCAGAGTCGGGATGATCCAGGACATGATGATCATGGCCAAGCAGGGCAAACACGAGGAAGCCACGGAGATGCTCAGGACTTTAAGACAGGTAAGGGAGTCAGTTAGCTCTCACCATTATGACAGTTGACTTTTAAACTTATAAATAGGATACAGTTGCTCCCTTCAGTTCTTTCTCTAAATCCTTCAAAACAATTCAGACAAGCAAGTAACAATACTGACAAACAAGCTGACAAATTATTGGTGGTCAACATCATCATTCATCATGGGTTCAAATCCAGGCTCTGCCATGCAGCCACTGTTGGACCCTTGAGTAATGCCCTTAACCCTGTCTGCTCCAGTGGTGCTGTACAATGTTTGACCCTAACTGTTGTTTTTACCCTTTTTTGGGGGTTCTAGGTTACCTGAGATGGTCAGATCCCCCCAATTCATGGACATGCGCAACAACATATCACAAATTTCACTGAGAGTAGCCTCATAGCTCAAACAGCTTAGCTGTGTTTTCTTCTTTTGGCTCTCATATAGCTCATTTGATGAATCAGCTGACTTTTAATCTAATGGTTAGTAGGGATGTAACGATACACTCTACCCACGATGCGATGCGATACACGATACTGGGTTCACGATACGATTTTTCCCCGATTTTTTTAAACAAAATTAAATTGAAGACAAATTATGACAAAGTTTCCTTTTATTATTACTCTTTAAAAAATAAAATAAAATACAGTAGACCCTTGAGTTACGAACGGTTCACCATACGAACATTTTGGGTTACGAACGATCTTTTTCAACTTAACGTACAAACAAATTTCGGATTACGAACCGAAATTCGCGAAACACGTGACGTCACGAACAAGTTGACTCTGAGCGTCTCTCTCTCTCTCTCTCTCTCTCTCTCTCTCTCTCTCTCTCTATATATATATATATACAGTGTATCACAAAAGTGAGTACACCCCTCACATTTCTGCAAATATTTCATTATATCTTTTCATGGGACAACACTGTAGACATGAAACTTGGATATAACTTAGAGTAGTCAGTGTACAACTTGTATAGCAGTGTAGATTTACTGTCTTCTGAAAATAACTCAACACACAGCCATTAATGTCTAAATAGCTGCAACATAAGTGAGTACACCCCACAGTGAACATGTCCAAATTGTGCCCAAAGTGTCAATATTTTGTGTGACCACCATTATTATCCAGCACTGCCTTAACCCTCCTGGGCATGGAATTCACCAGAGCTGCACAGGTTGCTACTGGAATCCTCTTCCACTCCTCCATGATGACATCACGGAGCTGGTGGATGTTAGACACCTTGAACTCCTCCACCTTCCACTTGAGGATGCGCCACAGGTGCTCAATTGGGTTTAGTCCATCACCTTTACCTTCAGCTTCCTCAGCAAGGCAGTTGTCATCTTGGAGGTTGTGTTTGGGGTCGTTATCCTGTTGGAAAACTGCCATGAGGCCCAGTTTTCGAAGGGAGGGGATCATGCTCTGTTTCAGAATGTCACAGTACATGTTGGAATTCATGTTTCCCTCAATGAACTGCAGCTCCCCAGTGCCAGCAACACTCATGCAGCCCAAGACCATGATGCTACCACCACCATGCTTGACTGTAGGCAAGATACAGTTGTCTTGGTACTTCTCACCAGGGCGCCGCCACACATGCTGGACACCATCTGAGCCAAACAAGTTTATCTTGGTCTCGTCAGACCACAGGGCATTCCAGTTATCCATGTTCTTGGACTGCTTGTTTTCAGCAAACTGTTTGCTGGCTTTCTTGTGCGTCAGCTTCCTTCTGGGATGACGACCATGCAGACCGAGTTGATGCAGTGTGCGGCGTGTGGTCTGAGCACTGACAGGCTGACCTCCCACGTCTTCAACCTCTGCAGCAATGCTGGCAGCACTCATGTGTCTATGTTTTAAAGCCAACCTCTGGATATGACGCCGAACACGTGGACTCAACTTCTTTGGTCGACCCTGGCGAAGCCTGTTCCGAGTGGAACCTGTCCTGGAAAACCGCTGTATGACCTTGGCCACCATGCTGTAGCTCAGTTTCAGGGTGTTAGCAATCTTCTTATAGCCCAGGCCATCTTTGTGGAGAGCAACAATTCTATTTCTCACATCCTCAGAGAGTTCTTTGCCATGAGGTGCCATGTTGAATATCCAGTGGCCAGTATGAGAGAATTGTACCCAAAACACCAAATTTAACAGCCCTGCTCCCCATTTACACCTGGGACCTTGACACATGACACCAGAGAGGGACAACGACACATATGGGCACAATTTGGACATGTTCACTGTGGGGTGTACTCACTTATGTTGCAGCTATTTAGACATTAATGGCTGTGTGTTGAGTTATTTTCAGAAGACAGTAAATCTACACTGCTATACAAGCTGTACACTGACTACTCTATGTTATATCCAAGTTTCATGTCTATAGTGTTGTCCCATGAAAAGATATAATGAAATATTTGCAGAAATGTGAGGGGTGTACTCACTTTTGTGATACACTGTATATATATATACTGTATATATATTAGGGCTGTCAAACGATAAAAAATTTTTATCGCGATTAATCTCAGAATTGCATATAGTTAATCGCGATTAATCGCATTAAATAAAATCTGTGTAAATGTTATAGAAAACAAGGTTTTTTAAGTGAAATGTGAAAAGTGGACGTTTCTACACGAAGTGAGTGTGTTTTGACCCTTTTGGGGCTTCCATAGTTCATGGACTAGCGTGCTTGACTCCGGTATTCAGTGCCGTAACAGATTAAGTTAATAAAGTGTTTTGCTCCCGACAACTTGTGAATATACCGTGTATTTATTTCTTTATTATGCAAGTGCATCCCTACGACGCTCAGTTATATTATTTTAACAAACCGCAAATGAACAACGGTGGCAAGTCCGACATTAAAACGTTGGTTCTACCAGTCAAGTCTCAACATGAACTAGAATTTGCGTTAACGGCACAATTTTTTTTAATCGCGTTAAATTGAGATTGCGTTAATGCGTTATTATCGCGTTAACTTCGACAGCCCTAATATATATATATATACAGTGTATCACAAAAGTGAGTACACCCCTCACATTTCTGCAGATATTTAAGTATATCTTTTCATGGGACAACACTGACAAAATGACACTTTGACACAATGAAAAGTAGTCTGTGTGCAGCTTATATAACAGTGTAAATTTATTCTTCCCTCAAAATAACTCAATATACAGCCATTAATGTCTAAACCACCGGCAACAAAAGTGAGTACACCCCTAAGAGACTACACCCCTAAATGTCCAAATTGAGCACTGCTTGTCATTTTCCCTCTAAAATGTCATGTGATTTGTTAGTGTTACTAGGTCTCAGGTGTGCATAGGGAGCAGGTGTGTTCAATTTAGTAGTACAGCTCTCACACTCTCTCATACTGGTCACTGAAAGTTCCAACATGGCACCTCATGGCAAAGAACTCTCTGAGGATCTTAAAAGACGAATTGTTGCGCTACATGAAGATGGCCAAGGCTGCAAGAAGATTGCCAACACCCTGAAACTGAGCTGCAGCACAGTGGCCAAGATCATCCAGCGTTTTAAAAGAGCAGGGTCCACTCAGAACAGACCTCGCGTTGGTCGTCCAAAGAAGCTGAGTGCACGTGCTCAGCGTCACATCCAACTGCTGTCTTTGAAAGATAGGCGCAGGAGTGCTGTCAGCATTGCTGCAGAGATTGAAACGGTGGGGGGTCAGCCTGTCAGTGCTCAGACCATACGCCGCACACTACATCAAATTGGTCTGCATGGCTGTCACCCCAGAAGGAAGCCTCTTCTGAAGTCTCTACACAAGAAAGCCCGCAAACAGTTTGCTGGAGACATGTCAACAAAGGACATGGATTACTGGAACCATGTCCTATGGTCTGATGAGACCAAGATTAATTTGTTTGGTTCAGATGGTCTCAAGCATGTGTGGCGGCAATCAGGTGAGGAGTACAAAGATAAGTGTGTCATGCCTACAGTCAAGCATGGTGGTGGGAATGCCATGGTCTGGTGCTGCATGAGTGCAGCAGGTGTTGGGGAGTTACATTTCATTGAGGGACACATGAACTCCAATATGTACTGTGAAATACTGAAGCAGAGCATGATCCCCTCCCTCCGGAAACTGGGTCGCAGGGCAGTGTTCCAGCATGATAATTACCCCAAACACACCTCTAAGACGACCACTGCTTTATTGAAGAGGCTGAGGGTAAAGGTGATGGACTGGCCAAGCATGTCTCCAGACCTAAACCCAATAGAACATCTTTGGGGCATCCTCAAGCGGAAGGTGGAGGAGCGCAAAGTCTCGAATATCCGCCAGCTCCGTGATGTCGTCATGGAGGAGTGGAAAAGCATTCCAGTGGCAACCTGTGAAGCTCTGGTAAACTCCATGCCCAGGAGAGTTAAGGCAGTTCTGGGAAATAATGGTGGCCACACAAAATATTGTCACTTCAGGAACTTTCACTAAGGGGTGTACTCACTTTTGTTGCCGGTGGTTTAGACATTAATGGCTGTATATTGAGTTATTTTGAGGGAAGAATAAATTTACACTGTTATATAAGCTGCACACAGACTACTTTTCATTGTGTCAAAGTGTCATTTTGTCAGTGTTGTCCCATGAAAAGATATACTTAAATATCTGCAGAAATGTGAGGGGTGTACTCACTTTTGTGATACACTGTATATATATATATATACGTATATATATATATATATATATATACACACAGCGGACAGTGTTTTTCTGGTGTTTTCGATATATTTTGTAAAATTAAATATTAAAATGTCCCCAAAGAATGTGCAGAGAAAGCGCAGTGGTGAGAAAATGAACAAATCTATTACTATTTGTTGTTGTATAATTACTCCTGCCAGTAGCTGTCACTGTGTATCAGACAGAGGGGACAGTGAGTGAGAGAGAAGAAGGAATTATACATTTTATAAAAAAAGAAGGAAATGTATTATGGTGTATGGTACAGCACACGTACTGTACTGAAATGTGGTGTGTGTTTTATGTACTGTACAGTACTACTGTGTGTGGTTTATTATTGTTTATTACAGGATTGTCTATTCTATTATTAGGATTTAATGGAAAATATACTTGTATTTATAACAAAAATGACAATTTAAGACATTAGAAAGGTTAGGTAAGGGGGTGGTTTGGGAAGTCTAGCACGGATTAATTGTATTTACATTATTTCTTATGGAAAAAATAGGTTTAACTAACGAACATTTTGACTTAAGAACAGCCCTTCGGAACCAATTAAATTCATAAGTCAAGGGTCTACTGTACTGTATTTGTGCTTATCTTTTATTTATCTAAATAATGAATGCCCTTTTATTTTTATTATTATTGAGGTACGTAGGTACAAACTATGCAAAACAATGCTGCACATTTTCCTTTTTGTTTAAAAAAAAACTGAAATGAAACAAATCCCACATAAAATATTATTAAATAAAGAAAGTATCCTCACATAAATACATTTGGCTGGAAAATTCAGAACCTGGCAACCCTTAAGTGACGTCAACCAGGCGAGGTGAATAGCGCCAGTGCCCTCTGCTGTTTAAAGTGAATATCGATTCATTATACACGTAAACCGATTGGAATCGTTACACATGTGAATCGATTTTTAACTGTCTTGTGGTGCATCGTTACATCTCTAGTTAGTAGTTCATGACCCTGTTTGAGAAAAGACTTAATTTGTTTTGGTAACTCAGCAGTTAAGGGTCTAATCAAAAGGTTGTGAGTTATCACTGTTGGACTTTTGAGCGTGGTTTTTAATTAGGAACTGTTTAATTGAAAGTAAGTTCAGATAATAGATGATTCTATCTATTATTATATTATAATCATGTTTACGTTCTTGATGCACGTTCGCTTGAAATCACAAACCCAAGACGTTGACATCCAGAGCGGTTGTCATTACTGGTCCCTGTATGTGCCCTGTTGTTTTGGAAAAACAACAAGACCCATGGGTAAAGCAGATTAAATTCACATTCAGGTTGGTTCCTTTTCAGAAGTGTGTAATTGATTTGGGTTAATGTTTGCCACACAATAAAAAAAAAAAAATTATATATATATATATATATATATATATATATATATATATATATACACCGATCAGCCTTGTTTCTACACACACTGTCCATTTCATCAGCTCCACTTACCATATAGAAGCACTTTGTAGTTTTACAATTACTAACTGTTTCTCTGCATGCTTTGTTAGTCCCCTTTCATGCTGTTCTTTAATGGTCAGGACCCCCACAGAACAGGTAATATTTGGGTGGTGGATCATTCTCAGCATTGCAGTGACACTGACATGGTGGTGGTGTGTTAGTGTGTTGGATCAGACACAGCAGCGCTGATGGAGTTTTTAAATACCGTGTCCACTCACTGTCCACTCTGTTAGACACTTCTACCTAGTTGGTCCACCTTGTAGATGTAAAGTCAGAGACGATCGCTCATCTATTGCTGCTGTTTAAATTGGTTATCTTCTAGACCTCCATCAGTGATCACAGGACGCTGCCCACGGGGCGCTGTTGGCTGGATGTTTTTGGTTGGTGGACTATTCTCAGTCCAGCAGTGACAGTGAGGTGTTTAAAAACTCCATCAGCGCTGCTGTGTCTGATCCACTCATACCAGCACAACACACACTAACACACCACCACCATGTCAGTGTCACTGCAGTGCTGAGAATCATCCACCACCTAAATAATACCTGCTCTGTGGTGGTCCTGTGGGGGTCCTGACCATTGAGAATATCATGAAAGGGGGCTAACAAAGCATGGTAAGTGGAGTTGATAAAATGGACAGTGAGTTTAGAGGAGGTGGTTTTAATGTTATGGCTGGTGTATTTATATATATATATGAAAATACGCAGTTATAAAAATTAACATTGGAATTGCATCATTTACAGTATTACAGTATTATCTGTCCCACCCCAAGTGCACTGTAAAGTTATAAAATCATGTTTTTGTGAGTATGGGTGATTAATTGTGGCTTGATAGGTAAAATTTGCAGTTATATCCATTCAAATTCAAATCCACAAGACAATAAAGTGTGCTTAAAGTCTAGGGGTCTGAATACTTTCTGAATCTACCACGTTTAAGTGATACTTCAATTAAACAGAGCTGACAGTAAACCATCCTAGTATACAGTTGAAATCTAAATAAAACAACCAAAAAATACCTGAGAAGTAAAAACAATTATTTCTCTTTCTGCAGGATCTGGGAATGGAGTCAACGTCTCTGGATGATGTTCTCTATCGCTATGCTAGTTTCCGGAACCTGGTGGACCCAATTACTCATGACCTCATTATCAGTCTGGCCAGATATGTCCACTGTCCCAAGACGGTAAAATCATTTTTTGTTTTTTAATTTAAATAATTCACTTACTTTTTCCACTAAAATGTGTTGCGTGACAATGATGTGTAGCCTAAACCAGGTAAAGAAAACTGCGCCCCTAGCAGGCACAACTGGCAGTGCCTGCAGCAGACAAAATTGGCAACAAATCTGCTGGGTGGGAAAAGACTGGACTAAAAAAAAGGGGTGGGGTCTTCACACTGTGTAAGGACCCTGGTTAGCAGCCCAAGGCGCCTGTACAGAAGTGGAGGAACGTATTCTTTCTGTTATTTGAATGACCCACAACTTCCTCTTTATCTTCTTTCCTTTCCTTGCTTGGGTAGGAGGGCGATGCTCTCGGAGCGATGGAAAAGGTGTGCCGGCAGCTTACCTACCACCTGAGTCCACATTCACAGTGGAGGCGCCAGGGCCTGCTGAAGAGGAAACCACAGGCCTGGTAAGCACAAAAAGCAGATGAGCAGCGGGGGAGCGAGGGGGTAAGGTGGTGACTGTTGAAAGTTGAAAGAGCATGTTGAATTACAACCCCAAATCAGAAAAAGTTGGGACAGCATGTAAAATATAAATAATAAAAAACACAGAGTTTCTCACATTTACTTTGACTTTTAGATTTCATGTTTTATCTGCTCAACTTCATTTCATTTATTAATAAACATCCATTCCTGCATTTCAGGCCTGCAACATGTTCCATTCCTTCTCACAGTACACAAGACGTTTTGGCACCGAGGAGACCAAGTGATTTAGTGTTTCAGCTTTTATTTTGTCTCATTCTTCCTGCAAACACGTCTTAAGATGTGCAACAGTACGGGGTCGTCGTTGTCACATTTCTCGTTTCAAAATTCTCCACACGTTCTCTATTGGGGACAGGTCAGGACTGCAGGCAGGCCCGTCCAGTACCTGTACCCTCTTCTTCCGCAGCCATGCCTTTGTAATGTGTGCAGCATGTGGTTTTGCATCGTCTTGTAGAAAATTACATGGACGTCCCTGGAAAAGATGACGTCTTGAAGGCAGCATATGTTGCTCTAAGATCTCAATGTACTTTTCTGCATGAATGCTGCCATCACAGAAGTGTAAATTACCTTTGCCAAGGGCACTGACACAGCCCCATACCATGACAGACCCTGGCTTTTGGACTTGTTGCTGATAACAGTCTTTGGTATGGAGCACACGCTGTCCATTTTTTCCAAAAAAGACCTGTAATGCTGATTCATCTGACCACAATACACGTTTCCACTGTGTATCCTACATGCCTCAGAGCCCAGAGAAGTCGACGCCGCTTCTGGACATGGTTAACATAAGGCTTCTTTTTTGCACAGTAAAGTTTTAAGTGGCGTTTGTGCATGTAACTCTGTATTGTAGTGTTTGATAAAGGTTTGCTAAAGTAATCCCTCACCCATGTGGTTATATCAGCTATTGTTGAGTGGCGGTTCTTGATGCAGTGCCGTCTGAGGGATTGGCGTTCAGCTTAAGCTTGCGCCCTTGGCCTTTACGCACTGTACGCACTAAATTTCCTCCTGATTCCTTGAGTCGTTTAATAATAGTATGCACTGTAGAGGGAGAAATATGCAAATCCCTTCCAATCTTTCTTTGAGGTTCATTGTTTTTAAACATTTTAATCTTTTTCTCACACATTGTAGCCAAACTGGAGATCCTCTGATCATCTTTGCTCATCAAAGACTCAGCCTTTTCTGGATGCTGCTTTTGTACCAAACCATGATTACAATCACCTGTTTGGAATCACATCATTATTTAGTTTTTTCACCTCATTACTAGCCCTAAATTGCCCCCGTCCCATCTTTTTTTTGGAATGTGTGGAGGCATATTAACAAATGAAATGAAGTTGACCAGACAAAACATGAAATATCTCAGGTTCATCCTGTCTACAATCAAATGGAAGTCAAAGTAAATGTAAGGAACACTGCATTTTTATTTTATTTGTATTTGCCACCATGTACTGTCCTATTTACCACTATATGGCCAAAAGTATGTGGACACCCCACATCACAAGACCTCCTTCCTTCATTTAAGCTCCATTCCAATCCAGTACTAATGATTGCGATGACTCATTTACTTTTAAATCCACTCAAGTTCGATGCTGAGTTCATTTATTAAATTAGTCTGTATAGAAATCAAATGCATTCTGGCTCCTCACGGTAAAACAGTCATCATTCTGCCAGCCATTTTTCCAAGTCCTGATTCGTCAGCACTGTCAAAGTAAACAAATTAAATATCACTGCAATAAATGAATTCTCAAACTGGCTTGTTGCCCTTGAACCACATTTAAGGGGCTCCAAAGGTGCTTCTCGGGTACTTCTAGTCCTCCTCCACTATTTACTCATTAGGAAAGGTTCACCGTTACCCTACGTTCAGACCGGCAGTGATTTCTCGTCTCTGTTTTCACACCATACGCGTCATCATCACCTTTGGAATTTGGTTGCCATGAGCACTGGCTCGTGTAACTGTACTGGCTAGTCTACAGAGCGTATAGCGGCTCATGACGAGTTCTGAATGTGTCTGTGATGCAAATCTGCATTAATGCCGGTGGGGGAAACACGCTCTTTGTTTATAGTCTGTATTTAATGAAGACTCCAGGGAGCTCTGATCTTTGGTACCAGTTTTATTTAAGTGCCACGCCTTGCTGCCCTACATCACATTAGAATTCAAGCTATTTAAAGTCTGCTTGCACTTCCAAGCTGCAATGCAATAACTGAACCAGATTAATACTGGAAATGTTAAGCCGCTCAGGTGGCGCAGCGGTAAAAAGAGACGCGCTGCAACCAGGGCTGGATTCTGAGAACATGGTATCGAATCCAGCCTTGCTTTACCGGTTCGAATCTGAGTGGCTATATGAGCAACGATTGGCCGGTTGCTCATATGGGGGGTGGGACAAAGAACCGGATGTGGGTCTCTCTCTGTCAGAATGCGATTGCGTTCTCTGCCGGCTGATTGGAGGCGCTTACACAGAGATGGGAGAGGGTGCCCTTAGGGTGTGTCTCTCCGCATGCAACGCTGGGTGGCGCCAAAACTCGTCAATGTGTGGGTGGCAAAGATGCATCTGGCTGCTGCTCGTGTTTCGGAGGGGATATGGGTTAGCTTCAATCACCTCCGTCAGGGCAGGGTTCGGCATAGACAGAGAGGAAGCACGATGCTAATTGAACAATTGGATGCGCTAAAAAGGGGAGAAAAAAGGTGTAAAAAAAAAAAAAAAAAATACTGGAAATGTTTTAACACTGCTACATTCTATTCAGGGTCACGGTGGGTCCAATTCACTAAGCAAAAGGTAGGAAACACTCTGGACAGGTTGGGTATAGTTGAATTCCAACTTAATTTAACCATTAGGAACTCAATGACTCCACAACCCTGAATATGCTTCAGCTTTAATCCAAAGATGTCTTCAAGGTGTGTTGCAACCATGGTGAAAACTAAGTAGCTGCTACAAAAACTGAGAGTTCAATGCTGAGTTCATTTATTAAATTAGTCCATATTTAAATCAAATGCTTTCTGGCTCCCTCACAGTAAAACAGTCATCATTCTGCCAGCCATATTTCTAAATTGATTTGTCAGCACTGTCAAAGTAAACAAATTAAATATCACAGCAATAAATGATTTCTCAGACCGGATTTTTGCCCTCAAACCACATTTAGAATAGAATTTGGATAGGCTGCTGTGGTTCATGTTAAAGCAGGTCTGGGATCATCTTGCTGAAGTAATCCCAATATACACCTTTACATTTACAGCATTTAGCAGACGCTTTTATCCAAAGTGACTTACAGTTGTGACCATATATAATCCAAGCAATTGAGGGTTGAGGGCCTTGCTCAAGGACCCAACAGTGGCAACCTGGCTGGCTTGTACCAGCTTTGACTTACAGTTGTGACCATATACAATCCAAGCAATTGAGGGTTGAGGGCCTTGCTCAAGGATCCAACAGTGGCATCCTGGTAGGTGTTAGACTTGTACCAGCTTTTTTTTATCCAATTACTAGTCCAGTACCTTAACCACTGAGCTATTGCTGCCCCTTTGCATCAATGACCTCTTTACACATACTGTATGCAAGTTAGCCATGCCATGACGCCCTTGATATGACATCTTTTCAGTCCATCTGAGATGAGTTTGGGCCCAGAAAACTTATGTATAGAACTGATGTTTAGTTTGATGTTTCTCTTTGCATAAAAGAGTTTCAGGTTAAGTTTCTTGACGCAGTGGTGGACTGTGTTAAGTGACAACGGTTTTTTGAAATTCTCCCAAGCCCATGTGGCTATATTTATCACAGTAGCACGGTTTCTTATGCACTGTCGTCTGGGGACTCGAATGTCACTTCTGGTTTTCTTACCTTGACCTAGACAGACTGTGATTTCTCATGATTCCTTAAATCATTTGACAATATTATGTACGGTAGATGGTAAAAGAGTTGAGAAACGTTCTTTTTGACCTGACTGACAATTCTCTTACAAGGTTTGGCACAAAATAGTGAGTCCCAACCTACTTTACTTCCACAGACCGAATCTTTGGTGAACACTTCTTTGTAGCCAATCATGATTCCCTGAAAGTCTGAAAGCCATTCAGCATTGACTTTGAACACTTTGAACCCATTCGATTCATGTGCGCTAAACTTCTGTTCTTTATTAATTTATTAATCTTTGTTTACTGTTTTATCCTGGTTGGTGCTGTGATGGGTTTGGAGATAATCACGGGAACACTGGGCGCAAGTCAGAAATACACCCCGGATTTATAGACGTACAGGGGCAATTTTGAGAAACCAGTTTATTCTGAATTGGGAGGTGAGCAGAAATTAGAGAACACAACAGTTAACCAGCACAGACGTGAGGAGAACATTCTAAACTCTGATGCACAACTTACGTTTGTTACACTTAGTCATGAATTGTCTTACCACCGATTTATCCAATTTGTGGTGGCGGTGGGTCTGATTTACTGAGCGAAAGACAGGAAACACCCTGGACACACACACACACACACACACACACACACAGAGTAATACCTAGGGGGACCTTTAGCATCTCCAATGGCTGCATGTCTTTGGACTGTGGGAGGAAACCGGAGCCCCCGGAGGAAACCCACCCAGACACGAAGAGAACATGCAAACTCCACACAGAAAGGACCTGGACTGCTCCACATAAGAATCAAACCCAGGCAACAGTACTACCCACCAAGCCACTATGCCATCCATGTGGTGAATCTTCTTCATTCTATATTAAATAAGTACCAATTTGCTAATAAACCTGCTTCTTCAGTTATGGCTGACTCATTTTAATTCTTTCCGCCCATGTTTTATTAGAGAAATACATTAGCATAAGCTTTTGATCCACTCCAGTGCTGGTTTCCCCTCCCGACTGTTTCATGGAGCGTGTAGCCTCCTGCCACCCACCAGGGTTAGGGACATGACACAGGGCTGCCCGCCTTTCTGTTCCAGATCGCTCATAATGGAGAATTAGAGACATTAAACCTCATTAGTGAAGCTGTTAAGCCTACAGTTTATATCAGTAATGATTCCTAACATCTGTGTACTGATGTTTCACTTGATTGTAGCTGTGCTAATCAGTCTGAATTAGATTATACAGTTTAGAATGAAGGATTAAACCTAGTCATGTGGGTAAGCTTGTGTAAAAACCTGAGCGTGAGCTTGTTGGACATACCATTGTTATGGTATAATTATGGGCATTACTATGGAATTGTTCCCTTTTACACTTTAAGGCCTGGCAATCGGCATACTAATTAATCTTAAAGGTCATTCAATGAATCTGAGTGGGAAAGACTAAACCAAGGAGTGGGGTTGTCAACGCGGTGTGAGGACCTTGGTTGCCCAGGGTGCCTGTACAGAAGGAGCGCAGAGATCAGGGCGTGGCTCTCCATACACGGAGCTGACCTCAAGCGCGAATCCACCGAAGTATGGGAGAATAAGAAGGGATTAGTTGGCCTGCCTGCCGGCTAGGCTGAGCAGCCACATGAACAACGATTGGCCTGTTGTTCAGATATGGGTGGGATTAAGCCGGATAGGGTCTCTCTCATAACTAATGCAATTACGACCTCTGCTGACTGATTGATGCCGCCTGCACAGAGATGAGAAAAGAGTGCTCCTAGGGTGTGTGTCTCCTTACACAGTGCTGAGCTGCACTGCACTTGTCAAAAGTGTAGGTGATAAGATGCATACGTCATGCTACCCATGTGTCGGAGGGGGTGTGGGTTAGCTTTGTTCTCCTTAATCAGAGCAGGGATCGGCATTGGTATAGAGGTATAGATGATGCAATCGGTCAATTGGACGCGCTAAAAAGGGAGAAAAAGGGGAGAAAATGCACAAATAAAATTGGTGGACTGTGCACACATTGCAGGGAGTGTGTGTCAGGCAAATGTACTCTCCTTGGATGGCATTGGGGTCCCAAGCAGTGGATTGGCTATGCTAAATTGGGACCAAAAATGCATAAAAAAAGGTCATTCAATGGGGCAGAGGGTCTTCAACGTGGGGTCTTCTATGTCTGAGAAAGGAATCGACAAAACCCTACGATCAATTGGTGTTTCCTTCTGTTGTGACCCTTAGGATCAAGCAGTCGATCAAATGAAATGAAATGAATTAAAAAGAAAACTGACAGGAAACCAATTTTCCATTTTAATAAGCTTGGAGCCTGATACAGATCCAGTAGCCTATTTCCATCCTGCTCATGATGATCTTCTGTTGCTAAGCAATAGAAAATATGATGTGCAGATGTGATCTAAGCACACTTTAAGACAATGTATGTCCTGTGGTAATGTATTTAATGTCTTCCATGTAATTATCACATGTTCAAAGTGTAAAAGCCATCTGTTTTAGAATCAGACGCGAGCTAAGAGCTAAGATTTAACTAAACTTATTTATACTAAGAATAGAAGACCTTAAATATACCTTAAATATAAATATATGTATGTTTTTATCCTAACAACCTAGTTTTAGCTGCTTGGCACAGGCAGTCAGATTTTCATTTACAATCTCCTGGTACTTTATGAAGTCTATGATGCTGTGTATCTTAAAGAAGGGTTTCGGGGGCGCTCAGGTGGTGCAGCGATAAGTCACTAGCACACCCGTGCCGAGATTCTGAACTCCTGGTTCAGGTCTGAACTCCCTGGTTCAAGTCTCGGCTCTGCTACCGGTCGGCTGGGCGCCCTCTAGCAGACATAATTGGCTAAGGCCCGCCGGTCTGCTAGGGTGGGAAATGACTGATTTTAACAGGGGTGGGGCTTTGAAAGAAACCTGTTTGCCCAGGGCGCTTGCACAGCGGTGGAGGAGCACTGCTTGTTTGTGTAATAGATTCTATGGTGGCCCGCGGAGTCACGTCACAACAACATTTACAGAGTTAAATTAAAGGCGAGAACACTACAGCATTAAGGGAGAAAGCGAATACATTACCAGGAATGCAGCATTTTAATTCTGCTATCATACCATTTACATTTACATTTACATTTTCAGCATTTAGCAGACGCTTTTATCCAAAGCGACTTACACGATGAGCAGTAGAGGGTTAAGGGCCTTGCTCAGGGACCCAACAGTGGCAACTTGGAATTCTCAGCTCTGGTCAGATCTGCTACCGGTTGGGTGGGCGACCCTAGCAGGCACACTTGGCATTGGCTGCAGTACAAAATTAGCCACTAGTCTGCTGTGTGGGAAAAGACCAGACTAAAAAGGGAGCAGGGTCTTCGATGGTCCTTTCGAAGGACCTTGGTTAGGAGCCCGAAGCACAACAGGGGGTTGGTGGACTGCGCATGCAGCAGAGGGAGCGTGTGTCAGGCAAATATATCCTCAGACGCACACAGGGTATATAAAGTATAAAAGTATAAAGTATAAAATACATCAAATAATATAGCATGTGGTGGTCGCACAATTTGGAATACAGCTTAGAAAATGCATTCTCTGACTCTCTCTCACCCACCCACCTAACTTATGCCACTTTTAACACTTTATTTTAACCAAACTGCACTAACAGATTATCAATATTGTTAACTTGAAGCCCATCCTCACACCTTTATTGCCAAGCAGATTGTGGTAGATGAGACCCACTCACCTTCTGCTTTGAATTGTGTCTAACCAGGCATTCACGCTGTGCACACGATGGGAAATTATACTAACACTGCCAGCACACTACATTATCTTCCAGAACACTGTACTGCTCACACTACAAAATTGTACCAGCACAGAAACAATTAGGGAAGTATTAAAATATAAAATGTACACGTTTAGGTCCACCTGCTCTATTATTTAATCAGCCAGTCATTTTTAGTTACCTGATTGCTTTTTGCTTCCTTTGCTGCTGACCTCCACTCCTGACCGAGGAGAGCCGTGACTAACACACGCCCCCTCTGACACGTGTGCAGTGGCCCACTTCTGCTTTTTTACCTGCCCGAGTTCATATTCATATCTGTATCGTGCGTATTGAGAGGGTGTATTGAAAGAATATTTGCTGGCTTGTTAAAAAAAATAGCTTTGCTATCAGCCGGTCGGTCACCCACACAGGCATAATCGGCTATGTCCGAGGGAGGACAGGCTGAAGGGATAGCTTATTACTGGTACAATTGCGGCCTCTGCTGGCTGGTTAATAAACGCCTGCAATGAGACAGGGAATAATGGAGATCAGTGTGTAATTCTGTACGTGATATGAACCGCCTTAAGACAGGTAAAAAAGCAGTTGGCTACTACACGTGTCGGTTCAGGCATCTGCAGCATTAAAGGAGATACAGCTGAGTAATTGGATATGACTGGATTGGAAGGAAAACAGGAAAATGTATACAGATAAATAAAAAAATAAGCATCATGGGAGACATTACCATCACATTTATAGGTCTCATGAAACATAGGATTCTTTTTAGAAGTGGGAATATTTATATTTATCATCGGCAGCATATTTTCAACCTTGGATCACAATTGAAATCAGCTGTTGTCCACCTACCGTGACTACATGTTCTGTTTATCGTCTTAACGGACTGCCTCCAAAATTATTTTTATTCGAAATCTGTTTTTACTTAGTAGGCCATTAAATTGAAGCAAACATTCTGTTTTTCATTCTCTTTCACATTGTGTTCTCTGTGCAGCGAGTGCTGTGCTTTATTTGCTGTTCTGCTGTAACGCTCTGCCTGATCAACATCATACGGATAAACATCTGTACAACTTGCTCTTAGATCCCTGATGTTTGATAGACCTCTTTAAGTTGTAACAGTGCTTTGAAGGTTAAAATCGCATGAAGCGTTTGGCACGTGTCCAAAGTTTGTGGTTTTTTGTGTTTTTTATTATGCAAAACATTCTCAATCCAAGGAGGAATTAATATTTGGCATTTGCATTTAAGCTGGGAAACAGTCCTGACAGAACTTTCAGAAGTTTTTTTTTTTTAATGTATTTTACCCCTTTTTCTCCCACTTTTAGCGCATCCAATTTCTACCCGTCAATCATCCTCTCACTAATGCTGGTCCCTGCTCCCGATTGGGGAGGACGAGGCTGCTCCACGCCCCCTCCGAGACGTGCACAGCAATCGAACATCTTATCACCTACACTTGACGAGCGCAGTGTGGTACGGTGCTGTGCGTGGAGGGCCACACCCCCTACCGCACTCCTTCCCCATCTCCGTGCAGGCGCCACCAACCAGCCAGCAAAGGTCGTAATCGCACTAGTCTGAGAGAGAGTCCCCATCCGGCTTTTAGTCCCGCCCCCATCTGAACAACCTGCCAATCGTTGTTCATGTAGCCACTCAGCCTTCAGCCGGCAAAGGCAGAGCCGAGATTCGATACGACGTATTCGAGATCCAGCTCTGGTTGCAGCGTGTTTTCACCGCTGCTCCACCTGAGTGGCCAGAAGTTTTTTTTTTTTTTTTTATCAACGTGAGTGAGGACTAGAGTGCTAGAGTCCAGATTTTACTTGTTGGGGCCAGATAGAGAAAAAAAAATGCAATTATAAGTCTACTTGATTACTATCAATGACACCAACTTTTTATTCATCTTTGACAGTGTTGATTAAACTAAGATTTTGTTTCCTAGTGAATAATCCTTGGATTTAAACCTCATAACACTCCACCATTACAGTTTATTAAATTAAACATACACATTTACCTCTGAAATCAGTAAAAAATATATAAATTTTCTAGGGCTGTCGAAGTTAACGCGATAATAACGCATTAACGCGACCTCAATTTAACGCGATTAAAAAAATTAGTGCCATTAACGCAAATTCTAGTTCATGTTGACACTTGACTGGTAGAACAAACGTTTTAATGTCGGACTTGCCACCGTTTTTCATTTGCGGTTTGTTAACATAATGTAACCGATCGTGGTAGTGATGCACTTGCATAATAAAGAAATAAATACACGCTATATTCACAAGTTGTCGGGAGCAGAACACTTTATTACACTTAATTAACTTCTTCTTCTGTACCGAATACCGGAAAGCTGAGTCGAGCACGTTAGTTCATGAACTATGGAAGCCCCAAAGGGTCAAAACACACTCACTTCGTGTAGAAACGTCCATCAAACCATCGTCACGATACAACCACAGACAAGTCTGATACAATAACTACGCCTTATCCCACCTAAAGCACCGCTGATCTACAATGTTTGCTGATGGAGAAATTCTAACCTACAATCTGACATTTACTGCCTAGTATGTGAGTAAATAAACTCCCTTACAGTTTTCTCTTGTCCCAGCAGTTTTTAACATAAGTACATTTAGCATAAAATGTGTTCACCATTTTAATTGTAACATTTCACTTAAAAATCCTTGTTTTCTATAACATTTACACAGATTTTTTTTAATGCGATTAATCGCGATTAACTATATGAAATTCTGAGATTAATCGCGATTAAAAATTTTAATCGTTTGACAGCCCTAAAATTTTCCCAACATGCCTACAATCTTTCTCTGTTGTTTGTTTGCAGCCGCCATGTTTGTCCAGAAGTTGAGGAACATTAATGAAGTTGTAACGTCGTTAATATTTTGATATTGGAAGCCTAATACACTGTTTTTGTGTCATAGCGACATCCAGTGTTTAAACTAGGAGTTTATTTTTTAAAAATCTGTCGAAATTTCATTTTATTTAAAAAAAAAAAAAAAACTCACGAACATAGGCGTTTCTACATTGTGGGCCAATATGGCAGATATGGCGCTTGTATTGTCAAAGTCCTGCACTGTTTTTTGATGGGGGGGACAATAAATAGAGCAAATCCTGAGGGGTACACCAGAGGTGCTGCCAAAAGTACTAAAGTAGTGTTTTTTTAATGTTTTAAAAATGCTACAAGTTACAATTTTCATCCAATAATACCAAGAATGTCCTGTAAATGGCACACTATGGGTGTGTTCGAAACCCTAGGGAGCTGCCTTGCTGTCTTACTGTCAGCTGCCTAAGTAGAGAGGATTCTAATAAGTCATCGACTCATAAGGCAGCTTATTTGAACGCACTACATAGACAGCGATAACATCGGGTTTCGCTTACTAAGCTAACACAGTTAGCATCATGCCATTCAAACCAAAGGGTGAGGTGGCACAACGCGCTAGCATGTCAAATAACGTCGCCCTCCGTCTACCGAAAACGGTTAAACTGTCCCTGACAAGCCCGAACTTGCAAATGAATACACTTGTACAAGTTTATACAAATTAAAAATCAATAATAATTTATTTACATTAGAAAATAACTCCGTTTGTTTCCCCGCACAAAACACTTTTATTTTTCTCACTCGTTCTTGAGTCAAAATAACGATGAAATTTTAAGATACCTTACTAGACACCTTATTAAGGCATCTAGGATTTCGAACGGCCTCCTTCTCGGGAGCGCGCATAGGATGACGTAAAATGCTGTCTATGTAGAGAGCTCACTAGGTTTTCGAACACACCCTATGTCATGATGATATCAGGGGGAAGAATTCCCCTGTTTGGGAATTCCATATGGCCTGTTTTGGTACAATTGTTCCCTGGTCTAGAAGGGTAACCATATTTAGGATAGGTGCTTAGGTATAGCACGGGTCGCTTGGACATAGAAACAACTACTATGTGGAATTTCAATTGATTTATAATGAATCGTCCCGTAGAGTAGCAGACAGTGGAAAAGAAACATAACATGAAAAGGAATCTATACTGGAACTGAAAGGATTAGTGATGGGACAGCTGAGTCAGTCATGACTGATTTAACAAATTGAGAAACTGAGAAATCACCAAACTATGGTAGAAATTGTTCCAATTTGACTAGCATGTCTCCTTCAACATGTGTAGAGGTAGCACTGTCGCCTCACAGCAAGAAGGTCCTGGGTTTTATCCCCAGGTGGGCGGTCTGGGTCCTTTCTGTGTAGAGTTTGTGTGTTTTCCCTCTGTCTACATGGGTTTCCTCCGGGATCTCCGGTTTCCTCCTACTCGGTTGGTATTCCTCCACTGCTCTGAGTCACTGTTGCTGAGTCAAGGAGGTCCCCTGTTTGGCCTTCTACCCTTTTGACATGGCCAGTTGTGTCTGTTGAGTGTCCAGCCACGGTAGTGGTAGGCTAATAAAACGACTGCATCCCCCAATAAGCAGTATTGTTTTTGCTACAACAGCTGGATGTTGTTTTACATTTCCATTCTAATTATTTGCAACTTTTTGTCTCTTTCTCAGTCTAAAAGCTGTTATTTCTAGCCCACCAGCCAGTGGCACATTAGACCTCTCTGGCATTCCTCTGGGCGTGAAGGACATGGAGCGACTTTGCTCGCACCTCCAGCGGTACGCATCTCGTGTCTCCAGCCTCGAACTGGGATTCACGGAGCTCACAGACGAGGCCTTCCTCCTGCTACTCCCCACACTCGCTTCCCTGCCTCGTCTTGAGACGCTGGCGCTCAACGGCAACAGGCTGACCCGTGCCGTACTCAAGGAGCTCACGGACTCTCTGAAGGACCCCGAGAGCTTCCCCAGCGTGACGTGGATAGACCTCGGGAACAACGTGGACATCTTCTCGCTTCCGCAGTCTTTCCTGGTGAGCCTGCGCAAGCGGTGCCCCAAGCAGGGCAACCTGCCGACCATCCAGGAGTTCGGGGAGAGCCAGGCGAGCGAGCAGGAAAACCGCCCGGACGGGGATGACACGGATAACACGGACAACACAGACGACACGAACAAAACGCTGAGCCTGGGCGAACTCCGGTCTGAGGTGGAGTGCGAGATGGAAGGCGAGATGGAGATCGAAGAGATGATGGAGGAGCTGCTGGAATTCGACAGGGAAGTGCGAGGGAAAGACGACGAGGATAGCGTGTGGACCATGGAGGAGCTGAGGGCAGCGAGGAGGCCGCCTGAACAACAAAACTGTGAGAAACGAGCGACTAAGGCCGAAGGTGAGGAGGACACACATAGCAGGAGCTCACTGATATCCTGTTCCAGTCAGTCACAGGACTCGTCAGCTCGGTTCGGGCCCGTGAGAAAGGATTCTGGTGTGGATCAGGTGTCTTTGGGTAACCAGACCTGATTATATTTGCTTTAAGGGAAATATGTAGCCATTAAATCTATCTTTTCCAAAGGGTAGAAGGTCCTGAAAGACTTTGCCTTGCATTAGATAGGTCAGAGTGATAAAAGAACATATATCAAGGTGACCTAATAAGGGACACTCTAGTAATCAATGATATATAATGTATATCATACTTAAAATGAAAATGTATACCACTTATGAGGTACAATGATACTATACGTTTAATATTCTTAACTTAAATGCATTCTTTTTCAGGTGAAGCCCCTTGCTTATACTGTCCTGATGATGGACATTCGACTATGTGCCTGTTCAAAATTTCTAGACAGAAATGTGTTTAAATGTATGCGTGCATGACTAAGAGTCTGAATGAGAGTGCACGCACCTGCTTACCATTGAAATACTGAAAAATGGAGAAGATTAAATATGGAACCCAGGATTATTAGTCCCTCTTGGACACTATATGGCCAAAAGTACAAACCCCATTTTCATAGAAGTTAGACCATCTATGGATGGATGGATGGATGAATAGATAGATAGGATCTGAGGGTACATATGGAGGTGTCATTTTGGTATACATTGTAGGCTGGTATAGATTGTAAGTAAAAAAAAACAAAGTATAAATTATAAAGTGAACTACAGTGCAAATATAAAAAAATGTGCTAATGGATGTACCGAAAGGTGTGTATGTGCCTGTCTGTGCATACACACAATTGTGCACACACAATTGTGCACACCCACATGCGTAGATATATACATGTACACGTGCCACAATTCTGTTACATTCAGTCTCCAGTTCCTCCCCACCCCCCTGCATAGAGTTAAAGAGCCTAATGGCTCTGGGGACAAAGGATTTTCTGAGTCTGTCCGTAGAGCAGAATCTCTTGATGTATGCTCAATAATCCAGGGACACAAATCCACAAAGTTGAATCAGTTCATCTGGACACAAGTTTGTTGTAGACTCATCCAAGTGACTTCTTCAGTCTGAGCTGGTGGTGAATACCCCAACCTTATATGCAGACGATTTGCATAACAATGAAACCGGTGATTAGGTCCATATTCAAATCACAATGACCATTAATTACAATGAACTAAACAGGGGAAACTAAACAGCCACTGGCGAAACGGATGGCCCAACATAGAAGATCGGCCTCTTCTGGCCAGGACTGCGTGGTTTACACTCACCTGCAAGCCAGCAGCCACTCATTTAATGATGACGATGTGCAGATCCTTGACGAGGAGAAACGCTGGTTTGAACGGGGAGTCAAAAAGGCCATCTATGTGAAGAGGGAACGACCATCCCTGAACCGAGGAGGGGGCCTAAGAGTACATATCTCACCATCTTACAATGCCGTAATAGGAGCTATAGGCACACATGGCTATTGTAATTAATGGTCATTGTGATTTGAATATGGACCTGATCACCGGTTTCATTGTTATGCAATGGGAGGTGATCAGGCGTTATGCAAATCGTCTGCATATAAGGTTGGGGTATTCACCACCAGCTCAGACTGAAGAAGTCACTTGGATGAGTGACGAAACGTATCTCTACAACAAACTTGTGTCCAGATGAACTGATTTAACTTTGTGGATGTTCTGTGACAGTAGTCTGTTACTAAACACACTTGTTGTGTGCAGTGGGTGGTTTTGATTGTCCATAATGGACAAGTCCTTCTCTCTGTCACAGTTGCTAGTGATTCCAACTCTATTCCGACCACTACTTCGGCTCTCCTGACCAGTTTGTCCAACCGTGTTGCATCCCTCCTCTTAATGCTGCCTCCCCAGCACACCACAGCATAGAAGAGAGCGCCAGTGACCATGGATTGATAAAACATCTGCAGTTTCTTACATATGTTAATTGTTAGATAAGGTCCCAACTTTTTAAGAAATGGGGTTTGTATGTAAACACCCACAAGGATTTGGACAGTGTCTTTGGGAATTCAGTCACTTACTTAAGAACGTTTGTCAGTTCAGGCACTGATGTTGGACTGGCTGGGAATTGGCATTCCAATTCATCCCAACAGTGTGTTGTGGAGGTAAGGAACAAGCCATTTTTGGAACTCGCTTTGTGCACTGGAACAGAAAAACATTCCCAAACTGTTGCCACAAAGTTGTAAGCATTGGAATATTTAATATAATTGATTTTCTACACCTGTTATTAATGTGTGTGGCTAAAACACCAGAACTTTACATTTGGGAGGGTGTTCGCATGGCCATATAGTGTGTCCTTCTGTATCTATGCATTGAAAAGAAGAATAAAGTCTGTTGAGAATTCATAACATATTCAGGTCCAATGTCTCAGAATAATGATGTGTTTAAAACATGTTCCAGAGATATCAAGTTAAATTTAAGTTAAAGAAGCGACAGTGTTTTATGATGGAAAGGCACCAAAGACAGAACCTCTCAATGAACTGCTGTATAATTCAAACCTATGGGTTATATTTTAATATAAGCATCCAACGTATGTATATACATATATGTTATTTACCATAATGTAGATGATCTAGATCATAGATCTGTAGATTTAGTCACCAGGACCTTTTTCAGATCTAGATCTAATATATTCTGATCTATTTTATAGTGATACATTAAGAATACATTCGTTAATTTTATTTATTTATTTTGCTAATGGCTTTATTCTCTTTAGGGTTCTGCAAGGATCTGTGCCACTCGGGTACACAAAGCGGGAACATACAGTAGACATGGAACCACTATTGCAGGGCAACAGACGCTCATCTAAGGGGCAATTTAGAGCAGCTAATCCACTACGTCTACTTAATGTTTTCGGGAGGTGGATAGAAACCAGATATTGTTTATCCGGGGCAGGGTTTTTTAAGCCAGGTCCACAAAAAAGCATGCAGCTGTGCTGTAGAGCGCCCACTCCATCAGCTGTGCCACACTGCCACCTATATTAAGTAACCGTTCTCCCCTGATCTAGTGATATCCAATTACCCTGATTGCGTTACGCTTCACCTTTATTGATACAACCCCCAATTGCTGACTGAGGAGCTTCGCAACTGACAAGCCCCCTCCGACACGTGTGCAGTACCGACTGCCTCTTTTCACCTGCATGAGGCGAGTTCATATGCGGATCAGCCTTGTGCACGGAGTGCCACACCCTGATCAACGCATTATCCCCCAATCCTGCACCAGTTATGAGGAACCCTGGTCCGGCTCGTCCCACCCTGTGAACAACAGCCAATCGTTGTTCATGTAGCCGACCAGCCCAGCCGGATGGCAGAGCTGAGATTCGATACGATGTATTCGAAATCCCAGTTCTAGCGTAACCGTAGGTGATTTTTGATTATATGAATAAAAAGTTAATCCCAGATTTCAACTAAAGTTCAAACCACAAGAGATTTTGACATTTTCTACTTGTGAATGAATGAAAGAATCATTTAAGAACGTTGTGTTTTCAGCCTTGAGCTTTAAGTCTGTCTTAGGCGGTCTCAGGTCTGTCATTCTGGTCCCTTTGATGTCAAAGATTAGTTTTTAATGCATTTTCCTCCCAGTCTAGAGGTATTCAATTACCTGATTGCATTCTGCCTTCTCTACTTCTGCAGACCGCTGTACTTGACCAAGAAGAGCCGTGACTAACACCCCATTTATTATGTGTGCATTAGCCAACCGCTTCTTGTCATCCGCACTATGCAGGTTTATATGGAGAGCCGTACCACCCACGGAGAGTTGCGCACTGATCTCCATTATCCCCCGTCTCTGTACAAGCACTCTAGATCAGCCAGCAGCGGTAATGAGGAATCCCCTCCTGCATTTCCTCCTACGGACAAGCCAACCATTGTCCTGCTGGTAGCATAGATGAGATTTGAATTTGTGAGTTTGAGATGTCATATCTGGTGTGCTAGCGTGTTTTACTGCTGCAGGCATCTCTTATAGGTTTAGGATATTACCCACTCTGGTGCTCAAACACGATCATCAGCAATTTTCTACTTCAATAACACCAATATAAAATAAATTACTGCTAAGCTGTATGGGCCATATGATTTTATAAAATAGTCAATGGAAAAGGTTTCTTGGTGCACTTTCATTCTTGAAACCATGCAATGCTACTCCTTTACAAAATGTATTAAATAAAATCTATTTTATCGGATGTAAATGGTCTTGAATTATAGATTATACTTCTACTGTTTATGATGAACACTTATTATGTGTTTAGCAACAGACTGGTGAAATGGTTTGTCGAGTTTGGTTGACTGTTAACTGTTCTACACAGAGCCCAGACATCAACCTCTTCCAAAATCTATTTGGATTAATTGAAATCCTAATCTCTAACATCAGCGTGTGACCTCACTGACTCTCTAAATGGAAGTGAACCCATGTAGTCATGTTTCAAAACCTAGTGAAATGTCTTCCAAGAAGAGATACGCTGGTTTTGAATGTGATGAAAAGAAGTTAACAAAGTTATTGATTAATAATATTTAAATGTATCAAAAATAAAGCATAGCTTTTAAATTGCTTCTGGATAATAAACATTCAATGATATCAACCTAAACTGGTTTGGGGTTTTTTTTCTTCATCTTTTCTTTACCCATTAATAATTTTTATTTGGGATGTATCTTTTAATGAAAAAAAATTATAGGATTTCATGTAGGGCGGCACGGTGACTGTCGCCTCACAGCAAGAAGGTCCTGGGTTTGATCCCCAGGTGGGGCGGTCTGGGTCCTTTTCATGTTTCCTCCAGGAGCTCCGGTTTCCTCCCACAGTCCAAAAACATGCAGTCAGGTTAATTGTAGACACTGAATTGCCCTATAGGTGAATGTGGGTGTGTATGTGTGTCTTCCCTGCGATCGACTGGCGCTCCGTCCAGGGGGTTACTGTGTGCCCTGCGCCCATTGAAAAGCTGGGATAGGCCCCAGCAACACCCCCCCCCCCCCCCCCCCGCGACCCTAATTGGATAAGTGGTTAAACAAATGAGTGAGTGAGAGATTTCATGTAAAATTTAAGTCAGAAAACACCACACAATAGACAACAGCGACATTTAGTGGCATTAATGGTCATTGCAAGTATTAAATTAACTGCTTTATCCTGGTGGATCTGGTTCCACTGGAAACGTTGGGCACAAGGCAGGAACCAACCTGCCTTGTGCTTCAACCAACCTGTTTAAATTGACATTATTTTCAGTAGATACATCCTGATCATGGTGGAAGAAGGTATGTCGTGTCCCATTAACACTTTTATCCAAAGCGACTTACAGTACTGTCTAAGCAATTGTGGGTTAAGAATCTTGCTCAGGGGCCCAACAGCAGCAACCTGGCAGCAACCTTCTGATTACTAATCCAGTACCTTAACCATTAGGCTACAACGTCCCTGGTATCACAGATCATCATGAACTCATTCATTTATTCCCTCAGACTCGAGGACAACTTGAAATCCAGAGGTGTCCAGAGGTTAGGATCGAAGCCAGGTTTCCAGGACCACATTGTTCAAGTTCAAGAGGCTTCATTGTCATTTCAGCTATATACAAGTACATACTCAAACGAAGCAACGTTCCTCCAGGACCAGGGTGCGACACAACATAAGTCCAGATAAAAAAACAGTGTATTAATACAGGGACCTACAATAGATACAAGGGACATTTTATAACCTAAAAAACAAAGGGGGCGAGACCAAAAGACAAGTGTTGTGTTGGCCATTCCATAATAATGAGTAAATGTACGAGAAAGTAAGAGAAAGAATATTTATACATTATTTGTATCACAACCCACACTTCATACAACTACACTGTGGAATATGTGCACTATCAAAAACTTGTTGCTGTTTTAGATCATGTTTCATTCTTATAATGCACTGATCAGCCATAACATTAAAACCACCTCCTTGTTTCTACACTCACTGTCCATTTTATCAGCTCCACTTACCATATAGGAGCACTTTGTAGTGTTCATCTACAGTGGGGTCAAAAAGTATTTAGTCAGCCACTTATTGTGCAGGTTCTCCTACTTAGAAAGATGAGAGAGGTCTGTAATTTTCATCATAGGTACACTTCAACTATGAGAGACAAAATGAGAAAAAAAAATCCAGGAAATCACATTGTAGGTTTTTTAAAGAATTTATTTGTAAATTATGGTGGAAAATAAGTATTTGGTCACACACAAACAAGCAAGATTTCTGGCTCTCACAGACCTGTAACTTCTTCTTTAAGAAGCTCTTCTGTCCTCCACTCGTTATCTGTATAAAAGACACCTGTCCACAGCCTCAAACAGTCAGACTCCAAACTCAACCATGGCCAAGACTAAAGAGCTGTCGAAGGACACCAGGAAGAAAATTGTAGACCTGCACCAGGCTTGTCCCCCAAACATTCTTATTTTATTCTCATAAAATTGAAATTTATGTTTTTTTCTTTTTTTTTTTTTTTTAAACAATGCCATACAAAATACGGCATTATACTGACTGTATTTAAAATAAATGTAGTTACAAATTGTTTATAGTAATTGTACTGTAATTTGGATTCCACAGGATAGTAGTAGTAGTAGTAGTAGTAGTAGTAGTGCTATTTGCACATTGACCTTATCAACATGGTCGTTTCTTAAGGCATTGTCGTACTGTGTGACGTCAGATCCGGGAAAGAAGGGCAAAAAAATTGTTTCCCTAGTCCGCCATTTCAAATATTTGAACTTCCTCTGTGACAACTTGTGGTGAAAGAGTCTCGGTCGGTTTGGTTAATCAGATAATCAGGGGGAAAGCGGCGGCTGAGGTCGCTGTGCACACGTACCGCGCTGGAGTTTCTGCACTGCTGCACCAGACCGCTTGTGAATAAAGACTGAATGCAGGGCCCGATCGGAGCGGTTGTAACAGCGGAAAGGCGGTAAAGTTGCGTGTGTATGAACTGAGCGGATCCGGACACACTGCATAGCACAGAGAGCAGCAGGCCCTGGTGAAGCCTCGGCTTTTGGGTGGCAGCCATGGCCGGAAACTTCGACGCGGAGGATCGGGGCAGCTGGTACTGGGGCAGACTGAGCAGACAGGAGGCCGTGTCCCTGCTGCAGGGACAGAGACATGGGGTCTTCTTAGTACGGGACTCTATCACCAGCCCTGGAGACTACGTCCTGTCCGTGTCCGAAAACTCTAAAGTCTCGCACTATATCATCAACAGCATCAGCAACAACCGGCAGTCCGGCCCGGGTAGGATTTCCTGTCCTGCTACAGATAATTACAGGCTGCGACTTATAATGCGTCCTACATACTACTCTACTAACTAGTATGCACGTTCAGGGTGATCGCCTTTTTGACATACTATTCTTACATACTACTTAGTACAGCAGTGTGGTCGCAGCTATTGGCTAGTACTAACTTATGTAGCACAATTCTTTCGCACAATTTTCTCACTTTTAATCTTATACACTGCATGTCTTTTTTTCATAAAACATTAAACAGCTCCTGTTTAAACAGCACAACTTATATTTCTGTTATTAGTATGTATTTTTTAAATATTTTAAAAGATGCTAACTGGCTAGCTAGCGTTAGCTGCATGCTAATGTACGCCGCTAGCAGGTGCAAAACGCACTATATTTCGGAGCATTCTGCAATTAAAATAGCAATGTCCAGTATTTAGTGCATGTATAATTGAATTTGTTAAAAAGGTACGTTTTGACAGGCATAAATATTAATAATAAAACCCGGGACATTACTGTAAGTACTACAATAGCCAGTTAGCAGTGGTGGCTATTAGACATTTTTACGCGATGCTAGTTTTGTCAAGTGAGTATAAAAACAGCAAAACAATTCAAAGCTTAATAAATGTTATATCTAGAATTCCTGACACGTTTAAATGTTATTTTGAATAAAATTATCTTTGTGGTCTATTAAAATATCAAGTTAGAACTTGGTTGGTTGGGGTGGGCGATATAGCCAATGCACTTTATTACATTGTATTTTATCATGGTAATGGTCTGCATTCCAAATTAGTACTTTTGTTTATATAAAAAATGGTAAAAAGGGCTGCTTGTCAGACTTTAAAAACAAATACAAGGTAAAAACAAGGTAAAATAGTCCAGTCTGGAGGATTTGAGATCAGAATTGCAACTTTTTTTTGCAATGAAAGTTCACAATACAACTAATGAAATCGAAATTGGTGGTTCACAAACTTTTTATTGCAGTCCTAATCAAAGTAAAACTTTAAGTACTACCTATAAGTCCATCGTCTTTCAAGAAAAACAGCATTGTACACGTACAGGTAGATTCATACGTGCCCATTTTAGTGTGAGGAATGGACCTGTTTGGCATCACGGTCTTGATTCTTACTCCTTCTTGGTATTGGGAACTCCAAACTTTTTAATGCACTGTTCTTCATGGAATATGTTCACTTTATCCATGGTATAACACTCAATTTCTCTTTAAAGTTCCTTTTTCTGGCAAAGTAGAAGGTCTTTTTCAATACACTGCTCAAAAAATAAAGGGAACACCTAATCATTAGAGTATAACAGCAAGTCACTTGAACATAAGTGATCATGAATCAGTTTCACCTCCTTTGGTACGCAAAAGAGACATGATGTGCACTGGAGAGCCAACAGCAAGACAAACCCACAAAAAGGGAATGATTTTGCATGGTATTGGCCACTGACAATCACTACTGGTGGCACGATTTGGGACCTGCAGCTCATTTAGGTTGCACAGGTAGTCCAGATCCTCCAGGATGGCACATCCATATGTGCCGTTGGAGGAAGGTTTTCCCAGGAAGGTCTCCCAGCACAGTCTCAGGAGCACAGGGTAGATACCAGGACATAAGCTGTTACACAAGGAGAGCTAGACCAGCAGCAGGACCAGGCATTCTCTAGTGGAACCTGTGCTCACAGCCCAGCACTGTGCTGCTCGTTTGGCATTTGCCAGTGAACACTAGGATTGGCAGGTCTGCCTCTGGCACAGCTTTCCTCACAGATGCGAGCAGGTTCACATTGAGCACATGTGACGGACGTGAAAGAGTCTCGAGATGCCGCAGGGAATGTCGTGCTGGCTGCAACATCATCCAGCATGACTGGTTTGGTGGTCTGGGCAAGGACACCTTGATGACTCTTGAAGAGTCATACAATCCTCCATGTGATGGCCAATGGTACCCAGACTGCTGTTAGGTACCGGTATGAACCTCTTGGACATTATGCATCCAATGCTGCCACATAATATCCAATAACTCCTTGATGCCCTGATCCAGGTCTGGGAGGAGATCCCCCAGGACCCCATCCATTTAGAGAGTACCCAGAAGTTACCCTAAAGCTTTGAGTCGTTGTGTTGAAAGGTGAACTGAGCCCAGTCTGCATTAATTTGATCCTCATTTCTTGTCCCTGCCACTGAGAGGCACACTCATAGCTTGATGCTGCCACCATCATGTTTCACTGCATGGATGATATTAGCTTGGTGATGTGCTGTGCCTGTTGCCATAAACGCCTGAATTCTGGAGCGCTGCAAATATGATTGTCTATTGCGTTCTGACCATTGGGTTCTTTCTTAATTAGTTGATCAAAGCTCTTCTTGCCTGGTTGCCCAGTTTGACCAAACTGCCAAATTCTGGAAAGGTTCATATTTGTGCCAAGCTTATTCTATTTTAAAAACCACTGTGGTCTTGGGAACAGTCAAAGCTCTAGATATTGTTGTATATCCTTGCCATGTTCTGTGCTTTACCACAATTTGATCACAGAGACCCATAGTCTGTCATGGCTTGGTGTTCTTTTTCCTGACATTGCAGTGTAAGTTGGCCTTATAGTCCCCAATGTGTGGTTGTCCAATCTCCGTCCAGTCAATTTAGATTGCTTCAGGTGGATTTAGATAGACCATTTGGCTATATCAATTACCCCTTCTGGAAAACTCAGAGTTTTTAACATCCAAAAACATCTGATTGTGAGTAATAATAGGTCAACATTCAGCTTCTAATCAACAGTGCCTTATATCTCTTGTACCCCATTTAGGCCTGGCTACCTCTCGGTTTCGTATTGGAGACCAGGAATTCGATGCCCTCCCTGCCCTGCTGGAGTTTTACAAAATACACTACCTGGACACGACCACTCTGATCGAGCCCATCAACAAAGCCAAGTACTCGTCCATGATCGTGCCGAGTGCCGGCCCAGGCGGAGCTCCTCCCAGGCTCGAGGAGGAGTACGTCCGCGCGCTGTTCGACTTCCCGGGCAACGACGACGAGGACCTGCCCTTCCGGAAGGGCGACGTCCTGCGGGTTTTGGAGAAGCCCGAAGAGCAGTGGTGGAACGCTCAGAATTCAGATGGCCGTGTGGGTATGATTCCCGTACCCTACGTCGAGAAGTTCCGACCTGCTTCTCCAACTTCGGGGACCCTGGGTGGCGGCGGGACCGGCAGCGTGGGGAATTCTGACGGCCACAATCCACAGTCCCCTCCTTTGCTCGGTGAGCCGGGCCAGTACGCCCAGCCCACGTCTTTGCCTAATTTGCAAAACGGCCCCGTGTTGGCCAGGGTTGTTCAGAAACGAGTTCCTAATGCGTATGACAAGACGGCTCTTGCTCTTGAGGTACATGATTTGATCTTTTTACCTACATTGTGACTTCATGTGTTGAATACACAGATCAGCCATAACATTAAAACCACCTCCTTGTTTCTACACACTGTCCATTTTATCAGCTTCACTTACCATATAGAAGCACTTTGTAGTTCTACAATTACTGACTGTAGTCCATCTATTTCTCTGCATGCTTTGTTAGCCCCCATTCATGCTGTTCTTCAATGGTCAGGACCCCCACAGGACCACTACAGAGCAGGTATTATTTAGGTGGTGGATGATTCTCAGCAGTGCAGTGACACTGACATGGTGGTGGTGTGTTAGTGTGTGTTGTGCTGGTATGAGTGGATCAGACACAGCAGCGCTGATGAAGTTTTTAAACACCTCCCTATCACTGCTGGACTGAGAATAGTCCACCAACCAAAAATATCCAGCCAACAGCGCCCCATGGGTGGTGTCCTGTGACCACTGATGAAGGTCTAGAAGATGACCGACTCAAACAGCAGCGATAGATGAACGATCGTCTCTGACTTTACATCTACAAGGTGGACCAACTAGGTAGGAGTGTCTAATAGAGTGGACAGTGAATGGACACAGTGATGCTGTGTCTGATCCACTCATACCAGCACAACACACACTAACACACCACCACCATGTCAGTGTCACTGCAGTGCTGAGAATGATCCACCACCTAAATAATACCTGCTCTGTGGGGGTCCTGACAATTGAAGAACAGGGTGAAAGCAGGCTAAAAAAAAAAGTATGTAGAGAAACCGATGAACTACAGTCAGTAATTGTAGAACTACAAAGTGCTTCTATATAGTAAGTGGAGCTGATAAAATGGACAGTGAGTGTAGAAACAAGGAGGTGGTTTTAATGTTATGGCTGATCAGTGTACTGTATATTCCCCCTCACTCAGGAATTGTGCTTCTTTCAGGTCGGCGACTTGGTGACGGTGACTAAAATCAATGTCAACGGGCAGTGGGAGGGCGAGTGCAAGGGAAAGCGAGGCCACTTTCCATTCACGCACGTGCGCTTAGTGGACCAGCACAACCCGGATGACGACCCCAGCTGAGAGCGGAGCCCTGGTCCCCCCCCCCCCCCCCCCTGTACAGCCCTTAACCGCACACACTCTCTCCTCACACGTCATAACAGACACGCCCAGCGGTAGCCTCTTTTACTAGATCCATTCCCTCTATGTCCACTCATGCCATCATGCCATTAATGCCGATATATACAATAACCGCAGTTCTTTCTTAGATCGTACACTATGGTTAAAGTAACCGAATCAGTAGACACTAAGCACCATGGAGGTTTCTTTAGGTAGGTTGAACTATGAACCAGTCGTGGTGAGATTGAGAGAGATCGTATGCTTGGACTCAATGTAAGCAGCCGGGTGTCACTGTAAAGGACTGTCTCTCTGCGTCCGAGAAGCAAACACTACTCGTACCGGTTGGCTAACAGACGACGGCTTTGAAGGGGATTCGTTTCCAGCCTTTCATCACACTACAAATCATCTACCATGTGTTCTTTTTTTTTTTTTTTTTAATGCTGATCATACATATACAGTGTATCACAAAAGTGAGTACACCCCTCACATTTCTGCAGATATTTAAGTATATCTTTTCATTGGACAACACTGACAAAATGACACTTTGACACAATGAAAAGTAGTCTGTGTGCAGCTTATATAACAGTGTAAATTTATTCTTCCCTCAAAATAACTAAATATACAGCCATTAATGTCTAAACCACTGGCAACAAAAGTGAGTACACCCCTAAGAGACTACACCCCTAAATGTCCAAATTGAGCACTGCTTGTCATTTTCCCTCCAAAATGTCATGTGACTCGTTAGTGTTACTAGGTCTCAGGTGTGCATACGGAGCAGGTGTGTTCAATTTAGTAGTACAGCTCTCACACTCTCTCATACTGGTCACTGAAAGTTCCAACATGGCACCTTATGGCAAAGAACTCTCTGAGGATCTTAAAAGACGAATTGTTGCGCTACATGAAGATGGCCAAGGCTACAACAAGATTGCCAACACCCTGAAACTGAGCTGCAGCACAGTGGCCAAGATCATCCAGCGTTTTAAAAGAGCAGGGTCCACTCAGAACAGACCTCGCGTTGGTCGTCCAAAGAAGCTGAGTGCACGTGCTCAGCGTCACATCCAACTGCTGTCTTTGAAAGATAGGCGCAGGAGTGCTGTCAGCATTGCTGCAGAGATTGAAAAGCTGGGGGGTCAGCCTGTCAGTGCTCAGACCATACGCCGCACACTACATCAAATTGGTCTGCATGGCTGTCACCCCAGATGGAAGCCTCTTCTGAAGTCTCTACAAGAAAGCCCGCAAACAGTTTGCTGAAGACATGTCAACAAAGGACATGGATTACTGGAACCATGTCCTATGGTCTGATGAGACCAAGATTAATTTGTTTGGTTCAGATGGTCTCAAGCATGTGTGGCGGCAATCAGGTGAGGAGTACAAAGATAAGTGTGTCATGCCTACAGTCAAGCATGGTGGTGGGAATGCCATGGTCTGGGGCTGCATGAGTGCAGCAGGTGTTGGGGAGTTACATTTCATTGAGGGACACATGAACTCCAATATGTACTGTGAAATACTGAAGCAGAGCATGATCCCCTCCCTCCGGAAACTGGGTCACAGGGCAGTGTTCCAGCATGATAATGACCCCAAACACACCTCTAAGACGACCACTGCTTTATTGAAGAGGCTGAGGGTAAAGGTGATGGACTGGCCAAGCATGTCTCCAGACCTAAACCCAATAGAACATCTTTGGGGCATCCTCAAGCGGAAGGTGGAGGAGCGCAAAGTCTCGAATATCCGCCAGCTCCGTGATGTCGTCATGGAGGAGTGGAAAAGCATTCCAGTGGCAACCTGTGAAGCTCTGGTAAACTCCATGCCCAGGAGAGTTAAGGCAGTTCTGGGAAATAATGATGGCCACACAAAATATTGACACTTCAGGAACTTTCCCTTAGGGGTGTACTCACTTTTGTTGCCGGTGGTTTAGACGTTAATGGCTGTATATTGAGTTATTTTGAGGGAAGAATAAATTTACACTGTTATATAAGCTGCACACAGACTACTTTTCATTGTGTCAAAGTGTCATTTTGTCAGTGTTGTCCCATGAAAAGATATACTTAAATATCTGCAGAAATGTGAGGGGTGTACTCACTTTTGTGATACACTGTACATATATTGTTTACCATTACATGCTACATTTGTATTCCTTTAAGTATTCTCGTGCACACCGAAGTATTTTGTTTTGCGTCTCGTTATTCATTACTGTTGATCACTGCGAGATAGGATTTCAGAAAAGTGAAGACTTGTAATGCATTGCAGATATATACTGTATGTCTATATATATCTGGTTGGGGAAAAAAGCACACACGGAGCGATCCTTGGTTTAACTTGTGTGCCTGTTCGATAGTATTTGTTCGGATTGAATGTAAAAAATAATAGTGCTTAAAACAGCTCACTACACACAGTCATCAGATCCAGATGCTCCAGAAAAAACACTTCTAATCACTACGTGTAAAATATCTGCCTGAAACATGCCTGTTTTCAAGTGGTAATTGTCTTGCAGTTTTTGCAGTCGCATCACTGCTTCATAGTGGCATTTTCACCTAACGGGTGATACCATGTAATCACTTATTATACAGTAGTTCCATAAACCAGCTGTTAGTCGTAATTGTGGTCATAATGCTCAAATAACTAAATAACTTAAGTCTTTAATCTAGCCTGATATGTTAAAAAAAGATGTACAAGCCTTCTTGTATGTAATGTTTTCCACCCGATCTAACCGTTCTCTGCCTTCCAGAAACCGAACTAGTGAAATTGACATAACACATGTTGATTACAGACTGTTTTAATGATGACAGTTTATTCCATTTCAGTAGGGACAATCGCCTGAGGAATTTTAACCATATGTCCAAAAAAAATAAAATAGAAGGTTCGTGTACTATTGTTGAAGGAGTGCCTGCTTTATAGTCGAGTTCCAAACATTCAATAATGCCAAGTTCACACTACACGACTTTTCAAGTCGTCATGTCGCTGTACAGTTCACACTACACAACTGGATCTCTTGTAATCGGGAGTCTTTTAAGTCGGTATGGCTTTCACACTACGCGACTGATCGGCGTTAGGGGGTATCACACTACACGATAGATCACCAACTGGAATCACAGACAAGCTTCTCTGGTCTCCCAAACTGCGAGAAGTCACATCAACAAGTAGCGAGCGATTAAAGTTTGCGTTCTGATGTGCAGCAAAAATAAGAACAGCATGGATTGTTTGTTCTATAGTGAGTTGGAGGTTAATAAATATTTAAACGTCGGTGTTATGTTTTGTAGAGAACGATAAGGTCAGAAATACTGTAAAACTTGAGTGTGTGCCGATGTATTCTGATATAAACTACTGTATATTATGCCCATGTCCCACCTTTTTAAAACGTCTCCCCTGCGTTTCCCCTCACCCCGTATCTTGCGTTCTCATTGGCTGTTCGACACGGCACTCGTTGCCAGTCGAGCAACTCGGATCCAGATATCTGACAAGCTAGATATCTCTCTTCGGTCGGCGAGCGCTCGGATCGAGTCGTTGAGTAGTTCACACGTGGCGATTGAAAGCCGAGTTTCGAACGACAAGTTGCTCCCAAGCCGGCAAATCTAGCGCCAACCAGTCCGCGAGCGAAAATCAGGGCAAAAATCGTGTAGTGTGAACAAGGCATAAGCTGTTAAACGAGCACCAGCAGAATCCCAACTGATTCTAATGAATTTTTAATTTTGCAGGTTGGCTGATTTCCAAATCATATATTAAACACAATAAAATGCTTTCATATGTGCCGTCAAAGTTATCCGAAAGGCTTACGACACCAACTTCGATTGCGTAAGAGGTCGTATGTATGTATGTAGCTTCACGTTAGCGGTCCTACTCACACTAATACATGTAATAAGTGCCACAATGCCACAACGATCCGAAGGTTAACTAAGCAATGTTTTTTTTCTGATAACCGTAATAGGTTTACTGTCTAAAACAGTTGTTTGGTAAATGTGACATCATATTTGTTTGTGATGTTCATTTGTGTTTGTGGAAGCCCTTCACAGAATGTCCGAAGCATTATTATTATTATTTTTTGATCAGCCTGTTCCTGTACATGAAATGAAGATAACCCCCAATAGTAAACTATTTAACCCACTGTCTTTGGATTTGTCTGTGATTTTAAGGCTCATGTGTATTACTGATCTTCATCCAAGCCATTGTTGGGTCTCGGAGAAAGGCACTTACGTATCTCTAAATTGCTTGCATTGTGTTCAGTCACAATTGTAGTCAATTTGGATAAAAGCGCCCATTAAACGCTGTAAACGTAGACATCTGCTTAATGAAACAAACCTCTATTTTAAAAGGTAAGACAATGCTTTGCTTTTAAAATGAACATTATTTATTTTGAAATTATTGTACTAGTGCCATGTTTCTGGGACTAAAAAGACGTACTGATTTTGTGCATTCGAAAGTACATTCTGTTAGGCAGGCCAGTGTAGCACAAACACTAATTACGCAGCTATGCTGCAGTACATGTGGAAGGAGAAAGAATCAGCAATTGTAGCTTTAAAATGTGTGTTAAACTATAAGTTCCCAACCTTATTTTGCACCAAGGACCAGTTTTATATAAGATATAATTTCACGGACTGTCAGGGGTAGGAGGATTTAAAATAAAATTATACGATGAGCATAATAAAAAGCACAAAATGCATACTGATACTTCTCACCAATGACAAAAATTTGAGCTTTTTTCGCTGCAATGAGACGCTCCCACCTAGGGGCTATAGGAGGCAATAACACCCGAAGTTTGTTCCTTATGTCCAATTTACTCTGTAACTTTGTTTTGGTTGCCGTCACTGCAGAAAATCCCACTTCACAAAGATAGGATCTCTAATTATTTATTTCTTCTATGCGGCACGATAGTAAATGACCCACCGACCGTTACCTATCTGTGTCCTGGTGGTTGGGCACCACTGAAACTATCCATGCTGCCTCTCAGATGTGCATGTTACCCATGCCATGGAATAAATGCATCTCTGTATCATAGCAAACGCTGGTGACCCACATTCTGAATGGTCACTTTATTCCTTGCCCTGAAGAGAACGTGAGCAATCTGAGGGGTCAACTTGTCACAGCACGATATGCAATTCACCGTGCCTGAGTTTATTTTCGGCAAATTGTGCCTAAAGAATTTGGCTTTATTTATGGGTGTTAGATATGACTTTTAATAGCAAATGAAAGATTAATTTCTTAGATGTTAACATGTAAGTGGTCTTTGTGTGCATTTTTAAGAGATGACTACAGGCAAAGCACCAAGATTCCTATATGCACAAAAAAGTATGTGAACCCATGCTACCTTCAAGGTCTAATAAAACCCCGTTCTGTACCCTGCAACCTCTGAGCCACTAGTCTCGCTCGACTTGATCCTCCACCCAGGACTCAAGGAAGACAAGCATCAAGGCTCTTCTCTGTACTTGCACCCAAGTGGTGGAACGAACTTCCCTTGTCTGTTTGAACATCTGAGTCTCTCGCTGTCTTCAAAAGACGATTAAAAACCCACCTCTTTACTAAGCACTTAAGCTGACATGTACTTACTTACTAACACACATTCATTTCCTGCAACAAAAAAAATAACTTTGGTTCTATTAGGGTTTCAGCAGATTTATGTTCTTCAACTGTTGTCTACTTAAACTAGAGTAAGGTAATGTTTACTATAGAAGCACTTCTGTAAGTCGCTCTGGATAAGAGCGTCTGCTAAATGCTGAAAGTGTAAATGTATCCACAGTCATTGCTAACAGGTGCATGAAATTAATTATACAGATTTAAAGATGTTTTGTAATTTACTGCACTAAGGATGACTGAAGAATTGAATATATTCATTCATTGTCTTTTACCATTGCTTTATCTTATTCAAGGTTGCGGTGGGTCTGATTCACTTGGTGAGAGGCCAAGTCCAGCACATGGCAAACACACATACACTTGGGCAATTTTTGTAGCTCCAGTTAGCCTGACTGCATGTCTTTGGATTGTTGGAGGAAACCCACACAGACACGGGGAGGACAGGCAAACTCAACACATAAAGGACCCACACAACTCCACCTAGGAATCGAACCCAGGACCTTCTTGATGTCAGGAGACAGTGATACCCATATAGCAGCAGCAGTGTCAGAAATGTCATCCGGCCAAATCAAACGACTCCTAACAGAAGCTGCCAAAAGGAATCATTTGTGTGCTGGGTTTGATTACTAGGTGGAGTTGTGTGGGTCCTTTATGTGTTGAGTTTGCACGTTCTCCCCGTGTCTGTGTGGGTTTCCTCCCACAGTCCAAAGACATGCAGTCAGGTTAACTGCAGCTACAAAAATTGCCTAAGTGTGTGTGCGTGTTTGCCCTGTGCTGGACTAGTGGCCTCTCGCCAAGTGAATCAGACCCAGCGCAACCTTGAATAAGATAAATCCTGAGTTAAACCCTCATTTGTCACTTTCAGTGTGAAGTTTTGCATGTTCTACTGCCTGCACAGAGCCCTGATCTAAACCCCACTAAACAGCTTAGGAATGAACTGGAACATCAATTAAGGCTTACTTGACCAACATCAGTGCCCAGCAGTAGCGTAACTAGGTGCACTGGGGCCAATGGTGGGGGGAGGGGCCCTCCACGACATGAACTCAACCACCCACCTGACTGACCCCCCCCCCCCATATATTCCATATATATGGAATAAAACTTCATGTATTTCATATATATATATATATATATATATATATATATATATATATATATATATATACAGTGTATCACAAAAGTGAGTACACCCCTCACATTTCTGCAGATATTTAAGTATATCTTTTCATGGGTCAACACTGACAATATGACACTTTGACACAATGAAAAGTAGTCTGTGTGCAGCTTATATAACAGTGTAAATTTATTCTTCCCTCAAAATAACTCAATATACAGCCATTAATGTCTAAACCACCGGCAACAAAAGTGAGTACACCCCTTAGTGAAAGTTCCTGAAGTGTCAATATTTTGTGTGGCCACCATTATTTCCCAGAACTGCCTTAACTCTCCTGGGCATGGAGTTTACCAGAGCTTCACAGGTTGCCACTGGAATGCTTTTCCACTCCTCCATGACGACATCACGGAGCTGGCGGATATTCGAGACTTTGCGCTCCTCCACCTTCCGCTTGAGGATGCCCCAAAGATGTTCTATTGGGTTTAGGTCTGGAGACATGCTTGGCCAGTCCATCACCTTTACCCTCAGCCTCTTCAATAAAGCAGTGGTCGTCTTAGAGGTGTGTTTGGGGTCATTATCATGCTGGAACACTGCCCTGCGACCCAGTTTCCGGAGGGAGGGGATCATGCTCTGCTTCAGTATTTCACAGTACATATTGGAGTTCATGTGTCCCTCAATGAATTGTAACTCCCCAACACCTGCTGCACTCATGCAGCCCCAGACCATGGCATTCCCACCACCATGCTTGACTGTAGGCATGACACACTTATCTTTGTACTCCTCACCTGATTGCCGCCACACATGCTTGAGACCATCTGAACCAAACAAATTAATCTTGGTCTCATCAGACCATAGGACATGGTTCCAGTAATCCATGTCCTTTGTTGACATGTCTTCAGCAAACTGTTTGCGGGCTTTCTGGTGTAGAGACTTCAGAAGAGGCTTCCTTCTGGGGTGACGGCCATGCAGACCAATTTGATGTAGTGTGCGGTGTATGGTCCGAGCACTGACAGGCTGACCCCCCACCTTTTTAATCTCTGCAGCAATGCTGACAGCACTCCTGCGCCTATCTTTCAAAGACAGCAGTTGGATGTGACGCTGAGCACGTGCACTCGGCTTCTTTGGACGACCGACGCGAGGTCTGTTCTGAGTGGACCCTGCTCTTTTAAAATGCTGGATGATCTTGGCCACTGTGCTGCAGCTCAGTTTCAGGGTGTTGGCAATCTTCTTGTAGCCTTGGCCATCTTCATGTAGCGCAACAATTCGTCTTTTAAGATCCTCAGAGAGTTCTTTGCCATGAGGTGCCATGTTGGAACTTTCAGTGACCAGTATGAGAGAGTGTGAGAGCTGTACTACTAAATTGAACACACCTGCTCCCTATGCACACCTGAGACCTAGTAACACTAACGAGTCACATGACATTTTGGAGGGAAAATGACAAGCAGTGCTCAATTTGGACATTTAGGGGTGTAGTCTCTTAGGGGTGTACTCACTTTTGTTGCCGGTGGTTTAGACATTAATGGCTGTATATTGAGTTATTTTGAGGGAAGAATAAATTTACACTGTTATATAAGCTGCACACAGACTACTTTTCATTGTGTCAAAGTGTCATTTTGTCAGTGTTGTCCCATGAAAAGATATACTTAAATATCTGCAGAAATGTGAGGGGTGTACTCACTTTTGTGATACACTGTATATATATATATATATATATATATATGAAATTTGTTGAGGGGGGCCCAAATTTTTTTTTTTTTTGCACTGGGGCCCATGAGCTCCTAGTTACACCACTGGTGCCCAGCCAAACAAATGTCGACATGTTTTGACTAAATGGGCACAAATTCTCACAGACATACTTCAAAGTCAAAAGTGTGGTTGCTGTTATAGCTAAGAAGGTCAAAGATTTGTCATGATCAGTTATGCGTTAGTTTTGGCGATATACGTAGTGCGCTACTCGTTGAGTGTGCCACTTTTATTTGCCATGTTGTTATATATGTACTACGCGTGCGCGACGTCTTGCGCATGCGGACTTTCCCTGATTTGACACATTTTAACAGCGTCGGCTATTTTTAAAACACCCCATGTTCAAAGTTCCCGGATGTGAGTTTCCGCCATTTGTGCTTGAGTTTGACCGGCGGTCGAGTATCAGCGGTGTTCACTCAGGCTGCAGTTACGAGGGCCTGCCGGTTTATTTAGTCACTCATTGACACAGTACCGTTCTTAATCCTTTACTAAAGTGCGCTACTGCACGCTGTCAGTATGGTTAGCCGGGAAGATTTAGTATATCAAGCTAAGCTCGCCGAGCAGGCGGAGAGATACGATGGTAAGAGCATTTTTGCTAAATTTAGCCGACGGCAGAGTTCGGTATAGCTAACGCGCTAGCTCACCAATGCTAACGCTAGTGCTGCTTAGCTAGCGCTGTTAGCTCCTTAGCACATTTCAGTCAGAAGTGTAAATTAGCGGTAATGTAATTACGCTTAAATAATATACAGTTATTTCTTAGTAACTTGTTTATAAACTAACAAGAATGTAATTTTGTACTGGTTAACTGTTTATTCACGTTTATTTGTGTGAGCTCTGGGTGAAGATGGAGACGTTACTGGAACATACAAAATGGCGGACAGTTATTGGGCGAGGCGAGCTGATCTGTGTAGCTGGGTGGTGGGGGGTACAGTTTTCTCTCTTAGCGTAGCTGAGACCAAATTAGATTACTCCAACCAAGTAATCAAGTCTACCCACGTCTCATGCGTTCTGTCTTTTAGCACCTTTCTGTGTTTGATAGTGACTCATTAGACGAGTCCATGTACTGTTACGTTCTCTTGTGCTATAACAAAGCTTTTCTACAGTTTTGTGGGGTCATATGGGCCCAGCAAGACAAAAAGGAGACCAGTTGGATTTTCTGACCAGTCTGGAATCTAATTTCCAAAGTGGATCATTGTATTTATTTAAGGATGTGCAAAATCTTTGTGTGTCCAAAATCGTCCCATCATTTTAATTCAAGGTACATGTATTTGCCATGATCAATTATTTGTAGTTTAATTTGCTTCTTATTGTTATACCTTTAAATCATAAATCATTCACATGGTGCTTCTGTTGAGCCATTTGATTACATCTGTAATTGTGTGGAGTTTATCCAAACCATTAACCAATGAGCCAATGAACATCTCTACATCTCTGGTTGACACTTCTATAGTCTTTTGGTATATGTCAATGTCACAATCCTAAAGTATTGTGGATACTAATGAACAGTGTCATTTTCTTTACACAAACATCTGAGCCAAGTAGGACTAACTAAAGAGTTGGTAAAACATTTGCCCTTTTATTCATCTGTATAGTGTTTGACTGGTAACCACAAATAACAATTTAATGTTATCATTTCATGTATTTAACTCTGTTTTCTTATAGAAGTGTATGGCATTGGCCCCGCCTTTTTATCGTTAAATTGTTACATTTAATATTCAAGGGCTGCTTGGTGGGTAGCACTGTCGTATTAGAGCGAGAACGGAGCATGAACATTTAATTTTCACAAGCTTTTGTTTAAATAGTTCTTTACACTAATGACTGCAATTTAGATAATGATTTAAATATTATACAGTGGTAGTTCAGCAGTTAAGATACTGTACTAGTAATCAGAATGTAATCTCCACCACTGCCAGCTTGACTCTGTTGGGCCCCTGATCAAGACACTTGCCCCTTAATTGTTCAGACTGTTTTCAGTCATAAATGTTAGTTGCTTTAAATAAAAGCATCCTTTAAATGCCACATGCAAATTTTCAGTAAAGGCTTATATTGATCCCATATTATAGTATCACTGTGCGCAAGCTGGGGATAAACTTAGGACAGGGCCCTAGTCTGTCATCATCACACACTTATTCATACCTAAAGGTGATTTCAAGTAGACAAAACTGGAGTACCCACAGAGGTAGAACATGCAATAATCTACACATGGTCTACAAACAAAAAATTGCAGAAAAGTGCCTAGTATTAGAGCATTGTTGCTCATATTATTATATGATTAGAAAAGTCCACAGATGTTTTTTAGACAATTAGTCATCAGCTACTGTTTTCAAATAGTACGGTCCTAATTACATACACCACAATCACTAGATGCATTTTATGACATTTAGTGGGCAATTTGTATCCTAAGCAACTTACAGTAGGCTGAATACAATGTGAGGAATTACAGGTTCAGGGCCTTATTAGAGGCCCAACATTGACAGCTTGCACTTTTATAAGATTTCTGGATTCGTTCTTTTTTTTAATCTTTAAGAAACGATTGTCATTTTTTTCACTAATCAGCTTAACTGTATTTGATGCCTGCAACACGCACACAAAATAACCTTTTTTGGTCCATCTGAGTAAACCCAGGACCAGAGAACTCAACAGTGTGCTATGAATTGATTGATGTATGAATAACATCTGAATGTATGAATAAAAATTTCAATTTAATTGGACATTTATTGGACATGTGCAATAGCTTCTTTTCCGTTTTGTTTAAGTGCTTTTTTTATATTTATATTTGTATATAATAGTACTATTGTTTGCTGTGGTTGTTTTTCCTTGCACCGAGAGAGGGGGGGGGGGGGTTGTATTTCAATTTCGTTGTGTAAGTGTACAAGTACAATGCAATGACAAAAAAGGATTCGTATTCGAAGAGAATTCCAGGTTGTATTTCTTTATGTAGTGGTAGGCTGTGTTAAGTGACATCAGTTTTCTAGCCCGTGTTAATCACAGTAGCATGACCGTTTCCAATGGATGGCTTGAAGGTCACTCACATTTAATGGTGGAATTTTGCATTGAGAGATGTCCTCTTTGAGCTGATTGGCAGTTCTGTCCCAAGTTTGGCACAAAGCGATCTCATGACCCATGTTTTCTTGCAAAGCCTGAGCCTATACTAGATCCTCTTTTATACAAAATGGTGATACTCTTATTTACTAGCTCACCTGCTGATTGTGAAATGTTTTGCCCCGTCACAGCTTTGTTGCAAGTGTCAAAATCTAAATGACAATGATCAGTGAAAACATTGGAAAACTTTTCTTTCTACCTTTATCAGGTTAAATAGGTGAACACTTGAATCTGTTAGTCCTGCTGAACTTCATCTATACAAATCTCCTACAGACATTTAAAAGCTATTTTATATGCCATGATAATGGGCATTAACTTTGCATGGGGAAAGTATAAAGTGTCAAATTATTGTGGGAATTTAAATAAGTCATTACCAGCATTAAAAGTGTGTGTTGGCTCAAAATATTCTTTTTAATATTTTAAAGGATCCCTTGTAACGTTCTTGTGTACCTATTTGAATATAATTCAATTGTGCCTATTTGAATATAATAATAATAAATAATAATACATTTTATTTATATAGCGCTTTTCAAGATACTCAAAGACGCTTTACATAAGACAAATAATCAAAACAAATACGTACATACACCATACAAATCATAGTACAAAATCAAAATAGTACATCAACATCAAGAATAATTAAGATAAAAACAAAGAGAGCAGCATAAGACAGTTCATTAAAAATTAGCTAAATTATGAGAGAGAACAACAAATATAGAACAATTTCTTAAAATTAGACAGAAACAGGACAGATTTACATGCAATCAGGAAACTGAAAACTTTACAAGTTTTAGGATCTAGGACTTCACATTTCTGTCGTGATCTAAGTATAAAAACTATTAAAAAGAATAGCAAAAATAAAAGCATTTATTTTGTGTTGTTACAAGTTAAATGCCACTCTGAATAGATGAGTTTTGAGAAGTGACTTGAATTTGGACAGGTCAGGACAATCTCGTAGGTGTTTGGGGAGAGCATTCCATAAAGATGGAGCAGCTATGGAAAAGGCCCTGTCACCCCAGGTCCGGTGCTTGGTCCTAGAGGGTATGGACAGTAGGTTAGCCTCAGAAGAGCGAAGGCTACGGGAGGGAATGTGCTGATGGAGCAGGTCGGTGAGGTAGGATGGGGCCTGATTATGGAGAGCTTTGTGAGTGAATAGAAGAATTTTGAATTGAATGCGTTGAGCAACGGGAAGCCAATGAAGTTTTTGTAGAACAGGTGTAATATGATCACGGGAGCGAGTATGAGTAAGGAGGCGAGCAGCTGAATTCTGGATATACTGAAGTTTTTTTAGGATTTTGTTAGATGTACCATAAAGGATGCTATTGCAATAATCAATTCTGGATGTAATAAAAGCATGAATCAAGGTTTCGGCGGCAGAAAAGGAGAGTGATGGACGTAGACGTGCTATGTTTTTTAGATGAAAGAAAGCAGTTTTGGTGATGTGATTTACATGGCGGTCAAAAGAGAGGTTGCTATCAAAAATTACACCAAGATTTCGGATGTTAGAAGACGGAGACAAAGTGTCATTATCAATGGTAATTTGAAAATTTTTTGTGGTTTTTGCCAGGGTTGTAGGACCTACGATGATCATATCTGATTTTTCACAGTTTAATTTGAGGAAATTAGCTTTCATCCACAATTTCATTTCAGTGATGCAATTTGTCAGAGTGGAGTGAAGTTCAGTATTAATGGATTTGGAGGAGATGTAAAGCTGAATATCATCAGCATAGCAGTGGAAATGTAAACCATGCCGACGTATGATGTCACCAAGGGGGAGCATATAAAGAATAAACAAAAGGGGACCTAACACTGAGCCTTGGGGAACGCCTTGGGACAGTGGAGCAATGGCAGAACTACAATTGTTGATATTAACAAACTGTTGTCTGTTTATGAGATATGACCTTAACCACAAAAGGGCAGTACCAGTGATGTTGACAGAGGATTCAAGGCGGGACAGAAGAATGGAGTGATTAATGGTGTCAAAAGCTGCAGTAAGATCAAGGAGGACGAGAATATTAATTTGTCCAGAGTCTGAGGAAAGAAGAAGGTCATTTGTGACTTTGAGGAGGGCTGACTCAGTGCTGTGCTGGGGGCGGAAACCAGACTGAAATGATTCAAATAGATTATTGGAATTTAGGTGATCTTTGAGCTGTGAGGCAACAACACGTTCCAGTATTTTCGACAGAAATGGAAGATTGGAAATGGGCCGAAAGTTACTCATAATGTTAGTCAAGTCCAGGTTTTTTAAGTATGGGAGTAACAGCAGCCAATTTGAGTGATTGAGGGACTGAGCCAGAACTAAGAGAGGAATTGATTATCTCTGTGATAAGTGATGAGATAACTGGAAAACAACCCTTAACAAGTTTTGATGGAGCAGGATCCAAAACACAAGTGGAGCTTCGCATCCCTGTTAAGATCTCAGATAGGTCCAAAAGAGACACAGGTGAGAACTGAGACAGAGGCTGGGTAATAAATTGAGATGAGATAGGCGGAGAAACAGAGATGACAGGGGAAACTGTCAGAAAATTGTGGATATTCTCAACTTTTGTTTGAAAAAATGAGAGGTAAGAGTTACACTTGTCAACTGTAAAGGAATTGGTAGTATTGTCAACTGGTTTGAGAAGTTTATTTATTGTGGAAAAGAGAGTCTTAGGATTTGTTGATCCAGCATGTATGAGTTCGGAATAGTAAGTGGATCGGGCTGCCGTAAGAGCGTCTTTGTAATGTTGAAGATAATCAGAATAAATCTGATAATGTACTGTTAGACCGGTTTTCTTATAAAGTCTTTCAAGCTGGCGTTTACGGGATTTCATTTGGTGAAGCTCAATTGTGTACCATGGTGCAGAATGACTAAATGAAACAAATTTGGTTCTCAAAGGAGCCAGCTCATCAAGACATGAGGCGAGTATGTCATTATAGTAATCGACAAGGTCAGATGAATTACTAGACAGTACAGGACAGACAGACATCTTTTTAACAAGAGAATCTGAGAAAGCAGAGGGAGAGATATATTGAAGATTCCTGAAGGATATTTTACGTTTAGCTCTAGTGATGGGCCTAGTGACCTCAATGTCCATGATGATTGTCAAATGATCAGAGACAGTAAGGTCATGGCTGGACGGCTGATGAACTAGGACACCAGTAGAGCAGACAAGGTCAAGAGTATGACCTTTTTTATGAGTTGGAAAATGTATATGTTGTGTGAAATTAAAACACTGTAACAATTCCAAAAATTCCCTGGCAAATTTACAGTTGTTGTCATCAATATGGATGTTAAAATCACCCATAAGCAGTACAGAGGATGAGAGGGCACTAAGCTGGGTTAAAAAATCTGAAAAATCAGAGAGAAAGGAAGCGTTTGGCTTTGGCGGACGATAAACTACAGCAGTGACCAGAGGAGTTGGCCCTGACAACTTGAAAGCCAGGTGTTCAAAAGAAAGAGCAGCAGGAAAAGACAAAGTGGTTATTTTAATATCATCCCTATAGACTGCAGCAACACCACCACCTCGCCCTTCCATACGAGGTTCATCAATATACGAGTATCCCATTGGCGTGGTCTGATTTAACGTAAAATAATCCAAGGGTTTATGCCAAGTTTCAGTGAGACAGAAAAAGTCTAGTTCACTGTCAGATATAAATTCACTGAGTACAGTACTTTTTGTGTTGAGTGAACGAACATTAAGCAATGCCATTTTCAAGTGGTATTGTTGTGTAGTTGGCTGTGAGGAACGAGGAAGAGAACGGAGATTTGCTAAGTCCACTCCGCGTTTCCCATCCCACTCCGTGGACAGCGTTGTCATGGAGACTACACCGCTACTGGTGTGCAAGGCAGCAGCGCTCTGATGACGTGTTTGCGGAGCGACAGTGCGCACGGCTGACCAGAAGGATGGAATAGCGTTACCGTTTCGAAGATAAACAAGCTTTCTCCGGGAGCCCCTGTGAATATAACGAGGCCGGCGAAGGAGTCCAAGCTGTTTGATGACTGAAATACACGATGGGGTAGTGCAGTTGTTGAACTTCCTCAGCTGGTCAACGGAATAGTTCAACATCGTGCCGATCCCAGGAAAACTCATCCACCGTTCACCACCGGCCGCAGACGCGATGTACAGTAGAAAGAACAAAAAGTATCAAAAGCACAAATAAAAGTATCAAAAGTAACTTAAAAGAAATAGATCCACAAGGTGTGTAAAAAGATGAAAACGAAAAACGATAAAAATACAATAAAATACGGTAAAATACGGTAAAATACGGTAACGGTAGCGGCAGCCAAATGCGCCAGCGTCCACCATCACCATGGCAATTTGTATATGTATATTAGCTATATAATAGCTCAGTATGCTGCTGCATTGAACTACAGCAGTAAAAAAAAAAAAATCAGGTGACAATTTATGTTTCTGGCCTAAAATTTGACCTTATGACCAGGTAAAGGTCTTGTTGTGATAAAGGCTGCAGCAGCACTTTACATTTTATTGGCGTCAACTTTAATAAATTAATGTCATTCAGCATGTTCAAAACATTATGTGCCTAGTTTAATGTAAGGTTGCTTTATTTCTAGACCACACACATGCAGTCTGTTAACTGTGATTACACTTAGCAGTAATACTAAAGAGCTACAAAGGAATTAAAAATGTCCTGTCATTACCGTCCTCACGAACAGCATGATGGTAGGATTTGTTGCACGAGTTGACTGCCAATTTTTTTTTTTTTTTATAGAAATGGTTGACTCCATGAAGAAGGTAGCCGGAATGGACGTTGAGCTGACAGTCGAAGAGAGAAACCTGCTATCAGTGGCGTATAAAAACGTCATCGGTGCAAGAAGAGCATCCTGGAGGATAATCAGTAGCATCGAGCAGAAAGAAGAAAGCAAGGGTGGAGAAGATAAACTGAAAATGATCCGGGAGTACAGGCAAACGGTACGTGTGTCAATCCAGGTGACCAAACCAAAATTGCTTTAGAGATTGTAAGATTCTTTCGTCTCATCTGTACCGTGTTTCCTATTCAGGTTGAGACCGAGCTGAAGTCTATTTGCAACGACATCCTTGATGTTTTGGACAAGCATCTAATTCCTGCTGCTAATTCAGGAGAGTCCAAGGTGTTTTACTACAAAATGTACGTATGTTTCATTTGTTTGAGAGGCAGTGAAGATTAATGATGTTGGTTGTGCTATTGGCAGAAAAGCTTAGGAAAACCTAGTCATATTTGAATAGCATTGAACGTGATGTCTGTATGCCTCAAAAAATGTAACACGATCTGTTCATACTATTCCACGACCAGATACTCTAAGTTGTATGAAATGTTAATATAATGTAAATAAATAAATAGAATTAGAAGAAAAAAAACAATCTCTCTTGGGGCAAGTGCATGATTACTATCCATTTACACTGGCAGTGTTATTATTGCCTGTGAGCATTTTGTTGCCATGGTTTTACTGACAGAAAAAAAAAAGCCAACGACATGGCAGTACGTTGTATCTAACCGACTAGTATCTGTAGAGCGTATGGAAAAAACAATTTGACCACAAATCACATACCTTCTCACCCATTTATTATTATTATTTTTTTAATTTTTACCCCTTTTTCTCCCCTTTTTAGCGCATCCAATTGTTCAATTAGCATCGTGCTTCCTCTCTGTCTATGCCGAACCCTGCCCTGACGGAGGTGATCGAAGCTAACCCGTATCCCCTCCGAAACACGAGCAGCAGCCAGATGCATCTTTGCCACCCACACATTGACGAGTTTGGCGCCACCCAGCGTTGCATGCGGAGAGACACACCCTAAAGGCACCCTCTCTCATCTCTGTGCAAGCGCCTCCAACCAGCCGGCAGAGAACGCAATCGCATTCTGACAGAGAGAGACCCACATCCGGTTCTTTGTCCCACCCCCCACATGAGCAACCGGCCAATCGTTGCTCATATAGCCACTCGGCTTCGAACCGGTAAAGCAAGGCTGGATTCGATACCACGTTCTCAGAATCCAGCCCTGGTTGCAGCGCGTCTCTTTTTACCGCTGCGCCACCTGAGTGGCCCCACCCAGTTTTTACCGGAAAATAAAATTTCTGGAGGGAAATTGCTTGCCAATAAATCACTGTGCGATCAATGTAACAGGATTGCACATTGCTGTTGTTTTTTGCATTCGCTGCCGTCTGCTGCCTTCCATTTAGAATAGGCTCTCATTTCGCTGTAATGGAGATACCACTTGGAGATTAAGCCTGTACCACTCTGCTTAATTTCCAGTTTCTATTGGTAATCGCCAGATTGCTTTGCTCTTAATTTGCATATAGTTAAATTTTGCTGTGCTGAGATTCGAACACTCCGCAGTGGTGTGCTAGTGTGATGACCTCTACGCTCAGTCTGCTTATTTATATCTGTAAAAAGCACCCTAGACTTTTTACATCGTAATGCTTAGGATTTAGTCCAAGTGCTATTAGAATGGCTCTCTTTATATGGGCATCAATTTATCATTATTACTAGCAATGAATAGGTAGTCAGTGTAGGGTAGACGGTACCAGTGTTTACACCTACAAATAACCAACGTTTTTCTAAACCACCTCCTTGTTTCTACACACTGTCCATTTTATCAGCTCCACTTACCATATAGAAGCATGTTGTTCTACAATTACTGACTGTAGTCCATCTGTTTCTCTACATACGTTTTTAGCCTGCATTCACCCTGTTCTTCAATGGTCAGGACCCCCACAGAGCAGGTATTATTTGGGTAATGGATCATTCTCAGCACTGCAGTGACAGTGAGGTGTTTAAAAACTCCATCAGTATTGCTGTGTCTTATCCACTCATACCAGCACAACACACACTAACACACCACCACCACCACCACTCACCAGTGTCACTGCAATGCTATAAATGATCCACCACCCAAATAATACCTGCTCTGTGGGGGTCCTGACCATTGAAGAACAGCATGAAAGGGGGCTGACAAAGCATGCAGAGAAACAGATGGACGACAGTCAGTAATTGTAGAACTACAATGTGCTTCTATATGATAAGTGGAGCTGATAAAATGACCGTGAGTGTAGAAACGAGGTGGTTTTTATGTCACCAGCAAAAGAAACAACTGATTGGACCCATCAATTGCAATTTAATAACTGTACAGAATGAAAGTGATGAATGAATGCAACTGTCGTAACCCCGGCTTTTTTCACACCCCTTTGATTTTGCAGGAAGGGAGACTACCACAGGTATCTTGCCGAGTTTGCCACAGGAAACGACAGGAAGGAGGCTGCAGAAAACAGTTTGGTCGCTTACAAAGCTGCTAGTGATATTGCAATGACGGACCTTCAACCTACACACCCCATTCGCTTGGGTCTTGCTCTTAACTTCTCTGTATTCTATTATGAAATCCTCAATTCTCCTGACCGTGCATGCAGGTTTGTGTTTAGATTTTGCTATTTATTTATGTATGTAGAAAGCTCCGCTCTAAAAATCTACTAATTGTCCAACTTTTGCTAAGCTAGCTAAGTTTTAAGCAGGTGGATGTGTACAGTGTATCACAAAAGTGAGTACACCCCTCACATTTCTGCAGATATTTAAGTATCTTTTCATGGGACAACACTGACAAAATGACACTTTGACACAATGAAAAGTAGTCTGTGTGCAGCTTATATAACAGTGTAAATTTATTCTTCCCTCAAAATAACTCAATATACAGCCATTAATGTCTAAACCACCGGCAACAAAAGTGAGTACACCCCTAAGAGACTACACCCCTAAATGTCCAAATTGAGCACTGCTTGTCATTTTCCCTCCAAAATGTCATGTGATTTGTTAGTGTTACTAGGTCTCAGGTGTGCATAGTGAGCAGGTGTGTTTAATTTAGTAGTACAGCTCTCACACTCTCTCATACTGGTCACTGAAAGTTCCAACATTGCACCTCATGGCAAAGAACTCTCTGAGGATTTTAAAAGACGAATTGTTGCACTACATGAAGATGGCCAAGGCTACAAGAAGATTGCCAACACCCTGAAACTGAGCTGCAGCACAGTGGCCAAGATCATCCAGCGTTTTAAAAGAGCAGGGTCCACTCAGAACAGACCTCGCGTTGGTCGTCCAAAGAAGCTGAGTGCACATGCTCAGCGTCACATCCAACTGCTGTCTTTGAAAGCTAGGCGCAGGAGTGCTGTCAGCATTGCTGCAGAGATTGAAAAGGTGGGGGGTCAGCCTGTCAGTGCTCAGACCATACGCCGCACACTACATCAAATTGGTCTGCATGGCTGTCACCCCAGAAGGAAGCCTCTTCTGAAGTCTCTACACAAGAAAGCCCGCAAACAGTTTGCTGAAGACATGTCAACAAAGGACATGGATTACTGGAACCATGTCCTATGGTCTGATGAGACCAAGATTAATTTGTTTGGTTCAGATGGTCTCAAGCATGTGTGGCGGCAATCAGGTGAGGAGTACAAAGATAAGTGTGTCATGCCTACAGTCAAGCCTGGTGGTGGGAATGCCATGGTCTGGGGCTGCATGAGTGCAGCAGGTGTTGGGGAGTTACATTTCATTGAGGGACACATGAACTCCAATATGTATTGTGAAATACTGAAGCAGAGCATGATCCCCTTCCTCCGGAAACTGGGTCGCAGGGCAGTGTTCCAGCATGATAATGACCCAAAACACACCTCTAAGACGACCACTGCTTTATTGAAGAGGCTGAGGGTAAAGGTGATGGACTGGCCAAGCATGTCTCCAGACCTAAACCCAATAGAACATCTTTGGGGCATCCTCAAGCGGAAGGTGGAGGAGCGCAAAGTCTCAAATATCCGCCAGCTCCGTGATGTCGTCATGGAGGAGTGAAAAAGCATTCCAGTGGCAACCTGTGAAGCTCTGGTAAACTCCATGCCCAGGAGAGTTAAGGCAGTTCTGGGAAATAATGGTGGCCACACAAAATATTGACACTTCAGGAACTTTCACTAAGGGGTGTACTCACTTTTGTTGCCAGTGGTTTAGACATTAATGGCTGTATATTGAGTTATTTTGAGGGAAGAATAAATTTACACTGTTATATAAGCTGCACACAGACTACTTTTCATTGTGTCAAAGTGTCATTTTGTCAGTGTTGTCCCATGAAAAGATATACTTCAATATCTGCAGAAATGTGAGGGGTGTACTCACTTTTGTGATACACTGTATATATGTTTGTTGTTTTTTATCAGACCCCAAGGACATCAAAGATGTATTTAATAGGTCGTAATTGCACCAGTTATGAGGAACCCTAGTCCAGCTCATCCCACCCTAAACAACAACCAAGCGTTGTTCATGTGGCCGCCCAGCCTAGCCCGGATGGCAGAGCTGTGATTCGATACGATGTATTCAAAATCCCAGCTCTGGTGTGCTAGTGTGTTTTATCACTGCGTCACCTATGCAACTCAAATATTTGTATGACAAGCTACAGTATCTTAATTGTGGCCTAACACTGAGACTCCTTTAACATGGCTCATCAAGGGCAAACGTGTCACAAATGAACCACGTTGGAGGAATTTGCTTTACATGGAATTGAGGAAGCCTGTGCTGACGCCTATTGTCTTTGTCTATCTATTGTTAGTTTGGGAAATGGGCATATGGCTTGGGAATGTGCCACAGCCATATGGATAGTGTTTCCCCAGAGTATCCTGTGTTCTGTTTGTGTTTTCAGGCATCTTAGTGGCTCGTTTATTCTTTCTGTTATTGGATCCATCCAGTTTGTTTCTGGCTGTCGTCTTCCTCTTTTACAGTGGTGTTCAAAAAAATAGCAGTCCAACACCATTAACTTGATAAATCACTGTTTTTAGTAGAAATGCTATTTCTACATAGCAAAAAATTTACTTGAAAGTGTAGTAGAGTATTGAAAACAAAACAAACCCAACAATTAGGACGTGCATGCCGTTCATTCTGAGTAATCGAAGCATTGATTGAAAGGAGGTTGTTCAAAATAATAGCAGTGAGGAGTTCAATTGGTGAAGTCATTCATTCTGCAGAAGAACGGGTGTCAATTTTGGCCCTTATTTAAGGTAGGCGGGAGGCAAATGTTGCACAGCTTGGTCATAGCACATTTCCTTCTGAAATACTGGGTAAAATGGGTTGTTCCAGACATTGTTCTGATGAACAGCGTACTTTGATTAAAAAGTTGATTTTAGAGGGAAAAAACATACAGAGAAGTGCAGCAAATTATCGGCTGCTCAGCTAAAATGATCTCAAATACCTTAAAGTGAAAACCAAAACCTGAAAGATGCAGAAGGAAGCGTGGAACTACTGTTTGAATGGATCAAAGAATAGCCAGAATGGCAAAGGTTCAGCCAGTGATCACCTCCAGAAAGATCAAGGAACATCTGAAGTTCCCAGTGAGTACAGAAGATAATTAAGTGAAGCCAATTTACCAGCAAGAACTCCTCGCAAAGTTACGTTATTAAGAAAAAGACATGTCCTGAATGGGTTAACATTTCCCAAAGAACACATTGACTGGTCCAAAGAGAAATGGCTCAACATTTGTGGACTGGTGAAAGCAAAATTGTTCTTTTTGGGTCAAGTGGCCGTAGACAGTATGTCAGATGACCCTCGAGCACTGAATTCGAGCCAAAGTACACTGTGAAGTCAGTAAAGCATGGTGTTACGTCTATTTATCACATACGAAGGATCATGGATCAGTTTAAATATATCAGAATACTTGAGGAGATCATGTTGCCCTATGTCGAAGAAGAAATGTCCTTAAAATGGGTGTTTCAACATGACAATGACCCAAAACATCTTGGTTACAGACAAACAAGATTGAGGTAATAGTGACCAGCACAATCCCCTGACCTCAATCCCATAGAGAACTTGTGGGCTGAAATCTGAAATGTGTAAAACCCAAAATTGCAGAAGAACTGTGGAATGTAGTGTAATCATCCTGGACTGGAATACCCGTTCAGAGGTGCCAGAAGTGTGTCGACTCCATGCAACACAGATCTCAGAAACAATTGTTATGCCACTAAATATTAGTTCAGTAATTTAAAGTAAAGTGAAACCTCAAACATTTTCAGTTTATAGATAAATTTTTTGAGTTTTTAAAGAAAAATGCTGGCACTGCTATTTTTTTGAACAGCCTAATATTCGTTTTTCTTAACTTTCTGTAAAGGATGAACACAAACTGGCTAAATGTTGTTAATGTTTTGATTTAGAATTAAAAGTGTAGTATTTTCAGTGCATTTGCATTTATGCACTTTTTTAAAATCACTGCTATTTTTTTGAACACTACTGTACCTTCAACTTTTTCAAGCATGATTGTATTTACTATAAACTAATTATATGAATTAAGGCAATTTTTTTTAATTACATACCTTGTTTTTTTCTTAGTTATGCGTAGATATTTGTATTTTAGCCAAATGCCAAATTAAACAGTTAAATTTTTATTTAGGTTGGCAAAGGCGGCTTTCGATGATGCTATTGCTGAGCTGGACACATTGAGTGAAGAAAGCTACAAGGACTCCACACTCATCATGCAGTTGTTACGTGATAATCTGACACTATGGACTTCAGATATGCAGGGAGATGGTAAGCATGATTTCACAAATTCTTCAGTAGACATTGATCATACTTTCCAAAATATCGATTTGTGTGCGCCCAGGTGGCGTAGCGGGATAATCCGCTAGCACACCAGCTCTCCGGTTTGAGCTCTCTGGGTTCTGCTACGGGTCGGCTGGGCGCGGGGTCGTCAACGCCGTGTAAGGAACTTGGTTTTCCAAGGAGCCTGTACAGAAAGTGGAGTGTGGCTCTCCATATGCTAAGCCGACCATACACACGAATGTACCAGGATTGTACATTCGCCCGACACACCAGGATTGGTGGACCAAGGGTGTATGTTATTTTGGACGCCGTTGGGGTCCCCAGCAGCGGATTGGCTGCGCTAAATTGGGAGAAAAAGGGACAAAAATGCATATAAAAATAATCAAAAAATGTTATATCGATTTGTTAAAATGCTGTATCATAATAAAAAGTAGTGAAAGTACTGACCACTGATAACTGTGGCTCACTACCAACGTCCAGAAAAGGCTGAATGCAGCATTTTAGTCTAATATATGATATCAAAGGTGTTTCTGTTTTTACCTTTTAGTCTGATTAGCGGTATCATGTCATGCCATTTCAATCAGCCATTTATCCATACATTTTAACATCTGTCTTGCCCTCCACTTTTCTTACTGTTCCATTTCCAGATTCTTAAAGGGAAAAATGTCAATTGGCCACAAACTGTATTTGTAAGTGAGGTCATTTCTTCCACTATGTTTGCTGACTGTGTTGCCACTCACTTGCCTAAACCTCTGTGTCAAGGTTTTTACTAAATTCAGAAAAGTAGTTGTCTCTTAAGCATGTTCCGGCATTAACAGCTGTATGGAGATTACACTGACAAAACTATGCAGATGTGTGCAAGCTTCGGTCTGTAATCGTAATTTGCTTATCACGGCGGTGTAGAATATATTTTGATCATTAAAAATTAGGGACGTAACGATGCACCACAAGACATTCAAAAATTCCACGATTCAAATCGATTTGACATGTATAATTAATTGATAATCACTTTAAACAGCAGAGGGCACTGGCGGTATACAGCTTGCCTGGTCAACGTCACTGGGACTATGCCTGGTTGCCAGATTCAGGGGTTTTCAGCTTAATTCAAAATTGTTTTGCATAGTTTGTACCTACCGCAGAAATAAAAGGCCATTAATTATGTAGATAAATAAAAGATGAGCTCAAATACATTATTTTATTTTATTTTTGTAAAGTGAAATAATAAACAGAAACTTTGTCATAATTTGATTCAATTCAATTTCAGTTTAAAAAAAATCGTATCGTGAACCCAGTATCGTAAATAGCATCGCATCGTGGGTAGAGTGTATCGTTACATCCCTATTAAAAATACATTATTGAAGACACTCGGCATCTCGGTAGAGCTACCGAACTGGCTGGGCGTCCACACAAAGAAAGTAGCCGTGTTCGAAGGAGGGAAGGTCAGACAGGGTCTCTTACCGCTGCCAGTGTTATATGTGATCTCCAGGACTGGTCTGGGTTCTTGCACGAGTAGAAGGTGAGGTCACATGAAGCATAGTGTGGCTCTTTGTATGTGATACTAGCAGGTGATAGGAAGCGGCTGGGCGCTCTAAGTTAGAAGGAGGGTGGCTCGGTGGGTAGCACTGTCACCTCACAGCAAGAAGGTCCTGGGTTCGTTTCTCAGATGGAGCGGTCAGTGGAGTTACGATTAGGAATTGGCAGCTACTTCATAATGGCACTTTTAATTATACACTGAATTAGAAATTCATACCCTAGCCAATGAGGTTTACATTTAATATTCCTTTCTATCAAAATGAAGACAGAACTGGATCTACCGAGTTAAGCTGCATGACACGGACGGGAATTAATTCTGGTTAACAATTACAGACTCAAAGATTGCCATACCTGCTCCAGAGTTTTGTCAAGTCTGGCTCCGAGTCTATTGGGGTGTTGGTGTTTCACAGTTTAGTCTGATATTTCGTCCAGACATAATGCTCATGGTTGCTGTGCTTTATATTGCCTCTAAGGTGTGCGGTGGATGTGTGGCTACGCTTTTTTTGATGCCCGCAACACACTCCCAAAAAAAAAAAAAAAAAGCTGATTTTTGTTTTTAAATAGTTTAAGAACTGATGACTCTAATTGTTGCAGTTTTGCAAGTGGGATTGATGCGAGACTTCATGCTGCACTCGTACACACCAGACCACCCCATCATCAGTAGTATACAAACTTACAGATCTGGAATATGACAAGGCTATGATAGCAGGAAAGACACACCACATAGACCTAGTCATTCCCATATGACATGTAAAATAACCCACCAACACCTGATAAAAGGAGAAAAAACCCCAACCTATTATGATTAAGCACAATCTGATGGTAGCCCCAAATACACCAAGAAAGTACACATGCCTGGAACCATACATGAAATTCTTGCACAAGACGACACAAGAACAGTTTTAACCACCTCACAGCCATAAAAATGAAAATATAAAATGAACCCACAATAAAAAGACGAATACAAGAAGCAAATTCAAACATAATATCAATCATGCCTTAAAATGCCATCAAACTACGCCATTTAAACAGTTTGCCTAATTGGTGGAGCTTTGGGCTATCAAACGAAGAATGGTGGTGGGTTTGAGTCCCGACTTTACTCTTTACCGTTTAGTTTGCAAACTTAAAATGAATCTTGCACTGGTTGTTAGTTTAACATGTCCAGATTTATAGTGTGTTACTATACTACTGTTTATCTTAAAGTAGAGCTCGTGTTGTCTGATGTAAATCCCTGCTTGGTTGAAGTCTGATGCTGGCAGTTGTAGCCTAGTGGTTAAGGTACTGGACTGGTAATCGAAAGGTCGCTGGTTCAAGCCCCACCACTGCCAGGTTGCCACTGTTGGACCCTTGAGTAGGGCCCTTAACCCTCAATTGCTTAGACTGTATACTGTCACAGTACTGTAAGTCGCTTTGGATAAAAGCATCTGCTAAATACTGGAAATGGAATGGAAACTTATGCTACCAGTGACCATTTATTTTTGTACTCAAGGGCATCTTTGGCACATAGTACAAGGCAGGGGACAAGTAATCAGAAGGTTGTTGGTTCAAGCCCCACCACAATCAAGTTGCCAGGAAGGGGACTAGAAATCAGAAGGTTGCTGGTTTAAGCCCCACCATAATCAGGTTGTCAATGTTTGATCCCTGAGCAAAGCCCTCAACCCTCAATTGCCCAAATTTTTTTTGTCATAATTGTAAGTCGCTTTGGATAAAAGCGTCCACTAAATGCCATAAATGTACTCCAGCGCATCAACCCGCCTTTTTCATCTGGTATTAAAGCTGTCCAGTATTAAGGTCAACTTTATTTATATAGCGCTTTTTACAATATACATTGTCTCAAAGCAACTTTACAAAATCCAGGACCAACAGATACAAAAACCCCTGTTGAGCAAGCCGAGGGCGACTGTGGCAAGGAAAAACTCCCTGAAAATTACAGGAAGAAACCTTGAGAGGAACCAGACTCAGCAGGGCCCATCCTTCTTGTGTGGCCTGGAGGATACTTTAAATAAATACAAGATTTACACAAATCATACAAACACAGAATTAAATGATCTAAAAGTCATAACTGGTAATAAATAGATAAATAAACAATTAAATAATAATAGAGTTATCCGCTCTAGTCTTCAATAAAGTCTGTAGTGATTTCTTGTCGTTGCAATTACTCCAGACCCGTCACATCTGACAGGAGCAGCATCGTTGTCCCGGCAGTCTCGACTTTAATCCTTAACCTCGGCGGGTGAACAGGTTTCCATCAGAATGCCCTCGGGGTAAAACAACAGAGAATGTAGTTAATAATGTACAATGCTAGTTGACAAACAGTTTTACAGAGAGTTTTAGACTCCGGCAGCCCTAATTATTACAGCATAACTAAAAGGGAGAGCAAGCAGGTAACAAGGTCATGAAGGCTTTCACAGGACATCAGCGCCCATCTCCCCACAGTCATCAAACCTGAGTGATCGGACAAGAGAGGCAGGACGACAGCAACCCAACATCCCTGATCACCACAAGTTTCTATGACCAAGAACCCCCAAGCTCTGCGCCTTTGTCTATACTAGGTGGTAGTAGTAATGTAGTCTTGGCACTATGATCAGTCGTGCACCTCATCATCGAAGCAAGCGATTTCTTCTTTGTTGGCTTTACCTAACAGAGGACTTGCTTTCAGGGCCGATATGGGAAAACCTGTATAAGAAGTAGGGATGTAACGATACACTCTACCCACTATGCGATACGATACTGGGTTCACGATGCGATTTTTTTCCCCCCTAAACTATGATGCTTATTGTGTAAAAAAAATCTGAAATGAAATTTTAAAACAAATCCAGCATTATATAAATAAATGAATAATAAATGAATAATACAAATTAAGAAAGTATCCTCATAGAAATAAATTTGGCTGAAAGATTCCCTACCTGGCAACTTTGTGAAGCGCTGTCAACCAGGTGAGGTGAATAGCGCGCCAGTGCCTTCTGCTGTTTAAAGTGAATATCGATTCATCTTAAATGAATAATCGATTCGAATCGTGGCACATGTGCACCGATTTTTAACTGTCTTGTGGTGCATCGTTACATCCCTAACAAGAAGTCACTTTCACACTCGGCACTGTTAAGCATTTTGCCTTTATTGCATGTGTTTATTTATCCACGGGAAAGAGCTTCAGTTGTAACAACCACTGCACAGATTTAACGGTTTGTTGTTGTGTGTTCTAATAAAACCTAAAACGTGCTAAATTGATGATTAAATATATCTAAACGTCATCTGTCTCTCGAAAGGTGAAGAACAGAATAAAGAGGCGCTGCAAGATGTGGAGGACGAGAACCAGTGAGACATCACCGCCAATACGAGACTCCAGCCCGCTCAACCCCTTTCTCAAAACCCACTCACAAAGGGGGGCACCAAGCCCGACCTCAAGAACGACAACGCTTGATGCCCCCGTTACCCCCTTGTTTTATTTTTAATAATTTTTTTGTTCTTTTTTCCATTTTTTTAATTTATTTTTTTAACCCTTTAACTGAAATAAGAAACCACTTTAAAAACATTCGTTGTCATTTTGAATGGGCAGAGCTTAAGAGTTTTGGATTATTTTTTTTTTTTCATGTGTGTGTCTTGGTACATTGTTTCTTTCTTTTTTTTTTTACGTTTATTTGCGTTATTCCTCAACATTTTATCGGTTGCTGGATATATTTGAGTTTTTTTTCTTAATGTAATTGCAAAATTAACTTTTATTACTATTACTGATACGTCTACTATTAGGCTATTAGTTGTCGGAGCTGTAATATTTGTGTTAGTGCAATTATCGAATGCAGTTAATCATTAAAACCTTAAAAAGGGCGAGAGAGAGAAAAAGTGCTCTTCGTTCGTTTAGATTTTCAAAAAGAGGTTTGCGAGTTTCTTGACGTCCGCGTGGAAGCAAAAATGCTTAGCATCGGGAAGTAGGAGTTACATAGTGATTGTAGTGGTGCAGACTGTAATTTGTGCTAAAATACTGTATTATGCACATTTAGGCCGATGCCGGTGATGGATAGTTACAGCTCTAAAAATCCAAGGAGTCTTGATGCTTTTAGAACTCAAATGCAGAGTCTCCATTGGCTGTTTGGTAAGATTTAAAGAAAAAGAAAAAAGAAGCATTAATAACGTTCATTTAAAGCTCTCCTTAGTAAATTCAATAGTCAGTGTTCCTTCTCCCCCTAAATGTCTATATCGCATACAGTCTCCTCTGTACTTTTTGTTTCCGTTTCATTTGAAGCCAATTTGTACTACTGGAAAATTGACTGGAGCCACAGACATAGAATCTGTATTATTGTTCATACAGAGAAACAGCATGGAATTAACAGTGAAGTTCAAATAAAACTGCCTCAAGTAAAACATCGTGCTTTAAGTATTTTACATGTGTACGTTTTTTTCCATGCTTGGTTACACATCTGTTTCCTGGGGGCGCTCGAGGGACAAATTGAAATAGACCGTTATTTGCCAGTTGGGAGTCTACATACAGAAATGGGGTGCGTTACTGCATTGTGCCCAGTGATTCCGGGGAAACCGAACTTCCAAACGATCCTGACCAGGATAAAGCAGAGCTGAAACAAGGAAATGAAATGTAGAAAAATGGTCTCTTGCAGAGCTACTTGGTATTTTAATACACTTATCTACTGTAGGAGGGGTGGTTCAGGTTCTTTGTGTGGAGTTTGCATGTTCTCCCCGTGTCTGTGTGGATTTCCTCTGGGAGCTCGGGTATCCTCCAACAGTCCAAAGCTGTGCAAATGAGGTGAACTGGAGATACAAAATTGTCCAAAGTGTATAAAACATGACATTAAAATCCTAATAAATAAATACATTTACTGTAGGGCGGCACAATGGCTTAGTGGCTTGTTTTTTTTAAAGGTGGGTATATTATAGAAATGCTTTTTATAAAATTAGGTAACCCAGTTAAAATAAAAATATTTAAGGAATAACGTGAGTATTTGTGATATTTCAAGATAAAAGCTATATTTTAAAAATAAAGCCAAATTCTGTTTAAAAATGAATAAATTTGAAAAATTATTTAATAAATGTATTATTAATATTAAATATATATTTAAAAAGTATTCCAATATTTAAAAAAACTTTTAAGAATAAAGTGAAATAAGATGATAATTCAAAATAAGTTTCTTTGCGAATTAGTGAATTTTAAAAAGTTTTTTTTAAATTTAGATATTTAGAAACTAGTTATGTTTTAGAAATAAGGTAATTCTATTTAAATAATTGTTTTTCATTTTTTACGTAGTATGTTTAATAATTTAATGAAATATTTAATTTAAAAACAAGTAGTTCTACTATAAGTGGTTTCGTTTTTAAGAATAATATAAAAACATTTTAAGAATAAAATGTAACCACAATTCTCAACTTGGGTGGCATGGTGGCACAGTTGGTAGAGCTGTTGCCTCACAAAAAAGAAACAATAATTATAATATTTAAAGATAAAAGTTTTATAAGTATTAAGGCAAATTCTATGTTTAAATGATTATATTTTGAGAAATGTTACATTCAATATTATATGATTTAATAATTATAATATTATTAACATTTCATATTTATTTAAAAAGTATTCCAATACTAAAAAAACTCAAAAGAAAAGCTGTGTTTTAAGAATAAAAAACATCTTATTTTAAAAGTAAAATAAGACGATAATTAAAAAAAAAAAAAGTATGAGACTTGGTACATTTCAAGAAAAAAAGTATTTTTTTTATTTAAATATTTGGAAACTATTTTAAGAATAAAATAGCTCTATTGTAAGATAAAAGATTATATTTTAGAAAAAATTTCATTCTATTTTAAAAAGAGAATTGTTTTATTGTTTCATTTTTTTGATATTTTAAGTAGAATGTGGTTGTTTTAAGAATTTAATAGAATATTTAATTTAAAAATAAGTAGTTCTACTTTCATAAATAAGTGGCTTTGTTTTTACGAATAATATAAAAATATTTTAAGAATAAAATGTAACCACAATTCTCAACTTGGGTGGCATGGTGGCACAGTGGAGCTGTTGCCTCACAAAAAGAAGAGCCTGGGTTTGATTCCCTGGCTGACAAAGACATGCAGTCAGGCCAATTTGAGCTACTAAAAGTTGCCCTAAGTGTGTATGTGTGCTTGCCCTGTGATGTACTGGCGACCTGTCGGGGGTGTTTTCTGCCCAATGAATGGGACTCATCGCAACCCTGAGCAGGATAAAGTGGTAGTTAAACAATAAGTGTATGAATGTACAAATTCCTAACTTTGAAAGCTGTCAACACAATTCCAACAGCAAGAAGGTCCTGGGTTCTATCCCCAGGTGGGTCAGTCTGGGTCCTTTTTGTGTGGAGTTTGCATGTTCTCCCTGGGTCTGCCTTGGTTTCCTCCGGAAGCTCCAGTTTCCTCCTACAGTCCAAAGACATCCAAGTGAGGTGAATTGGAGATACAAAATTTTCCTTGACAATTTGTGTTTGACATTAAACTTGTGAACTGATGAATCTTGTATGACAAGTAACTACCTGTTCTGTCATGAATGTAACCAATGTGTTTAAAAACATGACAGTAAAATCCTAACAAATGCCCTTTTTGACGTCCATCCGGGGGCATCAATGTCAGTCGCTTCACAAACGGTTCTTGTCTTTACCATGTTGTTGGCTAGACGTACCATTGTGCCAGAGTTGGGATCTCAAACACATCGTGTCGAGTCTCGGCTCTGCCTGCGGGCTGGGCTGAGCAGCCACATGAACAACGATTGGCCTGTTGTTCAGGTAGGGGTGGGATATTAAAGCTGGATAGGGTCTCTCTCTCATGACTAATGCAATTACGACCTCTGCTGGCTCATTGACGGCGCCTGCACAGAGACGGGAAAAAGAGTGTCAGGGTGTGTCTCTCCGTCCACAGTTCTGATCCGGATTGCACTCGTCAAAAGTGTAGGTGACAGAATACATACGGCTGCTGCCCACGTGTCAGACGCGGCGTGGGTTAGCTTCATTCTCCAATAGTCCACCAACCAAAAACATCCAGTCAACAGCACCAACTCAAACAGCAGCAGTGGATGAGCGATCGTCTCTGACTTTACATCTACAAGGTGGACCGACTAGGATGGAGTGTCTAATAGAGTGGACAGTGAGTGGACTCCACTCATACCAGCACAACACACACTAACACACCACCACCATGTCATTGTAATTGCAGGGCTGAGAATGATCCACCACCTAAATAACACCTGCTCTGTGGGGGTCCTGACCATTAAGGAACAGGACGAAAGCAGGCTAAAAAGGTATGTAGAGAAACAGATGGACTACAGTCAGTAATTGTGGAACTATAAAGTGCTTCTACAGGTTCTTCTCAAAAAATTAGCATATTGTGATAAAATTCATTATTTTCCATAATGTAATGATAAAAATTAAACTTTCATATATTTTAGATTCATTGCACACCAACTGAAATATTTCAGGTCTTTTATTGTTTTAATACTGATGATCTCAAAAAATTAGCATATTTCATCCGACCAATAAAAGAAAAGTGTTTTTAATACAAAAAAAGTCAACCTTCAAATAATTATGTTCAGTTATGCACTCAATACTTGGTCGGGAATCCTTTTGCAGAAATGACTGCTTCAATGCGGCGTGGCATGGAGGCAATCAGCCTGTGGCACTGCTGAGGTGTTATGGAGGCCCAGGATGCTTCGATAGCGGCCTTAAGCTCATCCAGAGTGTTGGGTCTTGTGTCTCTCAACTTTCTCTTCACAATATCCCACAGATTCTCTATGGGGTTCAGGTCAGGAGAGTTGGCAGGCCAATTGAGCACAGTAATACCATGGTCAGTAAACCATTCACCAGTGGTTTTGGCACTGTGAGCAGGTGCCAGGTCGTGCTGAAAAATGAAATCTTCATCTCCATAAAGCTTTTCAGCAGATGGAAGCATGAAGTGCTCCAAAATCTCCTGATAGCTAGCTGCATTGACCCTGCCCTTGATAAAACACAGTGGACCAACACCAGCAGCTGACATGGCACCCCAGACCATCACTGACTGTGGGTACTTGACACTGGACTTCAGGCATTTTGGCATTTCCTTCTCCCCAGTCTTCCTCAAGACTCTGGCACCTTGATTTCCGAATGACATGCAAAATTTGCTTTCATCCGAAAACAGTACTTTGGACCACTGAGCAACAGTCCAGTGCTGCTTCTCTGTAGCCCAGGTCAGGCGCTTCTGCCGCTGTTTCTGGTTCAAAAGTGGCTTGACCTGGGGAATGCGGCACCTGTAGCCCATTTCCTGCACACGCCTGTGCACGGTGGCTCTGGATGTTTCTACTCCAGACTCAGTCCACTGCTTCCGCAGGTCCCCCAAGGTCTGGAATCGGCCCTTCTCCACAATCTTCCTCAGGGTCCGGTCACCTCTTCTCGTCGTGCAGCGTTTTCTGCCACACTTTTTCCTTCCCACAGACTTCCCACTGAGGTGCCTTGATACAGCACTCTGGGAACAGCCTATTCGTTCAGAAATGTCTTTCTGTGTCTTACCCTCTTGCTTGAGGGTGTCAACGATGGCCTTCTGGACAGCAGTCAGGTCGGCAGTCTTACCCATGATTGCAGTTTTGAGTAATGAACCAGGCTGGGAGTTTTTAAAAGCCTCAGGAATCTTTTGCAGGTGTTTAGAGTTAATTCGTTGTTTGAGATATATGCCAAAATCATCAGTATTAAAACAATAAAAGACCTGAAATATTTCAGTTGGTGTGCAATGAATCTAAAATATATGAAAGTTTAATTTTTATCATTACATTATGGAACATAATGAACTTTATCACAATATGCAAATTTTTTGAGAAGGACCTGTATATGGTAAAATGGACAGTGAGTGTAGTAACAATAATTTTTTTTTCCTGAACGTATTGTTGCAGTAGTCGGACTTTTATTTTGGAATGTTAGTGGACTATTGTTGCTGGATGCTCACCCTAGAATCTCCACCTACCCGAGGTTTACAGGAAGTTACAGACCAGTTTCTAAACAGTGGTCGGAAAAGCTCGGTTACTTCCGTCTCTGTCCTCCTATTTTTAGGATCGAATTGGTGCAGGATTAAGATCTGGACATCATGTGGAGACAGACAGGACACACCGCGTGTCTGATCACTCTTTGTGTTGTTGTGATTGTTCTGACGGTTCCTGTTAGTTCTGGTGATCAGAGCTCTACGGTGGAAGATCAGGAGACTTATTCAAGGTATTATAGTTATGATGAGCTGACCAGTCGCCTCAAGTCTCTCTCGGACAGATATCCTCACATCTCCAACCTGAGCAGCATCGGGCGATCGTTCCAGGCCAGAGAGCTGTGGGTGATGCGGATCACCAGCGAGCCAAACGCCGCCGACCTGCCTGCTAAACCCAAATTCAAATACGTAGGTAACATGCACGGGGATGAGACCATCTCACGCCAGGTTCTGATCTATCTCATCGAGCATCTCCTGACCACATACGGAGACGATCAGCGGGTCACAGGGCTCGTAAATAACACCGATATTTACATCATGCCCAGCATGAACCCGGACGGATTTGAGAAGTCGGTCGAAGGGGATTGTGGTGGTCATCACGGGGGGAGACAGAACGCCAAGAACATCGACCTCAACCGCAGCTTCCCTGATCAGTTCGATCAGATCAATGTGAATAAAGAAGATATTCCTGAACTCACCGCTGTGATCAAGTGGATTCTGGAAAACAAGTAAGCAGCCACACCCACAACAAAGGGAAACAATGGGGTATTTAAATAGCAGAACAAATTCTAAGGGCAAAAATAATTGCTCATAAACACTAAATCTGAAGTCCTGGCTGGGCGTCCTCACCTGCGTGTCTTCGGACTGTGGGAGGAAACCGGAGCTCCCGCAGGAAACCCACGCAGACACACTGCCTTCATCCCACCTGGAATGAAGGGCCCAGAGATACGTAACGGCTTTCAAGAACTGCAGGTTGATCACCGCTACCACATGGACACGGAGGACGAAAATCATAATCAATCCAGTAACGGGCATAGTCGGCTGTGTCTGAGGGAGGGAGGTCTTTCCAGTGGCTTCCCTGCCACCGTAGAATTGCCGCATCTGCTGTCTGCCTAAGGCGCCTGCATAGCTGGGGGGAAGAGGGGGTGTTATTCGGAGAGTATGAAGCCCTTTAGGGGTCATTAACGAGAAAAAATATGTGAAGAGCAAGATCTCTACCCACGGTTTGGTAATGCGTACTCTCAGTTTATAAACTGTACCCACGGATTTGTAAACTGTACCCACAGATCTTGAGTTCTCAAGTTCTGGCTGGGCATCCAAACAGGCACTGTGTGCTGTGTCTGAGGGAGGGAGGTCTTTCCCATGGCTTCGCTGCCACTGTACAATTGCGGCATCTGCTGTCTGGCTGAAACGCCCGCATAGCTGGGGGGAAAGGGGTGTAATTCGGAGAGTACGAAGGCCCTTAGGGGTCATTAACGAGAAAGGATATGTGAAGAACAAAACCTGTACCCACGGTTTAGAAATGTGTACCCACAGTTTATAAACTGTACCCATGGATTTGTAAACTGTACCTTCAGTTTAGCAAAATAGTACCCACAGATTTGTAAACTGTACCCTCAACTTGGCAAAACTGTACCCACGGATTTGTAAACTGTACCCACAGATTTAGCAAAACTGGACCTACAGATTTGTAAACTGTACCCACGGATTTGTAAACTGTACACTTAGCAAAACTGTACCTACATATTTGTAAACTGTACCCACGGATCTGTAAACTATACCCACAATTTAGCAAAATTCTACCCACGGATTTGTAAACTGTACCCTCAACTGTACCCGTGGATTTGTAAACTGTACCCTCAACTGTACCCACAGATTTGTAAACTATACCCTCAACTGTACCCACAGATTTGTAAACTATACCCTCAACTGTACCCACAGATTTGTAAACTGTACCCTCAACTGTACCCGCGGATTTGTAAACTGTACCCTCAACTGTACCCACAGATTTGTAAACTATACCCTCAACTGTACCCACAGATTTGTAAACTATACCCTCAACTGTACCCGCGGATTTGTAAACTATACCCTCAACTGTACCCACAGATTTGTAAACTATACCCTCAACTGTACCCGCGGATTTGTAAACTATACCCTCAACTGTACCCACGGATTTGTAAACTATACCCTCAACTGTACCCGCGGATTTGTAAACTATACCCTCAACTGTACCCACGGATTTGTAAACTGTACCCACGGATTTGTAAACTGTACCCATGGATTTGTAAACTGTACCCTCAACTGTACCCACGGATTTGTAAACTGTACCCTCAACTGTACCCACGGATTTGTAAACTGTACCCTCAACTGTACCCACGGATTTGTAAACTGTACCCACAATTTAGCAAAACTGTACCCACAGATATGTACACTGTACCCACAGATTTGTAAACTGTACCCACAGATTTGTACACTGTACCCATGGATTTGTAAACTGGACCCACAACTTAGCAAAAGTGCTCACAGATTTGTAAACTGTACCAATTGCGTACGTATGTGGCCACAAATGCACTGAAATATTAGAGGAACCAGCTGTTTATGAAGGTCACGGATTTTAAATCTGAAAGTACGATTTACAAAACCGTGGGCACTGTTTTGCTAAATTGAGGGTACAGTTTACAAATCCGTGGGTACAGTTTATAAACTGAGAGTACGGTTATTAAACCGTGGGTACAGATTCTGCTCTTCACATATTTTTCTCGTATATTTTTTCATATGTTTTTCTCGTTAGTGACCCCTAAGGGGCTCAGTAGGAGAGCTCTTGGCGTCTCACTACGTGTGGTAGAGCTTTTTGTGCGACTCGTCAGCTGGCAGGTGGGAAAAGACGCAGCTGGCGACTGGGAGCGTGTCGTTAGTGGGAACGTGATAATGAGAATAGCAGAAGGGGAATCGGCTATGATGAGATTGGGAGGAATATGGAGACATCCACATACATACATGGTTATGTCTGGGGCGAGGTGTGTTATCGCATTGCGCCCTGTGATTAAGGACAAGCTGTCCGACTGTGACCCTGACCAGGATAACGCGCTGATAAAATTCCTTCATATATGTTAGTTAAACTTTTTAAATGGTTAAGAACAGTGACTCTAGATCTCATAAACTGTTCAACCCACCTCCCCTCCCCCCAAAAAAAAACCTATCATCAGATGCCACCTTCATGCCAACAGCAGAAAAGAACATTTCCTCAGCATTATTTTAAAAGCTTGTACTTTGTTTCAGGTTCGTCCTGTCTGGGAATCTTCACGGTGGCACCGTGGTGGCCAGCTACCCGTTCGACGACTCGGCATCGCACGCCGAATCTGGCGTATACAGCCCCACACCTGACGATGCTCTTTTCCGCCACTTGGCAGAAGTTTACGCCAAAAATCACCCCATCATGAAGACGGGGAAGCCCCAGTGTGCTGATGAGCCCGGCGAGACCTTCAAGGATGGCATTACCAACGGGGCACTGTGGTATGACGTGGCAGGTAAATGACGGCAACCAATTAGTGCTTTATCAACCCAATAACCGAGTCAATAACATTTTTCATTTACGTCCTTAATCAAACAATTACTGATCTGTCAGGTATCATTAACATTTCTAATTAAAAGAGATCCCAATAGAACCCCCACTGACATTAATACAGTAATGACATTGTAATGTGTGTTGTTCTGGTATGAGTGTATCAGGTACAGCAGTGTTGTTGGGAAATTATGACATTATGACATGAATTAAACATGGGGGGGGCAGTGGAATATGTTTATTTATTATTTGTACATTAGTCGGCACTGGGTCCTGGGTTCGATCCCCAGGTGGGGCGGTCCGGGTCCTTTCTGTGCCGAGTTTGCACGTTCTACCATTGTCTGCGTGGGTTTCCTCCGGGTGCTCCGGTTTCCTCCCACAGTCCAAAGACATGCAGCCAGGTTAACTGGAGACACTGAATTGTCCTATAGGTACAGGTACTAGGATGCATTAACCAGTGCATTGTAGTGCCGGTCCCAAGCCCGGATAAATAGGGAGGGTTGTGTCAGGAAGGACATCCGGCGTAAAAACTGTGCCAAATCAATGATGCGGATCACGATCCGCCAGCGACCCCTAGACAGATTATTTGTACATTAGTATTTGTGTGTGGTTTATATGTAAATATTGAAGCCTTGTGCCCTTGTGCTGTACCATGAAATGCAGTGTAGTTAGTAATCCAAAACGCAGTGTTTATGTTTTGGCTCTGCTTCAGACCCTCACAGTTCTCTGATTACAAGCCATTGTAACATCAGCTTAAATTCTTGCTACCCCCATACCAGATCCTAACTGTACCCACAGCATCACTTCACTGCCAGCACACGAACCCGAGCTTCATTGTTTCTGCTCTTTCACTCGAAATCTGAACCAGCGGTTTGAGAAATGACATACTCACCTTTTGTACCTGGCTAGAAGTTTCAGTGCTTTTGTTTGTCTTTGGCACCAGCGTGTTAACAATGTAGCCTCGCAAGAACAGGTAAATAAAAACTTGGTTATGAACATGGCTGAAATTGAGCTTGGACAGAGTTTTTCTAAGACCCACCCCATCGCCCTCACATGTGGACAATTGTTTAGTGTACTGTCACTCTCAAATTGTGGAATACTTCTCCCAAATCTATTCATGATGCCTCCTTACTTTTTTCATTTAAATATCTGTTAAAAACCTAATGTGGCTTTATTATTTAAATATACTTACATACATCATACATCACAAGATGATTTGGTGATACAGAATGTCCCTTAGCTCTTTTCATCTTAAATAGCTACACCTTTATAGAACTTTCTACACATCAAATTATTCATTAACATGCATATTTAAAATGTAAGGTTTTGTTATATAGACAACCTGCCACAATTGTTCAGTCGCTGACATTATTGGGATCCCAAGACTGCCCTGGCATACTTGTGCCTTACAAATGTAGGTAAATATTTGACTTAGGCGGTAAATACACACTCATCTACGTTTTTTTTCTTACTCTTTCACTGTGTGCATTAGGGATACAGAAAAGGGCATAAAAGCATATAAACCCAAGTGCTAAACACACACACACACACTGAGTAAGGTTACACTTACATGGACATCAGTGGCAAACCTGCTAAACAGAGGTTGAGAGATAATGGGAACACATTATGACAAAAAATGCTTATTTAATATTTCCAACTAACTACACAGGTTCTTCTTTTAAAACCAGTTGTGAAATATGTTTAGGCCCACACAGAATCTAAGAGTATGGGTATCAGGTTCTTGCTGGTGTTAATTATTCCAGACGAACGCACACATTTCCTGTGAGTATTCACAAACCCAAAGGCGTAAGGCTGTGAACTTGAAGTGACACCTTTAAAAATCCAAGCTAACTTCAATCCTGTGAATTTAATCTGATGCTGAAACGAGCTTGAGTAAATCACTTCTATGAAGCTGTACTAGAAACTAGAGAAAAAAAATGTTTTCATGGCACAAGCATTTGATGGAATGATGCTGTGCTAACATCAGGTGATGGGTTGAGATGTTTGTTCTGTTCAGCTTTGCTTTCTGAGAACGTCGATTTGAAACGTGCTCTGCTTTTTGTACAGCCACATTTCTACTCGAATTGTTTTTCAACTTAATTTATTGAATTTTTGATAAAACATACAAATGTCTTACCAGTGTTCATAACAAATATTTAACTAATAATCCTTTAATAACACATTAAAGAGTAACTTGTAAATACTAATAATAAATTATTATAATATATTATAATATTATTATAATATATTATAATATTATTATAATATATTATATTATATCATATTATAATATAATAATTATTATAATATATTATAATAAATAATAATATATAATAAATTGTAAAAAATAAAAAAATAATAAAAATACAAATACAAATAATAATAAAATTTTTTAATAAGACAATAAAAAGTAACTTTTAAATACTAATAATAATTATTATAACATATTATAAAATAATAATAATAAATAATAACTTGTAAAAAAATAAATAAAATAAAAATACATAAATAATAATAAAGTCCTTTAATAAGACATTAAAAAGTAACTTTTAAATAAATAACTTGTAATCAATAATAATAAAATATTATAATATATTATAATATATCATAATATATTATAATATAATAATTATTATAATATATTATAATAAATAAGACTAATAACTTCTTACAAATTGAAAAGACATAAATAATAATAAAATCCTTTAATAAGACGTTAAAAAGTAAATAAAATAAATAAATAAATAACTTGTAAATAATAATAATAAATTATTATAATATATTATAATAAATAATACTAATAACTTGTAAAAGAATAAATTAAAAAATTAAAAATACGTTAATAATAAAATACTTTATTAAGACATTAAAAATAAATAAAACAATTAAATAAATAACTTGTAAATAATAATACATTATTATAATATATTATAATATTTTTATAATATATTATATTATAATATATAATAATATAATATATTATAATAATCATAATAATACAATATAATAAACAATAATTAAAAATTATGAAATTAAAAATACATAAATAATAATAAAATCCTTTAATAAGATGTTAAAAAGTAACTTGTAAATAAATAACTTGTAAATAATAATAATACATTATTATAATATATTATAGTAAATAAAAAAAAATAAAAAATACATAAATAATATTAATAAAAAAACAGCCTTATAATAAATAACTTAATTTTTTTTTCTATTTTTAACACATTTTTATATCCTAATCCTAATTACCACCACTCTATCTTATTAAAGGTCATGGTGGGAACAAATCACTTGGCGAAAGGCACAAAATTCACACCTTTCATTCACTAAACCAGACTTATTTTTTAAGTCATTAGCCTAGTTGAGGCAGAATGGATTTTATTATGTTTATTATACGTTGGTGCAGCAAGTAAGGTGAGTATTTAGCAAAGCTTCAGGGACATGGGTTTGATTCTTGCCTCTTGCCTTTAGCTGTTGCTAAATTTCTGGGTCTCCGGTTTTCCCTCATGTATGCTGGTTTCCTCCCACTTCCAAAACAGAAACAGGCTAGTATACACTGCTAAGTGTATGTCCTACAACAGACTGGAGTGTCCGTGCCTTTTTTTCTGACCTTCTCTAAATATCTAAAATAGTGACATGCAGTTGCTTACAAAGTGGCTCTGACCTTAAATGGAATCTAAGCAAAGTAAGAAAGGATTATGACTAAGTCCCGTCGTGGCCTTGTCAATAGTGTGACTGGGCCAGAGTCAACATTCTGCGTTTGCACGTTAGCATTAAGAAAAGGAAAACAAGTCTGAGGTCCTTAATTGATTAGCTTATATAGAATGAGTACAGCAGGATCTCACAAGCAGCCGACTAGGATCTTATCTTGGCTTTGTTTATTTTTTTTGCTCTGGGTAACAGATTAATCCAGAGGTATTGCAGGGTGTGTGTTTTGGTTGGTCATAAATCAACCATGTGTTAAACCAGGGGCTGGATTCATATTTACATAACTAGCCTTTAGTATATAGCCTCAGTCTCTTTGTGGTCAGTTCACTCACCACATTACTGGCCCCAGTTATGCTGTCCAGGTGCATTTTGGGTTGTGGTTTTTTTTTCAGCTCAAAAGGGTCCTTGCAGAGTATAACTGGTGTGATATTAGTCCTTCAGTATTGCTTTTCTTCAGAACGACAACAGCTTCTCCACAGATTGAGCATATGATGCTGGAGAGACGCAGCTAATCGAATAAACCAACAGTCATGGTTCTTAGAACCACTTGGACCATTTAAAATACACTTAAAATACATCATCGAGTTGCAGAGAACCAGCGATGATTACATAAAGCCCAACCCAAACACTTAGCCAATGGGATTGAGCGGGGGGCTGTATATGGCCTGCGGGCCGGAGGTTAAACTCTCAGAGGTTCTGCAGGTTCTGAACTTCTAAGTGAACTGTTTTTGTGTATTGGAACAAGTTTAAGGTTGTATTTCTTAATGTGCTGTGTTAAGAGACAACAGCTTTCTGAAGTACCCCCAAGCCCAATGGCTATTTTTTATCACAGTGGCATGATGGTTTCTCAAGCAATGCTGTCTGAGGGCTCGAATAAGTGCTACATAGGGACATTGTAGCCTAGTGGTTAAGGTACTGGACTTGTGATCAGAAGGTCACTGGTTCAAGCTCAACCACTGCCAGGTTGCTGCTGTTGGGCCCTTGAGCAGGTATACTGTCACAGTACTGGAAGGCGCTTCGAATAAAAGTGTCTGCTAAATGCCGAAAATGTAAATGTACATGGACTGAGATTTCTCAGGATTGTCCTGAATCTTTTCACAATATTATGTACAGTAGATGGCGAATGGCTAATTTTAAATGAATTTTCATGTGGTTACACAGTGCCGAACATAGTGTGGAGAAGTAAGGAGTAAATCTGCGGTTCGGTTTAGGCTAACAGTTCATCTGCGGTTTCATCAAACAGTAGACAGACGATGATGAAATCGGTTCTTACAAAGCGAATTAAACATTTTCACAAGTTCTAAAAGTAGCTTGAAGCCATTTTTAGCAACTTTAAAGATCATCTCTAAGAACTATCTGTAGGTACAAAGGACAGCCCACATTTACAAAATGCTGAGAGAGTAAAAAACTGTAATTAAAATAGACAGCATTGATTTGCATATTCGTTTGTCTTGTATTTAAATAAAAAAACATAAATAATTAATAAAAAATAATTGGGATGGGTACAAGGTTTAATTGTTCTGCAAACTATTGGCTCCATTTCATTGTAGTTTGGCAAAGTATATACCCTAAACCCATTCAGCTTGGTTGAACTTAGTAAGTTGAGTGGTCAAAGATCCAATCAGGGTTTTTCCAGAAGCCTGTTAATGGCTATTAAAAGCAACTGATGTAGGTAAAATGTGCCAAGGAACATATGTGACAAAATGTTAAAAGTTGCATGTATATTTCTGAAGCAGTTTAATGTACTGTGTTAAGTAACAACGTTTTTTTGAAGTACCCCCGAGCCCATGCAGCTATATTTATCACAGTGGCATGATGGTGTCTCAAGAAATGCTGTTTAAGGGCTAAAATATGATGTTTATAAAGACATATTAAGTTTGTCTAGCTGAAACTTACGTTTGATCTGATAATCAAGCCAAAGAGAATCACAGTCGTACTTTGGTATGCGGTACATTTATAAGCTTCCAACCTTCTTGCCAAGCCAGCCTTTGCTTGGGGCATCTTAGTTAGTTATTAGAGAAATATTCACAGAGCTGGTTGTGCCAGTGTTCACTTCCTGCCAGACATGACTAAAGCTTCCCTTCCTGCAATTATTTGTGCCATTGTACATGTCTTTGGAAAGCAGATTCTTTAGAAAAACTTGAAGTTGGTTAGAGGAAGTTATTGCTTTTGTGTTCTAGTATCATTTGTCTGAGCAAAAAAATGAAACATTAAAATAATAAAAGTTTAAGAGTTGATCTATTGTTGGGGTAAAACTAAAAGTTTTACAAGAAACTGATCTACAGGACTTGGTTTTTAGACTGATCAAGGATTTAACCCTATCTAAAAAAAAAAACCCTTTAATGTCAATGCTGGAAGGAGCACCTGATACACTCATAGTACCAGAACAGTGCATGCTATTACCTTGTTATTACCATATTAGTGTCACTGCAGTGCTGGCAATGGCCCACCACCCAAATATCATAACTAAAGCCCTATGTAATTCAAGCCTTTTCCTGTAAAATATGCAATTTCCTGTGAAATTAAAAATTTATGGTTTGTTTTTAGCGATTTAACATTTTTAATTTGCATGGCGTATGAAATATTAGGCGCAATATGAGACAGTCCTAGCAATCGTACGGCAATAAAGTTAGTGTAACAGACTTTTCTGTGGTGTAGTGTGCTGACAGAGTTTGATGTATGTGTTTATGTATTGAGTGCATTTTGTCCCTTTTGGGGATTCCATAATCAATGGAAAAGTGTGCTTCTCTACACACGTGATCATCTCTCTGTAGTCTGTGCTGCGCCTCAAAAGAACAAACCAGTAAAGTATTATGCTTCCGATAGTTCTTCATGAACTCGGCAAACTGTAAAGATGCTTGGTTACATTAGCAATCGGCGGAGGTGGAAAGTAACGAATTACATTTACTCGCGTTACTGTAATTGAGTAGTTTTTTTTGTGTACTTGTACTTTTTAAAGTAGATTTTACAACCAGTAATTTTACTTTTACTTAAGTATGTTTTGTATTAAGAATTGTAATTCGCTACATTTTAAATAACATCCGTTACTGAGTAAAATAAACGCTAAAAAAATTGCGTCTGGGAAACTGCTGCAGTAAATTCTGCGGGGAGTCAGATCTTTTGGCTCGGTTCCTTTTAAAGAGCCGTTCAAAAAATGGCTCTTTATTCTTTTGTTCAGGTAGGGAGAGGCGCTACTGTAACTATAGTACAGCCCCGATATTAATATTAATGATGAACAATCATCTAATTCAAACAACACTTAAATGAGAAAAAAAGATTGTTGTCAAAAGTATACAAATTGACAACAAGTATATTTTAATAACAAAAATAGTTTAAAATAATTGCAGTAAATCATCTGTTGTATAACTTGTAGCCAAACTGGGCTTACATTTCATTTCATTACATTCCCCTCGGTAATACGTGATAGATATGGGGGTTAGGGACAAAACACAGACGAAAATTTTCGTCAACCATTAGGGTGAGCTGTGCTATGTATTGTAGCGTGTGTGTTAGTTAATGACTGTCATAAAATGTGGCACTTTTCTTTACAAATCCATAAAATCTGTGATTTTTGAAAAGCGAGGTCCGTGAAATTAAGCAAATTTTAAAATAATCAAAGGCACATGCCAAATAGGTGTACCTAATAAAGTGCCCAGTGAGGGTATATTGCATGTGGGTTAGTTCATCATCTGTTTACAACAGTACCGTTATAAAGGCTAAATTCCAATACAGTGTGAGCTAATAATGCATGAATTGTACTTGTATGCTGCAAATATCTTATTTTTTTATTTTATTTTTTTTTTTACTATTTTTTCTCTAAAGGAGGGATGCAGGACTACAATTACATCAAAGGCAACTGCCTGGAAATCACACTGGAGCTGAGCTGCTGCAAGTATCCTCCAGCCGCACAGTTACACACCGAGTGGGACAACAACCGAGAGTCTCTGCTGGCTTACATGGAGCAGGTACAACTATAGATTTACCATCCAGGATTAAGTCTGAATGTTTTTCCCAGTTCTGTAAGTCCGGAAAAATAACAGAATAACCAGTGCTGGGATCTTGAGCTTTGCTATCAGGACCATGATTGGCTGTGTGTCAGTAGGGGGTGGGACAATGGCTGAACAGGGTTTCCTCATAATTGCAGAAATTGCAGAGAGACGGGGAATAATGGAGATCAGTGCATGACTCTCCGTACTTGATATGGATCCCCTGCAGCTGGAACAGGATAAACAGGAAATATAAAACATACATTATTTTTCAGATTCACAAAGGTGTGAGAGGTTTTGTCAAAGAAGCTGGAAGTGGCGCTCCTCTCGCTGATGCTGTAATCCTTGTGGCGGGCATCAATCACAACGTGAGCACTGGTCATTTTGGAGACTATTACCGACTGCTGTTGCCGGGCACCTACAACATCACAGTCGTAGATCCTAGGTAAGCACCATAACCACAAAGGTCTAACATCCATGTATCATTACTAGCTGTTTTGTTGAGATGCTGCCAATGTGTCTGTCTGTCCGTCTGTCGTAGGTTCGTTCCCCAGACAGTGACTGGTGTGCAGGTAACTGAAGGCAAAGCTACAGAACTCAACTTCACTCTAGTACCCCTAAATAAAGAGAGCGTAAACCCCACCACCACTCTCTCTCCGACACCCTCCGACACTTCCGGTCCTATGACCGGTCCTACTGACAGCAGCACACCCAAAGAGGAGGGTCCCGAGACGAACCCGGTTCAGAAATCACAGGCACTGCAGCCTCAGGAGTTCCGTCATCACCACTACAGCGACATGGAGCTCTTCCTGCAGAGATTCAGCACCCAGTATCCCTCTATTACACGCCTGTACTCAGCCGGGAAGTCGGTGGAGGGACGCATGCTCTGGGTCATGGAGATCTCCGACAATCCAGGAGAACACGAGCAAGGTGCTGCCACATATGTTTTTCTTGTTTCTTTGCTATTGTTCATAGCATGTTCTTAGCTCACTGTCCAGAAGTAAGATGCTATAGAAGGTTAGTAAGTGCATGTTATTGCTCAGCTTAAGTGCTCACTAAGAGGTGGGTCTTTAATCGTCTTTTGAAGCCAGTGAGAGACTCAGATGTTCGAACAGACAGGGGAACTCCGTTCCACCACTTGAGTGCCAGTACAGAAAAGAGACTTAATCCCTGTCCTTCTCGAGATCTGGGTGGAGTATCATGACAAGTTAGACTAGTGGCTTGAAGGTTGCATAGTACAGAACAGGGTTTTAAGAGTTCTCTAAGGTAACTTGGGGCCGGTCCGCTTTGACTTTGTAGGCGAGCATCATTGTTTTAAACAATGAAGCCAGTGAAGAGAACGTAGCAGTGGGGTAATGTGGCAGCGTTTAGGTTGGTTGCATTTTGAATTAGTTGCAGGGATTTAATAGTGGACATGGGAACACCTGCCAGGAGAGATTACAAGTGACTGGACAAGAATCTGGTTGGCGGGTTTTACTTTGGAGGGTTTTCGAGCGTGAGGTAAGGACCTTGACTCTGCAACTCGGAAACTTTCATTTTGTTTTTTTTCCACCAAAAGAACTTTTTGAACCGGTTCCATTCGGGTTTCTTCGAACCTTGGTGTTTTTTAGAGAACCGGCTTGCATTTCCACCAGTTTTTGGGAGCCAAGCATGCATCATCAACGGTAGGCGTTGCGCAACGAAATTAAAGAGTAGTAACACATGAGAAGCGACTCTAGGCGCTGTAACGATTATTTATATTCTGGTGGGAGCTTCTTTTTTAAAGGCACTATAGTTATGCCATTTTTTCACTGTCTCACTGTTCCGTATTTTATTATTTCTTCTTGTGACACTGCAGAAGGTAGGGTTTGTATCTTAGGTTGCTTATGCTTTGTGTCTAGTATGAATTCTCTATGAAGTAAGACTTAATCTAGTTTCTTTGTTGCTTTAATGCTTTCTGTCAGGTGAACCGGAGTTTAAGTACATCGGCAACATGCACGGCAACGAGGTGGTGGGACGGGAGCTGCTCCTCAACCTGATCGAGTTGCTGTGCCGTAACTACGGCACCGACCCCGAGGTCACTCAGCTCGTCAACACCACCCGCATTCACATCATGCCGTCCATGAACCCAGATGGCTACGAGGTTGCTCAAGAGGGTAAGGACTGTTTAACTCTCACTTTGTCCTTTTTTGATGTTAAGACACCAGGACTATGTCATTTGTGGGTACATAAAGGAAGGAGAAATCGGAAGTGCCCGCTTATACATATTCTTTTTAATTTATTAAGGTGTGGGCCATACGTGGCATCACTGACCTCGAGTGCTAGGGTGGCACAGCAGGCCAATCCGCTAACCCATCAATGCGAAGAGTCTGAGCTCTCAGATTGCCGTCTTTATTCTTAATACATAATAACATGTATATTCCTTCACAGGCGATATCAGCGGCTACAGGGGCCGTAACAACAGCAACAACTTCGATCTAAACCGCAACTTTCCTGACCAGTACGAGACCATTACTGATCCCAGACAGCCGGAGACAGTAGCGGTGATGAACTGGGCTAAAAGCTTCCCGTTTGTACTGTCTGCTAACCTTCATGGAGGTAGGTGGCCACTTTAAATAAGTGAGGAGCATAACGTGATTGCACTTTATTCTAAGATCATTTTATTGACTCTTTAGGCTCTCTAGTGGTGAATTATCCTTTTGATGATGATTCAGATGGCGTCACTAGATACAGCGCATCACCGGATGATCCCGTGTTTAAAATGATAGCCCTGGCATACTCCAAGGTGAGTGTGACCTTGTTTGACCCAATGTTTGATCTGTCCTTGTTTTCTTTTCCGAATAGACTGACTGTGTATTTGTACTTTATATGTTTTAGGAAAATTCGCGCATGCGTAGCGGCCACCCCTGTGTGGACCTAAAGCAGTATCCAGGCGAGTACTTCAAAGATGGGATTACCAATGGAGCTGCTTGGTACAACGTCGCTGGTAAGTTGGTTTTAAGTATGTGGACACGTCTCCTAATCATTAACTAAATTGCTAACAGGTGTATTTAATCAACTATGATATGTTTTCTTTTGTGGCCTACACACAGTATATACTAAGTGCAGTATACAGTATATACGGAGTGCAGTATGCAGTAATACAGTATACACGACGTGCAATATGCAGTATAAGTATACACTGAGTGCAGTATGCAGTATACAGTGTACACTGTGTGCAGTATGCAGTATATACTGAATGTAGTGCAGTATACAGTATATACTGAGTGCAGTATGCAGTATACAGTATATACTGACTGCATTATGCAGTATATAGTATGTACTTAGTGCAGTATGGAGTATATACTGAGTGCAGTATGCAGTATATACTGAGTGCAGTATGCAGTATACATTAATTGCAGTATGCAGTATATTCTGAGTATAGTGCAGTATGCAGTATAAACTGACTGCAGTATTCGGTATATAGTATATACTGAGTGCAGTATGCAGTATACACAGAGTGCAGTATGCAGTATATACTGAGTGCAGTATGGAGTATATACTAAGTGCAGTATACAGTATACACTGAGTGCAGTATGCAGTGTACAGTATATACTGAGTGCAGTATACAGTAAATACTAAGTGCAGTATACAGTATATACTAAATGCAGTGTACAGTATATACTAAGTGCAGTATGCATTATATATTAAGTGCAGTATGGAGTATACAGTATACACTGAGTGCAGTATGCAGTGTACAGTATATACTGAGTGCAGTATACAGTAAATACTAAGTGCAGTATACAGTATATACTAAATGCAGTGTACAGTATATACTAAGTGCAGTATGCATTATATATTAAGTGCAGTATGGAGTATACAGTATACACTGAGTGCAGTATGCAGTATACACTGAGTGCAGTATGTGAAGTGTATGATGCGGTATATAGTATGTACTGAGTGCAGTATGCAGTAATACAGTATATACTGAGTGCAGTAATAGGTGATTTCGAACACAACCAGAGATTTACACACGGTAAGTTCTAACATTACACTCTAATTGGTTGACCAGCATTCTAACCATGTTGATATTTGTAATAACAGCACAGCTTTTTCCGGAACTGTATCACTCCGCTGATGCGTTGCCAAGTAACAACAAGCTTTACGCACACAAACCTTAGCTGCTTTGTATTTGATAACATTTGACCTGCAGCCCATTTGGCCATGTGACTGCAGACGCACATCAAATTCTGAATCCGCCATTACCATGACAACAGTTACGTTGCCTGCAGTGACAACAGAACAACTATACGTGCTGGAATTGGTTAGAATCGAACAGAATACAAACAGATGTGTATTGTATAGATTAGCATCTACAAATAATGCAACAAATAACCCTTCTCTTATTTGCACTTTATATTTCAGAATAATCATAGTGTACAGAAACCAGAAGCCTTTTGTAGCCTATTGTGTTAAGGCAGGGTTTGGAATTGCTGCCGTTGCATAGCAACAACTCATTCATTATACCTAGAACTGCTTTTCATAGCAAAGTCATATTAAATTAGGGCTTTTTGAATTTATTTTGTTTATTTATGTTGTAAAAGCAATAGACTACTCAAGGTTGTCTGTTATCCAGGCACGAGTATCTGCTACCGTGTTCTATTGCTTAAATATGACGACCATGACCCAGTACGCTTCAGTAAACAGATCTTATCTAAATGAAATTTGGGTGTGTCTTCTCTAGGTGGAATGCAGGACTGGAACTATCTCAACACTAACTGCTTTGAGGTGACCATTGAGGTGGGATGTGTGAAGTACCCACCAGCAAATGAGCTTCCAACATACTGGGAGCACAACCAGAGATCTTTGCTGCAATTTATCCATCAGGTCAGTCTGTCGTATTGCCTATACTTCTATATGTTGTTCCTGTGTGTATATTTAATCACTATATAACACAATATTTATTTGTTTTATTTTTCACATCCGTCCTTATGTTTTTGTCTTTAGGTTCATAAAGGAGTGAAAGGACTGGTTACTGACGGCAGAGATGGGACGGGTATTCCCAATGCTACCATCACTGTGGAGGGAATCAATCACTCTATCACCACTTATAAGGATGGAGATTACTGGCGAATACTCGTTCCTGGAACCTACCACTTGACCGCCTCTGCACAGGGGTAAGATGGCTTAATCAGGGCTGGATGTGACTCATAAAATCATAAAACTTAAGGGCAGGATTTAGCAGACGCTTTTTATCCAAAGTGACTCACAGTACTGTGACAGTATATTGTCTAAGCAATTGAGGGTTAAGGGCCTTGCTCAAGGGCCCAACTGTGGCAACCTGGCAGCAATGGGGCTTCAACCAGCAACCTTCTGATTACTTATCCAGTACCTTACATTACATTTTCAGGATTTAGCAGATGCTTTTATCCAAAGCGACTTACAATGAACACGATTTGAGCAATCGAGAGTTAAGGGCCTTGCTCAGGGGCCCAACAGTGGCAACGTGGCACTGGTGGGGCTTGAACCAGTGACCACCTGATTACCGGTCCAGTACTTTACATTACATTTTCAGAATTTAGCAGATGCCTTTTATTCAAAGTGACTCACAGTACTGTGACAGTACTGTATATTGTCTAAGCAATTGAGGGTTAAGGGCCTTGCTCAAGGGCCCAACAGTGGCAACCTGGCAGTGGTGGGGGTGGAACCAGCAACCTTTTGATTACTAATCCAGTACCTTACATTACATTTTCAGGATTTAGCAGACGCTTTTATCCAAAGCGACTTACAATGAACACGATTTGAGCAATTGAGGGTTAAGGGCCGTGCTCAAGGGCCCATCTGTGGCAACCTGGCGGTGATGGGGCTTGAACTAGCAACCTTCTGATTACTAGTCCAGTAGCTTAAAAATAGTATAAGGGGTGCTTGGTGGTGCAGCGTCTAATATGAGTTTTTGAATCTAAGCTGTCTAGGCATTCAACAGACACAATTGGCCATGTCTGAGGGAGGAAACGTTGGATTGGGGTTCGTTCTCCCTGCTGTTGCAAAATGTTTATTAATAGAGGCACCAGCACGAGTGGTGGTGGGAAGCATTGAGCACAGCATGACTCTCTGTACATGGTATGGCTCTTGTAGAGAATCTGCCGCTGGCTGGTATATAAGAAGCAGCTGAGAAATGGAGACCGAGATGGGTGCTAGACTACGACTTTCCTCAGCCAGAGGAATCACAATAGGGAGAGTTAGAATGGACACAATTGATTAAACATAATAAATTGATCAGATTTTCTATTCCCTTCCCAGCTACACATCTGTTGACACCTACGCGACGGTGCCTGAAAATGGCGTGGAGGTGGTGGACTTCAAGCTTACCCGGATACGGAGTGACTCGAGCGGCCCCGCCACTCATTCGGACTCCTCTGAAGAAGAGTTCCACAGCTTCATCAAGCAACTCTCAGTCGGACCTGGGCTGGACCAGCTCATCCAGAACACCGGCACTACAACCAGCTTCCGTTACCATAGCTACAAGGAGCTGTCCGAGTTCCTGCGGAGCCTCAACCTTAACTTTCCCAACATCACCTTTCTACGCAGGTACACGTCTCTCACTTTTGCTATATTCCAGCCAAATATTAAAGGTCCATGGGTTATTATCAATAAAGCCTGTGGTCTAAAGAGCGGCTGTGAAGTCAGGCACACGTTGGGCCATAATTGATGTTCCAATTCATCCTAAAGGTGTTTAATAGAACGAGTCGATCTAGTCTAGTGCACCCGGCTACAATCATCCTGGAACAGGGAAGGGCCTTCCCCAAACAGTTTCTTCTTACTTACTATTCTTACAGGCTTCTTACTACAGTATTTATGTGAGTCAAGATATCTTGTCAACAGTGATGCTATGTATACACCGATTAGCCATAACATTAAAACCTCCTTGTTTCTACACTCACTGTCCATTTTATCAGCTCCACTTACCATATAGAAGCACTTTGTAGTTCTACAATTACTGACTGTAGTCCATCTGTTTCTCTGCATGCTTTGTTATTCCCTTTTCATGCTGTTCTTCAATGGTCAGGACTCTCCCAGGACCACCACAGAGCAGGTATTATTTAGGTGGTGGATCATTCTCAGAACTGCAGTGACACTGACATGGTGGTGGTGTGTTAGTGTGTGTTGTGCTGGTATGAGTGAATCAGACTCAGCAGCGCTTCTGGAGTTTTTAAATACCGTGTCCACTCACTGTCCACTCTATTAGACACTCCTACCTGGTTGGTCCACCTTGTAGATGTACAGTCAGAGACGATCGCTCATCTATTGCTGCTGTTTGAGTTGGTCATCTTCTAGACCTTCATCAGTGGTCACAGGACGCTGCACACTGGGCGCTGTTGGCTGGATATTTTTGCTTGGTGGATTATTCTCAGTCCAGCAGTGACCGTAAGGTGTTTAAAAACTCCATCAGTGCTGCTGTGTCTGATCCACTCATACCAGCACAACACACACTAACACACCACCACCATGTCAGTGTCACTGCAGTGCTGAGAATGATCCACCACCTAAATAATACCTGCTCTGTAGTGGTCCTGGGAGAGTCCTGACCACTGAAGAACAGCATGAAAGGGCTAATAAAGGATGCAGAGAAACAGATGGACTACTGTCAGTAATTGTAGAACTACAAAGTGCTTTTATATGGTAAGATATTTTGGTCATTTTCTAGTGAGACTCCTGTGGTCAGGTGACTCTCGGTTCATATACACTAGCTTACCACTTCTAAAAACTGGGTTTAGCCAGTATGAGTATTGTGCATGTGGCAAAGTTCTAAATCACTAAATTGCACAGTAACTGGATATGTCCAAATGAAAAAGGGTGTGGAAATTCCTGCAGACCACTGACTTTTTATTTTATTTTCTTCTTTCCAGCCTCGGTCAGAGTGTCGAGTACAGGACCATATGGGCCCTTGAGATCTCAAACAAGCCTGACGTGCCGGAGCCATCAGAGCCCAAGATCCGCTTTGTAGCCGGCATCCATGGCAATGTCCCGGTGGGTACCGAGCTGCTCCTGGAGTTCGCGACCTATCTGTGTATCAACTATGGCAAGAATCCAGCCATCACCAGGGTAAGATTGGTCACTGTGGTTTATTTAATGATCCAGGGGGAAGGAGAATCTGGTGTGGTCGTATTCTAATCTATATGTGCGCTGTTTGTTTACTTCACTAGCTAATCAATGAGACCAGGATCATCATCCTACCCTCTGTTAACCCAGATGGTCGTGAACAGGCCAAAGAAAGAGAGTGCACGTCTACAGTGGGCATGACCAATGCCAACAACAAAGACCTTGACACAGATTTTTTTGGTAAGCAAATCAATTTCGTGTCCAATTACCTGATTGCATTTCGCTTCCTCTCTACTGATGTTGACCTCCGGTCTGACTGAGGAGAGCCGTGACTGACACACGCCTCCTCCGAAACGTGTGCAGTAGCCGACTGGATCTTTTCACCTGCACGAGGCGAGTTCATATGTGGACCAGCTTTGTGCACAGAGAGTCACGCACTGATCTCTATTATCCCCTGTCACTCTCAAGGGCCCAACAGTGGCAACCGGGCAGTGATGGGGTTTGAACCAGTGACCTTCTGCTTACTAGTCAAGTACCTTAACCGCTAGGCTACAACTGACCTAAAGTAGCAGTTTCCCATTAAAAACAATATGTGACTAGGTCAATAAAACAATTCTGTTTACAAGCAATATCATCGTCATGAATGTAACTACTGTGTAGACTGGTGTTAAAACCTAAAAACACTCACTGTCTTTACCGCTTATCTAGTTAGGGCCGCGGGGGGTGCTGGAGCCTATCCCGGCTTTTCAATGGGCGCAAGGCACACAGTAACACCTTGGACGGGGCGCCAGTCCATCGCAGGGCAGACACACATACACACCCCCATTCACCTATAGGGCAATTAACCTGACTGCATGTTTTTGGACTGTGAGAGGAAACCGGAGCTCCCAGAGGAAACCCACGCAGACATGGGGAGAACATGCAAACTCCACACAGAAAGGACCCGGACCGCCCCGCCTGGGGATCGAACCCAGGACCGTCTTGCTGTGAGGAGACAGTGCTACCCACTTAGCCACCGTGCTGCCTAACCTAAGAATAGAAATATATAAATATATATACATATTTAAAGTGTATAAAGCAGGGGTGTCTAAAATACCGACCCGCGTTACCCTTTCTGACACGACCTGTAAGGTATTTTAGAAATTAAAGTCGGCCCACAGGTCTTATGTCTAAAAAAAAACGTAATTCCTAGCTAAAATACATATATAACCAAACGGTAACGACTTTACACCAGCATTCATGTTCCTGAACTTCATGGTGGCTCCAAACAAAGAATTTTTATTGATTTCAGAGGGAAGTGTGTATGTTTAATTTGTCAGGAAACAGTCTGTGGCCCATCATTGCATTTATTTTTTCTAAATGCGGCCTCCAACAAGAAAAGTTTGGACACCCCTGGTATACAGTATATGTTGCGTCACGTGTAATTAATCACTTCTACTCTATGTTGTGGATTTGGTTTCATAGGCAATGCTTCACAGCGCTCCACACCAGCCCAGCCTGAGACCCGTGCTGTAATGGAACTGATACAGGAGAATGGTTTCACTCTGTCAGTGGCGCTGGATGGCGGCTCCGTCTTAGCCACTTACCCCTATGATAAGCCAGTACAACCAGGTATGTTCATCTGTTTACGATGTCTTCAGTGGTGATGGCTCATGGATGTATTTGCAAATTCATCTGTTGTTTTTTTCCCCTTTCAGTTGAAAATGAGAGCACCTTGAAGTACCTGGCTACTGTGTATGCAACCAACCATCCCACAATGCATTTAGGGAATAACGGATGTCCAAACAATGGTCAAAGTACGTTTTCTACTCTTCTTACATTGTACACATACTAACAATCTGGTATATAAACATCTTCTTAATCATTTATACACTATATTGACAAAATACTGGGACACCCATTCTAATTATTGAATTAATGCAATTGCTAACAGGTGTAATAAATCGATTATAAGCTTCCAATTTTGTCGCATCAGTTTAGGGAAGGCTCTTTCCCCTCCCAGCATGACTGTGTACCTGTGCACAAAGCAAGTCCAATGAAAAGCTTTGGAATGAACTGGAACATCAGTTCCCAGGTCACAGCCATACAAATGCTGTCATCTTTTGACTGCATGGGCACAAATTCCCACACATATACTCACAGGAACGACAATCTCTAGCAATACTGTAGCTAAGACTAACATATAAGAAAGATCAACATATAAGCACTTGACAAGGATGACAGACCAACATGAGAATTATCAATCATTGCTGCCATGAATACACCGATCAGGCATTATCATAACATTATGACCACCTACCTAATATTGTGTTGGTCCCCATTTTGCTGCCAAAACAGCCCTGCAACTGTGATAAACATTAACTTCTTCAGCAATTTGAGCTACAGTAGCTCATCTGTTGGATCGGACCACACGTGCATCAATGAGCCTTGGCTGCCCATGACCCTGTCGCCGGTTTACCACTGTTCCTACTCGGACCACTTTAGATAGATACTGACCACTGCAGACCGGGAACACCCCACCCCCAGAGCTGCAGTTTTGGAGATGTTCTGACCCAGTCATCTAGCCATCACAATTTGACCCTTGTCAAACTCGCTCAAATCATGGTCAGGTGTCCAAATACTTTTGGCCATAAAGTGTACTTTTTTATTTTGTGTCTAGATTAAGCAGGGAAGCCAAAAACTTATTCCCCACTCTTAATACACATGTTATTGTTTAACATTGATGTATATATCCCAGTGAGACACCCTATATAGTTAGTATTAAATGTATTAATGTATAAATGCACCTTTCTCATGTACCCGTTTGATTTCAGTAGGAAACATCCCGGATGGAGTGCTGCGAGCGGCAGAGAGGCACAGTCACATGGGTAGCATGAAGGTAAACCCAACCCCATACTGTGTATTTCAGAAGGACTGACTTTTTTGTTTCTGTCAATAAAGGGGGGAAGAAAACCGGACTCCCCGGTTCGAACCTCAGCTCTGCTACCGGTCGGCTGGGCGCCATCTAGCGGGCACAATTGTCAGCAGACAAAATTGGCTATCAAGTCTGCTGGGTGGGAAAATACAGGACAAACGAAGATGGTTTGGTGCTGAGAACAAAATATGCTCATGGGCGTGGTCATGCTGGTCAAAAGGGCCACTGCTGAGGTGCAGCAGTCTGAAACAGCAGCTTATTTTTCCTTTATCTCCCAATTTAGTCATGTCCAGTTACCCAGCTATGTGGCTCCTCACGGCTGCAGACCGAGCAGGGCCGTAACAAACACACACTGTGAGTGTGACACCCTCGTACACGTGCATAGTAGCCAACCGCTTCTTTTTACCGGCACAAGGCGGGTTCACATATAGAGTTTTTCTACCGAAAGGCTTCCTAGAACCTCATCAACGATGGGCGTTGCACAATGGAGATAAAGAGTAGTAGCAAGCTGACAGAGCTCATAGATTACCTGAGAGCATTTGTGCTGTTGTTACAGATGTTCGTTTTTCAGACACTGCGCTGTGTAGGCACCCGGCAGGCCGATAGCACAGCTGAAAGTCGAACTTGAGAGATTGAGAACAAGATCCTAGCAGTAGTGGGCTAGCAGAATAGACAACTGCACCACTCCAAAACCAAGAAAGTGGACTAGTGACCTGTTTAGGGTATTAATGGGTGGCTCTGACCCAATTTTAACCCTGATCAGGTTATATATATGTAAAATAGCCACTCGGTGCTCCTGCTGTCTGAATAAAGCGACCATTCGATATGGCTGATGCTATTTTACTCTGACCTGAGGCTAAAAATAGTTTAAGTGCATTAAAAGTCGTATAGCTTTAACCCTGCTTGTGTATTTATATATATTTATATATATATATGTTTGGGGGGTGTGACTTGTTACAGGATTTCAGTGTGGACGTTGGCCGCTGTCCAGAGATTACTGTGTACACCAGCTGTTGCTTGTTCCCATCAGCCGAGGAGCTGCCCACTCTCTGGGCTGAAAACAGAAAGTCTTTGCTTAGCATGCTGGTGGAGGTCTGGTAGATTTTACCTCTCTTCATTTACCATGGTCCAGTTTGGCTTCCTTTTTGGCTTCTCCACAACTCGTCTTTTTTTTAAAGGTGCACAAAGGAGTCCGGGGGATAGTGAAGGACAAGAATGGTAAGCCCATAGTTGGAGCGATGATCATACTGAATGGTGGGGTGAGAGTGTTCACCAGTGAAGGAGGCTATTTCCATGCACTGCTGGCTCCAGGATCGCACAGTATTGAAGCAGTAGCAGAGGGATACCAGCAGCAGCGCCAAAAAGTACAAACGTGCACCTAAACTTACATGTATATAGTGTTTTGTCATTTCTTCTCTCTGATGATTGTTTTTTCTCTCCGTTTTCAAGGTGATTGTGTCGTCATATGAGGCGGCAAGTTCAATCATTATTGAATTTGACATGGATAACCGAATCTTTGGATTACCAAGGGAGTTAGTGGTGGCATCTGCAGGTAAGGGGCATGTGAGCTCTTGTGTAAGAAGTTGTGTGTTTAGCTATTATTATTATTATTATGTGTATTTATTTTTATTGTTGTAATTATTATCAGTATTTATTATTGTTATTATTTTATTTTTTTGTAATTATTATTATGTTAGTAGTAGTATTTATTACTAGTATTTTATTTTTAGTATTGTAATTACTATTATTAGTAGTATTTATTATTATTTTGTATTTATTATTATTTTGTATTTATTATTGCAATTATTATTAGTAGTAGTATTTATTATTTTATTTTTTATTATTGTAATTATTATTATTTATTATTATTATTTTATTATTGTAATTATTATTATTATTATTATTATTATTATTAGTAGTAGTAGTAGTATTTATTACTATTATTTTATTTTTAGTATTGTAATTACTATTACAGTATTAGTAGTATTTATTATTATTATTAGTAGTAGTATTTATTATTTTATTTATTTTTATTATAATTAGTATTATTATTAGTAGTATTTATTATTATTATTTTATTATTGTAATTAGTATTATTATTAGTATTTATTATTTTATTATTTTAATTAGTATTATTATTATTAGTAGTAGTAGTATTTATTATTATTTTATTATTGTTATTAATATTATTAGTAGTGGTAGTATTCATTACTATTATTTTATTTTCAGTATTGTAATTACTATTACAGTATTAGTAGTATTTATTATTATTTTGTATTTATTATTGCAATTATTATTATTAGTAGTAGTATTTATTATTTTATTTATTATTATTATAATTAGTATTATTATTATTAATAGTAGTATTTATTATTATTATTTTAATATTGTAATTAGTATTATTATTATTATTATTAGTAGTAGTAGTAGTAGTAGTAATCATTATCATTATTTTATTATTGTAATTATTATTAGTAGTAGTAGTAATTATTTATTATTATTATTTTATTTTTATTGTTGTAATTATTGTTATTAGTATTTATTATTATATTATTATTATTGAAATTATTATTATTATTATCATCATTGTTATTATTCTAAATTTTAACCAATTTACAAACTGTCACTAAACTTACAGACTGGATTTTTTAAACAATTATTTTAAGCATTTATTATATTAATGCTGTTGGAAAAAGACTATATTTAATAAACATATACAGTACTTCAGGGGAAAAAACTCATTACTGGGCAGTCAGGTGGATCAGCAGACTATTAGGTTAGCCCACCACAGCTGAGACACAGATTCGAATCTCAGCAGGTGCTATCGGCCAGCTGGGAGCCTGGCATGGATGTCTGTTTAATTTGTGAATGTTTAGTTATCACTTAATGTTAAAGATAGTTACGGAATCTAAACATGACTTTTTTTACCATTGCGGAATCAAAACGGGGAGTTGGAAGGAACCAGAATCAATAAACAGAATCGGAATCAGATTAGCAAAAATACAAATGATAGGAAACACTAACAGCCAAACTGGCTACTAGCGGTTTCTAAAATAAATCGTTTTGTACAATCCTCTTCACATGCTTTCAAATATTTCCAAACAGCTCGTACCTCGATACCCAAATAGTTACGTTTAAATGCAGCAGGTCTGGCGTCACCTGGAAACACAGAAATACAATCTGGACAGGGTGCCAGTCTATTATGGGATGACATGTTTCCACATTTAGGGACTCACTCACACTAAATGGCGATTAAGAACAGCCAATCCACATACTGCATGTATTTGTGGGGTGGGAGGACACAGAAGGACCTGAAGGAAACCCACTGGGAAAAGACTCCTCATAGAGACCAGGGTCCTTGGGGCCAATCTACTTGGGGCTTGTATTAGTGTTATGTAATAAAGTCGCAATGCAAATAAGACAAATTAATTATACATTATTAACCATAATAATTTGCAGACAGCTGATATGGAGCTTAGATCTAAATGAAAGTAGAATGTGAGTAGAATGAAAAAATGTCTTACGAGCACTTATCTGTGTGCTTTCTTCTTTAGCTGCAGCTATGACCGCCCTGGCCATCACAGCTTGCATCATCTGGTGCGTGTGCTCCGCCAAGTCCAACAGACAGAAAGACGGCTTCCACCGACTGCGCCAGCACCGGGACGAGTACGACGACGAGATCCGCCTCACCTCCATGGGCTCCAAGAAGTCCCTGCTGAGCCACGAGTTCCAGGACGAAAGCGAAAGCGACGAGGACACTCTGTACGCCAATAAACTCTGAGACTATGAGAGTCCACTTGCCCGGGACGCCCACGTCCTACAGTGTTGTCCTGCTGGAGACTCTGACAGAGACAGAGATGTTTTTCTAGTTACCAGCATTTTGTGGCCTGTACCCAGTCCCAGCAGGAGGTACTCGACTCTCCTAAGACTGCCGTGAAATTCCTCCCAGGATGCACTTTATTTCTGGTGAAATCTGTTGACTGCTTTACTTAATGCTGTACGCAACTCTGACTGCTTTCTACTGTCTGCTACTTATTCGAGGATTAATTATGATACTGCTCTGTTGGTGGGTTGAAACTATTTTCAGCAGCTCTTCCAATCAGTTTATCAATCAGTTTCCCAAGGGGACGGAATCTTAACAGGTATACCGAACACAGTGCCTTATTTAACTATCCAAGCCAAGGATTTAATTTTCTTCTTTTTTTTTTTTAAGCTACTCGTTCCACACGTTAGATCAGGATAGATCAGGGGTTGTGCACATAAAATAACTGGAAGCTGCAGTGCTGCTTAATGACCGCTGAGCTAAAATTAGTCAGGTGGAAACCTAAACCTTGTTCATAACGTATTTACATATTTAGAAATGCTTCAATGACCTTTCCATGGCTACCACTTGCTTAGAATATGGGTTACATTCATTAAGAAGAAGAATTTCTTGGATTTTCCAGAAATGTTTATTTGAATGGTGAAATAAACAAAATTCTTTAATCTGGGATTAGAATATACTGTAGTTTAAAGACTAATTAGCGTTGGCTATAATACATAAAGCACTGGGGTATGACCTTCAACCATCCACGTTTGTTTTGTTTGAAATGCACCAAACTGCCTCAGGTGAACACATTTCTAAATAGAAACCTTTACTCATCCTATATCTCATAAAGATTTTACACCCACCCACAGAAATCCCAGTAGCCTATCAGGAGAGGCGGTCTATTAATAGCTACAAGGAGGACACACTTGTATTATTGATCGTATGTGCCAGCATCAGCATCAGTCAAATGTTTTGAGATCCAGGAAGACGAATGCTAGACGTAATAATTTCCATATCTGGCTCGGTGGTTAAGATAATGGACCAGTAACCGGAAGGTTGCTGATTCAAGCTCCATCATCAACTGCCTCAGGTGAACATATTTTAAATATGAACCTTTATTCATCTAATAAGGGTATGTCCGCCCACAGAAATCCCAGTAGCCTACATGGAGGACACACCTGTGTAATTGATTGTATGTGGCAGCAGCACTAATGGCCTATGGATAGATATGTAGGGGGTTCCCCCCACAGGCCAGCCATTCTGGCTGACAGGAAAATGTTAAAAAGACTTCTTATAAACTAGAAATATAAAACAATCAATCATAAATGTGATTAGCGCTGTGCTTGGGCTGTCCGTGAACGGATTTCTGAAGAGTTCTTGTAATTTAAGACCATGCGATTCTACTGCCTTACTTCCAGATGTTTTCCGGACTTGGAAAAGTACAGGGGTGAAACGTATTGAGATCCAGGAAGATGAATGCTATACGTAATCATTTCCATATCTAGCCTGGTGGTTAAAATAATAGACTAGGAACTAGGTGGTCTAGCTCCATTATCACCAATTTTGGTTTGAATTGCACCAAACTGCCTCAGGTGAACACACTTCTAAATATAAACCGTTATTCATCCTATATCTCATTAAGATTTTACGCCCGCCCACAGAAATCCCAGTAGCCTATCAGGATAGGCGGTCTATTAAGGAGGACACACTTTTAGACTTGTTATTGATTGTATGTGGCAGCAGCAATGGCCTATGGATAGATATATAGGGAGTTCCAGCCACAGGCCAGCCATTCTGGCTGACTGATTGCAATGGCATTTCGGTATGAAAATGTTAAACAGACTTAATTTAAGACCATGCGATTCCACTGCCTTACTTCCAGATGTTGCCGGACTTGGAAAAGTACTCTGTAATTGTACAGTGGTGAAATGTCTTGAGATCCAGGAAGACGAATGTTATACTTGATCAGCCAGTGGTAGCTTAGTGATTATGGTACTGGACTAGTAACCAGAAAGTCTCTGGTTCAAGTTCCACTATTAACAAGTTGCCACTGTTGGGGCCCCCATTGAGCCTCAATTGCTTGCATTGTATGCAGTCACTCTTTTCTGACCAGCAGCGGTTCAACAGATCTGTTTGTTATGGGTTTTTTCATTGCACTCATTCAAAACATGTTTGCACACACACACACACACACACACACACACAAACGTACTAATGAAGTATTGTATATGTGTTTAGAAATTTAAAAAGTTGCCGCTCAGGTGGCGCAGCGGTAAAGTACGCTAGCTCACCAGAGTTGGGTTTCTAGATGCATCGTATCGAAACTCAGCTCTACCTTTCCGACTGGGTTGGACGGCAGTATGAACAACGTTTGGCTGTTGTTCAGGGGCTTAGTGGTAGAGTCTGAGCATAGGTCCTCATAACTGGTACAACTGCGGCCCCTGCTGGTTGACTAACATTGAGGAATAACATTGAGGGGGGTGTGACCCTCCGTGCGCAGTGTCTCTCGGTGTATAAACTCGGCTCGTGCAGGTGAAAAATGCAGGCTGTACTGACTGCGTGCCGGAGGGGGCGCAAGTCAGTTGAGTGGCGTCCTCAGTCAGCGGTGAAGGGTCGAACCAGTATAGAGGACATAATCAGGATAATTGGACACGATTAGAATGGGGATAAAAGTTGGGGGGGAAAATTGGGGGGGGGGGGGGAATATATATATTTATATATAGAAGTGCACTGTGTTAAAATGCCCCAAAACGTATTTTCATAAGAGGCTCGGTATTGTGTACAAAGATTCACACAACGATATCCTTTATTCCCCGTCTCCATTGATCAGAAAGCAGAGGTTGTAAATGCAATAAAGAGGAATTCCCTCTAGCAATCCAACTCGACGAATAAGCCCATTATCGACCGTGTAGGCGTGCCGGTAGCAGAGCTGACATTCGAACTCACAAGTTCAAGATGTCAGCACTGGTGTGCTAGCGTGTCTTTTTACCGCTACCTGAATGCCCCCTGAGCCTCTTTAAAATCTAAACTTGAGTTTCATCCAGCCGACTGAATTACACTCATATTGAAGTGCATTTTTTTCTCCAATTTTCCCCCCAAATTTCTGCTTCGCCTCTACCAATACAACCCTCCACTGCTGACTGAAGAGCTTCGCAACTGACACACGCCCCCTCCGACACGTGTGCAGTCCCGACTGCATCTTTTACCTGCACGAGGCGAGTTCATATGCAGATCAGCCTTGTGCACAGAGAGCCACACCCAGATCAGAATTATTCCATGTAATTGGACCAGTTATGAGGAACCCTGGTTCGGCTTGTCCCACCCTGTGAACAGCCAATCGTTGTTTATGTTGCCCCCCAGCCCAGCCTGATGGCAGAGCTAAGATTTAATACGATTTATTCGGAATCGCAGCTCTGGTGTGTGCTAGCGTATTTTACATTTTTATTCTTTTGACGCCATTGAAATTCTAAACAGCCAACCAAAACGTCACTGGGTATTCATATTGCTGTGGCATAAATTACATAGTAGAAGGTGAAGAAGTAATAAATACATTTTAATGCATTTTAAAAGTAACCAATCGATCAATTTTTTCCAAACTTGACAGAGGATCAGAGAGGAATGTTTGCTGTTGATCACATTTCTGCTTGTGTGTAGTGATGAATACATCTGTGTACTGTATTACCCACATTTTTCTGCTTCAAAAGATTTTTATGAGATTGGTGTGTGACCAGGTGATTTTTTGTCGTCATGACTTGCTCTTAAGCTTTTAACACTATCATTTATTCATTTGCTGTTTTGCCGAAACACACCACAAACTAAGCCAGGTGTAATCACCAGAACTGTATTTCTCTGTTCACGGTTCAATGCTAGTTATTTCATGGTTTGGGAGTTAATGAGGTGGTGTATCTGAACAAACATCAAGCCTTTCTACGTGTTGGTTGTCCTGTTTGATTCAAAAGAAATTGTACATAATTGATGTGTGTAAATGATGGTAATTCCAGGAACAATAAATACAAAAGTGTCGAAAGCTGTATTAACATTTGGTGTTGAGATTAATTTACAGGCAAATTCAATAAAACAAAAATTGAAATAAAGTTGGGACTAGAAATACATTATTTCTCTTTATAATTTACAGGATTTACACAATGTATGAAAATTGGTCGTATAACAAACTTTTTAATGCTAATATAACTAACAAGAAATTAGTCTGTCTTGCTATGTTTTTAAACGTGTCTGTCTATACCTTTACAGGCCAGTTTATTATTGCATATCTGCTCATATGCAAATCTCTTTCAATCTATCTTTGAGGTTCATTGTTTTTAAACATTTTAATAATTTTCTCACACATTTGTTGACAAACTGGAGATCCTCTGATCATCTTTGCTTATTAAAAACTCAGCCTTTTCTGGATGCTGCTTTTGTACCAAACCATGATTAAATCACATCATTATTTAGTTTTTTCACCTCATTACTAGCCCTAAATTGCCTCTGCCTTTTTGGAACGTGTTGCCGGTCTGAAATACAAGAATGGAGGCATATTAACAATTGAAATGAAGTTGACCAGACAAAACATGAAATATCTTGGATTCAAACTGTCTGCAATCAAATAAAAGTCAAAGTAAATGTAAGGCACACTGAATTTTTATTTGCATTGCTCATTTTGTCCCAACTTTTTGGGGTTGTAGTTTAGACACATTATAATCTTTTGGACTTTCTTTGTCATGTGGGTCTGGTGAAATTCTGGCTTTAATAAAAATATTTTGGGGTAAATAAACATCAATAACAAGTTAATATTTGAGTTAAGGTATCCTATAATAGTAGCTAGATATTTTATATTGCACAATCTAAAGTATTTTTCAGTGTTTTTTTTAGTTTCCTCAGAAAGAACTGATACCCACTGTACTTGAAGAAACGGCTTAAATCTAATGCAACACAACCTCATCCCTCTGAATTTAAGTCAGCAGCTGTGTAAGAAACTTGTGAATTAGCATTTGTAATCACTTTACAGTGATACACATCATCTCTTTGTAAAGTGTATCGGTCTGGAAGAGACTGTTCACAAAATAAATCCAAATAAAATCTACAGATTTAAGTAATTGATCTTATCATACAGAATCACAGACTCTGTAAGTCACCTGGCACATCTTATATCTTCAAGAAGTTCGGTACATCGTAAAGAAGTGCAGAAATAAGAAACTACAGCTGCATTGCTTAGGTCAGGCCACTAGTTCTGATGAAGCATAACATTACCAGAAATAAATGGTGCACAATACAGACACCTACCAAGAAGCTTGAACTGTAAAGAAAATGTATCCTTTTGCAAAATACTGAGGAAACGTAACACTGGAATAGAGCTTTAAACCATTTTGTCAAGTAAAATTAGCTAATTTTGTCCAGATAAATTGTTAAAATATATCAGTACTTATCCTCACAACTTATACACTTATATCAGTACTTATCCTCACAACTTATACACTTATATCAGTACTTATCCTCACAACTTATACACTTATATCAGTACTTATCCTCACAACTTATACACTTATATCAGTACTTATCCTCACAACTTATACACTTATATCAGTACTTATCCTCACAACTTATACACTTATATCAGTACTTATCCTCACAACTTATACACTTATATCAGTACTTATCCTCACAACTTATACACTTATATCAGTACTTATCCTCACAACTTATACACTTATATCAGTACTTATCCTCACAACTTATACACTTATATCAGTACTTATCCTCACAACTTATACCTTATATCAGTACTTATCCTCACAACTTATACACTTATATCAGTACTTATCCTCACAACTTATACACTTATATCAGTACTTATCCTCACAACTTATACACTTATATCAGTACTTATCCTCACAACTTATACACTTATATCAGTACTTATCCTCACAACTTATACACTTATATCAGTACTTATCCTCACAACTTATACACTTATATCAGTACTTATCCTCACAACTTATACACTTATATCAGTACTTATCCTCACAACTTATACACTTATATCAGTACTTATCCTCACAACTTATACACTTATATCAGTACTTATCCTCACACCTTATACACTTATATCAGTACTTATCCTCACAACTTATACACTTATATCAGTACTTATCCTCACAACTTATACACTTATATCAGTACTTATCCTCACAACTTATACACTTATATCAGTACTTATCCTCACAACTTATACACTTATATCAGTACTTATCCTCACAACTTATACACTTATATCAGTACTTATCCTCACAACTTATACACTTATATCAGTACTTATCCTCACAACTTATACACTTATATCAGTACTTATCCTCACAACTTATACACTTATATCAGTACTTATCCTCACAACTTATACACTTATATCAGTACTTATCCTCACAACTTATACACTTATATCAGTACTTATCCTCACAACTTATACACTTATATCAGTACTTTATCCTCACAACTTATACCTTATATCAGTAGCTTATCCTCACAACTTATACACTTATATCAGTACTTATCCTCACAACTTATACACTTATATCAGTACTTATCCTCACAACTTATACTTATATCTGTCTCGCGTGTGTCTTATATCAGTACTTATCCTCACACCTTATACACTTATATCAGTACTTATCCTCACACCTTATACACTTATATCAGTACTTATCCTCACAACTTATACACTTATATCAGTACTTATCCTCACACCTTATACACTTATATCAGTACTTATCCTCACAACTTATACACTTATATCAGTACTTATCCTCACAACTTATACACTTATATCAGTACTTATCCTCACAACTTATACACTTATATCAGTACTTATCCTCACAACTTATACACTTATATCAGTACTTATCCTCACAACTTATACACTTATATCAGTACTTATCCTCACAACTTATACACTTATATCAGTACTTATCCTCACAACTTATACACTTATATCAGTACTTATCCTCACAACTTATACACTTATATCAGTACTTATCCTCACACCTTATACACTTATATCAGTACTTATCCTCACAACTTATACACTTATATCAGTACTTATCCTCACACCTTATACACTTATATCAGTACTTATCCTCACACCTTATACACTTATATCAGTACTTATCCTCACAACTTATACACTTACATCAGTACTTATCCTCACACCTTATACACTTATATCAGTACTTATCCTCACAACTTATACACTTATATCAGTACTTATCCTCACACCTTATACACTTATATCAGTACTTATCCTCACACCTTATACACTTATATCAGTACTTATCCTCACAACTTATACACTTATATCAGTACTTATCCTCACACCTTATACACTTATATCAGTACTTATCCTCACAACTTATACACTTATATCAGTACTTATCCTCACACCTTATACACTTATATCAGTACTTATCCTCACAACTTATACACTTATATCAGTACTTATCCTCACAACTTATACACTTATATCAGTACTTATCCTCACAACTTATACACTTATATCAGTACTTATCCTCACAACTTATACGCTTATATCAGTACTTATCCTCACAACTTATACACTTATATCAGTACTTATCCTCACAACTTATACACTTATATCAGTACTTATCCTCACAACTTATACTTATATCAGTACTTATCCTCACAACTTATACACTTATATCAGTACTTATCTTCACAACTTATACACTTACATCAGTACTTATCCTCACAACTTATACACTTATATCAGTACTTATCCTCACAACTTATACACTTATATCAGTACTTATCCTCACAACTTATACACTTATATCAGTACTTATCCTCACAACTTATACACTTATATCAGTACTTATCCTCACAATACACTTATATCAGTACTTATCCTCACAACTTATACACTTATATCAGTACTTATCCTACAGACACCTGAGAAGCACTAGTTCTGTCGAATATTTGCTCCTGCCTTAAGTCCTGTGTTTTCATGTATCAACCCTAACCAAGATAAAAGCGGTAAAATGAATAATTGAATGTTATTTGTAATGTCTTGTAGGTTGTTTTTATTACATTTCCAGAAAGGACCAGAGAGAGGGAGAAGTGAACTGGTGGTCTGAGAAGGTCTGAGGAGTCTCGCGAGCTGAATCCTGTCAGGATTTCCCCGCTTTTGCCAGCGCGACGCCAGCGCGACGCCGATGACGTTGCACAACAAAGATGGCAGCGGGAAACAGCAACTACTGGGAAGGTGAGGTGGCAAAATGGCTCATATTTAAACGCGGTTTTAGTTTTTTGATCGCATGAAGAACATTTTTTAAATGGTTTCGGTTGTTTCTTCGCTTAGTTTAATTAAAATGTTGCGCGAATTAACGATAAACCCACATTCTGTTTCCTAGCGTTAGCATTAGCTAGCGCTAGTCAGCCGTTTGAGTGACGTCAGTCGTTTAGCCGAGCATGAAAATGAAAAGCTGGATTATTATATTAACGAGACGTCGTTACTGTCATTAGAGAATGGAGCACTATTTGTAAAATGGTATTTAGTTAAATAAAGTGCACGCTGAAACCTGTCACTTTGTGGTATTCAATACCAGGAGCGTCGACTAGTTCCCTTCAGAAAGTAGCTAGCCGAGAGTTGACTAACAGTGTCACAGTGTTCCGTACATCAACAGATGATTCACACTGTTCAACGACATCATCGAGTTTTCTATAGAATCGTGTACTTACTATATACTATACTATACTATACACTATACAATACTATACACTATACACTATACTATACACTATACTATACTATATACTATACTATACACTATACTATACAATACTATACACTATACAATACTATACACTATACTATACACTATACTATACTATACAATACTATACACTATACAATACTATACACTATACAATACTATACACTATACAATACTATACACTATACACTATACTATACACTATACAGTACTATACACTATACTATACTATACTATACACTATACAATACTATACACTATACTATACACTATACTATACAATACTATACACTATACTATACACTATACTATACACTATACTATACACTATACAATACTATACACTATACTATACTATACAATACTATACACTATACAATACTATACACTATACTATACACTATACTATACAATACTATACACTATACTATACTATACAATACTATACACTATACAATACTGTACACCATACTATACACTATACAATACTATACACTATACTATATACTATACTATACAATACTATACACTATACTATACTATACACTATACAATACTATACACTATACTATACAATACTATACACTATACAATACTATACACTATACTATACAATACTATATATATATATATACAGTGTATCACAGAAGTGAGTACACCCCTCACATTTCTGCAGATATTTAAGTATATCTTTTCATGGGACAACACTGACAAAATGACACTTTGACACAATGAAAAGTAGTCTGTGTGCAGCTTATATAACAGTGTAAATTTATTCTTCCCTCAAAATAACTCAATATACAGCCATTAATGTCTAAACCACCGGCAACAAAAGTGAGTACACCCCTTAGTGAAAGTTGCTGAAGTGTCAATATTTTGTGTGGCCACCATTATTTCCCAGAACTGCCTTAACTCTCCTGGGCATGGAGTTTACCAGAGCTTCACAGGTTGCCACTGGAATGCTTTTCCACTCCTCCATGATGACATCACGGAGCTGGCGGATATTCGAGACTTTGCGCTCCTCCACCTTCCGCTTGAGGATGCCCCAAAGATGTTCTATTGGGTTTAGGTCTGGAGACATGCTTGGCCAGTCCATCACCTTTACCCTCAGCCTCTTCAATAAAGCAGTGGTCGTCTTAGAGGTGTGTTTGGGGTCATTATCATGCTGGAACACTGCCCTGCGACCCAGATTCCGGAGGGAGGGGATCATGCTCTGCTTCAGTATTTCACAGTACATATTGGAGTTCATGTGTCCCTCAATGAAATGTAACTCCCCAACACCTGCTGCACTCATGCAGCCCCAGACCATGGCATTCCCACCACCATGCTTGACTGTAGGCATGACACACTTATCTTTGTACTCCTCACCTGATTGCCGCCACACATGCTTGAGACCATCTGAACCAAACAAATTAATCTTGGTCTCATCAGACCATAGGACATGGTTCCAGTAATCCATGTCCTTTGTTGACATGTCTTCAGCAAACTGTTTGAGGGCTTTCTTGTGTAGAGACTTCAGAAGAGGCTTCCTTCTGGGGTGACAGCCATGCAGACCAATTTGATGTAGTGTGCGGCGTATGGTCTGAGCACTGACAGGCTGACCCCCCACCTTTTCAATCTCTGCAGCAATGCTGACAGCACTCCTGCGCCTATCTTTCAAAGACAGCAGTTGGATGTGACGCTGAGCACGTGCACTCAGCTTCTTTGGACGACCAACGCGAGGTCTGTTCTGAGTGGACCCTGCTCTTTTAAAACGCTGGATGATCTTGGCCACTGTGCTGCAGCTCAGTTTCAGGGTGTTGGCAATCTTCTTGAAGCCTTGGCCATCTTCATGTAGCGCAACAATTCGTCTTTTAAGATCCTCAGAGAGTTCTTTGCCATGAGGTGCCATGTTGGAACTTTCAGTGACCAGTATGAGAGAGTGTGAGAGCTGTACTACTAAATTGAACACACCTGCTCCCTATGCACACCTGAGACCTAGTAACACTAACAAATCACATGACATTTTGGAGGGAAAATGACAAGCAGTGCTCAATTTGGACATTTAGGGGTGTAGTCTCTTAGGGGTGTACTCACTTTTGTTGCCGGTGGTTTAGACATTAATGGCTGTATATTGAGTTATTTTGAGGGAAGAATAAATTTACACTGTTATATAAGCTGCACACAGACTACTTTTCATTGTGTCAAAGTGTCATTTTGTCAGTGTTGTCCCATGAAAAGATATACTTAAATATCTGCAGAAATGTGAGGGGTGTACTCACTTCTGTGATACACTGTATATAGATAGATAGATAGATAGATAGATAGATAGATACTTTATAAATCTCGAAGGAAATTAAGGATATACTATACACTATACTATACTATACACTATACTATACACTATACTATACAATACTATACAATACTATACACTACTATACACTATACTATACACTATACTATACTATACAATACTATACACTATACAATACTATACACTACACTATACTATACTATACAATACTATACACTATACAATACTATACACTATACTATACACTACTATACTATACTAGATATACAGTGTATCACAAAAGTGAGTACACCCCTCACATTTCTGCAAATATTTCATTATATCTTTTCATGGGACAACACTATAGACATGAAACTTGGATATAACTTAGAGTAGTCAGTGTACAACTTGTATAGCAGTGTAGATTTACTGTCTTCTGAAAATAACTCAACACACAGCCATTAATGTCTAAATGGCTGGCAACATAAGTGAGTACACCCCACAGTGAACATGTCCAAATTGTGCCCAAAGTGTCAATATTTTGTGTGACCACCATTATTATCCAGCACTGCCTTAACCCTCCTGGGCATGGAATTCACCAGAGCTGCACAGGTTGCTACTGGAATCCTCTTCCACTCCTCCATGATGACATCACGGAGCTGGTGGATGTTAGACACCTTGAACTCCTCCACCTTCCACTTGAGGATGCGCCACAGGTGCTCAATTGGGTTTAGTCCATCACCTTTGCCTTCAGCTTCCTCAGCAAGGCAGTTGTCATCTTGGAGGTTGTGTTTGGGGTCGTTATCCTGTTGGAAAACTGCCATGAGGCCCAGTTTTCGAAGGGAGGGGATCATGCTCTGTTTCAGAATGTCACAGTACATGTTGGAATTCATGTTTCCCTCAATGAACTGCAGCTCCCCAGTGCCAGCAACACTCATGCAGCCCAAGACCATGATGCTACCACCACCATGCTTGACTGTAGGCAAGATACAGTTGTCTTGGTACTTCTCACCAGGGCGCCGCCACACATGCTGGACACCATCTGAGCCAAACAAGTTTATCTTGGTCTCGTCAGACCACAGGGCATTCCAGTAATCCATGTTCTTGGACTGCTTGTCTTCAGCAAACTGTTTGCTGGCTTTCTTGTGCGTCAGCTTCCTTCTGGGATGACGACCATGCAGACCGAGTTGATGCAGTGTGCAGCGTATGGTCTGAGCACTGACAGGCTGACCTCCCACATCTTCAACCTCTGCAGCAATGCTGGCAGCACTCATGTGTCTATTTTTTAAAGCCAACCTCTGGATATGACGCCGAACACGTGGACTCAACTTCTTTGGTCGACCCTGGCGAAGCCTGTTCCGAGTGGAACCTGTCCTGGTAAACCGCTGTATGACCTTGGCCACCATGCTGTAGCTCAGTTTCAGGGTGTTAGCAATCTTCTTATAGCCCAGGCCATCTTTGTGGAGAGCAACAATTCTATTTCTCACATCCTCAGAGAGTTATTTGCCATGAGGTGCCATGTTGAATATCCAGTGGCCAGTATGAGAGAATTGTACCCAAAACACCTAATTTAACAGCCCTGCTCCCCATTTACACCTGGGACCTTGACACATGACACCAGGGAGGGACAACGACACATTTGGGCACAATTTGGACATGTTCACTGTGGGGTGTACTCACTTATGTTGCCAGCCATTTAGACATTAATGGCTGTGTGTTGAGTTATTTTGAGAAGACAGTAAATCTACACTGCTATACAAGCTGTACACTGACTACTCTAAGTTATATCCAAGTTTCATGTCTATAGTGTTGTCCCATGAAAAGGTATAATGAAATATTTGCAGAAATGTGAGGGGTGTACTCACTTTTGTGATACACTGTATATATATATATATATATATATATAGATAGATAGATAGATAGATAGATAGATAGATAGATAGATACTTTATAAATCCCGAAGGAAATTAAGGATATACTATACACTATACTATACTATACACTATACTATACACTATACTATACACTATACTATACTATACTATACACTACTATACACTATACTATACACTATACTATACAATACTATACACTATACTATACACTATACAATACTATACACTACTATACACTATACTATACACTATACTATACTATACAATACTATACACTATACTATACTATACACTATACACTACTATACTATACTAGATATAGATAGATAGATAGATAGATAGATAGATAGATAGATAGATAGATAGATAGATAGATAGATAGATAGATAGATAGATACTTTATAAATCCCGAAGGAAATTAAGGATATACTATACACTATACTATACTATACACTATACTATACTATACAATACTATACACTACTATACACTATACTATACTATACAATACTATACACTATACAATACTATACACTATACTTTACTATACTATACACTATACAATACTATACACTATACTATACTATACAATACTATACACTATACTATACTATACACTATACAATACTATACACTATACTATACTATATATACAGTGTATCACAAAAGTGAGTACACCCCTCACATTTCTGCAAATATTTCATTATATCTTTTCATGGGACAACACTATAGACATGAAACTTGGATATAACTTAGAGTAGTCAGTGTACAGCTTGTATAGAAGTGTAGATTTACTGTCTTCTGAAAATAACTCAACACACAGCCATTAATGTCTAAATGGCTGGCAACATAAGTGAGTACACCCCACAGTGAACATGTCCAAATTGTGCCCAAATGTGTCGTTGTCCCTCCCTGGTGTCATGTGTCAAGGTCCCAGGTGTAAATGGGGAGCAGGGCTGTTAAATTTGGTGTTATGGGTACAATTCTCTCATACTGGCCACTGGATATTCAACATGGCACCTCATGGCAAAGAACTCTCTGAGGATGTGAGAAATAGAATTGTTGCTCTCCACAAAGATGGCCTGGGCTATAAGAAGATTGCTAACACCCTGAAACTGAGCTACAGCATGGTGGCCAAGGTCATACAGCGGTTTTCCAGGACAGGTTCCACTCGGAACAGGCTTCGCCAGGGTCGACCAAAGAAGTTGAGTCCACGTGTTCGGCGTCATATCCAGAGGTTGGCTTTAAAAAATAGACACATGCGTGCTGCCAGCATTGCTGCAGAGGTTGAAGACGTGGGAGGTCAGCCTGTCAGTGCTCAGACCATACGCCGCACACTGCATCAACTCGGTCTGCATGGTCGTCATCCCAGAAGGAAGCTGACGCACAAGAAAGCCAGCAAACAGTTTGCTGAAAACAAGCAGTGCAAGAACATGGATTACTGGAATGCCCTGTGGTCTGACGAGACCAAAATAAACTTGTTTGGCTCAGATGGTGTCCAGCATGTGTGGCGGCGCCCTGGTGAGAAGTACCAAGACAACTGTATCTTGTCTACAGTCAAGCATGGTGGTGGTAGCATCATGGTCTTGGGCTGCATGAGTGTTGCTGGCACTGGGGAGCTGCAGTTCATTGAGGGAAACATGAATTCCAACATGTACTGTGACATTCTGAAACAGAGCATGATCCCCTCCCTTCGAAAACTGGGCCTCATGGCAGTTTTCCAACAGGATAACGACCCCAAACACAACCTCCAAGATGACAACTGCCTTGCTGAGGAAGCTGAAGGTAAAGGTGATGGACTAAACCCAATTGAGCACCTGTGGCGCATCCTCAAGTGGAAGGTGGAGGAGTTCAAGGTGTCTAACATCCACCAGCTCCGTGATGTCATCATGGAGGAGTGGAAGAGGATTCCAGTAGCAACCTGTGCAGCTCTGGTGAATTCCATGCCCAGGAGGGTTAAGGCAGTGCTGGATAATAATGGTGGTCACACAAAATATTGACACTTTGGGCACAATTTGGACATGTTCACTGTGGGGTGTACTCACTTATGTTGCCAGCCATTTAGACATTAATGGCTGTGTGTTGAGTTATTTTCAGAAGACAGTAAATCTACACTGGTATACAAGTTGTACACTGACTACTCTAAGTTATATCCAAGTTTCATGTCTATAGTGTTGTCCCATGAAAAGATATAATGAAATATTTGCAGAAATGTGAGGGGTGAAAATAACTCAACACACAGCCATTAATGTCTAAATGGCTGGCAACATAAGTGAGTACACCCCACAGTGAACATGTCCAAATTGTGCCCAAAGTGTCAATATTTTGTGTGACCACCATTATTATCCAGCACTGCCTTAACCCTCCTGGGCATGGAATTCACCAGAGCTGCACAGGTTGCTACTGGAATCCTCTTCCACTCCTCCATGATGACATCACGGAGCTGGTGGATGTTAGACACCTTGAACTCCTCCACCTTCCACTTGAGGATGCGCCACAGGTGCTCAATTGGGTTTAGTCCATCACCTTTACCTTCAGCTTCCTCAGCAAGGCAGTTGTCATCTTGGAGGTTGTGTTTGGGGTCGTTATCCTGTTGGAAAACTGCCATGAGGCCCAGTTTTCGAAGGGAGGGGATCATGCTCTGTTTCAGAATGTCACAGTACATGTTGGAATTCATGTTTTCCTCAATGAACTGCAGCTCCCCAGTGCCAGCAACACTCATGCAGCCCAAGACCATGATGCTACCACCACCATGCTTGACTGTAGGCAAGATACAGTTGTCTTGGTACTTCTCACCAGGGCGCCGCCACACATGCTGGACACCATCTGAGCCAAACAAGTTTATCTTGGTCTCGTCAGACCACAGGGCATTCCAGTAATCCATGTTCTTGGACTGCTTGTTTTCAGCAAACTGTTTGCGGGCTTTCTTGTGCGTCAGCTTCCTTCTGGGATGACGACCATGCAGACCGAGTTGATGCAGTGTGCGGTGTATGGTCTGAGCACTGACAGGCTGACCTCCCACGTCTTCAACCTCTGCAGCAATGCTGGCAGCACTCATGTGTCTATTTTTTAAAGCCAACCTCTGGATATGACGCCAAACACGTGGACTCAACCTCTTTGGTCGACGCTGGCGAAGCCTGTTCCGAGTGGAACCTGTCCTGGAAAACCGCTGTATGACCTTGGCCACCATGCTGTAGCTCAGTTTCAGGGTGTTAGCAATCTTCTTATAGCCCAGGCCATCTTTGTGGAGAGCAACAATTGTATTTCTCACATCCTCAGAGAGTTCTTTGCCATGAGGTGCCATGTTGAATATCCAGTGGCCAGTAAGAGAGAATTGTACCCAAAACACCAAATTTAACAGCCCTGCTCCTCATTCACACCTGGGACCTTGACACATGACACCAGGGAGGGACAACGACACATTTGGGCACAATTTGGACATGTTCACTGTGGGGTGTACTCACTTATGTTGCCAGCTATTTAGACATTAATGGCTGTGTGTTGAGTTATTTTCAGAAGACAGTAAATCTACACTGCTATACAAGCTGTACACTGACTACTCTAAGTTATATCCAAGTTTCATGTCTATAGTGTTGTCCCATGAAAAGATATAATGAAATATTTGCAGAAATGTGAGGGGTGTACTCACTTTTGTGATACACTGTATATATATAGATAGATAGATAGATAGATAGATAGAAAGATAGAAAGATAGATAGATAGATAGATAGATAGATAGATAGATAGATAGATAGATAGATAGATACTTTATAAATCCCGAAGGAAATTAAGGATATACTATACACTATACTATACTATACTATACTATACTATATAATACTATATAGATAGATAGATAGATAGATAGATAGATAGATAGATAGATAGATAGATAGATAGATAGATAGATAGATAGATACTTTATAAATCCCGAAGGAAATTAAGGATATACTATACACTATACTATACTATACACTATACTATCCTATACACTATACTATCCTATATAGATAGATAGATAGATAGATAGATAGATAGATAGATAGATAGATAGATAGATAGATAGATAGATACCTTATAAATCCCGAAGGAAATTAAGGATATACTATACACTATACTATCCTATACACTATACTATCCTATATAGATAGATAGATACTTTATTAATCCCGAAGGAAATTAAGGATATACTATACTATACACTATACTATACTATACCAAGTACACTGTACTATCCTATACTATATAGATAGATAGATAGATAGATAGATAGATAGATAGATAGATAGATAGATAGATAGATAGATAGATAGATAGATAGATAGATACTTTATTAATCCCGAAAGAAAATTAAGGATATACTATACTATATACTATACACTACACTATATACTATACACTATACTATACACTATCCTATCCTATACTATATACTGTACATTATACTATATACTATATTATACACTATACTATACTCTATATTATAATATACACTATACTATACATTATACTATACTATACACTACTATATACTATATTATACACTATACTATACAATAAAAACGATATTTGGATAAACTGAATGGATACAACAGATTGTTTACTTTGTTTTGTCCCATATTAGGTCTGTGGACTAGTTTCTTTTCGAAAGTAGCAAGCTGTGAGGAGACTAATAATGTCAGTCACAGTGTTCTGTACATCAGCAATTCTCAACCTTTTCCCCCTTAGACTCCCCTGTGTTCTAAAAAAAATTCTGGAACCTCTCTTGACACAGGTCATGATATTATTCTCACGCTTTCAAGAAGGAAACAATTGTATAAAATATCAAATGTAATACCAACGTTTGTTGTGGTATCACAAGACATTGCATTCTAATGGAAAATTTTATGAATCCATAATGAAGATATAAATGTTAGTATTTTCTGATTTTGGTTGATGTAGTAGGTTTATATCAGGTGAACTGATGCTGGGAGCTTCCTCAGCACGGTCTGCTTCAGCAGGATATGCGTCAATATTTGTAGACTGGCACTTTTTTCCTGTTTGCTGAAAGTGAGTTGAGCAAACAGATTTTTACTGTATGTAGCACCTTCACTTCTGTGTGATGTACAGTGGACGGTATCTAACTGTCACTCATGCAATAAACAGGACCGGCACTGAGAACACACAGACAAGTGCACTTTCCAATGGCTTTGCTGTCTGGTCATAAAGAAGACATAGCCAGTCGTGTCTGTGTAGATGACTGACCGGCTGATAGCGCTCCTTAAGCTTTTGGGAGATTCGAATCTTGTTAGCGGGTTAGCATGTTTTACCACTGCGTCACACAAGCGCTTCTGGATACTTTACAGAAAGAAGAGTCATTGTTGTTTTACTTAATGGCTTTTAATTGTTTATCTTTCTTGGTTAGTTTGTGTTTAATGTAAGACCAAAAAATCCATATAGGGTTCCAATCTGGACAGGCCAAAATATTATTAGATGGACTGGTTCTCTGGCACTTCATGTTAGTCAGCTTGCTATGAACAGGAGCATTGTCTTGTTGAAGATAACACATGATCATAATGTTTATAAAGTAATGTATCTAATGCATCCTGGCAGATTTGCGGAAGCAGGCCAGACAGTTAGAGAACGAGCTAGACCTGAAGTTGGTTTCCTTCAGTAAACTGTGTACCAGCTACAGCAGCTCACGCGATGGCCGCAGAGGAGACAGGTAAACGATTTCCAATCTAACTTTGCATATGGCTTATATACGTACGAATAATGAATGCTAACATGTGCGTCGTTTTTATTTATCTACCTTTGAACAGCTCCGACACAACACCTCTTCTCAACAACTCCACTCAAGACAGAATGTTTGAGACCATGTCAGTCGAAATCGAGCAGCTTCTTGCAAAGGTTAGTTTGTTGAGTGAAGTAATTATTAGGGCTCATCCTACACAAATGGTTTTAATGAGTTTGAATTCTAACTGCAGTATTATGAAATGCTTAAAAAACAGTTTGTAAGCAAAACAAATATGAGTTTAATTAATTTTAGAAATGCTGTGTGTGGTGGTGCTACGTAGTTGTAGGCCAGTCTAGGTGCCTTCCACACCCGCACCAGGAGATGGCACCAGGATACACTGTTGAAAGCAAAGAAAAAAAGAATCAGATTATCAGGCCTACAAAATATATCCTGTAGAATATACCACCTATCTTCAAGGAAATCAGGAATTGATTTCAGATGCTAGATAAAATTGACGGAGAACCAGAGGACATATGAGACTCATATGATTTTAATATAAAATATAAAATCATTCAGGTTATAAGATGGACAGTAAAAATGTGAGACGGGTAGATTATCAATGCCTTTGAATTTTGGTGCTGGAGAAGACAAACAAATAAATCCATGACCAGTGATTGTGAGCTAGGCTCCTTTTTTTCAACAGCAGCATGTTACCTCCAAATGCTCTTCTGGATGAATGGGCTAAAATTTCCACAGACACACTCCAAAATCTCGTAGAAAGCCTTCCATGAGGAGTGGAAGCTGTTATAGCTGCAAAGGGTTTAGATTTAGAATAGGAGGTCATATAAGCTTCTGTGGGTGTAATGTGTAGGTCATAACACTTGTCCACTATTATTTGCTATTATTTAAACTCTATTATTTAAACTAGTTTCTTATGTTTGGGCACATTTATATTATTATTAGGGCTGTCGTTAATCACGTTAATTATCGCGTTAAAATTTTAATCGCGATTAAAAAAATTAATCAAGATAAAAAATTTTAATCTAACTATTTTTATTTGGCACATACATGTGTGTCTCTGTGGTAATTATCTGTATTTCAGATGAATTAGGATGTAAAGCGCATGAACTGTCCAATGATAAACTACTTTTAGCGGTTTTCACTTTTTTTACGTGTTGATGAAAAGATGAATGAAATCACGCGATCTCTGTAACGAGTATTTCCATTGGCTGCTAGAGCTGTCCATCAAAACCGTGTAGCTCCGCCTCCTCCCCCTCCGGTAAAAAGTGAAACTCTGTGTGATGTTTCATCTCTACAGTTTATTCAGCTTATTCTATCACATGGTTATAAACATGATTTATATTTGTGATGTTTGTAGTTTTCTAAAAACACATTCGTATCTGATATTTATATGGACTAAGCGTTTACATGGACTGTTTTAATTAACACTTTTTTTATAGCTACAGTCAATTACTTATAGATAATGTCTGCTAACTTGACTGTTTCAGGTATTTATAGATGTTTAAATGGTAATGTAGAACAGTATTTCCCAGTATTCTTTCTGCACAAACACAGTATTAAAGGGTTTTCTTAATAGATCTATGAAATAATCATATCTGTGTTTTGATGCTTTATTGATGCCTTATATTAGATCAAAACATTATGGTTGGTGCACCTGTTTTCAGTGTCAGGGTCATGAACAGGAAAAGATCCTCACTTTTGTCAGATAATGTGCTTTCTACAATGAATTTAGATTGAATAATTCTATCATATCTTATGAATGTTTTATTGGTAAACACGTTCTTGCAATAACAATGTGCATAACTGTTCAAATTTTGCTTAATTATTAGTTTGCGATTAATTGAGATGAATACATATATATTTAGGGCTGTCACACGATTAAAATTTTTAATCGAGATTAATCTAGATTCATTTTGTTCTTTAATCGTGATTAAGCTCGATTAAAATGTTTAATCGTGTGACAGCCCTAATTATTATATATATTTTTATTTATTTAGATATTTTCTGTTGATTGTCTGTTGTTTATCCTAGCTTACAGGAATAAACGATAAGATGGCAGAGTACGCCAGCGCACCAGGAGTAACGTCTCTCAACGCCGCATTAATGCACACACTCCAGAGGCACAGAGACATCCTGCAGGTAAATCCCCAGACCAGTCAGCCATTGTTCTGTATGGCTGACTGTAATATTTGTTTGATGTGGTTATGTATTGAGTTGCAGTGCCTTTTGTGTTGTGCTGTGTATGGTTTTAATTGCACCATTTTACTGTCTTTTTACCCACAGGACTACACACACGAGTTCCACAAAACCAAATCCAACTTCTTAGCTGTCAGAGAAAGAGAGGATCTGCTTGGATCAGTCAGGAAAGACATTGAGTGAGTCTTTTTTTTTAATCTCCTGTGCAATCTGTAGTAAGTTTCGTTTGCATCTATTGGTTGTTGTTGGATAAAATGTGTCTTGCATTGTCATTATTCGGATGATTGAGAGGATACAAAACAAGACTTGGGTCAAAGGGTGCTTTAAATCTTGAAATTAATATTAAGTTGCTTACTAGACTGCAAACCTTTTCATACTTAAAAAAAAAAAAATTAATTCACACATGGTTCTAATTTCAAGTGCATTACAACAGTTCATATTTTTATGGAACAGAATCATTTTCTCGACGCCAATCAGATAACAGTGCTAAAGTGTTAAATAGTAAACATCAAAGAGGCAAATGTGTGCAGCTCATGCCGCTCAAGTTAGGGCAGCAGCAAGGTACTGGCACCACCTGACTCTATAGGAAACAATGACACAATCTGTGGAAAAGCACTTTAACCACTATCCCACCACCAGGCAGCCGGTCATCTACATAGACATGCCTGACAATGTGTCATGGGTGGATGGTTCAAGCCCTGCGATTGATTGGTGCACTGTACAGGGTATTCCTGCCTTGTCCCCAGTGTTTCCCAGTGGAACCGGACCTGCCACGACCCTGACCAAGAAAAAGTGGTCGATGAAAACAAGTCAATCTTATACAGAAATGACTGTGTCTCAATAGGCCTGATGTTCATAAATGTGATTCCTATGTGCCGTCATGGAGGTTAAGGCTCTGACATACTTTAAAATGACTTTTAGTGGAAGTGCGCAGTTCCTTGCTGGCAGGAAGGGGGGTTAAATTGAGGCCAACAGGCTTAATTTTTATTAGGCACAGCTCTTATTATTTCATTAAGTGGTGGCGCAGTGGTAGCTCAGTGTTCAAGTTACTGGATTAGCAATTGCCACTGTTGGGCTTTTGAGCAAGATACTTAACCTGTACGTCATTTTCCATGAAAGTGTCTCCTAACTGCCATAAAATGTAAATACTAGTATATCAGGGAGAGCATTGTGGTTGGCATTTTAGGTACCTCCTTAATGCTGAGAGAGTAATAGTGCTTCTACCAAAAATATAAAGCCAACAGCATCCTGTAATTAGAACCATCCACATAGAAAAGACTAGAGATACATTATTTTAAATTTACATTCAGCTTTACTGTCACCTATAATCTGTGCAATACACTTGAAAAACAAAAAGATAATGTGGTTGCGTAAGGTTGCACCCCTTTATAATTGGGGATGTGGCTAGGGCTGTCACGGTGAAAGCTTCTAGCTATTAAGCTTCTAGCCTAGGCTAGATATACACTAATCAAAATATGGTAAAAAAAATTAATAAAATGAAACCTTTCGTTTAGAATAAAGAATAAAGTATATAAGACCTTAAACCTGCGTTATCATGCGCGCTAGAAAAACCAACATGTTCACCTGATGTGGTTTGAGAGAGGATCAGAGTGGGGTAGCGATGTTCCCGGCAGCACTAAAAACTCTCTCTGATGGTGTGCTCCATGCACTAATACACGTGTACTGTACCTGCATGCGACTTTAGAGAGCAGAGGAAGTCTAGCCTGGTTGTCGCGCCACTATTAACCATCTATTTAGTAGGTATAATTAACATAACAATATATACTACATTTTAAGTTAATATTCGTCTCAATACATTTTTATTCAACGAAAAAATACATTTAAATCATTCCAGCAAGCCAGCAAGAGAATATTTGCAGGCTGCAATGCCATATTAACAGTCATTAAGTGTTTTAGTACACCAAGGCTGTTTGAATATAGTCTAAATTACAAGTATTTATTGAGTCTGAACTCAATTTGATCATTAATAAACTTGCCTAATATTAATGTTGCCATTGTTTCCATCTTAAAACACAAAGCCTGACACTCAGCTCTTAGCTCATTTTCATTATGAATTTATTTAACATTTATTACGCCCGAATGTAAGCAAAAAACAAGATGGACCCTGCAACAAGGTGAACATCGCGGTGTGGCGGTTGCTTGGCATGCCCTGCGGTTGGCTGGTCTATACCGCGAAGAACAGCATGAAATGGGGCTAACAAAGCATGCAGAGGGACAGATTAACTACAGTCAGTAATTGTAGAACTATAAAGTGCTTCTATATGGTAAGTGGAGCTGAAAAAATAGACTGTGAGTGTAGAAACAAGGAGGCGGTTTTAATGTTATGGCAGATCAGTGTATGTAATGCCTTGTAATTTTTTGTACCCTTCTCCTGACTGATACCTTTCAGCAATGAGTTCCTTTGTAAGCTCAAAGACAATAAATATCAGGAAAATCCAACTAGAAGAGCTGAACTTTATATGGGGTTTATCAGAGTAAGTTTAATTGATGGCAGGTGTCACTGACTACTGTTTAACATGAGGTTGAACATGACTGGTTTATTGTGAATACAACTGCATCCACAATTATAAGGGTGTGCACACAGATTAAAGGTCACATTAAATATGGAAATACATCTGAAATGATTTATCTTGATCTGTTTTTTTACATCATAAAAAGCTGGCCTTTTAACATGGGTGTGTATACTTTTCATATCTTTTCTATAGTCACTGCGTGAGTGTCCTGTTTATTACATAAGGCTGTAGAGCCAACAACAAACAAGATATGATAGCATAAATATGTATAAATTCACTGAACTGTATTTCAAAATTGCGGTTACCGCGACAGCCCTAGATGTGGCTATGTTTAAAATAAACCAATCACTTTCAAACTCATATTAAATAGCAGTCAGTACCTACCATCATTTGCAGTGACTTTAATTAACCCCATATACAGTTCAGAGGAAATGATGAACACTTCCAAATATCAGCTTCTATGTACAGTACTGTGAGCCAGTAGTGACCGAGCATAATTGTGTGCTATTACACTTATCGCTCACTAGGTGTCAGCACACACTCTTTAGTAAAATGCTTGCTGCTGTATGGTCATTCAAGAGAACTTCTATTACCCAGTCATTCTGTCTGCCTTCCTGCGGAGTCCCCTGGTTACAGCATGCACGCACCAGTGATTATTATGGAGTCCTTTTACTCCTGTTTTCCTGTGCCCCCCCCTCCTTTTTTCCCAATCTGCATTGCACCACAGAGCAACATGGAAATCGCCAGCATGCAAAAATGACAGAGCCATTGTATGTGTGTGTATGTGTCCGGGAGATATAGGGCCTTGGGCTTTTACAGCCTGCGTGAATGGATTAAATTGGCCGTCGGCGCTGTGCTGTTTTGGTGCACGGACAGTTATTAAGGCTGGCGTGATGCATTTCCGCACTGGCCAGAGCAATCTCAATTCTCCCACAGTGATCCACTTAGGCAGACCCACACTGTGCTTTGTGTTTCTAATACTGAGCTCAATCCTGTTTTGTTTAGGCATTAATGCAGTGATTGTAGGGTGTATAGCACAGCTCCATACCCATAGCAGGATCTTCGCTCGCCACTGCACTGATTAACTCCTTGGAAGGGTTGGTCTTCCTAGCACTGCTCTCATTTATTATTCACACGAAATGCTTTCTGTGGTTCAGCTGTCCTGATACCCCCTGCAGGAGGACGGAACCTCCATTGTTGAATTAACTTGTCTTTTCCAACCCTGATTACAGTTCACAGCTCGGATTAATAGATTCTGAAATGCTTCATCCACAGTATGTTCAGGTTCTGATTTCAGACAGTATAGTAATTCTATTGACTCTATCCTTTTTTTTTTCTTGGCTTTTCTTTCTCCTTTAATTTCTTCTTCCATGGCTTGTAAATTAGGTGTCTTCATAACTGATTTGGCACACTAACCAGTGGCTAGTCTAGTTTGTCAACAACCCCCTAAAGTAGGGGGTAGTCAGTGAAGATGCCCAAAGTTTGTGTAGATGCCCAACTAGCTGATAGTACACTGGGATTAGAACTCTGTAAATCAGTGGTAGTGGGCACAGGAGCCAGTATATATGTGTATATATAATGACGTGTGTGTGTGTGTGTATATACATGTATGTATAAACCTATATATGTACATATACATGTACACATGGTCTTATGAATATACTGTAAATACAACATACAAATGGGTTGTGGCGGGCCTTGTTTTACCAGGAAACACTAGGCACAGGGCAGTAATACAGAAAAACAGACATGTTGCCAGGCCATAGCGCTGCTTTGGCCGAACCACCCCGACCTTCAGACATTGCCGATCATGTCACTGTAGACGTTCAGCAAGTCGACTAACAGAGTAGACCCCTGCACCTATGGAGTGCCCTGTTTTTATTAGATGCAAAGGTTTACTTTCAAGAAACACTGGACCCCATAACAATGTCAGACTCAGTAACTGGGAGCACACGAAAGCTTGAAAACCAGAGACTCACCATTAGTAATAGTTCCATCATTTAGATTTTTGTTTGGTAATATGGTTGCTGAGTCACAGTTGTAGTGAGGAGGTTTTTCTTCCAACAGAGCATAATTCATGAATACACGCTGCACATTCATCTTAACTTTTTTTGGCTCAGTTTGAGGGCTTAAATATTTCAGGACAACATGACCCAGTTCCTTTCCTGCGACTATTAATATTTCTGTGCTGTTTTGTCAAGAGGTGCAAATTCACAGAATGTTATTTGTGTGTTTTTCTTGATTAGAGATTAAAATTGATCGATTTCATCAGTAGTTCTGGATGTATCGTATTCCAGCACTTGCAGATCAGCAGTTTTTTTAATGGTCGTGTCAAAGAGAGAAATTTACTTGGCTGGTGTTGTTGAACACTGGAACATTTTATAATGAAATATGTAGCCTAGTGTAATAACATAAAATAAAATAATTTTTAAGCATTAGTCATTTTTTTATGGTTTGTAGAAATGTCTTGCAACCCAGAGCCAAGATATGCAGATTGAGAACCACTGCGCTAATAAATAATGCGGAAATAATTGAAAAATGTTTATTGTGTTTATCGAGTTCTGATTGTTTATTCTGCTTGTTTTGTTTTCACCAGGACGTACAAGAGCGGCTCGGGCGTGAACAACAGACGAACAGAACTTTTCCTCAAGGAGCACGAGCACCTAAGAAAGTAAGGACTTTCTCTACTTGTTATAGAGGCAACATGCACATTTACCTACATGTTGATCTATTGGATGGTAAGTTTCTGTGTAGAGTTTGCATGTTCTCCCCGTGTCCGCGTGGGTTTCCTCTGGGTGCTCCGGTTTCCTCCCACAGTCCAAAGACATGCAAGTGAGGTGAATTGGAGATACAAAATTGTCCATGACTGTGTTTGATATAACCTCGTGAACTAATGAACCTTGTGTGATGAGTAGCTACCGTTTCCTGTCATGGATGTAACCAAAGTGTTAAACATGACGTTAAAATCCTAATAAACAAACAAACAAACATAAACAAACAATAGGTTAGATGTTTACATTAGAGCTTTTCTTGGCCCTGGTCCTTATACAGATTAGACCAAAAATTCTATTTGAGTCATATGGTTAAAGTAGCAGAAGTCCCAGCAAACCACTAAATTAAATAAACAGACAAATGATTTAATTATGCTATTTATCAAATGTCATACATCAGAATATTCTAAAATGTCAAAGCATCTTGACCCTCATTCACTGTGCTCTTATAGCTAAGTCCCTACCTAACATTTACCGGTTCATTTGCGCTATGAGGCGGTCCTAGCAATCCTACGGCAATTCAGTTAGCAGTCGGTCGAAGTCTAAAGCCGGTCGGGTAACTACTCGGGTAACTGAGTTTGGACTTCCAACCAATTCTGTGGACGCAGGAGAGGGGGGGGGTGTCAAAACACGGATGAGAATTTTCATCTTTGAGACAGAACATAAAGCCTCACACCATTGCAGAATGTTCTAGGTTTACATTCAATCATTACAGTAGGCTGTGCTGTGTATTGTAGATTCCATTTGTTCTATATGGCACTTCTCTTTAAAAATCAGTGAGGACCCTACTGATAGCACATCGTATTAGTGAAACAGTCTCATCATTTCCGGTTGCACCAGTGAATACTCGGCGTGAGGAATCAGCAGTCCATCCCAGCCATAGTCCAAAACATAGCCATTGGCTGATAGCACCACTGAGATTCGAACCCTCTGCACTACCTGAGAGCCTAATGTAGCCATTATTAGGCTGATCGACCACTTGAGCTGAGATTCTGTGCTGTAGATGCCAGATGAAATGGACTGATTGACATTCATTTGTTAGCTATAGCTTTAAGAAGAGTGTGTGTGTGTGTGTGTGTGTGTGTGTGTGTGTGTGTGTGTGTGTGTGTGTGCTGAGCATTTACAGTCCAGACTCAGCAGATTGCTGCACTTACTTTAACAGATGTTGATATTTAGGATAAATCTTAATTGCTTTAACAGACACTGCACTCAGCTTTAACTACTGTCTGACCTTGTTTGTGGGTTCAAACTGAACATCAGAACCTGTTTTGGTGAAAATTTGGAACCCGGTGTTGGGCCACTGCATTACACTGATTGTGTGTATCTAAAAGGCCAGCAATTCATCCGTAAACTCGGTTTTTAATGCGTTTTCTCAATTTCTCCTTCAAAAATCCAATTACCCAAACGGTCTGCTACAGTCCTTCACTCCTGACCAAGGAGAGCTGTGACTACCACACTTACATTTACATTTTCAGCATTTAGCAGACACTTTTATCCAAAGCGACTTACAGTACTGTGACAGTATACAATCTAAGCAATTGAGGGTTAAGGGCCTTTCTCAAGGGCCCAACAGCAACCTGGCAGTGGTGAGGTTTGAACTGGAAACCTTCTGATTACGGGACCAGCACATTTCCCCTCAGACACGTATGCATTAGCCGACAGCTTCTTTTCACCTGCACGAGGTGGGTTCATATGGAGATCTGTATCGCGCACAGAGTCATGCACTGATCTTTATTATCCACCGTCTCTGTACAGGCGCCATCGATCAAGCGGCAGAGCTCGTAACTGCCACGGTTATGAGAAATTCCCACCCACAGATGAGACCAGATAGAGATGGTGAATAACAGAGATCAGTGCGTGACTCACAGTGCGAGATACAGATCTACAGATGAACCTGCCTCGTGCAGGTGAAAAGAAGCGGTGAGCTACTGCATATGTGTCGGAGGGAAAGTGTGTTAGTCGTGGCTCTCCTTGGTGGCGAGTGGAGGTCCTCATTTACAGATGCGCCAACCGAGCACCCTCAATCTGACCAGTTTCTTGTAATCGATAGCCGATCGTCATTTGTGGCCAGTTAACGACAAGTTATACTTGTGAATGAAATCAGTATAACGTGATACAAATGGCAGTAATGTTAAATAGCATGATGAACCTAAACACTATAAAGTACAAACACCATTTCCACCAAGGTGGTATTTTCACATCCAGGGACGGCACTGTGGCTCGGTGGGTAGCGCTGTCGCCTCACAGCAACAAGCTCCTGGGTTTGATTCCCACGTGGAGCGGTCCAGGTCATTTCTGTGTGGAGTTTGCATGTTCTCCCCGTGTCTGCGTAGGTTTTCTCAGGGAGCTCCGGTGAGGTGAATTGGAGATACAGAATTGTCCATGACTGTGTGACGTTACACTTGAACTGATGAATCTTGTGTAATCAGTGACTACCTGTCCTGTCATGAATGTAACCAAAGTGTGTAAAAAATTTAGAATTTGATGCCTGTAACACACACACACACACACACACACACACACCAAAGTGTGTTTACGTTTCCTCCGTAGCCAGCACACACACACACTTTTTTGCTGCCTTGCACTTAAACCCAAAGCCAAAAGAGCAGAGAGCTCCTGTCAACGTGCAGAATTTAAAGAAAGCTTTTTCAGGCCACTGCAGGGACCTTGGCATTTGCATTGAAAATCTTTCTGCCTGCAGTATGTAAAGTTAGTTCTGGCGATCTGCCTGCTTTGTTTCAGAGCAGCAGTGTGTCCCCCCCTCCTTTCTAGAGTCGTCATGCAAACCAGCAGGGCTTCAGGAAAGGAGTAGAAGGTGGGCTAACACCTTAGTGCCAATGTCATTTATTATTATGTCAAGCTTGTACTACGAAAAAATTTTGTTTATGCATTTTCTCTCCTTATTCCTCCTTTTTAGAGCGTCCAATTGCCCGATTGCATCATGCTTCCTCTCCACCAGTGCCGATCCCTGCTCTGGTTGAGGAGAACGAAGCTAACCCACGCCCGCTGCGACACGTGGGCAGCATGCCGTGCGCATCTTATCACCCACACTGGGGTGCAGTGCAGCTCAGCGTTGTGTACGGAGAGACACACCCTGAGAGCACTCTTTTCTCATCTCTGTGCAGGCGCCATCAATCAGCCAGCAGAGGTCGTAATTGCACCAGTCATGAAAGAGAGACCTCATCCGGCTTAATCCCGCCCATATCTGAACAGCAGGCCGATCGTTGTTCATGTGGCCACTCAGCCTAGCCGGCAGGCAGAGCTGAGATTCGATACGACGTATTCGAGATCCCAGCTCTGGTTCCAGCGTGTGTTTTTACCGCTGCACAAACTGAGCGGCCTGCCCCAAGTGTAATTAATGGTTGATTAGGACAATGTATTATCTATTTCTTTAATTAAAACTAAATGTAGGAGAAGTGTGGAGCAATTGTTTTGGTGCTTTTTTTGTTTCCAGGAACACAGTGCTTAAACAGTCTCAGTTTTAGCTTACTAATGCCTGGTTCACACTACACGATTTTCGCCCTGATTTTCGCTCGCCGACTGGTCGCCGCTAGATGTGGCAGCTCGACGCTCGCTTGGGGCTCGAAACTCGGCTCTCGATCGCTATGAGTGAACTGTTCAACAACTCGATCCGAGTGGCTTGAACCAGTCGCCGACTCAAAACTGTAGTGTGAAAGGTGTTGTGAGTGCTATGTCGAACTACAGCCAATGAGAACGCAGGATACAGGGTGGGGGAAATCCAGGGTAGGAGTCTAAGAATGGGACGGGCATAATATAGTTTCTATATCAGAATACATTGCCACACACACGCTTTACAGTATTTGTGACCTTATCGCCCACGTCGAACCACAATACCAACGTTACATTGAAAATAATATTTATTAACCTCCAACTCACTACAGAACAGACGATCCCTGCTGGTCGTGTTGCCAAATCCACTCAGATTCATTTATTTTTCCTACTTGCTTTTACGATGCACATCAGCGCACAAACAACGTTGATCGCTCGCTTATTGTTGAGGTGCATTTTTGGACATGGTGTCATTAAACCCCTCGTCACTTTTCGTGTGTGTTTTTGTGACAAAACGTAGTTTGGGAGACCAGATAGACTCGCCTGAGAATCCCTCCGGTGATAGATTGTGTAGTGTGTAATCACCTATCGCCGATCAGTCATGTAGTGTGAAATACACAACGACTTAAAAGTCTTAAAACCAATGGGCTGAGGCGACACAACCCTAGCATGCCAGCTAACATCTCCCTCTGTGTACCAAAAACGGTTAAATTGTCACATTTATTTACATGTGGAATGAACAAGGCACCCAGTAGTCAAAAAAAGATGGAAACGTAGCTGTATGGCAAGCCATTACTGTCGAATACTTAGTTAAATAGGGAAGACACAAAGGGAGGGAAAAATAGTCTTATAAACACATTACGAAGGCTTTAACTGTCTGTAAGTGCTTTCCACCTTGTTTAAGGCCTTCAGATCCTTCTAGGAGGAAGTAGATGTCTAATTCTTCTCAAATGACCTCATCCTCTCTCAGGTGGAACACCCAGATACATTCTGTATGTTCATAAGCTATCTCGAGCCGCTGTGTTAAGTAAGGCTCTTAGGCGAAATGGAAGGAAATTTAGCTGAAAGCTCATTGGGAATGAAGTTACCAGGTTGGGACCATGCTCATGTTTAAATGTTCCAGGTTTCTGCCCATATTAGGCTACCTGAGAGGCACGTGCTGGTGACAGATGCGCCAGCTCGGAGGCAAATCGGCGTTCGTTTGGGGCTCAGAAATCGGCTCTCGATCGGAGAGGCTCACCGGTCGCTTGCAGACTCAAAAACAACATCTAGCATGCTATATATCTGGAAACTATATAAACTCAAAATCCTGTAGTGTGGAAAGTTGTGCGATCAGGTTGTGACCGGCAGTGAGTGCGGAGTCAAACTCCAGCCAGTGAAGAACGCAGGATACGGAGTGAGGGGAAACCCGAGGGAGGAATGTAAATGTGTGGGACGGGGCATAATATAGTTTCAATCATAATATATCGGCGCACACGCAAGCTTTACAGTATTTGTGACCTTATCATACAAACCAACCAACCAACGCTGTATTGCAAGCATTTTTATTTACCCCCAACTCTCTTGGTAGAACAGAACAGACAATCCCTGCTGGCCGCGGGTCCTCTTTGCTTTTTCGCTGCATCTTGCTGTCGTTCTTGCTATAATAGTATCATTATACTATACCATTGTCACTTCTCGCGTGTTTTTTTCCTGACAAAACGTAGTTTGAGAGACCAGACAGACTCGTCTACTTCTAATCGGGAGTGTTTTAAGTCATTGTGGTTTTCACACTACACGACCGATCGGCAATACAGGTTCACACACTACTTTTGCAATGCAACGTTGGTATTATGATTTGGCGTAGACGATAAGCCACAAATACTGTAAAGCTTGTGTGTGCGCCAATGTATTCTGATAGAAACTATATTATGCCCCACATATTTACTACTCCTCCCCAGGGTTTCCCTTCTGTATCTTGCATTCACAACAAACACAACCTGATCGCAACACTTTTCACACTACATTATTCTGAGTCGCTGGCAGGTCCAGATTTTTAGCGTGCTAGATATTTTTGTTGAGTCTGCGAGCAATTAGTGAGTTGTTGAACAGATCACACATAGCGGTCGAGAGCCAATTTGCCTCCAACTACGCATTAAAAGACTCCCAATTACAAAAGATCAAGTTGTGTAGTGTGAACTGTACAGCAATCTAAACACTTTGAAAGTCGTGTAGTGTAAAATGTTCAACTGTTCAAATCTCAACAGAGCCACCAACCTGTAGGCAGCGTTTTAGAGAGGGATGGACAGATGGGGTTTCTTCCTGCTGCCTCTGCAATAACCACCGAGCCCATTGTTCCTTTTCTGGAGCAGAAACAGCGGCTCGCTGTACTTGCTGTAAAACAGAAGGGAATTTCACTGCCCTTTTGAGACAGACTGGGTGACCAATAGGCCTACATCATGCTACGTAATTCTTTTACCGGAATAACAGCGCTTTACTTAAATGCCAAAGCTGTTTTTATTTGCAGTTTCTCTCAGATCTCCCTGAAGTGGTTTTTATAGTCGCTCGGTGTGAGCTGCACAGGCCTTTTTGTGCTAGTGGCTCACTGCAACCTCGTATATGCTAATGTAATTACTTGTCATGGGAAGATTGGCTTTTATGTTTTTTAGAATGAGGGCTCAGCCTCTGATTATGGCTGGTTGAAGACCTTGTTTTTTCTTCTTGCTTTTTTATGTACAAGCAACCATCGTCATGGGTATTTCTTCCACAGTATTTACCTGACATTTGTACTAGGTTTTATCCTGTTGGATTGCAGAACCATTGAAATTTAGGGAAACGTGCTTGTAAATTAGGCAAATTGAGCCTCTGGTTTAAAATCATTATCTAGAAGCTTGACTGAAGATTGCTGGCAAAGCAGAACATAGGAACTTAAATCTTCCTTGCATAGCATGGTCATGGAAAGCTCCATAAATCACATCACAAACCATGAAATGAGCATAATACTCTGATTGAATCCTCCACTGATTCAACCCTCCACCGCTGACTGAGGACGTTTCTCAACTGACACACGCCCCCTCCGACACGTGCTCACTACAGACTGCATTTTTCACCTGCACGAGTCGAGTTCATATATACCGATCTGCACTGGGCACGGAGGGCCACACCCTGAGCAGCATTGTTCCTCAGCCCTGTGCAGGCGCCATCAATCAGCCAGCAGAGGTCGTAATTGCACTAGTTATGAGGACCTATGATCCGGCTTGCCCCTAACCCTTTGAACAACAGCCAATCGTTGTTCATGCAGCTGCCCAGCCCAGCCGGGTGGCAGAGCTGAGTTTCGATACGACGTATTCGAAAACCCAGCTCTGGTGTGCTAGTGTATTTTACCCAATTTGATGTTTTTCATTTGTGTAGCTTTCAAGTGCCTTACGTTTACTGGGTAATTTGCGCTGTGATGCCGTCCTAGCAATCCTACAGCAATTCAGTTAGCAATCGGCTAATCAAAATGTCAAGATGTCGAAGTTGCTGGATGTTATATGTTTACATTCAACTATTCAGGTAGACTGTGCTGTGTGTTGTAGCTTCCATTTATTCTATCGTTTAGTTTGTTTAATGATTGCAGTGAAATCTGTGATTTTTGAAAAACGAGGTTCGTGAAATTAAGCACATTTTCTCGTAAATTTAGTAGCTTTTTTCTCGACCTTGCCAAAGTGACCATTGTTTTGGATACTCTCTAATTAGATTCAGTCAAATAGTTTCTATAGTAAATTAGAATAACTAGCAAGTTTAAATTGCCCACAGTCCCACATTCTAGAACTCTAATTTAATGAAATGTATTGAATGTTTTTTTATAAAGGAGTGTCTGTCCCATTTATTTAGTCTTAGGAATATTATGCTGAATGTACTAAAACTGCAAGCTCTAAAGGCACATTTGTGGATCCTCCCTTTCTGTATTTTTATCCTAATGCAAGCAGAAATGAGGACAGCTATTAAATAATAAATTCCACTTTTTATTCCCTGTCTGCATTCTCCCTGAAAGGTCACAGTATAGAAAGCGCTCGCTGGTACTGACACGAAGCTTGCACAGGCTGCGAAACACTGAGTCGATAACAGTTCAAATATCACAGTTTCAATATCAACGCTAAACATAGCGCTTATATTTCACATAAAAATGACCGTTTTCAGACTTCTTCCCGTTACTCATTGGACGTACACCACCGGAGTCCGTAGACTTTCCTAATTGTAAGTAATCGGTTAGTCAAGTCAGGTCAAATTTATTTATATAGCGCTTTTTACAATAGATATAGATATAACGCAACTTTACAGAATCCAGGACCATCAGACTAAAAACCCCTGCTGAGCAAGCCGAGGGCAACAGTGGCAAGGAAAGACTCCCTTTAAAATTACAGGGGGAAACCTTGAGAGGAACCAGACTCAGCCGGGACCCATCCTCCTTGGGAGGCCTAAAGAATAATTTGAATAAATGGGATTTACACAAATCATACAAACACAAAATTAAAAGTTTTTCATTATTCAGTCCAGTCTGTGATGAAGTCTGTAGTGAGCTCTTGACATTTTTGGTGCAAACACACCATGTTGCCGTCACATCTAGCAGGAACAGCATTGTTGGCACGACAGTCTCAACTTCATTCCATAACCTCGGGTGGGTAAACAGGTTTCCATCAGAACCACATCAGGGTAAAACAACAGAAAACGTAGTTAAAAATGTGAATTGAGTAAGATGTCAGTTTTACAGAGAGTAGGTTTAGACTCCAGCACTCCTAATTATTACAGCATAACTAAAAGGGAGAGCGAGCAGATAACACAGTCATGAAGGCTTTCACAGGACATCAGCGCCCACCTCCCCCACCGTCATCAAACCTGAGTGATGGGACGAGAGAGGCAGAACGGCAGCAACCCAACATCCCTGATCACCACAAGCTTCTATGACCAAGAACCCCCAAGCTTTGCGCCTTTGTCTGTATTCGGGCTGGGCAGCTCCGGTCCCAGAGGCCAGAAGCCAGACGCAGCCAGAAGCCAAGCGTTATTGGCTTGTCTGTTCATTTAGCATTGAAGAAGTCGCTGACTAGCAGCTCCCCATGGATTCAGTTTCTCTTCGCATAGCACTAAATCCAAAGTGCTGACGGCATTTCTTCTTACAGCACAGAGCTCAAACGCAGGAGTCTGTGCAGTCCAGGTTTTGATTTTATTTACAGCCTTGTCCTGGAATTGCTCGTTCTTGTTTGCTTTTAAGGCCCGCTCACTTTTAAGACCCAGGAACTCGACGTGCGCTCTGTTTTGTGGCCATGAGTCGGAAATGGCCCACCCTTGTGGTTCCATTAGCAGTTTATCCATGCTTTAGTTGCACAGCTGGATTTGTAATTAGTTTGAAAACTTCATGAATACAGTTTAACACTCTTAGGTGAACTTGGGGGACAAAACCAGGTCTTAAGCTTTATTCAGAGTCCTAGTTAACAAGCTTAGCTAACAGTCCCAGTATAACATTTAAAAGACCATAAATTTAAACTTGATTTCTTTGCTTTGTGAGAAGTGTTGAGACGTGAATGTGTTGGATCATTGCATCCCTCATTGGGATACAAATAAAGGTTGAATGAATATTCCCAGGTGGAGCAGTCCAAGTCCTTTTTGTGTGGAGTTTGCATGTTCTCCCTGTGTCTGCGTGGGTTACCTCCCACAGTCCGAAGACATGCAAGTGAGGTGAATTGGAGATACAAAATTGTCCATGACTGTATTCGACATTACAGATTTGAACTGATGAATCTTGTGTAACCAGTAACTGTGTAAAGTAAGTGTGTAAAACATGATGTTAAAATCCTAATAAATAAATATTAGCTCTAATTTAAAGTACAGTTTGGGGTTTTGTGAAATGGTGAGAATCAGTTTCTTTCCACCCTTTTTCCACCTTACTTTTGTCTACGTCAGATAAACAATTTGTCTTCTTGATAGCGCTTTGAAAATGTCAAGGTTCGTTCAGATTTAACTTTGAGCTCAGCGGCAAGCAGTAAAAACCGAGCGTCAGCAGCAAATCGGTCAGAGCTTTTTAAAAGCATTTTAAGCATGTGGTGCCAATGTACAGTCATTGTATAATCACTTTTGGCTAACCTGCACATTTTGGGTTTAGATATTCTAATAATTCTAATTCTAAAAATGAAAACCCTGGCAAATACTTTATATTCAGCTTCATGAAGGGATTATTGATTTTCATATTCCACTGCAGGTTCAAGCCTCAGAAGCGCCAGTCTAGCGTATTATGATGAAGCTCTGCACCAGCCAATGTGTTCCAGGTTAACGACCGACTATTTATTTCCAGCATGCGAGTTACGAGCTCTCCACACGCACGACTGAATTCAACAGTGTATAAATGAAATCACAACACTCCCTGGATGCTGGTACAGAATTAATAAGACAAACCGATTCGTCACGCTAGAATGACTAGAACTCAGACCAGACCAGACCGGAAGGATAAGCAGCTCTGAGGTTTGAATGAGCTTTGTGCAAATTGCGAACTTAATGACTGCCACAGCTCAAACTGGCACTTTAAAGGGCTCCTTTTTTACTGGCTGGGAAATCTCTGTGCACGCACCCACAGCTTCAGATTGTGCCGTTCTCTCTGCTCCGGGCTGATAGGAGAGTCCGGTAAATCAGCCGGGTCTCATTTCCGACCATAAAAACGAAATACATCAGACAGGCTTCTTGTCAGAAAGCAGCATCAACACTTAACAGTGTGTAGAATGAACTGGGAATTGACGGGTTTGTTCTTGGTTCTTGGTTTTTACTGCTTTAATATGGAATAAAATTAAGTACTAAAGACCTAGATGTAACTTCTGAGCCTAGAAGTGCAATTAGGCTCTTTTAAATCAGTTATTTACAGTTACCAGGTAGAAATCAGGACGTTTATTGCATAGACGCTTATGTTAAGGTTTTTAATGCCCATCAAGCAATGGGGCATGTAGTAAGATTGAGGTAAATATGGATGCCATTGCCTGTTTAAACAAATTATCTACATACCGTGGCAGATTTTGACATCATTTTGCAGGGCTGGGCACGATACTTTTGTCAAGGATTTTGATACTAAAGAATTTAGAGTACTGCTGTGTAAAAATAAAAAATTGACTTTATCAGAAGTACCGAACGATTTAGGTTTCAGTGGTTTCAGTACTTAAGACCAAGATGTAACTTCTGAGCCTGGGAGTGCAATTAGCTTTTTTTTTTTTTTTTTTAAAGCTCTTTTAGTCACTCACAGTTACCGGGTAGAATTTTTTCCACAAATAAGGACTTTTATTGCATGAAAGCTTATTAATGATCCTATGTAGGGATGTCCCGATCCGATCTCAAAGATCGGAATCCGGGCCGATCAAGGCATTTTTTAACTGATCGATATCGGCTTCACTAAGCCGATCCTTTGTTTTACGTCAGCATGTCCGCTGTGTGGAAATACTTTAAATTGGAAAGTGAAACAAGTCGGTTTACAAAACAGTATCCTTTAATATCTGCTAGTGTATGTTGCTTAGATGCAGCCTTTGCCTGAGTTGCCTGAATGTGTTTATTTTTTAGGTGCCGTATCAAATTGGTGGTAATGAATGCAGCACTGCTCCTACCGCCTCGTGAAACGCTTCCATTGCAGACATTACACTTCGCTGTTGGACTTCTTTCGCTTTCCAATTGAAAGTATTCCCACACAGCAGACATTATAGCCACGTCCTGCCACAAATTGTGTGTGTGTTTAGTAAAGCCGATACCGATCAATTAAAAAATGCCTTGATCTGCCCGATTCCGATCTTTGAGACATCCCTATAATCTGCACTTTGAGGCGGTCTCTGCAGTCCTACGGCAATTCAGTTAGCAATTGCTTAGTCAAAATGTCCAAGATGTCGTGGTTTAAAACAGCTAAAAACACGACACGGTTAACTGAGTCTGGACTCCCGAGCAATTCTGTGGATGCAGGGGGGGGGGGGGGGGGGGGTTTCAAAACATGTACTAGTATTTTTGTATTTGAGATGGAGCATCAATCCATCGCTGGATGTTTTAGGTTTATATTCAATTGTTAAAGTAAGCTGTGCTGTGTATTGTAGCTTTTGTTGATTTGCTTGTCATTTATTAATCTTGCCATTTATTCTGATTATTTTTTTAACACATCTTCTAAACATGCTGCTTCTTTCCTTACAGCTCTGATCGGCTCATTGACGACACTATAAGGTAAGCCTGCACCAAAAACCATTTCTAACACTCATGATACTACTTAACTCAGAGATGCACCCCAACATGCTATGGAAAACATATAGCTCCTGTAACCTACACTAGATGTAGAATGGGTCAGGGTTTTTCAAACCTTCCAACTTTCTTTTTAACTTGAGAGTCTTTACTGCGACGCAAACCACTGCTAAACCAGTAGGGTTTTTAAGAACCATTTCCATTAGAAGAGACCTCAGGCATCGCTAAGCATCCAGCCACTAACCCATTACTTGTCCATTCTCTGATATCATTAGATCATTGCTGGAGATTGGGCTGAAAGCGATCCTAAGTGAAGCTGGCAGGAAAGCTTTCTTGGCAGACGTTTATTGGTTGCTTCGTCCGAAACCCCACATTTCGCTTTAGACGCGGCCGCATCGCATGTCCGCAGGTCTAATGGAGGCCCAGTCTGACGTCACGTTTGTGTTTTGAACCGAACGCATCCTTTTGTGAGACTGAGCTTTGGCTGAGTAAATAACAATTAACACGTCTGACGTGCAGCTTAGGTTCTGGGAACAGACCTTGTCCTTGGTACCTATACCTGCTGGGTGAGTCGCAGGCAGAATGAAGGAACTGTACTTGCTAACTACTGCCCCATGTAGGGACTGTGTGCTAGCGTAAGCACAGTTGTCCTATGTCTGTCCTCCCTGTCCCAGTGTAGCAGCTGCTCTCATCTTGGGGAAGCCTGCAGTAGCCAGCTGGCCCAGGTGCTTCATTTTGACACCTCATGGGCTATACAGCTTTGCACAAAAAAAGATGAAGAAGATCAGAAAGAGGAAATGGCTGTCCATTGTCCACCAGCCATACCAGTCACATATGTTACTCAGCCAGTGCTTTTCCACCAAAAGAACTCTGGTTCCTAAACCAGTTCCATTCTGGCTTCTTAGAACCTTGGTGCTTTCTAGAGAACCGACCCATGTTTCCACAGTTTTTTGGGAGCCAAGGATGCACAATGAAAATAAAGTGTAGTAACATGACGGCGGAGCATGCAGATTACCTGCGAGCATTCCCCAATCTAGTCATATCCAATTACCCTGATTGTGTTATGCTTCACCTCTATCGATACAACTATCCACTTCTGACTGAGGAGCTTCACAGCTTACACACGCCCCCTCCGACACGTGTGCATCTTTTCCCCTGCACGAAGCGAGTTCATATACGGATCAGCCTTGTGCACAGAGAGCCACACCCTGATCAGCATTATTCCCCAACAATCAGCCAGCAGAGGTCGTAATTGCACCAGTTATGAGGAACCCTGGTCCGGCTCATCCCACCCTGTGAGCAACAGCCAATCGTTGTTCATGTAGCCGCCCAGCCCAGCCTGATGGCACAGCTAAGATTCGATACGATGTATTAGAAATCTCAGCTCTGGTGTGCTAGTGTGTTTTACTGCAGCGCCACCTGAGCGGCTGAAAATCTGTCTTAGTAAACTTTCCGCTTCTGCCGCTGTGGGACAAATTGCTTGACTTTATCATTCTCATGGTCTCTGAAGACTGTTGTACCCCCCAGTCTGACTAACAATCGATGACAAAGCACAATAAGCACAATAATGATACCCTGCAAGCAGCCAAACGATATTCATTTTCTACAACAGCTGGTGACGTATTGTTATGGGAGTGGTGCGACAGTGGGTGGAATCAGCAGTGATGTGATCTGGTGATATCTAACCACACTCAAGCATTAAGGAGCTCACATCCTTCCTGCCAGTGTAAATCATTACACTCCCGCCCCATCTCATTTCTTTGAATATATCGGCGTGTAAAGCGAAGGAGGAAAAGAGAAGGAAATTTGAGTAATCCCAAGTGAGTTTGATGAGGGAATGAAGATGGAAAGAGCTATTACTGGACTTTCTTCTCTTAAACTTCTCTCTTTTCTACTACATACTGGGTCTGTCTGAACACCTAGTGAGCTGCCGTGTTGCCTACTGCTGCCTAAGTAGAGAGGATTCTAATTAGACATCATCTCATAAGATTATTTGGACACAATATTTAGACAGTGAAGAGAATTTATGAGCATTAATAATTAAGAGAGGTTTAGTGTTTCTATGTCTTTTTTTAAGTACAATAAACCACGTTTTTTTTTTTTACGATAAGCGTTTTAGACTCTCGAAAAAGCTGATTCTTACAATTTTTCAGCACCCTGAGCTATAACACAAGTTTAAAAGTGAAACAGTGAGGAAAATCCAGCTAAACACAGATACATGTGGATGCTTTGGATGCAGATTCATCTCATATTCGCACTTTGATGACGTTTCACCGCACCACTCAAGCCGAGCGCTAAACAGAGTGGCAAGTGACAAAGTGAGCCAAGCAAAACGCTTCTCATGTGAATGCACCCTAACACTTTGCATTCATATGTAAGGATATGTAAGGGGATTTCAATCCTTTATGCAAATGTTTGGGTCATGATCAAAACCCCATTCAAGAATTTGACTTCAGCTTGGAGCTGCTACGCTGAAAATGCCCCTGCTTCTGTTTTTTCTTCACTGTCTGGAGCAAATGCTTTGGTCTTGAGCGACAGCTTCTAAACCCATGGCAGCGTTAAGCTATGGACAAATCATCCCTCAGCCTAAGCAGGCTTTTACAAGATAAGCGTTTTGTGCTTTGTTTGCAATGAGGCTGGGTGCATGTTGCTGATTACTCTCTTTTACATCATTATTTTGTAAGTATGCACACACATTTGCACACACATTTTATTGTGTAAAACCTCTAAGCGTGTTCCACCAGAGCAGAAGAGGGACTTTACAGTCGGTTAGTGTTGCTTTAAAATCTAAGATAAAATAATAAATGAAGAGGTCCCTGTGTAGTTTCGCCTTCCCAGTCCACAGGCGGGAGGCCTGGCAGCGGAGCTCCCATAGCTGAATAATGTCTCGGTCAGGAGATGCTGAACTACTGAGATAAAGGTCATGTTATTTATTACTGAAGGCACATAGAGAGAGAGTACCAGGAGGGTGCCGTCATGTCTGATTTGCGATATAATTTGTTTATAGCAACGGAGGGCGGGTGGCATGTATCTTTGGAGTCTCTTTGTCTCTTAGTGTATCTCAACTTTAAGTTTTATTTATTTATGTTAAATAGAAGCTCGGGTTCCTTGTCCTGTTGAGTTCACAGTTGCTTGCACATTTCTTGCCATACGCTTTAACACATTCTTAAGACATCGCAGTCAAGCTCTCAGTGGAACGCTATATGTACCCTGTCCTTCTTTCTCAGTATATACATTATACTCTGATGAGCCATAACATTAAAACCACCTCCTTGTTTCTACACACACTGTCCATTTTATCAGCTCCACTTAACATATAGAAGCACTTTGTAGTTCTACAATTGCTGACTGTAGTCCATCTATGTCGCTACATACTTTTTTAACCTTCTTTCACCCTGTTCTTCAATGGTCAGGACCACGACAGAGCAGGTATTATTTAGGTAGTGGATCATTCTCAGCACTGCAGTGACACTGACATGGTGGTGGTGTGTTAGTGTGTGTTGTGCTGGTATAAGTTGATCAGACACAGCAGCGCTGCTGGGGTTTTTAAATACCTTGTCCACTCCTACCTAGTTGGTCCACCTTGTAGATGTAAAGTCAGAGACGATCACTCATGTATTTCTATTGCTGCTGTTTGAGTTGGTCATCTTTGGGACCTTCATCAGTGGTCACAGGATGCTGCCCATTGGGCGCTGTTGGCTGGATATTTTTTCGGTTGGTGGACTATTCTCAGTCCAGCAGGGACAGTGAGGTGTTTAAAAACTCCATCAGCGCTGCTGTGTCTTATCCACTCATACCAGCACAACACACACTAACACACCACCACCATGTCAGTGTCACTGCAGTGCTGAGAATGATCCACCACCTAAATAATACCTGCTCTGTAGTGGTCCTGGGAGAGTCCTGACCATTGAAGAACAGGGTAAAAGCAGGCTAAAAAAGTATGTAGAGATACAGATGGGCTACAAAGTGCTCCTATATGGTAAGTAGGGCTGATAAAATGGACTGAAACAAGGCTGATCGGTGTATGTAGCTTATAGACCAGTGGAGGATAGACCTCTGGGCCTGCAGGATGAGCTTAAGGTGCCAGGCTATCAGTTACAATCCCAAAGTTGCTGAGCTCAGTCCTAAGTGAGATATCAGTGTCACCCTGCAATTTAATCCTCTCAACCGGTAACACAAAAACAACACTCAGCTAAACGGAATAAATAAGTGCTGCCCCTAGATTTGCGATAGCAAAGCTTTTCAACTTCAACGTAGAAATGCGTTACAAAGTGAACCAGGCTGCAAGGAGCTACAGGAAGTCATTAATGCCCACTGCTAGGTATCAGCCTATAGTACCCATGAAAGACAATCATCTTGCAAATAGTAGTATTTCATATGCAGTGTACATTTACGGGTGGCACATTGGCTTGGTGGGTAGCACTGTCGCCTCAAAGCAAGAAGGTCCAGGGTTTGATTCCCAGGTGGAGCGGACCGGGTTCTATCTATGTGGAGTTTGCATGTTCTTTGTGTGGGTTTTCTTCGGGAGCTCCGAATTCCTCCCACAGTCCAGTATATATATTTATATATCCCAGTATATATCCCACAGTCCAGTTCATATTTCGGCCTGTATTACCGCAATCCTCCACCCTCTATCTTAGGAAAACTACAACCATCACACCCCCCTTTGACACGTGCATTCTTTTCACCTATACAATGCAGGTTCATATGGGGATCCGTATTGCGCAATGAAAGTCTCTATTATCCCCCGTCTTATTATACAGACTTCCTAGACCAACCAGCAGAGGTCATAATTGCAGCAGTTAGGAGGAATCTCCTCTGGCACTCCCACTGTCCATCTACACAGACTAGGGACTAGGCATTATGAGCACCATCCTAATATTGTGTTGGTCCCCCTTTTGCTGCCAAAACAGCCCAGCAACTGAGGTGCACTGTGTATTCCGACACCTTTCTATCAGAACCAGCATTAATTTGAACTACTGTTGGATCGGACCACACGGACCAGTTTTCGCTCCCCATCCGCATCAGTGAGCCATGGCAGCCCATTACCCTATGTTGCTGGTTTATCACTGTTCCTTGCTTGGACCACTTCTGATAGATTCTGACCACTGCAGACTGGGAACACCCCATAAGAGCTGCAGTCGTCTTGCCATCACAATTTGGCCCTTGTCAAACTCGCTCGAATCCTTACGCTCGCCCATTTTTCCTGCTTCTAACATCAACTTTGAGGATAAAATGTTCACTTGCTGCCTAATATATTCCACCCACTAACAGGTGCCATGATGAAGAGATAATCAGTGTTATTCACTTCACCTGTCAGTGGTCATAATGTTATGCCTGGTCAGTGTACACTTTTGACTTGCCGGTAGCAGAGCTGAGATTCAAACCTTGCTCTGGTGTGCTAGCGTTTTTGAATATATTGCCTTCATTTATTATATATGCACATACAGGTGTTTAGTACAACTGAATAATTTTTTTTCGCATATCCCAGTTTGTTTGAAAGCTGGGGTCAGAGCGCAGGGTCAGCCATCGTACGGCGCCCCTGGAGCCGAGAGGGTTGAGGGCCTTGCTCAAGGACTCAACAGTGGCTGCATGGCAGAGCTGGTATTCAAACTCTCAACTTTTTAATTGATAGCCCAAAGCTCTACCCACTAGGCTACCACTGTCCCGTTACCATCTGATCCAGATTCGTCTTTGACTGAAGCCAAATGCATTTAAGTTGAAATAAAAGTCTAACTGTGAGTCAGCAGGCAGGGCAGCATCAACTTTTTCTTCATTTGATCGACCCACATCATGTTTACTGGTTTGGCACATTCAAACGCACAGGCTTTTAAACTGTAATGTCCTTCTACTAATGAAGTTTACTGTTTGTTTTTCAGTATTGCCATGGCAACCAAGGAGAACATGACCTCCCAGCGTGGCGTCTTGAAGTCCATACAGAGCAGGGTCAACACCCTGGCCAGTATCCTTTTCCTATGTTTAAAACTTCATAATCTACCCAACTGTCTGTGAAGGTTGTGATCTTGATAAATGTAGTCTTTAGACAAATTGGCAGCTTTAAAATGATTGGCACCCTTCGTAAAGATCTTTAGGCACTCAAGCCCGGCCATAACTTCCATAGGGGTATAAATATGAGGTTATATTACTTCTATGGCATTTACATATTTACATCCACTGATATGGCATTTTAATACAAGCTTAGTTCTAGTAAACCATGTTTTCCCCATGTCACAGTGTGAGGTTTTCAACAAATAAAACAGCCGCCAGAAGGATGTTGTTACCCCGGATACCCTATCTGACACAACACACTATATTTTATCCGGGCTTGGGATGGCGCTTGGAGTGCACTGACAGGTGCACCTCCCAAATGCTAGGCTGTTTGGTCATCCCCTCACCCTACAGACATAACCAATTATGTATTGCCATAACCAATTATGTCTGTGTAGACACCCAACAGATCGATAGCACAGACAGTGGGCTATCGTGATTTACCACTGCGCCACCCAAGCTCCCACAGGCTAGACGGCAGATAACCAAGCGGATAACTGACGGATCAAATGACTCTAATATGAATTAGCATGGTGTAATAAATGTAACACGTTTGAGAGATGTGAGTCTGAGATCCTGGTTTCTATTTCTACACCGATCAGGCATAACATTATGACCACCTTCTTTATATTCACTGTGTATTCTGATACCTTTCTATCAGAACCAGCATTAACTTCTCTCTGTTGGATCGGGGACCACATGGACCAGCCTTCGCTCCCCACGTGCATCAATGAGCCTTGGCCGCCCATGACCCTGTCGCAGGTTTAGCACTGTTCTTTCTTTGGACCACTTTTGATAGATACTGACCACTGCAGACCGGGAACACCCCACAAGAGCTGCAGTTTGGGAGATGCTCTGATCCAGTCGTCTAGCCATCACAATTTGGCGCTTGTCAAACTCGTTTTCCTGCTTCTAACACATCAACTTAGAGGATAAAATATTTACTTGCTGCCTAATATATCCCACCTGTTATTCACTTTACCTGTCAGTGGTCATAATGTTATGCCTGGTCAGTGTATATGTGTTAAAGGTTTTGTTTGACATGTATGTGTTTGCCTGTGCTGATCAATTTTGCGGCGCACATTTTGTGGGCTCCTTAACGTCCTCTACCAGATCGTTTTCCTGCCATCAACAGTCTCATCCAGCGAATCAACCTGAGGAAGAGGCGAGACTCTCTAATCCTGGGTGGTGTCATCGGCGTCTGCACCATACTTCTGTTGCTCTATGCGTTCCACTGATCGACAGAGGATCTGACAAATTCCATTTTTGGGGGTGGGTGGGTGGGTTCCGTGAGCGGTGGCGGGGCTCTGAGCGGAAGCTCAGCGACAGCGACGGGACCCTAGAGGCTACCGAGTAGACTCCCCACTCGGCCTAATCAAATAACAGAATCGATCGCGGCCAGCATGGACTACCTTACTTGTATTTAGCACTGGGTTGGATGTGGCTCTTGAAGCGTTTTCGTTTTTCCTAATACAAACCTGCTTTCTGACGACATTAAAACGAGACCAAATGAAACGAAAGGCCGGAATCTTGGTTACGAGGTGCAGCCCGAAACGCTTCGTTACGGCATCGTGAAATTGTGCTGCCGCTGTTGATTACTGGGGTGAAGAGGATATTAATGTGATGGTCCTTTCAGTAAAGGAGATGTTCATCATGTTATGTACCTTGTGATTTAATAAATTATTCATATATGTATCACCATAGAAACTGCTATTATTTTTTATTATTATTATTTTTTCAGCCAGTCATAAAGCATGTTAAGTCAATAAGTTGATATGCTGAAGGACAGAAAGAGAAATGCTGCCACATTAAGCGGACAGAGACCGCCTGAGCCGGTGGCGATTTGTTTCAGGTATGTGATGTGGGTGGAAATTTCAAGCATGGCCTAAATATAGGGGGATGCAAATTCTGATCGTCTCATCATAATACACTATATTGCCAAAAGTATTCGCTCGTCTGCCTTCACACGCATATGAACTTGAGTGACGTCCCATTCTTAATCCATAGGGTTTAATATGATGTCGGCCCACCCTTTGCAGCTATAACAGCTTCAACCCGTTCGGGAAGGGATTCTTCCAGAAGTGCATTTGTGAGGTCAGACACTCATGTTGGACGAGAAGGCCTGGCTCGCAGTCTCCGCTCTAATCCATCCCAAAGGTGTTCTATCAGGTTGAGGTCAGGACTCACTCATCCATGTCTTTATGGACCTTGCTTTGTGCACTGGTGCGCAGTCATGTTGGAACAGGAAGGGGCCATCCCCAAACTGTTCCCACAAAGTTGGGAGCATGAAATTGTCCAAAATCTCTTGGTACGCTGAAGCATTAAGAGTTCCTTTCACTGGAACTAAGGGGCCCGAGCCCAACTCCTGAAAAACAACCCCACACCATAATCCCCCCTCCATCAAACTTTACACTCGGCACAATGCAGTCAGACAAGTACCGTTCTCCTGGCAACCGCCAAACCCAGACTCGTCCATCGGATTGCCAGACGGAGGAGCGTGATTCGTCACTCCAGACAACACGTCTCCACTGCTCTAGAGTCCAGTGGCGGCGTGCTTTACACCACTGCATCCGACGCTTTGCATTGCGCTTGGTGATGTAAGGCTTGGATGCAGCTGCTCGGCCATGGAAACCCATCCCATGAAGCTCTCTACGCACCGTTCTTGAGCTAATCTGAAGGCCACATGAAGTTTGGAGGTCTGTACCGATTGACTAGTGATTCACTAGTCAATCACTACTGAGACAGAGTTATGGGAAACATAACTGGATTTTACAATCAAACTTTTTGGTTTTGATTCGAGTTTTTAATTTGAGTGTAAATCCTAAGCAAACCAGGACTAAAATGTAACAATGTATCATTTTCTAGTTTGGTCTGGACCTTCAAGTGTAAACACACCCTCAAAGGCCATCATGCTTTCCACGTCATTGCACAGAGCCGGCAGCTTTTAAGGCTTAATGAACGTCTACTACAGAATTCAAAATTAATGGCAACATTTAGACGACTGATTAGATGCTGATCAAACTGATTTCTGTGTGTGCGCCGTGCCATTGTTTTGATGTTGCAGATTAATCCGATTTTTTTTCCTGACCAGCGTTAGTGATTTATTTATTTATTAACATTATAACGTCATGTTTTACACACATTGGTTACATTCATGACAGGTAACAACTGGTTACACAATATTCATCAGTTCAAATCTTTAATGTTAAACACAGTTATGGACAATTTTGTATCTCCAATTCTCCTCACTTGCACGGCTTTGGACTGTGGGAGGAAACCGGAGCTTCTGGAGGAAACCCACTCAGCCAAGAAGAGAACATGCAAGCTCCACAGCCGTAAAGAGAACATGCAAGCTTCACACAGAAAGGACCCGGACTGTTCCACCAGAGAATTGAACCCAGGTCTTTCTTGCTGTGAGGCAACAGTGCAACCCACCGAGCCACTGTGCCGCCCCAAGCGTTAATGGAATAAAACTATTAGACACTCTCAAGCCAATTTAAATAATATAAAAGCAGCATTCCCTCACTACTACCTAGATTAAGGTACAAAATACTGAAAAGGACTTTTACTAGAGTAGCCAGGTTTATTAGTGGTGCATTTTGAAGCAAACATTTTATATAATAAAAAATGCTTAACTTAAAACTCCAATATTTATGTTTATTTTACAGGGTTAAAATAATTAACAGCCAAGAAGCAGGTGGAAATTTCAAGCACTTCTGTCTTGAAGATGGGAGATGCAATTTTTGCAACTGACAAGCTTGTATCGTCCCTAATAATATAATATATAATAATTAGAGATGCATACCACGCTCATTAACTTGTACTCGTACTCGCAAACGAGGCTCCGATACTAAACATCAGATACGGTGTGCCTAGTGCACGTTGCTGCGTTATGCCTAGTTCACACTACATGATTTTTGCCCTGATTTTCGCTCGGTGACTGATCGGCGCTAGATTTGCCGGCTCGGGAGCAACTCGGCGTTACTCCGACCGGATCGAGTTTTCTAGCATGTCAGATATCTGATCTGAGATGTGCGACTGGGAATGAGTGACATGTCGAACAGCCAATGAGAACGCAGTATACGGTGTGAGGGGAAACGCAGGAGAGGAGTGTAAACAGGTGGGACAGGGGGATAATATAGTTTATATCAGAATACACCAGCACACACACGTTTTACAGTATTTCTGACCTGATCGTTCTCTACAAAACATAACAACAAAACACCAACATTGCAAAAATATTTATTAACCTCCAACTCAATAACTCCATCATTCTAAATAGGTATTGGTATCGGTATCGGTATTGGCAAGTACAAAAATACATGTACTTGTACTCGGTTGGGAAAAAATGGTATTGATGCATCCCTAATAATAATATAGAACACTGTTTAAAGACTTGTGCCTTTGTGTAGCTTTAATTATGTCCCGAATTTGACTTTTCGTTAACAGCTTTTGTTTATTATAAATAAACAGCCATTTTTTGGAAATAAAATGAAATATCGGGCTGATTTAGGCTTGTCTTGAAGAGACGATGGGCTGCTTCTGTCAAGATTTAGCAAACCTGGTTGCCAGATCTGTTCATAAATGTCACTACAGGCATATTTGAGACAGCACTACAATTGAATTAGATAACTATGGATAGTTCCTAAAGGCAGGTGCAAGGAAACAAGGTGGTTAAAATGTTTCCTCTTTGAAGGAATCAAAACCAGCTCTCGTACAAAAGCTTGCGTCAGCCCTACGGTGCACACATTTAGGACTTTATTCAAAGGTCACAGCAGTTTCCTATCGTCACTCTTGCTGAAATGTTGAAATTCAATTTAGCTATTTGGGTATTGGGTGGTATTACAGAAAGAGCTTAAAATAGACCTCACGTTAAAGCAACAAGTTTAGTCCTTCTCTATGATCTGAGGCCGTTGCATTTTTCCCCAACGTGTACACAAGGATCTGTCGGCTTAATACAGGTTGATGGATGGAAGAAGTTAATGCTGGTTCTAATAGAAAGGTGTCAGAATACACAGTGCATTACAGTTTGTTGCGTATGGGACTGCAAAGCCGCAGACCAGTCAGGGTGCCCATGCTGACCCTTGTCCACCACTGCAACAATGGGCACTTGAGCATTGGAACTGGACCACGGAGCAATGGAAGAAGGTGACCTGGTCTGATGAATCACGTTTTCTTTTACATCACGTGGATGACCGGGTGCGTGTGCGTCGTTTACCTGGGGGACACATGGCACCAGGATGCACCATGGGAAGAAGACAAGCTGGCGGAGGCAGTGTGATGCTTTGGGCAATGTTCTGCTGGGTAAACTTGGGTCCTTCCATCCATGTGGATGTTACTTTGACACGCACCACCTACCTAAGCATTGTTGTAGACCATGTACACCCTTTCATGGTAATGCTCTTCCCTGATGGCTGTGGCCTCTTTCAGCAGGATAATGCGCCCTGCCACAGAGCAAAAATGCTTCAGGAATGGTTTGAGGAGCACAACAACGAGTTTGAGGTGTTGACTTGGCCTCCAGATGCCCCAGATCTCAATTCAATCGAGCATCTGTGGGATGTGCTGGATAAACAAGTCTGATCCATGGAGGCCCCACCTCACAACTTACAGGAGTTAAAGGATCTGCTGCTAACATCATGGTGACAGATACCACAGCACACCTTCAGGAGTCTAGTGGAGTCCATGCCTCGACAGGTCAGGACTGTTTTGGCAGCAAAAGGGGGACCAACACAATAGCCCTCTCTGTTTCCAACAAAAATATAAAAATGTGTAAACTTTTTGAAGATCCCTGGTATATTTTCGACTAAATGGCAGTCAGTTTTTGAAAGACAGTTTTTGAACAAGTATCTGCCGTATAGTCTGTGTGCTGCCAGCTTATATCTCTTTACTTCCCCTTCATTAATGAATCACTGAAATGAATAACGAGACGGATCTCTTGGACCATGCGTATTAACATTTATTTCATCCATGCAGAAGTACACAATAAAATACACAATCGAATAAGAACGTATCCAAAATAAACCAAGGTGCCAAAATCCGATGAATAGAAGAAAAGTACAGAAGTTTACAGACACTTAGCAGCACTTTGCATCTCTTTATTATTGGCACTGCACATTAAAGTACAGTTAAGTACCGGATTGTAGACAGGAACATCTGAGTGAAATGACCAGTGATGCTCATTCTCTACCACTACGTACATTCATACTTTCATACAGTCATACAGTGTGTGGACGAATTGGTTTGTTGGTGCTAACAGTTGTATCCTGTCCATCCTAACTACACAGCTTCGAACTAAGGCATCTCTATCAAAGACGGAAAAACAACATTAAACCTTGTGTACAAATTCTCAAGTGTTTAATAAGTATAATAAAGTGCTTTTAAATGAGTAAACGGGGCAGTAAAATATTTAATCTGGAATGAATAAAGCTGCTGGCTCGAGGGAAAAGTAAGGATAAGTCAGATCTAGGTCTGTGTGAGCGACATTGATTCAGATCATGTAGAAATGATGTAGAAATTTATCGTAAATATAAATCGTCCATAGATCCATCCATCAAAGCAACATCCGTGAGTTGAAATTTGTAGGACTTCGAGGAGGAGGTCGATTTAAAATGCCGATAGAAAACCCGTGTACTGTCTGCCTACAGCATGCGTAAATATTTTAAATATATATATGTTAATATATATAGCATACGTATACAAGTTAGCAGTCCAAAAGGGCGAAAACTAGCATTCTTGACTTGTATATTCAGGGGGGCGTGATCGTTGGTAGTGTACAGATCTGAGGGCAGAACTCGGAACTGGCCTGCTGCCCTCTTCATGCCTTCAGACGTACACCCATGCGTCAGCAGGTCGATTAAACGAGGTAACATGCGTTTCAGGACTACTTTGTTTAAAACGGAGAGAACAGCCCAGCCCGTTCGTTACCAACGTATATCGAGTACAATCACTTCTAGTGTTCATCCAGAGCAAATTGTAATTGGAAGTGATGATATTTAATTATTCACCACCGAGAAAGGCATGCAGGCGCTGTTTCTCACAACCAACTGCTCGAAATAGAAAATAATTTTTTTTTTTTTCTGAATTGCTGATCGCATTTCCACTTCCCTTGGTTAAATCAACCCAGTGTTCCAGTACCAGTGCTCCCGTTCTCCCACGTTCATTTCTGTGGGCTGTTTTTTATTCTTGGCATACAAATACGTATATAAAATATATATCGAGTTATATCGCAAATATATCTGTGGAATGCAAGCCCGGAAGTGATATGAGATTATAAAGCAGCTCGGAGCTCAGAGTCGGAGTCCCATCTCTTGGCGTCCTGCTGAAGTCTCATCCTTGGCATCTTCGGTCGGTTCCTCGAAGGAACCGTGGTTTATATACACTATTCAGTCAGTGGTCATTTAAAACCTGTATTTTCTTTATTTTGTTGTATATATTTGTCATCAAGCACACACATGCATGTCATTTCTCTGTAAATAGGTCTTGCAACACACCGTTTGTAGTTTTATACTGGAAGAAAATTGCCTTTTTTTCTAATTACATCATTGAGGACTTTTTCTCTTTTGTTTTGCTGTGGGTGGTTAGTTCTTCTCGCCTGGGTGGTTCCTGTTCATTATCCGGTTACTGTGGGAGAAAGAACAGACGCTTAGATGGTGGATAAACCAAATACATCCAGTGTGTGAAATCAATCACCAACGTTCTGCATGCTTTAATACACCGACGAGGCATAACATTATGACCACTGACAGGTGAAGTGAACAACACTGATTGTCTCATCACGGCACCTGTTAGTAGGTGGGATATATTACTCAGCAAATTGTAACGGCTGGACGACTGGGACAGAGCATCTCCAAAACTGCAGCTCTTGTGGGGTGTTCCCGGTCTGCAGTGCTCAGTATGCGGTGGTCCAAGGAAGGAAAAGTGGTAAACCGGCGACACGGTCATGGGCGACCAGGGCTCATTGAGGCCCGTCTGGTCCGATCCAACAGACGGGCTACTGTAGCTCAGATTGCTGAAGAAGTTAATGCTGGTTCTGATAGAAAGGTGTCAGACACACGGTGCATCGCAGTTGCAGGGCTGTTTGGCAGCAAAAGGTAGACCAACACAATATTAGAAAGGTGGTCATAATGTTATGCCACATCGGTGTATAAAGAAACACATGGAAATAAATCATGTATTATTAATCTATCAAATAATGTCAACATGATTGATAAAAAGCTACTTTTCTTTACATTTAGGTACATTATTTAGATAAAAAATAATTTGCTGTGCTTTATTCTTCAGTATTTTTGTTAAAATACAACTAGAAAATACAACCCCAAATCAGAAAAAGTTGGGACAGGGTGGAAAAAGCTAATGATAAGATATTTCATGTTCTGTCTGGTCAACTTCATCTCATTCATTAATAACATCCATTCCTGCATTTCAGACCTGGGACAGTAAAGCATTTACCACTTTGTAATGTTGCCGTTCCTTTTCACCACACTTAAAAGACGTTTTGGCACCGAGGAGACCAAGTGATTTAGTGTTTCAGCTTTTAATTTTGTCTCATTCTTCCTGCAAACACGTCTTAAGATGTGCAACAGTACGGGGTCGTCGTCACATTTTTCCTTTTAAAATTCTCTATTGGGGACAGGTCAGGACTGCAAGGTACCCTCTTCTTCCGCAGCCATGCCTTTGTAATGTGTGCAGCATGTGGTTTTGCATTGTCTTGTTGAAAAATGCATGGACGTCCCTGGAAAAGATGACGTCTTGAAGGGAGCACATGTTGCTCTAAGATCTCAATGTACTTTTCTGCATTAATGCTGCATCACAGAAGTGTAAATGACCAAGGGCACTGACATCGCCCCATACCATGGCAGACCCTGACTTCTGGACTTTTTGTCTTTGGTCCGGAGCACACGGCGTCCATTTTTCCAAAAAATACTGGGAATGCTGATTCATCTGACCACAATACACGTTTCCACTGTGTGATGGTTCATCCTAGATGCCTCAGAGCCCAGAGAAGTCGATGCCGCTTCTGGACATGGTTAACATAAGGCTTCTTTTTTGCACAGTAAAGATTTAAGTGGTATTTGTGCATGTAACTCTGTATTGTAGCGCTTGACAAAGGTTTGCCAAAGTAATCCCTCACCCATGTGGTTATATCAGCTATTGTTAAGTGACGGTTCTTGATGCAGTGCCGTCTGAGGGATCGAAGATCACGGGTGTTCAGCTTAAGCTTGCGCCCTTGGCCTTTACGCACTGAAATTCGTCCCGATATATTGAATCATTTAATGATATTATGCACTGTAGAGGGAGAAATATGCAAATCCCTTCCAATCTTTCTTTGAGGTACATTGTTTTTAAACATTTCAATAATTTTCTCACACATTTGTTGACAAACTGGAGATCCTCTGATCATCTTCGCTCATCAGAGACTCAGCCTTTCCTGGATGCTGCTTTCGTACCAAACCATGATTACAATCACCTGTTTGGAATCACATCATTATTTAGTTTTTTCACCTCATTACTAGCCCTAAATGGCCTCCGTCCCAACTTTTTTTGGAATGTGTTCCAGGCCTGAAATGCAAGAATGAAGGTTTATTAATAAATGAAATGAAGTTGACCAGACAAAACATGAAATATCTCAGGTTCATCCTGTCTGCAATGAAATAAAAGTCAAAGTAAATGTAAGGAACCCTGTGTTTTTATTTTATTTGCATTTTTCATACTGTCCCAACTCTTTCTGATTGAGTGGTTTGAGTTTTGTGCTTTGTGCTATTTTGGCAGTCTTTATTAAGACTGTTGTAAGTGCAGCCTCTTATTGTTTAAAAGAGGTCATACAATATTAAACAAGTCTCATCGTTTGATATTATAATATCAAATCAATAATGTTAACTTACAGTCCGCTCCAAAATTATTTGCACTCTTGGTATGGATTAATTTAAGCTGAAACTACATTTTTAATTAAAGTAAATTTTATATTTATATATACGTATATATATATATATATATATATATATATATATACACACCGATCAGCCATAACATTAAAACCACCTACTTGTTTCTACACTCAGTGTCCATTTTATCAGCTCCACTTACCATATAGAAACACTTTGTTGTTCTACAATTACTGACTGTAGTCCATCTGTTTCTCTGCATGCTTTATTAGCCCCCTTTCATGCTGTTCATCAATAATCAGGACCACCACAGAGCAGGTATTATTTAGGTGGATCATTCTCAGCACTGCAGTGACACTGACATGGTGGTGGTGTGTTAGTGTGTGTTGTGCTGGTATGAGTGGATCAGACACAGCAATGCTGCTGGAGTTTTTAAACACCTCACTGACCAAATATATCCAGCCAACAGCTCCCGTGGGCAGCGTCCTGTGACCACTGATGAACATCTTAAAGATGACCAACTCAAGCAGCAGCAATAGATGAGCGCTCGTCTCTGACTTTACATCTACAAGGTGGACCAACTAGGTAGGAGTGTCTAATAGAGTGGACATTGAGTGGACTCGGTATTTAAAAACTCCAGCAGTTCTGCTGAGTCTGATCCACTCATACCAGCACAACACACACTAACACACCACCACCATGTCAGTGTCACTGCAGTGCTGAGAATGATCCACCACCTAAATAATACCTACTCTGTGGTGGTCCTGTGGGGGTCCTGACCATTGAAGAACAGGGTGAAAGAAGGCTAACAAAGCATGTAGAGAAACAGATGGACTACAGTCAGTAATTGTAGAACTACAAAGTGCTTCTATATGGTAAGTGGAGCTGATAAAATGGACAGTGAGTGTTTTAATGTTATGGCTGTTCAGTGTGTATATATACTGTATATATATATAGGCCAAGGTCGACCAAAGAAGTTGAGCCCAGCCGGATGGCAGAGCTGAGATTCGAATTGATGAGTTCGAAATGTCAGCTCTGGTGTGCTAGCGTGTTTTACCGTATGCGGTTTTCACACAACCGCATTCCATAAACACATTCACACACACACTCATACCTAGGGGGACTTAAATATCTCCAATTAACCTGACTGCTTGTCTTTGGACTGTAGGAAGAAACCCGAACATCCGGAGAAAACCCAAACAGACCCGGGAGAACATGCAAACTCCACTCAGAAAGGACCCGGACTGCTCCACCTTTGGGTGCTGGTTACCCTACCGTCCTACCTCAACCACATGTTTAAGAGATTAAGTGTAAGTGTTTTCTTACGTGTCACCACAGTGTAGACAGTAATCATGGTAATCCCCAGGCAGATGGCCACAATGCTGACCAGACGAGCCAGTCGACCCAGACGTCTCGCCCCGTCAATATCCCCCTGCTGAAGGCTGTTTCTCGACTGAACAAAAGAGAAAAAAAACAGATCATTATAGTGCCCAAACTATTCCGATTTCACAAAATGCTCTGAACCTGAATGTTGGGGATGAACTGCATTTTACCCTTTTTTTCTCCCAAATTTTAGTGTAGCCAATTGTATTGACTGACACACACCAGAGATGTTCACAAGTCACAAAATACGAGTCAAGTCACAAGTCAATATAATCTACACAAAACATATATTGGAAATGTAGCGTAGAAATAAACAATATATTAGTTCAGATAAAAAACAACAACAGATTAGCGACTGTATTTTGCCGTTTTACTCAGTGCCTTTACTTTCCTAGTCATTGTGCAAATGAATGTAATTTCTGTAACAAGAAGGTACCAGTTAAAAGCTTAAACTGATACGTTTTGTTTTCACTGCAAAACAAAAGCGCGCGATAAATCACGGCACAGCGGCCACAATCCAAAACACAGCAAAAAAAATCATAACCACTGCTTACCTTAGCTTATCTTCTTCCAGATGCTAGTACATTTATAACCGTGTGTCCCATTAGGAATATAATTCGTTATTTTGTAAATGTGCTTATAATTAAAAACCTCCAAACTTTTCCCGGTTGTGAAGTAAAACACGAACTCGTTAGAAAGCCAATCAAGCGTTTCATTACCACATCATCTGTGTGATGCAAACTGAATAAATGCAAATAACAGCATTTCTTACTAACAATTAAAATCAGAAGGTCTGATTGGTTCAGAAAGCGGTCTTTCAACCATTAGCGCCAATTCTGTAGGAGCATTCCATTCAACCTAGTTGTTCCTGTGAAGTGCACTATGTAGGGTATTCCACCATTTTAAGTGAGATTCCAATCCAAGGTAATGAAAATGTTCAAATTAAGTGAACTTCAAACCGTGTAGGGAGTAGGGAACGACGCTTCATCACTATTCCGGAAGCTGGCTGTAACATTTACCCAATGCGTGCCTTGCGTGTATGTATATATATATATATATACAGGGGTTGGACAAAATAACTGAAACACCTGTCATTTTAGTGTGGGAGGTTTCATGGCTAAATTGGACCAGTCTGGTGGCCAATCTTCATTAATTGCACATTGCACCAGTAAGAGCAGAGTGTGAAGGTTCAATTAGCAGGGTAAGAGCACAGTTTTGCTCAAAATATTGCAATGCACACAACATTATGGGTGACATACCAGAGTTCAAAAGAGGACAAATTGTTGGTGCACCTCTTGCTGGCGCATCTGTGACCAAGACAGCAAGTCTTTGTGATGTATCAAGAGCCACGGTATCCAGGATAATGTCAGCATACCACCAAGAAGGACAAACCACATCCAACAGGATTAACTGTGGACGCAAGAGGAAGCTGTCTGAAAGGGATGTTCAGGTGCTAACCCGGATTGTATCCAAAAAACATAAAACCACGGCTGCCCAAATCAAGGCAGAATTAAATGTGCACCTCAACTCTCCTGTTTCCACCAGAACTGTCCGTCGGGAGCTCCACAGGGTCAATATACATGGCCGGGCTGCTATAGCCAAACCTTTGGTCACTCGTGCCAATGCCAAACGTCAGTTTCAATGGTGCAAGGAGCGCAAATCTTGGGCTGTGGACAATGTGAAACATGTATTGTTCTCTGATGAGTCCACCTTTACTGTTTTCCCCACATCCGGGAGAGTTACGGTGTGGAGAAGCCCCAAAGAAGCGTACCACCCAGACTGTTGCATGCCCAGAGTGAAGCATGGGGGTGGATCAGTGATGGTTTGGGCTGCCATATCATGGCATTCCCTTGGCCCAATACTTGTGCTAGATGGGCGCGTCACTGCCAAGGACTACCGAACCATTCTGGAGGACCATGTGCATCCAATGGCGGTGCCGTGTATCAGGATGACAATGCACCAATACACACAGCAAGACTGGTGAAAGATTGGTTTGATGAACATGAAAGTGAAGTTGAACATCTCCCATGGCCTGCACAGTCACCAGATCTAAATATTATTGAGCCACTTTGGGGTGTTTTGGAGAAGCGAGTCAGGAAACGTTTTCCTCCACCAGCATCACGTAGTGACCTGGCCACTATCCTGCAAGAAGAATGGCTTAAAATCCCTCTGACCACTGTGTCACTGTGTCATTTCCAAGACGAATTGACGCTGTATTGGCCGCAAAAGGAGGCCCTACACCATACTAATAAATTATTGTGGTCTAAAACCAGGTGTTTCAGTTATTTTGTCCAACCCCTGTATATATATATATATATATATATATATATATATATATATACAGTATATATATATATATATATATAGACCTTCTACCTTGTGTAACTAATGTTAACACATGCTGACGCTTAGGACTCTTGTTGTTTACGAGTCATTTGAAATGAGTCAGAGTCAAGTCTGAAGTCGCTGTGTGTGCAACTTACGTGGGAGTCATTTTTTTGTGAGTCATGAGTCAATTCCAAATCATTTGAAACGAGTCCGAGTCGAGTCTGAAGTCGCTGTGTGTGCAACTTACGCAGACTCGAGTCCCCATCTCTGATACACACTCCCTCCATGTCCTTCTTATTCACCCATACTTTGGTGGATTTGCGCATGAGGTCGGCTTTGCGTACGGAGGTGTTTAAAAACTCCATCAGTTGCTGTGTCTGATCCACTCATACCAGCACAACACACACTAACACACCACCACCATGTCAGCGTCACTCCAGTGCTGAGAATGATCCACCACCTAAATAATGCCTACTCTGTAGTGGTCCTGTGGGGGTCCTGACCATTGAAGAACAGGGTGAAAGGGGGCTAACAAAGCATGCAGAGAAACAGATGGACTACAGTCAGTAATTGTAGAACTACAAAGTGCTTCTATATGTAAGTGGAGCTGATAAAATGGACTGAGTGTAGAAACAAGGAGGTGGTTTTAATGTTATGGCTGATCAGTGTATATGTTAGATTAAGAAATAATCAATGAATGTACATAACAGATCTAATTAAGTGCTCGGTGAGTGTAGCTTTTTATTAAAGGTGGGGACCCCCTGTATAAGAACCTCTATATTAAGTGAATATTACACGCTTTTCATTTTATATTTCTTCGTCACTTATTGCAGCGTCTCTGCCATTACGATGTGGAGACATGCTAAGCTTCCTGACAGCGTTAACAGGGGCCTATGCCACCACTTCCTATTAGGCCTTCAGTGCACCCTGGGGAAAGCCCCTCCAGTAGACTGCATTAAAGCGATCGATACCGAGCAGCAGAGCTGAAAGAAAAAAGCCTCTGACAGTGGCGGTACCAGCCTCACCCTACCATTACCACTACAATCTTGAGTGGGCTCGGTTACATGGGATGACCTCAAGAAAATCTTCCCATAGACGCTGGATTGAAACCATCAAGTGCGATCGGAGCACTGTGCAAACCGATTAACCACCCTGTCCGTGGTGCTGAACTGGGTGCAGAAGAGTGGAGCTTTTCATTTCTGTTTATTCCTGTTCTCAGAAGCAAAATAATCAATCACGTTCTAATGCTTTAGTAATATTTTTAATTGCTTAGGTGACTACATTAAAAGTGTTAAGTTCAGTGGTACCATATGCAATTTTGTCTTAATGTTATTTTCAATATAATCCTTTAAATTAACAATCCATAAAAAGGAAAACCACCTCCTTGTTTCTACACTCACTGTCTATTTTATCAGCTCCACTTACCATATAGAAGCACTTTGTAGTTCTACAATTACTGACTGTAGTCCATCTGTTTCTCTACATACTTTGTTAGCCCCATTTCATGCTTTCATCAATTTAGGTGGTGGATCATTCTCAGCACTGCAGTGACACTGACTGGTGTGTTAGTGTGTGTTGTGCTGGTATTAGTGGATAAGACACAGCAGCACTGATGGATTTTTTTAAACATCTCACTGTCACTGCTGGACTGAGAATAGTCCACCAACCAAAAACATCCAGCCAACAGCGCCCCATGGGCAGCGTCCTGTGACCACTGATGAAGGTCTAGAAGATGACCAACTCAAACAGCAGCAATAGATGAGCGATCGTCTCTGACCTTACATCTGCAAGGTGGACCAACTAGGTAGGAGTGTCTAATAGAGTGGACAGCACAACACACACTAACACACCACCACCATGTCAGTGTCACTGCAGTGACACCTAAATAGTACCTAATCTGTGGTGGTCCTGTGGGGGTCATGACCATTGAAGAACAGGGTGAAAGGGAGCTAACAAAGCATGTAGAGAAACAGATGGACTACAGTCAGTAATTGTAGACTACAAAGTGCTTTTATATGGTAAGTGGAGCTGATAAAATAGACAGTGATTGTAGAAACAAGGAGGTGGTTTTAATGTTATGGATGATCCGTGTATGTATATATATATATTTTAAACCCTGTGTATATTACAAATAAATTAATATGCTTTAAATTTTATGTAAATATGAATAAACATTGGGGAAATTACTACATGACTGTCATAATCTTCTCTTTGTACTGCACCAAAGACCCCCACCCCCCTTCCCCCCACCAGTTATTGTGCCACTCGGCATCACAGCTGTATTTGCACACAAGCACTCCACCCTCCATCCACCGGGAGGCTTTGTTTCTGTAGTCACACAGGCTACAGCTGTGGAACCATTCATTGGACCTACTTCCACTCCAAAAGCTCAAACCCATATGCAGTGTCTGCACTGTCAGGCAATATAAAAATGTGCCAACCTTGCTGCTGTATACCCCCCTTCATTACCTTCGGTTTCAAATACTGCAGAGTGGCTCAGACATCTAAGCTGGGGTATAACGTGAGGCCGACGCATCTATCGATCGTCAAGTGCAATCAGAATAAAACGCCACCTACGTGACTTAAATCAATGTGTGTTAATTATAAAACTGAGTCTATTGGAATGCCTAAAGTTCTTTACTGTAACTCTTACTGTAATGACAGACGGAGCTTTGATGCGATACTGTCTTGGCAATTGTATGTTAAAAGCTGTAGATATTGCAATACTTTGCTTGACTGGATAGGAAGACTGGAGCTGTGCAGAAATGTAATGATCCGTGCACTTTCTCTGCAGGAAGGAGGGGCAGGAACGCCTCCCCCTGCACGATAAATGGCCGTATTGATTCCGTGATAGGCTAGCTGGCGATATTTTCCCCGTGGATTTTAAATTCTTCGATTTCTTACAGGTACAAGCATACAGTATGCGCACAATTGAAGAGACTTGGCAGACACATGGGTGTTCCCCCTCCCCCCCTCGATTTTACCAAGCGTACTCTGCGATGGCAGAAGATGCTCAGAGTACATGCTTGAACCATTAATAATGGAGAGCCCGGCCCCCGTCAGAGGCCGGAGAACACTGGGAGGAGAGCTAAACGGTGCACTAAAGCACCGGAAACCGAACGCATCTGCCGGTCGGGCGAGCCGACTGACTCAGCTGTCTTACTGTACATAAAGCCTCTGTTGTGTGTGAGCAGGTGTGCTAGAAATCTGATTCCACTGACAGTAAGCATCTATAATGTGATGTTACACTCAGTAGTGGAAAAACTCAGCAGATCCTGTTTCAAAATGTGCAGCCCGGGGCGAACCGCATTTTTTTCCTGAGTTTTTTTTTGTTACCAGCTGCCGAGCTGTTTAAGTGTTTCGCACCGGACAGGGTCCAATGCCGTTGCAGAGGAAAAAGGAAACAGAAGGCACGTGTGGACACGAGCTTTTGCGCTTTGCTGCACCACGGACGGCCATAACTCACCCAGATAACTGCCAGGCATGCAGTAACAGTCCTGTAGTTCTGGCCCTCTCGTTATGCTAAATCTTGCGCTAAACCTTCAAATCTGTACACAACTCACTTGATCAGCCATAACATTAAAACTACTCAATGTCCATTTTATCAGCTCCACTTACCATAAAGGAGCACTTTGTAGTTCTATAATTTCTGACTGTAGTCCATCTCTTTCTCTACATACCTTTTTAGCCTGCTTTCACCATGTTCTTCAATGGTCAGGACCCCCACAGGACCACCACAGAGCAGGTATTATTTAGGTGGTGCATGAATCTAAGCACTGCAGGATGCTGGGCCATTCTTCAAAAAGTACATCTTTAAAAAACACTATCATGTCTCAGGTGGCGCAACGGTAAAGTACGCCAGCGCACCAGAGTTGGGGTTTCGAATACATTGTATCGACTGGGCTGGGCGGCTGTATGAACAACGATTGGCTGTTGTTCAGGGTTAGAGGGTAAAAAGTCGGATCATAGGTCCTCATAACTGGTGCGACTGCGGCCCCTGCTGGCTGACTGATGGCGCCTGCACAGGGCTGAGGAATAATGCTGATGGGGGTGTGGCCCTCCGTACACAGTGCCCGTCGATGTATGAACTCGACTCGTGCAGGTGAAAAATGCAGTCTGTACTGACTGTACGTGCTGGAGGTGTCGTATGTTAGTTGAGAGGCGTCCTCAGTCAGCGGTGAAGGGTCGAATCAGTATAGAGGACGCAATCAGGGTAATTGGACGCGACTAGATTGGGGGAGAAAATTGGGGGAAAAAGTGGGGGAAAAAAAAAGCACTATCATCCTGGAATTTGGGACATTACCAGGAAAGAGGGGTTGTGCATATTTGTTCATATTTGTTGGCTGGTTTATGATAATGCAAAACAATCTTTGGACTAAATAGTTTCCATTAAATGGTTGCTCACATCATAATGGATTCCCTGACGTACTTGTACAAATGGAACCATACTTTGTGGGTTGAAAGCATCCTTTAGCTATCGTCAGATATAATATTGCCCAGATGTAGAGAATATGGTGAAAGCTGACTGATTGAACAATATTACTTTCCACCAGGTTTGTGTTCCTTACACCAATCAAATAATGAAATTGCTCCTTCTTAAACGGTTAGTGGTTGTGTCCCCAAAATGCCTGGCACTAGCTGAACCAATGGGTTCTTGTAAAATTCCACTAAACCCTTAATTACTTGCTTTATATCAATGTATTTATTATATGTTGCTTTGGATGAAACGTTAGCTAGGGCTCCTAAGTGGCAAAATTATGAAATTCACCCTTTAATCTAGCGATCCAAACCAATGGCTGGAGTCTGTGACTTTATGGATATAACAGAGGGCCAATAGCATCTTTCTTTGATCACACTGAACTGCTGAATGACATTGGACAGGAAGCAGTCTGAAAGGATGTAGTGATATTATATAAATGACCTAATAAGAAACTGGCAACCCTTTATATATTAAGTCTTATATAAAAAATATAAATTGGCGCTCAGGTGGCACAGCGGTAAAACACCGTCGTATCGAAACTCAGCTCTGTCATCCGGCTGGGCTGGGTGCCTACATGACCAATGATTGACTTGTTGTTGATACAGGGTGGAAGCTGGATAGGGACTCCTCATAACTGATGTAATTACGGCTGGCTGATTGATGGCACCCGCACAGAGTCAAGGAATAATGCGTTGATCAGGGTGTGGCTCTCTGTACACAAAGCTGATCCACATATGAACTCACCTCGTGCAGGTGAAAAGATGCAGTCGGCTACTGCACACGTGTCGGGTGTGTGTGTGTGTGTGTGTGTGTGAAAGTCTCGCTCTCCTCAGTCAGGGCGGGGATCGGCACCAGTAGAAAGGAAGCATAATGCAATTGGGTGATTGAATACGCTAAAAGTAAATCTATATATATATACACCAGGGCAGTATTGGGTTCAAATCGTTGACCTTCCAGTTACTAGTGCCACTATCCTGGTGTTTATTAAGCATATTATATGTGGTAGTAGTCATACTCTAATATGTAAACACCTGGTTTTGCACCATAGGGTGCACCTTGTTTCAGTAAAAATGGGTCATATTTCTGGGAGGTTATATAATTATGCAATCAAACTCACCTGATTATTTTTGAGATCCCTGTCTGGGGAACTAGTGTAATTTTTAAATTTTATTTATGCATTTTCTCCCCTTTTTTACTGACTTTAGCGTATCCAATTACCCAATTGCATTATGCTTCCTCTCTACTGATGTTAACCTCCTCTCTGACTGAGGAGAGCCGTGACTAACACACGCCCCCTCTGACACGCAGTAGCCGACTGCATCTTTTCACCTGCACGAGATGAGTTCATATGCCGATCAGCTTTGTGTATGGAGAGCCACACCCTGATCAGCATTATTCCGATCATTGTTCATGTAGGCGTCCAGGGTAGGGTTCAAGATGTCAGCTAAGGTAAAGTTGCCAGTACCCAGAATTTACAATACCTGACTGTCAATGCACCAGTAAGTCATTGGCTGGTTCTCTCTCTCTTACTCTTTCTTTCTGCCGAACCACCTCTATTGGGTACATGAACCGTTTCTGAGAACGACGTCTGGAAAACAGGTGCAATTTTCCCTCCGCAGAAAAGCTAAATTGACCTCTCTCTCCCACTATTGAGTTAAGAAGCCAGCTCTAGTTTCTTCTGGTTTTCACCCCTCTCACAGAAAGAGCAATGCTGGTGTTTAAATTCAGCCATGCAGGGTTAGGTATAGACTGTTTGAATGACTGAGGTTGGTGGTTAAGGCCTGTATGCAACATAACATCCACCCGTACATACACTATATTGCCAAAAGTATTCGCTCGTCTGCCTTCACACGCATATGAACTTGAGTGACGTCCCATTTTTAATCCATAGGGTTTAATATAATGACGGCCCACCCTTTGCAGCTATAACAGCTTCAACTCTTCTGGGAAGGCTTTCCACAAGGTTTAGGAGTGTGTTTATGGGAATTTTTGACCATTCTTCCAGAAGCGCATTTGTGAGGTCAGACACTAAGAAGGCCTGGTTCGCAGTCTCTGCTCTAATTCATCCCAAAGGTGTTCTATCGGGTTGGCTCATCCATGTCTTTATGGACCTTGCTTTGTGCACTGGTGCGCAGTCATGTTGGAACAGGAAGGGGCCATCCCCAAACTGTTCCCACAAAGTTGGGAGCATGAAATTGTCCAAAATCTCTTAGTATGCTGAATCATTAAGAGTTCCTTTCACTGGAACTAAGGGTCCGAGCCCAACTCCTGAAAAACAACCTCACACCATAACAATCCCCCCTCCATCAAACTTTACACTTGGCACAATGCAGTCAGACAAGTAGCGTTCTCCTGGCAACCACCAAACCCAGACTCGTCCATCAGATTGCCAGACGGAGGAGCGTGATCCGTCACTCCAGAGAACACGTCTCCACTGCTCTAGAGTCCAGTGGCGGCGTGCTTTACACCACTGCATCCGACGCTTTGCATTGCGCTTAGTGATGTAAGGCTTGGATGCAGCTGCTCGGCCATGGAAACCCATCCCATGAAGCTCTCTACACACTGTTCTTGAGCTAATCTGAAGGCCACATGAAGTTTGGAGGTCTGTACCGATTGACTCTGCAGAAAGTCGGCGACCTCTGTGCACTATGCGCCTTAGCATCTGCTCACCTTGCTCTGTCATTTTACATGGCCTACCACTTCGTGTCTGAGTTGCTGTTGTTCCCGATCGCTTCCACTTTGTTATAATATCACTGACAGTTGACTGTGGAATATTTAGTAGCGAGGAAATTTCACGACTGGACTTGTTGCACAGGTGGCATCCTATCACGGTACCACGCTGGAATTCACTGAGCTCCTGAGAGCAACCCATTCTTTCACAAATGTTTGTAGGAGCAGTCTGCATGCCGGGACACAATATGTGAGTAAAGCAAGAATATGCCACAAGAACAGCTTTACCCCTCTTTGGAATGTTCAAGGATAAAGTAAGTGTAGAGCTACTACACAGCCTTTACTCTGAAAAATCTCATGAAGGGTCATTGATTAGTCATGAAAGGTGCTGTTCAATAAATACCTCTAAATAGTTCGGCGGTATATTTAGCCGTGTTATCATCCCTAAATATGGGAACATCCCCACCAGGCCGTCCACATGATCTTGCACAGGATTGGTCAGATAAGTCAGACAAGACCATTGCTCCAATGTCCAGATCAGATGTCTGATACACATACACAGCAGGGCTGCAGTAGCTCTTCAATTGGTCTGTACCAGATGCCATAGTTCTTCATGTTCTCATGTTCACAAACAGTGCAGGTTACAAAAGGAAAAATGCAAAAATGGCTTAAACTGGCTACTGATGAATGAAAACTTTCATGCTGTTCTTCAATGGTCAGGACCCCCACAGGACCACTACAGAGCAGGTATTATTTGGGTGGTGGATCATTCTCAGAACTGCAGTGACACTGACATGGTGGTGGTGTGTTAGTGTGTGTTGTGCTGGTATGAGTGGATCAGACACAGCAGCGCTGATGGAGATTTTAAACACCTCACTGTCCCTGCTGAACTGAGAATCCAGTCCACCAACCAAAAATATATCCAGCCAACAGCGCCCCGTAGGCAGCGTACTGTGACCAATGATGAAGGTCTAGAAGATGACCAACTCAAACAGCAGCAATAGATGAGCGATTGTCTCTGACTTTGCATCTACAAGATGGACCAACTAGGTAGGAGTGTCTAATAGAGTGGACAGTGAGTGGACACGGTATTTAAAAACTCCAGCAGCGCTGCTGTGTCTGATCCACTCATACCAGCACAACACACACTAACACACCACCACCATGTCAGTGTCACTGCAGTGCTGAGAATGATCCACCACCTAAATAATACCTACTCTGTGGTGGTCCTGTGGGGTCCTGACTATTGAAGAACAGCATGAAGGGGCAATAACAAAGCATGCAGAGAAACAGATGGAATACAGTCAGTAATTGTAGAACTTCAAAGTGCTTCTATATGGTAAGTGTAGCTGATAAAATGAACAGTGAGAGTAGAAACAAGGAGGTGGTTTTAATGTTATGGCTGATTGGTGTATATTGTCTTATACACTAGTGCACTTTATTACCATAGCTAGGTTGACACCTAACTATGAGCTTGTTGGACATTCAATTATAAAATTTTGGAATCAATATGGAGTCTCCCCCACTATCTAAAATTTTTTGCCTATTTAGTCAAAATTAGCCTAATGTTTGGCTCACAACTAACATTCTAGTTCATACTGAAGGTGTTTAGTGCAGTTTAGGTCAAGTCCCTTCAGGCCAAACTTGTCAAACCGTGTCTTTCTGGAGCACATTTCCTTTTTTCAAAGAGTGGCTCCAGTAATGCACTAATTTGATCGAGATTTTAGCGTAGTCAATTTGTCTTCCGCTGCTGGGGATCCTTGATTGCGTCAGCTTCTTCCACATATGAACGAAACAGCCATCTTTGCAGTGTTCTTGCCTGAATCAAACCATTTTTGGTTTCTTTGTGCTTGGTTGTGCACTCATCTTCATAAACAGTGTAGGTTAGAAAAGGAAAAATGCAAAAATGGCGCAAACTGGCTACTGATGAATGAAACATTTCTAGATTAGCAGTGCTTTATTGACCTGTTTGAATGACGCGCAATCTACCGGCGTGCACTGTGCGATCGACGGGTAGATCGCTATTGACGTATTGGGCACCCCTGTTTTAAATGTTCTCTATGGAGAAACGGCTACCAACCAGCATAAGTGAAGGCTTCTTAATTGCATTCGAAAATGGTATATTGCTGCTTACGCCTCCTCCGACCCGTGCGCATTCCTTGCGGACCCTTTCTTTTCACCTATGCTTTCTGCAAAGGTGCCTTACACAGCGTTTAAAGACCCCACCCACTTAGTCCGGTCATCCCGCCCTAGCAGAAACGTGTCTGCTGCAGGACCTGCCAATTGTGCCAACTAGATAGCGCTCAGACGATTGGTGGCAGAGCCGAGATTCGAACCGAGGTGTTTAGAATCTCGGCGCTGGTGTGCTAGTGGAATAGATGGAATGAATTTTACACTCAATTAGATTTTTAAAAATTTTAAGGGGTATCTACAGTACATTATAAGCCATAAGCTGTAGATTAAAAATTAAATATCTGTTTTCCTGTGAATTTGTTTCTTTGCAGAGTTGCACTTTTTAAAAAATTTCTCCATCAACAGTTCATAATATTATTCATTGATTCAGAAACAAATCTATAGAAATTCTGCAGAATCTATATTTTATGGCCTGTGACTGTAGCAGAGATGGGGACTCGAGTCTGTGAGTCCCCATATTAGTAAGAAATGCTGTTATTTGCATTTATTCAGTTTGCGTCACACAGATGATGTGGTAATGAAACGCTTGATTGGCTTTCTAACGAGTTTGTGTTTTACTTCACAACCGGGAAAAGTTTGGAGGTTTTTAATTATAAGCACATTTACAAAATAACGGATTATATTCCTAATGGGACACACGGTTATAAATTTAATAGCATCTGAAAGAACATAAGCTAAGGTAAGCAGTGGTTATGATTTTTTTTGCTGTGTTTTGGATTTTGCCCGCTGCGCCGTGATTTACAAAAACAAAACGTATCAGTTTAAGCTTTTAACTGGTACCTTCTTGTTACGGAAATTACATTTATTTGCACAATGACTAGGAAAGTAAAGGCACTAAGTAAAACAGCAAAATACAGTCGCTAATCTGTTGTTGTTTTTTATCTGGACTTACATATTATTTGTTTATTTCTACGCCACATTTCCAATATATGTTTTGTGTAGATTATATTGACTGGTGACTTGACTCGGACTCTAGTCTAAAGACTCGTGACTTGACTCGGACTCGTATCTCGTATTTTGTGACTTGTGAACATCTCTGGACCATAGATCCTTCGAAGAGTTCTGTACTACAAACCAAGATGCTTTTGTAATACAATATCACTTTAGTTTAGGATTACTTCAGAAAACCCTTGTCAGTAAACACAGTTTACCACTGCATCTACAGTACAAATGCAATTTAAGACTCTACTACACAAAATGGAAACCATAAACTAACAAAATCCACTTCTTTGGTATTAAGAGTGTATTTTATTTAAATTTGTAAGTATCTGTACAGGACCCTTCTCTGGCGACACCCTAAGGAAACATTAAAACAGTCGTAACAGATAGTAAGGTTTCCTTATTCAAATGAGAACATACAGAAATAAATATTTAGGAGAGCAACTATATCATAGCAGCATCGAGACAACAATATGTTGTATCACATCTGGGTAGAGTCAGTCCTCACCACACTGCTTACACACACACACACACACACACCAGTCAGGCCATTACATGGAGCCGCACCCAATACTCATTATCCAGCCTCTGACAATAAATGAGAGGCATTTATAAATGATGGCATCCTTGTTTGCAATTGCACAAATGAATAAACATGGTGGAACAATTATCATCTGATATATGATGCTTTTTGGTAATCTGATATGACCATTTCATCAGTTGTATTTGCTCGTTGCTATTCCTTTATGCTATTTTTTTATGCAAGTTTATTTACTGCCCAGGAAAAAATATCCAGATTTTACATTAGATTATCAAACCTTTGAAGTACACAATATGGCAAAAGTATGTGGACACAGGAACATGAGTTTGTTGAACATCACAGTCCAAACCCATTAACATTAATATGGAGTTGGACAACCCTTGGTTTCATCAACAACCTTTCACCTTCTGGGAAGGCTTTCTATTAGATTTCAGGGACAATACCCAAGAAGGAAGGCAGTTCCCATGTTCCTCTCAAGATTTATTCCTTGTAATATTTAGGGAGTGTTTTTCTTGCCACTGCTTCTTGTCCTTCAGCTTGCTTCTAAGTTTTTTTTTGGTCTTGGAATCAAGTTGCTTTGAGACAATGCCCATGTAAAAAGCACTATACAAATACAAACATTTTGATTGATTGACTATCAATGAATGAGAAGGCCTGGCTAGCAGTCAATACCCCAGAGTATCCTCAGAGCTTTGATTTCAATATTGCTTGCCTCACGACGATCTTTTACACCAAACACCAAGTGCCAATTATTGCCGAATATTATATCAGTTCTTGTATCTATCCCAATCCTAAAGTTACACTATACGCCCAAAAGTTGGTAGACGTTTAACCATGAGCTGGTTGAACATCCCATTTCAAAACCCTGTCTATTAACATGGAGTCAACCTTCCACTAATCTGCAATGCCCAATGTAAAACGCACTATACAAATACATTTTGATTGATTGACTATCAATGAATGAGAAGGCCTGGCTAGAAGTCAATATTCCAGTGTATCTTAAAGGTGTTATGTGGGGTTAAGTACAGGGTTCAGTCCAGACCCTGGAGTTTCTTCACATTAACTTTATCAAATTTTATTTTAAGTACAGGGACACAAGCGTACTTTTAATAATAATTGATTTTATGGAATTGTTAGAGATGGGTGTGGCTTTAACAGCAGAACATATTAAGGATTTGGCCTAATACTTTAGGCCATGTAATGTAAAATTTAAATTTGCGCCTCAACTGATTTTTGCTTTGTCTCTTGATCCCTTTCTGGATTGCACTTTTGCAAGCCTGCTGGATGTGGGGGTATAGGCAGTGACTCTCATGTCCTTACTATTAAATGCATGACAAATCTCAAAATTGTGGGTGGACCATAACTAAATTGGGTTGGTGGTCAGTAGCTACTTTATGGATCTCTTTATGGATTTCCTCCACATACTTCGACATATTCATAGAAATATGACAGCAGGTGGACTGGCTCCTCCAAATTAACTGAAGGTGTAAGCAAATCTGTAATATCAATATTGCTTGCTTCACAACGATCTTTTACACTAAACACCAAGTGCCAATTATTATATCAGTTCTTGTATCTATCCCAATCCTAAAGATACACTATACGCCCAATAATAGGTAGACATTTGACCATGAGCTGGTCTAAACATTCCATTTTTAAACCATGTCCATTAATATGGAGTCAACCTTCCACTAATCTGCAATGGACGCTTGCAATCGGCATTTTAATTTATCTCAAAGGTGTTCAGTCTGGTTGAGATGAAGGCTCTATGCAAGCCCTTCAGTTCCTTCAGACCAAAATGGTAAAACCATATTTTTATGGACCCTTATGCACATGCTCAGTCATGCTGGAACAGGAAAAGACCTTTCTTAATCTCTTGCCTTAGGGTTTAAAGCATGTGCTCACTTAAACTGACTGATTTTACATTGAACTGTCAGCAGTTCTTGTAGCTGAAACCTGGACTGAATTGTAATGAGGTGTGTCTACATACTTTTGAAATAGTATAAATAGATAAATTAGGTAATTCATCCACGTAAAGTGATTATTTAAATGTTAGTTAGTTCAGTGGTGGTTCTAGACCATATGAGGTGGGGGGGCCAGGCAGGGGTCAGAGGCTATGCTAGAGGGGCCAATTACTTTATGCCCAAATGTGCATTGTGGGCATTAAGAGGAAACAGTCGATATTCAATAGAATTTTTATTTATGCAGTTTTCAGTCTACATTTTCTTGAGTTTGATGTAAACAGATCAACAAAGAATCATCATTTAAGGCATTTGCTCTGCTTAAATGTCATTTATTCAGTCCTTTTCTTTTTCATATTCAATTTGAGTTACATATACCTTATTTCTAGGGGGGCCGTAAGGGGGGGGGGGGTGTCAAGCTGGTTGTCACAGGGGCACTGGCCCCCGTTGCCCCCCCTAGAACCGCCACTGAGTTAGTCTAGAAATCAAACAATCCAATGGCTCAAAACACATTTGGACAAGCGATGAACCTTCAGATGGTTCGGCATTTAGTAGACGCTTTTATCTGACAGTAAGAACCTTGCCCAAGGGCCCAACAGTGCCAACCTGGCAGTGGTGGGGCTTGAACCAGCGACCTTATGATTACCCAGAATTGTTAAGGTGTGACAGCTGAACCATGTACTCACCATGACTGAATAAACGAGTGCCACGATGCTGACTGGCCACACCAGGCAGAAGCAGGACAGGATGACCAGCAGCAGATAATCTTTAGGCTTCTCCTGCTCATGCACGGCGTTGCCGGTGGATGATGTGCGGCTCAAGCTTGGTCTGGAGGAAGAAAGATGGGCCGAGCCGAGTTGCCCCACAGATTCTGATCTCAGTTGCACCCCATGGCCATTTTGTTCCGCCTCGATCCCTTTCTCTACGTCCACAGTGAGTGTACCAGAGTTGGACAGGCTGAGCCCGTTTCCCGCACCGGCTTCATTCAGCAGCTTTTCGGTTTCCTGCAGAGCCTTGCCGCTCTCAGCCAGCCCCGACTTCTCAAACTCGCTATCAGTGTTTATAGCCATTTTCAACCTCACAAAGTCCTGACCAAGTCCAGATCTGGGAGAAAAATAACCTAGTTTTGTAAAACACTTGTTTTGGGATGATGCGGCAGCGCTAAACTTCCATCATTGACAGTTCAGCAGTGATGGGACAAGATCTAGTATCCAACGAGTCGTGCTTCTCTCAGAATCCACCATCCATCATACACATTGCGCTCCCATTCAGATCTGCACATTTCCTCTTTTCCCATTCATTCAATCCGCCTAGTTCACAAAAGATCAGCCCACACAGGACAAAAGAACCCCAGAGCTCACTTACCAAACTGCACCATCATCACTTCCATCACGTTTGCCAGTCACTTTAATGCGCGCAAAACAGAACAGTTCGCTTTCTCCTCTGGTTAATGCAGCAGTACCGGACTGGATGATCCTCACTTCTGTTTTACACTATACTATAGCATCAGCATCTGCACACACACACACACACACACATTTGTCAAGCGCACTGGTCCTCCCATCCACACCCCTCCTCCCTTCTTCCAGTCCGCCTGCAGAGCCTCATCCACATCCAGCATAACCGATGCGTAAAAAAACACTCCCAAAGCATCATACCTTCTTATTCTATTAATCAGAGAAGCGAATTGTAGCTTGTTAGGTGGTGATATGGAGCATCGAAAGTGGCATGACTTGCTGCAGCCTCATACCACCTGGTAAACTCAAGAGATTTGTGCTGGGTGGACATTACCGAGATGGGTTTTAATAATTTATCAAATAGTAGTGCGGTAGAAAGCAGCAAAGATAAATAAATAAATAAATAATGATTCATTCATTCATGATTCGATTGATAAATTAGTTCATTCATTTATTCTTTTTTTGTAATTTATACCCTGGGCAAGGTGCCAGCCCAACACATCATACACATCTTGAGACAGTTAAGCGTAGCCAGTCCATATTGTGGCATGAAAAGACTAGGTTTAAACCTAGGTTTCGGGGCTGTGTAGCACCTACAATTCCTGGCACCCTAAAATAAACTCTGTGAATTTGTTGTCCATGAACATGTCAAAAACTCTAAATGTAGAAATGGTGTCCCTTTTACTGTAATATTCTAACAGTCTTTGAGTCTGGGTTTAAATATCAGCATGGCTATCAGCCAGCCGGGCATCTACACAGACATGAGAAGGGAAAGCCGTACATCAATTATCTGCAGAAAGCTGTTCCTAAGAACTTCATGGTTAGTCTAGCAAAATGATGCCAGGTCTCATTCTGCTGTGGCTTTGTAGCCACAGGATGCATATGCTTGACTGGCCTGCCTGCAGTCCAGATCTGTCTCCTAGTAAAATTTATGATGCAGCATGAAGAGGAGAATCAGATGATGGTTACCACAAACATTGAGCAGCTAAATTCTTATATCAAGCAGGAATGGACAAAATTCCACTTGTAACACTGTAACTACTAGTGTGTAGATCTGAATGGTGTTAAGGAGAACTATGGGAATTCTCTGTAGGCAGACACTGAGCTGTCTACAATAAAAAATGTAAAACAGTCATTTTTGTTCCTGTCTTGTTAAGGACTGTTCAGGACAGTTGGCACCTACTAATTCTTTAGATTCAGATCTTCGTGACACTGATTCCTCAGGATGTTTGAAACATTCCTTTTTTGGTACATGTTGACATACAGTAAATGCATAATTGTATCACTGCACAGTCATGCTGTAAAATGCCAGTTCTACCACATATATGCTCCTGCGGATTAACGTTACTGGAAAGGCTTATAAACCATATTGAAAATGACTAGTGGATTGTGGCATGATGCATTATCATGCATTAAGTAATCATTATGAGTAATCTGTGATTTTGATGATGGGTAATATTAGAGGGGGCGATTTGTGCCACTAAAACAGTCTCCACACCATTACATTACAACCAGCAGCCTAAACTGTTTGGCCCATTGATCCATTCAGTTTACACCACAGTTTGACTATACCATCTGTATGGCACAGCAGAAATCAAGATTGTGTCTGATTTTATGCATTGATCTGCGGCCACATGACTGGCTGACAATAAATACTTGGATGTACCTGAAAGTGCCAAAGTATTGGGTTCAAGTCTCAGCATTGGTTGCTAGTTATGTGGAGTATGACATGTTTTTTCCCATGTCTGTGTGTAAAACACTACAATAGATTGGCGTATGTGTAGTGTGTATTTTCTCTTTGTAGCCTAAGTTCCTGGGATAGTCCACAAACCCCCCAGACAGCCCAATCTTGATTAAAGAAAAAAATATTACTAGAATGTGGTCACTATATAATTTTCCCTGGGTACTTCAGTGTCCTCTGGGTACTCCTTTCTGGTTTTTAACTTCACATCCCAAAGACAACCCCTAGGTTGGGGGCCTGTTGACCTGGGATGAAGTCCTTCTTTGCATCCAGCTGTTAAGAAAATGAATATAAATATGATATGGTAAATGTAAATGAATGAAGGAACACATCATGGTAGGGAAAAACACTCAAAGTAGTGTGTTTGTTTTGGGTGCTTTATTGGATTAAGCTGCCTGGCTACAAAAAATACATTGAATGGAAACATTCACTGATAAATAATAATTAAAAACTGTTATTAAAGACCTTCTACATGTCACTACTTCAATATGTATTTGTTCAGAGGTTACTTGTATTGGACATCTCTGGTTCTAAGTAGTTATAGACTTGCTTTATCTTGCTTTATATGTCTAACTTTAGCTCAAATGTTGACTATTCAGGAGTTGTTTTGTCTAAAGATGTTTCTTCTTTAGTAATGGCTCCTGTAAGAGATGTTTCTTCAGTAGTTTCTTCAGGAATAGCTTCTGTTATAGATGTTTCTTCTGTAGTTTCTTCAGGAATAGCTTCTGTAAGAGATATTTCCTCTGTAGTTTCTTCTTCAGTAATAGCTTCTGTAAGAGATGTTTCTTCTTCAGTAATGGCTCCTGTAGGAGATGTTTCTTCTGTAGTTTCTTCAGGAATAGCTTCTGTAAGAGATGTTTCTATAGTTTCTTCTTCAGGAACATCTGTAAGAGATGTTTCTTCTGTATTTTCTTCAGGAATAGCTTCTGTAGGGGATGTTTCTTCTGTAGTTTCTTCTTCAGGAAAAGCTGCAGCAGTAAATATTTCCTCTTCAGGATGAGCTTCTGCGGAAGATGTTTTTTCTTTAATGGCTTCCTCAGGAGTAGCTTCTGCTGGGGTTGCTGCTTCAGTTGTAGATACCACTTTGTCAGGAATGGCTTTGTTTGGGGTTGTTTTGGTAGGAGCTACTTCTTCAGGTATTGTTTGTTGAGGATCCTTTATTTCCATAATTGCTTCTTCTAGAGTTGCTTGTTCAGAAGGTCTTTGTCGTGTAGTTGATTGTTTAGAATGCTCTTGATGTATATTTATCAGTTCTGAAGTTGTTTGCCTTGCTGCTGTGGTGGTGAACATGCCCTTATATTTCTGTCTGTCTTCTTCTCTCTTCTCTTCCATACGCATGTTAAGAACAGCCAGCTCCTTCCTTACTGTCTTCTTCATACCCGGGTCTAGATCCAGCACCCTCTCAAAGTCAGCCCTGGCTTCTGCTTCGTTCCACACCTCCATGTGTGCTTTTCCCCTCAGGTAGAAAGCTTTCATCACCCCTACACAACATGAAGCATTTTATAATGTGAGTCTTCACTTACAATACCCTTATCTGTACAATGCTAACAGAGATTGGATACACTGGGTGGCACAACGGTAAATCATGTTGACCCACTAATGTTGAGATCTGGTGTTCTAATGGTCAGGCGTTCACATAGACATAACTGGCTATGAACACAGACACGAAATACATCAAAACAATCATATTTATGCGATATACTGACTCACCAGGATGCTGATTGATAATATCTGTAGTGTGCTCGATGACCTCATAATATTCCTCCATGCGGAGGAGACACTGACAGTAATTGAGTGTGAGAGTGTTGGCCATCTTCTCTAGCTTCAGCCAGGGAGCCTCCCAGGCCTTCTCCTAAAAGCAACCATAAACTTACTATTATGTAATCAATTTAATTACTCTATGTCAGATGCAATTACCTAAATTAAAAACAACATATCCAACAAAGAAAGAATAAGGGTACATGTCATATTCAGACGTGGTGTCTTTCACCGGCTGGTATGCTACCATCCAGATACATTTACTGGTTCTCCTACCTTTGACTGGACATTTTTGATGCAAAGGATTGCCTCCTTGTACTTATTTGTGGCCTCCTCAAAGCGACCCATCTTGTACAGCTTGTTGCCCTGACCATGAAGCACAGGAACAGCCTTCAATCTTTCCTCATCATTTAGTGCCCACGACTCCCTGTGATACTCGCTCGGCTGCTCAACCTAAACACACACCCGGTAAAACCAAACAAAATGAGCTTTGTAGTGTACAAATGTTAAAATGTGTGTATAGGAACATACAGATGGGTGACAAGACAGTGCGATTTCTTTTTTTATATAAGTGGCCTCTTTAAGAATAACAGTCCACATCCATAAGGCACAAAGGCTCACAACTCATTACATTATTTTATTTACTTTATTTATTATTTATTATGTCTGGTTTCAATGCAAGAATACATCCTGGATAATGCCCCTAATCAAAATAGAGCCAAACACTCATTTAAAAAATGAAACCCATTTATAACCTTCTCTTTCTTCTCCAAAACCATTATGCCAGTCCCAGTTCACTCCAGTTTTTCGCTGGACCCAATGTCGACATGCTTTACTTGCTTTCTACAAGACTCAGCTCATGTTGCATCAAGTGTTTGGCCATCACGGTCGAAAAGCCCTGAATCGCCGTCAGTACCGGTGTAATGGTCCTCTTATGAGTGGAACTGACGTATGGATCAACAGTATTGTTCTACCATGGTTAATTATCCTGCAACTGGGGTAATCCCCTAAGTCTTGCAGGTTTACCTGTTGCTTTTTCCTCACCTGGTGCTTAGGTGGTATGGCGCTACCTCGAATCACCAGATCTTGACCCAACTGCATCTCTTTGGAAGGTTTTATTGACCAGATGTATCACAAAGCACTATCCACTATCATCAAACGTGAACAAAGAAATTATATTTTAGAGGACTAAGGTTTTATTTCTCCAGAATAGCATTGGCAAATACATTAATAACATCTGTTGTTTTGCACTAAAGATGTTCTGGCTGCTCATGGTGGCTCAAAACTGTAGTAAGACACCTGTTTTCGTCAATTAATCATCATTTTGTAAACTGAAAACCAACTTATTAAAGTAAAAATAATTTTCTAGCTCAACCTAGTGGCCGCTCATATAAAGTGTTTTCATACCCTTTTATGTAGTAAGCCTAGTTATCGTTCCTTTTATATGTAAAATATATTTAAAAAGACAATAATGTTGTTAAACTGAAAGATTTTACACAATTAAACAGTAAGCAGACAAAAAAAGATAGATAAACAACTGTGCTAACACATTTTGTGTAAGGCAGCAGTGTGTCGAAATTAGCATTAGCATTTTTATCTCGTAATATTGACTTAATTTGTAAAGTTTTTTTTAGATTAAATTCAAAATTTTGAAACATTTTCAAAAGTCAACAACCTAGAGGTCAGTTTAATGTAAGTATTTTTTAAATAAAAGTGGAAAAATCTGACATAATGCTATGTTTTATTCTCCTCCAGATGGCGGGAAAGGGCTTCCATAGATTGCACACATAGACAATGTTCACAGGGGAAGGATGGATGCACAAAAGGCCAGAAGGATTCTGAAATAATTATTATATTTATTATACATTCATTTTTGGCATTAAGCAGACACTTTTATCCAAAGCGACTTACAGTACTGTGACATTATGTTGTCTAAGCAATTGAGGGTTAAGAGCCTTGCTCAAGGGCCTAACAGTGGCAACCTGGCAGTGGTGGGGCTTGAACCAGCGACCTTTCTAGTACTAGTTCAGTACCTTACCCACTAGGCTACAATGGCGGCAAAGGTTATAATGTCTTTTTAAGCTTTTTAAAGCAGCCTTGTGCTACCTGAGGGTCTATTTTTACTCTAAAGAATTTGGAGTTCATTTTGAATAATCCCTTATAAGGTTAGGTATGTAAGATAATCTCACAAATCCATACCCCACCAGGTAAAAATGTAAACAAATATACTGTATGTGTAGCAATAATGTAAACATGTGGCTAAAAGCATTTAGACAGCTGACCATGAGCTTGTTGGACATCCTATTTAAAAACAAATGGTTTTAAAATAGACTGACCTCTATATAATCTTTTTAGCTATGATAACACCCAGACTTTTTTTTCCAAGTATTTATGTGTGAATTTGTGCTCATTCAGTCAAAAGACTGTATAGATTTGTATAGCTGGGCACTGATGTTGGTCAAGAAAGCCTCATTTGATGTTCCAGTTCATTTCTGTTCAGTGGGGCTGAGGTTAGGGCTCTGTGCAGGCCACTGGAGTTCTTTAAATCAAGTTTTTCATCCATCCATCCATCCATCCATCCATCCATCCATCCATTGTCTGTTTTGCCATCACTTTCTCGGTCTGATTCACTTGGTGAAATGTATTTGGTATTTGGAACATCTCTGACATTTCCATAATTTTGTGTAGTCAACGCAGCTGAAAAAGTTGCTTTAATGAATGATGCACATATTGAATTCTTTGGCTTTTTCTATAATCCAGCATACATCTGTGATGATATCTCATTCCTCTGCCTTTTACTGAATCCTGCTTGCACATCTGGCAGTTCTCTTTCAGTATAAGGCTTTTATCTGTGTTAAATAATCTTCAGCATAATTCTACTGATGTGTGATAAGAGGGATATTGTATTTTAATTCACACACTCCTTCTTGTCTCTGCTGTCTGCTGGACATTGAGTGATTTTCAGATTTGTTGGCATAATTTGGTCATAACTTTAACCTAATCTTCAAAATCTTGGAATATTTTTGTTGCATTGTTGCGATTTCTGTGGCTCGCTGTCTACTTTTATATTCGAGCTAACAGGTGTATCAAATAAATTATATAAAATCAATTATATTCTTATAACTTTGTGGCAAGAGTTTGAGAAAGGCCGTTATTTATTTTTAGCATGAGTGTGCATCTGTGCGCAAAGCGAAGTCCATAAAAACATGGTTCGATGAGTTTTGTGTGGAGGAACTGACCTCAACCCCACTGAACACCTTTGGGTTGAATTAAAATGACCTTTGCTGCATTGAAAATCCCCCCAAAAAGTTTATTCTAAGGAAACAGCTCATTTCTAGCTAGGGTGTGTGTATGTGTGAATATTCAGGCAAGACAGAACCTAGGAAAAATGGGACCTAACGACACTGACCTTTAGCAGCTCTAGCACAAAGATGAGAGGCTGTGGTTCTTTCTGGAGCTCGTCCAGGTCATCGTAGCCCAGGGTGTGAAATGCAAACATGTTAGCCATGCCACAAGTATGGACGTGCCAGTCCACTGGGTCTTTGCCTTCTGCTATGCGTCGTAGACTCTTTGCTACCATGGGGTACATGCCAGTGTGCTGTCCATTAAAATACAAAGCAGATTAGTTTAAGACACCTTGATTGGCCAAATATTTGTGGGCATCTCTTCTAATTATTGAGTTCCATTGCTAACAGATATATGAAGCAAGTTATATAAAATAAATGTGGCAACAGTTTAAGCAAGGTTTCCTGTTCCAGCAAGAATACCACTGTGCACAATGCAGAGTCTATAAAGACGTGGTTTGAGGAGTTGGGAACTGAAGGAACTCCAGTGACCTGCTCAGAGGACTGACCTCAACTGCACAAGTCAGGCCTTCTTCTAAAAAGTTGGTGCCTGACTGACTGAATCCTTTCAGGAAGCATTTCCAAAGGAGTGGAGGTACATATTAATGTCGATGGTTTTGGAATAGGATCACACAAACTCGTCAGGAATTCACATACTTTTGGCGTATCTTGAATTTCCCTTTGTTGACCTCTGTAGAAATCTACAACAGGCTCTGTCTTGGGCCATGGGTGCCAACAGAACTCATTTATTGATTGGCGTTTATTCAGACCACACAAGTCCTACATCAGTGTTATTTAAATACTTCAGTCATAGAGAAAAGACTACTACAATGCCATTAGGTAGAACTAAATCATGCTACTCACAATGACGTCGCACCAGAATTCAGCCACTTCTCCTACACGCATGGACTTGAGCAGGGTCTCCCACACCTCCAGCTTGAACATATTCCCGATCACCACCTCCATAGGTACCCCAACCTTCTTACTGTCGTCCAACACGGTGCGATCATCATCGCACAGCAAAGTTCGGAAGTGGAACGTCACCTACAGGCAGAGTCAAAGTAAGGTCATCAGGTTTTGGGGTTTGACACCAATGGCTGATGTTTCCTTGTCCTAGAATCAATACAGTTCAGGAATAAATTGCAGAATTTTTGAGACCAATGCAACTTCATGTGTCTCAGTGGGCCATTTTTCAAAAATAACAGGATGAATGTCTGACAAGTCATAGCACTTTTGAGAACAGACATTGTCTCAAAGCAACCAAAACCCCCTTGGTGTGTAAGCTTAAAGCAACAATGGCAAGAAAACTCTCTCAAAACTCCCTCAGAATTACAAGGAAGAAACCTTAATAGGAACCAGACTCAGCTGGAATCATCATCCTTGGCTGGGATGGAGGATAATTTAAATGAATTAGATTTAAACAAACCATACATATATGATTATATATGTATAATTATACATAATGAATGGCATAATTAGTGAAAATCATAAGCAATTAAAATTCTTCATTATTTAGTCCAGTTTGTTGGCATGGCAGTCTCAAACTTGCAGGATTCAACCTCAGATGGGCAAAAAGGTTCCTGTCAGAATCTCCTCAGGGTAAAAAGACCGAGGGTGCCTAGGGTGCCAAATATACTTGGGCTGGTCCTGTCTTGAAGGCTTCCTTCATTTATAAGCCCAGGACAATTCCCCTGCTGTAATGCCATTAAGTAAATATCTGTGTATGTACCACATTGACCCTCTGCAACTCGATCTGGATTATTGTTGGATGTTCTCTATTAAAATTTGTATACATGTTCTAGATTCGTTCTTTTAATTAGATATGGCAATGGTAATTAGATAGGACTGTGGTAGCTCAGTGGTTAAAATACCGGACTGGTAATCAGAAGATTGCTGGTTTAAGCCCCACCACTACCAAGTTGCCATTGTTGGCCCCCCATTTGTCTCCATCTTGCCCAACTCACTGCATCTTCTCCCTCATTGCATCCATAAACCTCCTCTTTGGACTCCTCTTTAGTTCCATCCCTAGCAACCTTCTCCTGACAGAACTCTCATTCCTTTTCTGCACATGCCCAAACCATCTTCATCTCAGATCCCTAACTTTGACTCAAATATATCATACCTGTGCTGTCCCTCTAATAAACCTGTTCCTGATATTATCCTTTCTCATCACTCCCACCTGCAGCATCCAGCTCCCTGTCTTCTCTTTTTGTTAGTCCCATACAACATAGCAGGTCTCACTGGATTCGGTACTGGATATACTAATCCTAAAATCTATTCATCAGAGCATAATTTCCAAGTAATGCAAACAGCTGGATATACAGTGATACAGCATGGATACAAATGGATATATTGGCAAACTTGCATAATAGAATTGTCCATATTTAAGGTTTTACCTTAGATCCTGTGATAAATTTAGGAATCTGATTGGTTCCTCCATACAAGATTGTTTTCTTGATACCCTCCACACCAAGCAGCAGACTATCTTCCATATCTTCTGTATGTATGTATGTATATCCAGAATAATGAGCCTCACAAAGTATGTATGTCCTAGATGGTATGGTATTATGTTATAATGTAAGTAGTATCTGTGTGGGTGTTTCTTATGGATTAGAGGATAAGGATAACAAGATTAGCCCTGGTTCCTCCACCTGCCATCCACAAAAGGGCTTTTCTCAGCACTTTCACCCCTGTCCATGTCTTACCAGAAATATTTGGAACATACATAGAATCACCTAAGAGGCACAGACAATTGTTTGTCCCTCAGTGACAGCGTCAGTGGTGGTCCACACCAAGACAGTGGAGAGAACACAGAATGGGGCTGAACATGGACTCAGTGACCCCAGCAGACACATGTGGTCAACAGCTGGAGAGTGTGCTGTCAGAGCTCCTGCTGAGCGTTGTGGAGAAAACAAACCCCTTTACATTATAGTTTCGTAGAACTGCAGTATTGAGTCTCGTTAATTAGCACAGTGCAGCGTTAACTAGTTGCATTCGGGTTTGCATGTTATGTAATTGGGATTTTTTGCTGTTTACCAAGAGAGAAACAACAGCCATTGTGAACTGGGACGGGCAAGGAGGAAAGAGCTTCATTTAAAAGAAGCCTGGACTGCTTACAAAAGGACAAAGTGTTTGCATTCCTGAAGTAATGTGGCTATTGCGCAACAGTTTAATAGAAGAACCTAGATGTAGACCAAGTGGAATTTTTGCAGCATGGATGATCTGCCCTCTAGTGACAGCAATGCCACCTCACAGCACTTAAAATTACACAAAACAGACATTGTACTCTTCCCATTGCATACAGGTGTATAAATGTAATGATCTAATCCCTTTTTCTCCCAATTTTACCATAGCCAATCCAGTCTCCTGCTGCTGGAGACCCCAATCACGTCCAAAGAGGGTATGTTCAGTTTTATGTGTACGTTATATGTGCAGTCCACCAACCCCTTCTTATTTGCCCATACTTTGGTGGATTTACGCATGAGGCCAGTCTTGTGCATGAAGAGTCACACGCTAAACTCCACGGTCCTTTACGTCTGTACTGGCACCTCAGGCTACTAACCGGGGTCCTTATACAGTGTAGAAAACCCCATACTCTTGTTAGTCTGGCCCTTTCCCACCCAGCAGACTTAGTGGCCAATGTATTGTCTGCTGTAGGCACTGCCAATTGTGCCTGCTAGGAGGCGCCCAGCCCACCGGTAGCAGAGCTGAGATTTGAACTCAGGGAGCTCTAGAGCTGGTGTGCTAGAGAATAGAATAGACTGTATAGAATGCCTTTATTTGTCATATATACATATACAGGTGTACAGTACAACGAAATTCTTTCTTCGCGTATCCCAGCTCATTTGGAAGCTGGGGTCAGAGCGCAGGTTCAGACATTGTACGGCTCCCCTGGAGCAGAGAGGGTTAAGGGCCTTGCTCAAGGGCCCAACAGTGGCTGCAACCTTTTAGTTGATAGCCCAAAGCTTTACCCGCCAGGCTACCACTGTCCCTAGAGCAGTGTCCTTTAGAGCATCTGAGCGCCTAAGTTCCTGGACGCCTAAATATCCTCCCAATCTAATTGTATCCAATTACCTGATTTGTATTTTCATTTTTACTCCTTAACTTAAAAGCAGCTTCCTTTTACCTGCACTAGGCGGGTTCATATGAGGACCACTATTGCGCATGTAGAGTCACACACCAATCCCCATTACTTAACCTTGTGCAAGCGTCATCAATCACCCTGCAAATGTTGTAATTGCATCAGTTATGAGGAATCCACACTGGCAATCCCACTTGTGGATGAGCCAGTCATTGTCCACGTAGGCGCCCGGCCTTCCGGTAGCAGAGCCGAGATTCGAACTCGCGGATTTTGGAATTTTTGGAATGAGATATTCATTAAGCTCAACATCAGGTGTCCACTTTTTTTTTAGCCATTATTTGGAACTGTTCATAATTCCCTCCACCTTGACCAAAGCCTCAGTTTCCACAAAGGAAAAACTGCCCCAAAGCATAATGCTGCCACCACCATGCTTCACTGTGAGTATGGTGTTCTTTTGGTGATGTGAAGTGTGGTCAATAAGTTGGGAACTTATAATTCATTTAATATAATTAGTTTTTATACTTGTTAGCAATTGGTATCGCTGAAACACCCCAATAATTAGGAAAGGGGTCTATAAATTTTTGGCCATCCTTGTATATATTCGAAAGTACTGTTCCCATAAAAGTGCTCCTGTAGTATCTCCAAGTAACCCAAGGGCTTCATTTGAGAAACACTGATTGAAGAGATCTGGTGCAGAGTTGCCAGCTCTGCAGTGAAGCAGATTTATGTAGCACTGCTGCATGCACGGTGGTTCCCCGCCAGTGGCTATAGCTACTGTGATTCTTCACCTGTCGCACAAACAAAAGCGCGTTACCATCGCTGATGTCGGCTCTGGCGTCAGAGTGATGATGAGTCATGGAAACTGCATCGGTTCTAGGGTCACACTTCCAGATGCATGTGTATGAGTGCTTGTTCGCATCGAGGTTTGTTTTCAAGAAACACCATGGATATCATTTAAATGACGCAATGGAAAGCTAGTCTGGTCATGTGACATTGGGCTTCTGTTCTCATTCATTCATTCAAGTCATGGTCACTTCAAACAGGTGCTGCAAGGACTCGCAGTTAAAACCCAGTCATGTTGGTGACAGAGCATTTGAGAAACGAAACTGTGGGCTTCCCTCAGCACCTACTGTACTGTACTGACACCTTGAGGTGAGATATCACACACTATAGGGGAGACTAGGCTTGATCTGAAGGCAGCACATCATCCGCTACTTTCATACAGTTCCCTCTCTGCAATCAAGCAGCAGGACATCTATGTGTCGAGCAGATCAGATCCATCTTTTAGGGACGGCCCTGTCATCTCTGAAGAGTAATTCAATCGCTCATGGCAGAGGTCTGGACTCCTCTGAGAATCACAGGCTCCCTGTCATCCACTGTTGTGTCTACCACTGCTCTTGCCTTGACAGTCCACCCACCCACATACTCGGAGTGGCACTGTCATTGTGTGCTCACATGCCAGGAGTGCACTACTTATACACTTTCCAAACAAGAAAAAGATATGAAAGATGGTATGGAACAAAACTACTAATTTTAAGGTGTATATGTACTATGTGGACACCCCCACTAATGATTGAATTTAGCTGTTTCTGCCACATCCATTGCTAACAGGTGTATAAAATTATATAAGGAAAATGATATGGGGAAATCCCTGTTCTCTTTCAGCATTATTATGCCCATGAGAACAAAGCAAGGTCTATAAAGAATGGTTTAATGGTTTGACTAATTATGTGCAAAGAAGCTCCAGTTGCCAACACAGAACCCAAGTCTCAACCCAACTGAACATAGTTAAGGGCAACGATTGGCTCATCTGTTGAGTTGGATTGCCGGAGGGGATCAGCTGCTGGCTGATCGATGGCACCTACACAAGGACAAGGGATAATGGGGATTGGTGCATGACCCTGCGCAATAACGAGCCCCATATGAACTGACCTCATGCAGTGGGTTAGTTGGGTACAACTAGATTAAGAGGAAATTTTAATTTCAATTAAAATGTTCTATATATTAACAAGTATATATATACGTATATATACACAGACCAATCAGCCATAACATTAAAACCACCTCCTTGTTTCCCATTTTATCAGCTCCACTTACCATATAGAAGCACTTTGTAGTTCTGCAATTACTGACTGTAGTCCATCTGTTTCTCTGCATGCTTTGTTAGCCCACTTTCATACTGTTCTTCAATGGTCAGGACCCCCACAGGACCACCACAGAGCAGGTATTATTTAGGTGGTGGATCATTCTCAGCACTGCAGTGACAATGACATTGTGGTGGTGTGTTAGTGTGTGTTGTACTGGTATGAGTGGCTCAGACACAGCAGCGCTGCTGGAGTTTTTAAACACCTCACTGTCACTGCTGGACTGAGAATAGTCCACCAACCAAAAACATCCAGCCAACAGCACCTCGTGGGCAGCGTCCTGTGACCAATGATGAAAGGTCTAGAAGATGACCAACTCAAACAGCAGCAACAGATGAGCGATCGTCTCTGACTTTACATCTACAAGATGGACCAACTAGGTAGGAGTGTCTAATAGAGTGGACAGTGAGTGGACACGGTATTTAAAAACTCCAGCAGCGCTGCGGTGTCTGATCCACTCATACCAGCACAACACACACTAACACACTAAATACTACCTACTCTGTGGTGGTCCTGTGGGGGTCCTGACCATTAAAGAACAGTGTGAAAGCAGGCTAAAAAAGTATGTAGAGAAATAGTAGTAGACTACAGTCAGTAATTGTTGAACTTCAAAGTGCTTCTATATGGTAAGTGGAGCTGATAAAATGGATATATATATATATATATATATATATATATATATATATATATATATATATATATATATATATATACATATAATTATATAAGTTATATGAGTATATATAATTTCAAACATTATATGTATTATACATTTAATTATTGGACTATGAATTATATTGTTATACATAAATTATTTTATATAAATATATTATTATATATTATATAATATTATATATATTATATTATACATTATATATATTATAAAACATCCAGAAATTTTAAAATACAGAAAATACAGTATCAATATATTCTTGTGTATGTGTGTGTGTGTGTGTGTGTGTGTGTGTGTGTGTGTGTTTTTACTTATTGGTGCTGCAAAGTCTACAACCCTATCTGCTGATCCACTGCTGTCCTAATGAACTAATTTGTACAATCATTTCATTTGCAAATGTGGTGATGATTTGTAGGTTCAGTCGTGTCCTCTTTTCCCTATTTACTAAACCACCAGTGGGGGTCAGCAGTTTTTGATGCTTAATAAGCTTAATAGCAATGTGTGATCCTTAAAATCCAGAGACAATTTCCAGCACTTTGATTGCTTTCTGATTATGTCTGTAGTCATCCTTAAAATGATGGTTTACGTATGCAGGAAATTACTCTTAATCCAGCATTCTTAGCTACATACTGAGGTTACTCATCCATGCAACCGCAGAGCTGCCTGGGCCTGTATTGTAGACACACCTTCATGGTTGACTGTTTAATGTTTCGCTGCGTTATGCACACGTGTGGTACCGCTAGCTCTTTCTGTTAAATTACAAGTCTTTTGTCACAGTTTGATACAGAGTGCATGGTTTGGCTAGAAACATTACAGGTCTAAATGGTCTGTTAGTCCACGGGCAACTGAGTAGCAAAAGCTCATCCTGCTAGAGCCCCATGTGTCTTCTCTCCCTTGCCCTTTACTTACATACCGCTACACATACTAGGCCATTCAAAGGGCACACACATGCTTTTTCACAAACAGGGTCACTGCTCACACTGCTACCTTCACACGGCGTCATGATCCAGGCTGTTTTTTTAAGCTTTATCACCCGGGAAGGTATTCTGGGATGGCTGTAGGATCAGACACAGCTTAACCTCTGTACTTTAAAGTAGCAGCCTCTGAGAACTGATCTCAGACAGACTCAGAGCAGAAGCACTGACAGCATCTAGCAAAGAGTCCTTCACTACAAACTTGACAACTTAAACTTATAAAAATATGCAGTTAGTCAAAACTGGAGTAAGATTCTTACTTGTGGGGTACCCAGGTGGCAAAACGGGATAATCCGCTAACACACCAGCACCAAGATTCTGAAATTGGCTTTCAGTCTGCTGGGTGGGAAAGACCGGACCTTGGTTTCCCTGGGCGGCTGAAAAGGAAGTGGAGGAGCGCAGAGATTGGGGTGTGGGATAGGTGGACTGTGCATACATACAGTGAATATACACCCTCCTTGGATGCAGTGTTCCTTACATTTACTTTGACTTTTATTTGACTGCAGACAGGATGAACCTGAGATATTTCATGTTTTGTCTGCTCAACTTCATTTCATTTGTTAATATACATCCATTCCTGTATTTCAGACCGGCAACACATTCCAAAAAAAAGTTGGGACGGGGGCAATTTAGGGCTAGTAATGAGGTGAATTAACTAAATAATGATGTGATTCAAAACAGGTGATGTCAACAGGTGATTGTAATAATGGTTTGGTGCAAAAGCAGCATCCAGGAAAGGAGTCTTTGATGAACAAAGATGATCAGAGGAAGATCATCTCCAGTTTGTCAACAAATGCATGAGAAAATTATTGAAATGTTTAAAAAAAAAGTACCTCAAAGAAAGGAAGGGATTTGCATATTTCTCCCTCTACAGTGCACAATATCATTAAACGATTCAAGGAATCGGGAGGAATGTCAGTGCGTAAAGGCCAAGGGTGCAAGCTTAAGCTGAACGCCCGTGATCTTTGATTAATCAGACGGCACTGCATCAAGAACCGCCACTCAACAATAGCTGATATAACCACATGGGTGAGGGATTACTTTGGTAAACCTTTGTCAAGCACTACAATACAGAGTTACATGCACAAATGCCACTTTAAACTTTACTGTGCAAAAAAGAAGCCTTATGTTAACCACGCCCAGAAGCGGCGTCGACTTCTCTGGGCTCGGAGGCATCTATGATGGACCATCACACAGTGGAAACGTGTATTGTGGTCAGATGAATCAGCATTCCAGGTCTTTTTTGGACGAAAGGGATTATCCAGACTGTTATCAGGAACAAGTCCAAAAGCCAGGGTCTGTCATAGTATGGGGCTGTGTCAGTGCCCTCGGCAAAGGTCATTTACACTTCCGTGATGGCAGCATTAATGCAGAAAAGTACATTGAGATCTTAGAGCAACATATGCTGCCTTCAAGACGCCATCTTTTCCAGGGACGGCCATGTATTTTTCAACAAGACGATGCAAAACCACATGCTGCACACATTACAAAGGCATGGCTGCGGAATGGATGTTTATTAATAAATGAAAAGAAGTTGAGCAGACAAAACATGAAATATCTCGGGTTCATCCTGTCTGCAATCAAAAACACATTTTCCATGCTGTCCCAACTTTTTCTGATTTGGGGTTGTACATGGCTGTCAAGGGGAATTTGTAATAGCGGATCTGCCCTGAAAATGACCTGTAGAATTCCTCTCCTTCTAGGTAATCTTGGGTCCAGAATTACTGGGTCATTTTACACATTAGAGAGCGCTTTCTTAAAAGTATGCCAAGCTTTCGCTCTGGCCTGTACAGGGTGTTCCTGCGCAGTTGCTGTTTCATATAAATGACCCTTCCTGTCAGTCTTCCTGTCATCAACGTACGGGCGAATAAGGGTATGCATATGCGATATATTTGAAAGCATGCTCAGAGCTCCTCAGTTAGCTGGGAGCCATGATGAGTGGGAGCCGTGCCAGCTTTCAGAGAGCGAAGCATTCTCGGATGCACTCGGTGAACCTTCTGAGTCATGCTGCTCGTTCTCACGCATTAAAATGGGTCAATTAAAACTAAGCGAGAGAGGCGAAGCAAAGTAAAAAAAAAAAAAAAAAAGAAAGGACGTAAGCTCATTCTTACTGCCGGAGTTGCCTTGTGCCCTGGGGAACCCGACCCGAGCCAGGATTGACAATTTCCTCAAGTATGTAAGCGTGCGGTTCACACAGTCGGAGGCCCAGCTGGGCCATGCAGCCCGAAGCTAAGCTAAATAAAAGGCAGACTGATCTCACACGGACCTGCATGTGGCACGCAGAGTAAAGGACACCAGTAATTCAAAGATGTAGTTTATCATGGATCATTTGATCTTCATCAGGGGTCGAGCTGGGTCTCGCACCACGTGGAAACACTAAGCAGAGGCAAGAACACACCCCGGAAAAGGGGCCGGGTTATCCCAGAGGAACACAGACTCTAAATTCTTGAACTCAAAGTCATTGAATAAACATTTTATTGCCAGTGCATGGACATCTGACCACAAGTATGTTGGAGATCCTATTTCAAATCCTTGGGCCTTCAACCATAACAGCCTTCACTTATTTCGGAAAGGGTTCACACAACATATTTGATTTGTCAGAGGGAACTTATGTTGGAAGAAGCCTTAAAAGCTTGGCTTGCAGTTGACATTGCAATACAGTGGTGTTCAAAGATGTTCGAGGTCTTGGGTTGAGGTCTTTGGGCTCTCACTGGAGTTCCCTTACACCAAACTACAGAGGTACCTTGAAACTCGACGTCATTTGGTTCTGGGAGTGGCTTCGAGTTTAAAAAGCGTTGAGTTTCAAGGTATTTTTTCCCATAAGGATGTATGAGAAGCCAGTTAATATGTTCCATGGTCCCGTGGACCTGCATATATTTAAGGCTAATGTAAAGTAATGGGATTGTTTTTGACACTTATACACTGAAAATAACACAAAATACAAGTATAATATAAAACCACACTGAAATACAATAAAAAACATAGCTAAATAAAATAAACCCGCTCTTTACCCTAATTTCTTTATTGTTTCCTTATGCTTCTTAATCGTGGAGATGCTTGATCTTGGAATACTAAATTCCGTTCAGTAAGGGCGCATTCACATGAGAAGCAGCACAATAGCTTTTGCGCTGGCTGTGCCTAGCATTAATAATTAAGAGAGGTTTCATGTTCCTATGTCGCTCTTTTAATACATTAAGTCACATTAAGCTTGTTTTTAACGATAAGCATTTTAGACTCTCTCGGAAAAGCTGATTCTCACAATTTCTCAGCACTCCGAGCTCTAACACAAGGTTAAAAGTGAAACAGGAGAAAAAAATCCAGCTAAACACAGATACATGTGGATTCCACACAAATGCAGGTTCGTCTCATAATCACACTTTGTTTTACCGCACCACTCAAGCCGAGTGCACACACGTCGGTTGCACACACGTCGAGTTTAAGGGAAATGTCGAGTTTAAGGGTACAAATTTCTTGACAAAGGGCATCGAGCAGCCCCGGTTCTGGATTGCTTTGCTTGAGGGGGCAGTGAGAAAATCTGGGGGGGCCAATACTGGCCGCTGAATAGATGCAGATGCTCCGCTCTTAAAGCATAAGCCCCTCCTCTTTTCCAGGAGCCGCTGCGTTGATTGGTCATGCCAATGACTATTAATTCGCTGCCGATACCATACCATTATTTAACAGATTGGTTAGGTGATAATTTGCTTGCGTTCAGTGTTTCCAACTTAACGACTTTGTCGCTATATTTAGCGAGTTTTCAGACCCCTCTAGCGACTTTTTTTCAAAACAGTGACTAGCGACAATTCTAGCGACTTTTTCTGGTGTTATTGGAGACTTTTGGAGACTCGGACGTGAAAGCACATATCGTTCTGCAGTTACTATCCTCAACGAGCAGCGGGATTTGTCCTACCGAGCATGCGCACATCTGTTTTTGAGTCAAGTGGAACGCCTATAATTCTGTGCTACCATTGCCTAATTTATTTCTGCTAGCATTTAGTAATGTGTTTTAATTCCTTTAAAAGTTTAAGTGTATGTAATGCTGTTATTATGTTACCTTAGAAGATATTCCTCATAGAGGGTTAGCATATTATTTACTACAAAATGTTTTGTAGTAAATTTTAATTTAATTAAAATCCTAATGAATAAATTTGAGATATATGTCTGAGATACAGATCAATGGATCTATTTAGTTGTGCTACTTATAGTTTATAATAATATATAGACCTATCGAGATGTGCTACCACTACTTATAATAAGAGATAGACCTATCAACATGCGCTAACTCTTATGCAAATTAGGCGATGACATCATTTAGCGATTTCTAGTGACTTTTAGGACAGCCAATAGCTACTTTCCTTACTGAGGAATTGGCAACACTGCTTGCGTTGCGCTTGGAGGGGCAGTGAGAAAATCTGGGGATGGGGGGGGCAATACACACCCCAGACCCCCATAAATTAGTTTTAAACATTTCGAGTTTAGGGGACATCAAGTTACAAGGTACCACTGTATATGAACTCCCTCTGAATCAGAAAATGGCCTTCCCTAAAGTGTCGGCAAAAGTTAAATTATATTTAATTTTATTTACCTGTTATTAATGGATGTGGCTGAAACACTTGGAGTCAACAGTTTGCAGGGTTGTCCACATTTTTTGGCCATAATGTGTATATTGAATTAAAAACAGTCCTTAATTGGGTAGTTTTATAGTAATAAATAAAAAATAACAGCAAACACTTGAAGGCCTCAGGGTTTTCTAGCACATCAACAGTTTATTGTAGGACATCCATAATTAAAAACACAGGAAGACAAAGGGTGTCGAGGACATCACTGTTTCTTTTTAATTATACAAAAGCTGTACGATAATCCTCTCGCTAACTCGCTGCTCAGTTGCCATGTGGCCCGTTCACATAGACACAGTGTTCTTCTCCTAACAGGAACTATACACAGCTTGCCCAAAACACAGCCCTATAGTAACTCATGCTTATGTTTCTATGTGTAGCGGAGATTCCCTAACAATGACAGCATTAATGCATTCATTCAATGAACTCATTCATTGTCTTTTATACAACCTCTTCATCCTGGTCAGGGTCGCACCGGGTCTGATTCATTGGGTGAAATGCAAAGTATATCCCTGACATTTCGCCAGTCCATCGTGCATAAAATATCCTTACCAAATGCTTTTTTTTTGGTATCAGAATGGCAGGAGTCCCCTCCACATTAAAAGAGAGGATTAAAGTTGTCAGGACACCGTGCTCACTCAACCTCCCCACCAGTCAAGGCCTCCAAAAGTGCAACAGACTAATTATATCTCTGTTTAATAACCTCTGATTTACTGTCCTGCTCCTGCAGGCAGCACTTCTTGGCAGCTATAGACCATTAGCATGACTTCAAAAGAACTAAATATGGTGCTATCTAGGGATCGAGATCATTTTTTATTGGTATTGCAAGGTGCTACTTTGTAATATCATAATTTCTTCAGAACAATAAATAAATATATATTTAATATTACAACATATTATATAATGTGCTGTTCTTGTGCCACCTTGCCCTGGTGCCTTGATCAGGTTGTAAGCCCTCACTAAAGATGAACTAACAATATTTTATATGTATTAAAATACATATTTGTGTTGGACAAATCTCAGACAGCAAATCATGTCCTCATGTAGACGCCAAACCGGCTGATAGCACCACTGGGGATTCGAACTCTGGATCCAAGCAATAGTGGGCTAGTGTAATTTACATCAGTGGTCCCCAACCACTGGGCACGTCTGTGGGTCATTTATTATTAATTATGTATTTTTTAATGTATTTTCTCCCGTTTCCTCCTGTAGCACAGTCAATTTGTCTTCCGCTGCTGAGGGATCCCCGATTGCATCCGAGGAGTGCATGGGGCTGCCGACGCCTCTTCCGACACTTGCACGGCCCTCCTCTTCTCCTCTTCTCGTCCCTGCGTTCTGCACAGGTGTCTCTTCCGCCAATCAGGGTCCTTACACAGCGTATGAAGATCCCACCCACACATAGTCCGGTCGTCCCGCCCTAGCAGATACGGTGGCCAATTAGTATCTGCTGCAGGCATTGCCAGATGGCGCCCAGCCAACTGGTGGCAACGCCGAATTTTCAACCAAGGAGTTCAGAATCTCGGCTCTGGTGTGCTAGTGGAATATCCCGCTGCGCTACAAAAGCAATAACACTCACTCATTCACTGTCTTAACCACTTATCCAGTTAGGGTCACAGGGGTGCTGAAGCCTATCCCAGCTTTTCAGTAGGTGCAAGGCACACAGTAACATGCTGAATGGGAAGCCAGTCCATCGCAGGGCAGACACACATACACACACACATGCACACACATTCACCTATAGGGCAATTCAGTGCCTCCAATGAACCTGACTGCATGTTTTTGGACTGTGGAAACCCAGACAGACACGGGGGGAACATGCACTCCACACAGAAAGGACCCGGACCGCCCCACGTGGGGATCGAACCCAGGACCTTCTTGCTGTGAGGCGACAGTGCTACCCACCGAGCCACCGGCAATAAAAACACTGCTTCCATTTCCAAGATCCTATCTTTGTGAAGTGGGAATTTCTGCAGTGATGGCAACCAAAACAAAGTAACGAAGTAAACTGGACACAGGAACACACTTCAAGTGTTATTGTCTCATTACAGCAAAAAGAGCTCAGGGTTCCCACTGATTTTCCATCACTGGTGAGTAGTATTGTTATGCACTTTGCACATCGTAGAATTTTATTTTAAATCCTCCTGCCCACGCCGGTCCATAAAATTATATCTTATATGAAACCCGAATGCCTCCCATGTAATTTATAACAAAGCATATATTTATATCAAGTAAATGTTGTGGTGCACCATCATGAAGTGTTATCAACAAGCACTGACAGAACTCCATTTCAAACCTGCTGAAAGCACGTAGCAACCAAAAAATAAAAAACAGAAGATCGCTCAGACACCATGCTCCTCCTATAAGACGATCTAATTTATGCATTTCTCCTGTCAGAATTTCCACGGAATTATTTAGTCATAGAGAGAAGAACCTGAGTACCTGATAGTCCCCGTCCTGACGTCACCGGCCGGATTAACTGCGGAGGTAGACAGCAGATTAAAGGCCCGCAATAAATCCTGTTCACCTCGCATCAGCCCTCCTCCCTCATTCTCATTATTCTAACCGCCTTGCCCTTAAAGGGACCTACGCTCATCGGTTTCCTCACATCCCACCTCATCACCGTGATCCCGTATTAATTCTAGGAGCTGGCCGCTGGCATCGCTTTGCTTTTTACGTCTAACGCAGCCTGTCTGAGGTTCCGCTGAAACAGAAGGTTAGTCAGTCACTCAGACATGGTGGTGGCGGTGGGTGTTCGTGAGTCATCAGTGAGCATTCAGACATCAGCTCGTGGCATTTTCCAGCAGTTTCTATGAGCCAGCCAGACATAGACGGGCATTTATTATAGGCCTGAAGCTCTAACCCTAGAGGATGGAGGAGATGACGGATTTATCCATTCGTCAGGAAGTTACAGGCATTTAGCACTCTGTTTAGAACTTATGGTGGAAATTAGGCCTGAAAGAGAACCATCATTTATAATAGCATTACATCCCACCTTTGCAAAGTGTATGAATGGGATCTAGAGACCCTCAGACTACAGGGAGCACCATTAACTACGATGACTGGAGTCTTCCAGTATAGTAATTGGATGATCCTAAATAATAACGGACAAAAGTAGGGATTTCCTGATGCCAAGTATTAGTATTAGGGTCAATACTGGCCTAAAATAGAGCCGCTCAGGTGGCGCAGTGGTAAAGTACGAATCGTATCGAATCTGCCTTTCCGATTGGGCTGGGCGGCAGCATGAACAACGATCGGCTGTTGTTCAGGGTTAGAGGGTAAGAAAATCGGATCATAGGTCCTCATAACTGGTGCAACTGCGGCCCCTGCTGGCTGACTGAGGAATACTGCTGATGGGGGTGTGGCCCTCCGTACACAATGCCTGTCAAGTGTATGAACTCGACTCGTGCAGGTGAAAAATGCAGTCTGTACTGACTGTACGTGCCGGAGGGGGCGTATGTCAGTTCAGAGGCGTCCTCAGTCAGCGGTGAAGGGTCGAATCAGTATAGAGGACGCAATCAGGGTAATTGGATAGATAGAAAGACTGTCATAAATTATCTACCCTACCCAAGGTCACAACTGGTCCAGCAACACACAGAAAGAACTGGGCACAAGACAGAACTACTACCAGGACTGTTGGGTGGCTTAGCAGTCCAATGTCATGGCCTACCACCAAAGTTCGAGTCTTATTGGTACCACCAGCCTGGACGGGCCCTATACAGACCCCATTAGCCATGTGTGAAGAATGGAAGGCTGAATGAGGCTGCACATTAGAATCCTAATGTCTGATCGAGGCACCGGCACAAGTGGTAGAGGAATACAGAGAGCATAGCGTGATGAATCTACAACTAGAGGTGCAAAAGCAATGCAGGAGGGAGGAACATCAAGTGCCAAGAGGAAACCCACATGGACGTAGGTAGTGAACAAAGGTAAGGATCAAACCCAGGATCTTAGGATGTTGTGCAGCACCCACCGTACCAGCTGCACCACAGTTCCACCTTATTATTTCTTGTATATGCTGCATGTTGAGTTTCCTTTTTAGCTGCTCTTGGTTCCCCTTTTCTCCTGGCTTATACTACAGTAAGCATTCGGTTCATAACTGGCATAGCTGGTTGAGTTACACCCAAGTACTCTTTTGGTTTCTGTCTGTAAGTTTCCTGTTTCCTGGCTTCAGCTGCCCAGTATGCTGTCTTAATAGTCCAAAAGGTTTTAAAAAGGCAGTAAGGCAGTTGTAACCTAGCAGTTAAGGTACTGGACTAGTAATCGAAAAGTCGCTGGTTCAAGCCCCACCACTGTTGGGCCCTTAACCCTCAATTGCTTAGACAATATACACTGATCAGCCATAACATTAAAACCACCTCCTTGTTTCTTTACTCACTGTCCATTTTATCAGCTCCACTTACCATATAGGAGCACTTTGTAATTCTACAATTACTAACTGTAGTCCATCTCTTCCTCTACATACTTTTTTAACCTGTTTTTACTCTGTTCTTCAATAATCAGGACCACCACAGAGCAGGTTATTTGGGTGGTGGATGATTCTCTGCACTGCAGTGACACTGACATGGTGGTGGTGTGTTAGTGTGTGTTGTGCTGGTATGAGTGGATCAGACACAGCAGCGCTGCTGGAGTTTTTAAATACCGTGTCTCCTACCTAGTCGGTCCACCTTGTAGATGTAAAGTCAGAGGCGATCGCTCATCTATTGCTGCTGTTTGAGTTGGTCATCTTCTAGACCTTCATCAGTGGTCACAGGACGCTGCCTACGGGGTGCTGTTGGCTGGATGTTTTTGGTTGGTGGACTATTCTCAGTCCAGCAGTGACAGTGAGGTGTTTAAAAACTCCATCAGTGCTGCTGTGTCTTATCCACTCATACCAGCACAACACACACTAACACACCACCACCATGTCAGTGTCACTGCAGTGCTGAGAATGATCCACCACCCAAGTAATACCTGCTCTGTAGTGGTCCTGGGAGAGTCCTGACCATTCCATTGAAGAACAGCATGGACTACAGTCAGTAATTGTAGAACTACAGAGTGCTTCTATATGGTAAGTGGAGCTGATAAAATGGTCAGTGAGTGTAAAAACAAGGTTATGGCTGATCGGTGTATGTATGTGATTTCATTTATTCATTCATGGTCTGTTTTACCACTGCTTTATCCTATTAAGTGATGGGATGGGTGGGTCAGGTTGACAGGGCAAAAGGTAGAAAACACCCCGGACAGGCTGCCAGTCCATCATACTCCAAACACACAGGCAACCCAAATTGTCCACATAGACATTTACTTTGATGTTTTACAAATGGCATTATAATAACCCTAGTTGCACTTCTTAACTTAAATAATAATAATTATTAGGCTGTCCAGGGTTTGGTCCAACCTAGCACCCACTGCAAACCATGAAGACACATAGTTTTAATGCAGTGCATTGATTAAAACACTCATAATTAATTCTAATTCATAGCTTCGGATGATGGCTTTGTATGTGAGATGTGAACGTGTAAAGCCAGGCAGACACTGGCTACTGCTCACGCTCCATGGACGCATACAAAAGTGCCCTTACACTCACACTGGACGAGAAGCTCAGCATTCAGCTGCTCACACTGTGCTTCTAATGAACCACAGGCCAACAGCATTCTGCTTTACTGATGTTAAGAGAGCCACGTTGCACGCATCCTAATGGGGCAGAAAAATAAGCTCATGTTTTTAAAGTGTTTCCAACTTTTTGCTAGTCCTTCAGATGGCAATATGTGCTTAATCTTAATGACATTAAGTTCATATTAATTTTAACATTAATATTAATGAATGAATGAATGTATGAATGGAAGTTGATTTTAAAATTGAGGTTATGTTTATTTTAACCTGTTATTAAAATGTTAATTTTATATTCTTTAATCTAAAGACAACACTATCTTTGAAACATTGAATATACAACCCCAAAATCATACTGGGACAGTATGAAAAATGAGTTTCTTACATTTGCTTTGACTTTTATACTAATAAACATCCATTCCATGCCTGCAACACATTCCAAAAAAAGTTGGGACAGTAAAGCATTTATCACTTTGTAATGTTGCCATTCCTTTTCACCACACTTAAAAGACGTTTTAGCACCGAAGAGACCAAGTGATTTAGTGTTTCAGCTTTTATTTTGTCTCATTCTTCCTGCAAACACGTCTTAAGACTTGTTGCTGACAACAGTCTGGATGGTCCTTTTCGTCTTTGGTCCGGAGCATACGGCGTCCATTTTTTCCAAAAAAGACCTGGAATGCTGATTCATCTGACCACAATACACATTTTCACTGAGTGATGGTCCATCCTAGATGCCTCTGAGCCCAGAGAAGTCGACGCCGCTTCTGGACATGGTTAACATAAGGCTTCTTTTTTGCACAGTGAAGTTTTAAGTGGTATTTGCGCATGTAACTCTGTATTGTAGTGCTAGACAGGTTTGCCAAAGTAATCCATCACCCATGTGGTTTTGTAAGCTATTAATGAGTGACGGTTCTTGATGCAGTGCCGTCTAAGGGATCAAAGATCACAGGTGTTCAGCTTAAGCTTGCACCCTTGCCCTTTATACACTGAAATTCCTCTCGATTCCTTAAATCACTTAATAATATTATGCACTGTAGAGGGAGAAATTTGCAAATCCCTTCCAATCTTTCTTTGAGGTACATTGTTTTTAAACATTTCAATCATTCTCATGCATTTGATGACAAACTGGAGATCCTCTGATCATCTTTGCTCATCAAAGACTCAGTCTTTCCTGGATGCTGCTTTTGTACCAAACCATGATTACAATCACCTGTTTGGAATTATTTAGTTTTTCACCTCATTACTAGCCCTAAATTGCCCCCTGTCCTTTTTTGGAATGTGTTGCCGGCATAAAATGCAGGAATGGATGTTTATTAACAAATGAAATGAAGTGACCAGACAAAACATGAAATATCTCAGGTTCATCCTGTCTGCAATCAAATAAAAGGCAAAGTAAATGTAAGGAACACTGTGTTTTTATTTTATTTGCATTTGCCATACCGTCCCAACTTTTTCTGATTTGGGGTTGTAAAACAAAAGGTGAAAATATTAATACCTTAATTACCCTCATCCTGCTAGGTAAAAACGACTCAGAGCAGCGGGCAGCCCGTGTTCTGTTGACCCACACTGTGCCTCACACTGTGACTACTGGGCCGAAGGTCAAGCAGGATCTCAGAGTTCAGGAACAGTGTCGCAACATGGATGTTTCATCACGTGCAGTGATCTACTGGTTTACTACAGTTCATCTGGGTAAGCAGATTTTATTTGGGTGTTACAAAGTGCTTCTATATGATAAGTGGAGCTGATAAAATGGACAGTAAGGGTAAAAACAAGTAGGTGGTTTTGATGTTAGGGCTGATCAGTGTAAATCACACTTTTCAAACCCACATGTATGCTAGCTACAGACAGTTCTGATTGCGCTAATCAAGGCTCAGACCGAAGCCCTGACATAGCTTCCTACAAGTTCTCCCGAGTAACCCGCAACAATCTTTTTATTCACTTGCAGGAGAGATCGCCTTGAGCCGATCAGGCTGGCAACCTCAGGTAGTGACCTAAAGATACGAGCATCCTGAGTATGGCATCAGTTTTGCTAAACAAAGGAAATGAAAGCTTTCTTGTACATCTTACTCTTCTCTTGGTCAGTGCTAAAATCCAAGGATGTATTTAATCATGGTACTGTAAAATTGAAGCATTTAGGAGCCACAGCAACTCCTCCACCAAGTTACAGAGCAGTGTGGCCGAGCGCTAAGGTGGATAGTGCATAAAAGTCGCCGATGTGGTTCTGACGGAAACCTGTTTACCCACCCGAGGTTGAATCCTGCAAGTCGAGACTGCAGTTCCAGCAATGCTGCTCCTGCTAGATGTGATGGAAACCTGGCGTATTCGCACCAAAGGTCATTATTATTTTTTGCTAGTTCTAACTGTTAGTTCAATTTAATTTTGTGTTTGTATGATGTGTAGATCATATTCATTCAAATTATCCTCCAGGCCACCCAAGGAGGATGGGGGTCCCTGCTGAGTCTGGTTCCTCTCAAGGTTTGTTCCTGTATTTTAAGGGGTTTTTCCTTGCCACTGTCGTTTTTGGTCTGTTGGTCCTGGATTCTGTAAAGTTGCTTTGAGACAATGTCTGTTGTAAAAAGTGCTATGCAAATAAATTGGACTTGACTTGACTAGATTGCAAGCCAGGTTCTCTCGTCCAGTATCATTGCCTGTCCTCACAAATACTCTTCTGGATTACTGAGCAATATTTTTCAGACACCGCAGAACCTCACCCACACTGCCTGCTTTATATCACTGCTAATAACCAGTACTGGAAATATGCTTGTGTTTCATGTTTTAATGTGTTGGGGGAAAAAAACAAGTGCTAAAAAAACTGCAAGTGCAAAATTGTCCAGTAAAGAAATATTTATTTATTTATTATGATTTTTTTCAGGACGTTACAGATGATTCATCAGTTCAAGTTCAATGTGGGAGGAAAGTAGAGCTCCACACAGAATCAAACCCAGGACCCAAGACCTTCTCATTGAGGTGAGGCGCCAATGCTACCCACTGAGCCACCCTAGAAAAGAAATAACAACAAAGAAAATGCTGCTCAGGCTATGAGCTCCACGCACGTCCTGCACCGCTCATCCTGTTCTGCTATGAAGACGCGATTTCACATCCTGTTCCTGGCCCACCCTTACCACGCCGGGGAGATCAACCGCTCGCCGAGGATCAGACGATACGCACCCGAACAAATCAAGCGAAATTCGCACACCACAACATGGCCTTGGGGAGCGATAGGGGAAGTCACAGATGCAATTCCATCCCCGGAAGAACTCATCGACTCGCTCATTCTTAAACAGAAACACATGGAAATGCCAGGGCTGCGTTCCAGAGAACAGATGGAAATCGAGAAAAAAAAAAAGACCCCCGGTTCTTATTTCAACCCATCAAAACATCCTTATCTCGCGCCGACCCATCACCACATCATGAGCGCTGATTGCAAAAGCGAGTTCCCTCTCCGGTCCACACCCAAATAAGGGCAGGAACATCTCACCCGGTGAGGAATGTTGCTGAGTCAGCGCGGGCCTTGCCGGTAGCTTTTGTTTATGCTTGCAGAGAATGCACAGCCAGGCCCGGACAGCTCATGCGATCCTTCCAGGGACGGAAGGGAAAGAGAGGCTGACGAGAAATGCATAAAAAAAAAAGCAGGAATTGATCAGGGCATTGACCGAAGAGCTGGGGTGCCAGGAAAGAGCCAACCACAACAGTTCTTCAGCTGGCAGCTTTAGCTGACCCACAAGAACATAAAGCTTGCCAGTGAAGAACTGCTGCGGGTCAGCCATTGGGCACTCTTGATCTTTCGCAGGACGAGAGACGGAGAGTCTTGACCTGTAGGGAGACACAAAGATGAGAGTTCATTAGACCCGGATGTAAAGCGGACATTAAAACGATGAGATTGAGATTGGCCAGTGCAAGTATGAAGGCTTACACCGATCAGCCATAACATTAAAACCACTTCCTTGTTTCTACTCTCACTGTCCATTTTATCAGCTCTACTTACCATATAGAAGCACTTTGTAGTTCTACAATTACTGACTGTAGTCCATCTGTTTCTCTACATACCTTTTAGCCTGCTTTCACCCTGTTCTTCAACAGTCAGAACCCCCACAGGACCACCACAGAGCAGGTATGTATGATTAAGGTGGTGGATCATTCTTAGAACTGCAGTGACACTGACATGGTGGTGGTGTGTTAGTGTGTGTTGTGCTGGTATGAGTGGATCAGACACAGCAGCGCTGCTGGAGTTTTTAAATACCGTGTCCACTCACTGTCCACTCTATTAGACACTCCTACCTAGTTGGTCCACCTTGTAGATGTAAAGTCAGAGACGATGGCTCATCTATTTCTGCTGTTTGAGTTGGTCATCTTCTAGACCTTCATCAGTGGTCACAGGACGCTGCCCATGGGCGCTGTTGACTGGATATTTTTGGTTGGTGGACTATTCCATATCAGTCCAGCAGTCAGCATTGATGTGTCTGATCCACTCATACCAGCACAACACACACTAACACACCACCACCATCAGTGTCACTGCAGTGCTGAGAATGATCCACCACCTAAATAATACCTGCTCTGCGGTGGTCCTGACCATTAAAGAACAGGGTGAAAGCAGGCTAAAAAGTATGTAGAGAAACAAAGTGCTCCTATATGGTAAGTGGAGCTGATAAAATGAACAGTGAGTGTAGAAACAAGGAGGTGGTCATAATGTTATGCCTGATCGGTGTATAAAGAAGCTATGCTGACAAGTAAGACCCTATCTTAATCATGACTGAAAAATCGAGCCTTTTGTCGTGTAATATGGTAAACATGTTTACTGGTTAATTTGCACTGTGAGGCGGTCCTAGCAATCCTACGGCAATTCAGTTAGTAATCGGTTAGTCAAAATGTTCAGGATGTCGAGGTCTAAAGCAGCTAAAAATACTACTCGGGTAACTGAGTTTGGACTCCCAACCAATCTGTGGACGCAGATGAGGGACGAGTATTTTCGTATTTGAGACGTTGCCTTGCCTCTAGGTTTACATTCAATCGTTATGGTAGGCTATACTGCGTATTGTGGCTTCCATTTATTCTATCTGATGAGGTTTCGCCAGCCTTTTCCACAGTGCTACTGGTATGCAGGCTAGAACAAGCAGTGGAATCATGTGCTTTGCCCCAAGGGTTTTTCAGTCGGAGGCAGCCTGTTAGATTTTCAGTCTTCAGTCTTCCTCAATCCAGCCTTATCCACAGCTACGATCTCAAAACTCAGTGCTTTTAATTAATTACAATGAATCACGGTTGCTCTGCCAAGCTAGTTCTGATTAGCTCCTGGTTCCTGAGAAAAAAAAAAAAACCCTGGTCAGAGCTGCAGCGGGTCCTGTTTCACCGGGAAACACTGCGCGCAAGGCAAGAATCCATTGCAGGGCCTCAGACATAGCAAATCATGTCTGTGTATACGCCCAGCCAGCCAATACCGCCATTGATATTCGAACCTGGCTTTTTGAATGGGCTTGTGTAACCCAAGAGCCACACTAGAGCACTGCAGCACCCACTTCCTCTTGTATATCTGTGCTTTGGAAAAGCCAGCGCTTCCAATAATGAACAAAGGCAAGTGAGGGCACGGCAGCATTACGCAAACCGAGTTTCATAACATAGTAGCACTTCTCATGACACAAACCTCAACGAGTCAGAAAGTCTGGAGGCCTCGGTCTCCACGTGCAGTTAAAGGTGGCTTTGTAGCGCTGCACATTAGCGCTGGTTCGAGGACGAGGGCAGGGCGAACCCGGCGACCCCGCAGCATCACGCAAAGAGCCAATCCCCAGAGCTCTGGCCAAGGACGGGACACCCACAGACGAACCCGACGGACGCCTACGAGACCCACTCCTACACACTGACCGAGTGGTACAACCGAGTGGTACGACCGTCCGCATACACACTCGCCCACACCGAATCCAGAACATGGAATAGCCGTTCTTTCCAAACAGCATGATCATTTGTAACAGACATGGATTGTTAATCCATTTATAACGTGTTATGACAAGCATATACCATTTTAATACTATTACAAGCCACTAAGGCACCACTTAACGTACATCAATAGCCTGAAAATAGCTTTATCATCTCATTTTGGCTGTGTTCCAATACTGTACAGCACTGCCTTCGTCCACCTCCACTTAATTCTATTGCTTTAATTGGTAACCGGATACCCCTCATGTCAATTTGGAGGGCTGCTTCATTACTTTTAGCCCAAAGTCATCAGAGCACAAATCATGGGTTTAATTACGCAGTATTTTATTGCATTTCAAATTTTTTAAACAGCAAATTAGTAGTATTATAAAATCATCTACTGTGTTCAGACTAAATGTGTGTGTATGTTATACATTTACCTCATGAACAGAGCATCTACTGTTTAGTGATAAATATCATAAATATATCATATATCAGAGACCTCTGAGGCTAAATATGTTAAGAAACCCAGACATTGAATTCCAGATTTATCTTAAAAGTTGCTAACATCCTTTGATAGTGGATAGAGCTGGAGGCTATGGTAATACAGAGGATCGTCTTACACCCATTACCTGTCCTACACTACCCCGTCAACCCGCGCCTCTGACTACCTGCACGTTTTTGTACGCTTTACACACCAAAAAATATGAGTAATATGTTAAAAGGGAAGACCCCTTAATTTTTTTTGCACATTTTGGGTTGTGGATTTGATTCTAATTGGATATAATTGCCACGTTTAACCATAAATACCCCATAATAGCTTCAAAACACCTTCTAAGAGTTTAGCATTAACAGGTACCAGTCTTCTAAGATACAACTTTACAAGCTGTGTCTAAATATTTTCTGAATCCACTGACTCAGAACTGGTTCAAGAAAAGAGCACACCACTTCAAAAAACAGTTCAATTTTTTTTAAATATTAGAAAATGTAGTTCACTGACTGATATCCCCCCCCCCCCAATTTTCTCCCCAATTTTCTCCCCTAATATAGTCATATCCAATTACCCTGATTGCGTTACGCTTCACCTCTACTGATACAACCCTCCACTGCTGACTGAAGAGCTTCACAACCGACACACGCCCCCTCCGACACGTGTGCAGCACCGACTGCCTCTTTTCACCTGCTCGAGACGAGTTCATATGCCGGTCAGCCTTGTGCACGGAGAGCCACACCTTGATCAACATTATTCCTCTCTCTGTGCGGACGCCATCAATCAGCCAGTAGGGATTATAATTGCATCAGTTATGAGGTCCCTATCCGGCTCCCTTCCCTGGATGAACAGCCAAACGTTGTTCATATAGCAGCCCAGCCCAGCCGGATGGCAGAGCCTAGATTCGATACGATGTATTCAAAATCCCAGCTCTGCTGTTCTAGGGTATTTTACCCTTCTTGCTGTGAGGCAACAGTACTACCCAGTGCAGCTAAAAGCTGTCTGTAATATGCTGAGTTTTAGAACTAGAAATCACTTGCATGCTGACTTGATTAGTAGATTAAAAGGATCCAGTACATGAAATACTTCATACTGGATGCATCCCGAGGAGTTTTTCTGGCTCCTTCACTGGCCGTTTCTAATCAACGTGCTCTCAACTAGTTAAAAGGATTTTTTTTATTATTTGCAAGATGAAGTCCACTGCTGCATCACCAAGCTCTGAATGCTCACAATGAAACATGTTTTACCATACCGCTCTCTTCCCGTCTCCTACACGTCGTGACTCGTTGACGTATATAAAACCACAATGGCTGAAAAATCCCATCACATGAACACAGTCGACCATAGCCGCTTCCCTATAGCTCTGCTACCCGAGAAAACACAGTTCACCTAATTCCTTTATGTCTGTCAGCTTAATTCTCTCTCACACACACCAACACTGAACCAGCTCATTCACACAATATATACAACCCAAGCTACCAAAGGATACAGTAATGTACATTAATAAAAACAAATCACACACACACCGATTAGGCATAACATTATGACCACCTTCCTAATATTGTGTTGGTACCCCTTTAGTCAAAACAGCCCAGACCCAGTCGTCAAGCCATAACAATTTGGCCCTTGTCAAACTCACTCAAATCCTAACGCTCGCCCATTTTATCTGTTTTTAACACGTCAACTGTGTGAATAAAATGTTCACTTGCTGTCTAATAAGAGGTGCCCTGATGAAGAGATAATCAGTGTTATTCACCTGTCAGTGGTCATAACGTTATGCCATGTATATATGGAAAATCATTGTCATCAAGAAATGCAACTTCTCTGGGCCCGAAGTGATCTGAGATGGACCAAAAGACAGTGGGATAACAGACATTGGATTCTGGGTTGACTACATCTTTTTTTGTATTTGTGTCATTTTGTTTCATTCCAGAAACGAGCGTAAAGTGACTCTAGGCCTGAGTAAGGAACTTGTAAAGAGGAGGCATCTATCAACCATCTAATTATTTTACTGCAGCACCTCAGACCCTGAGAACACGAAGGATGTGACTGGAGATTTTTCAACAAATCCTCACAACCAAGCTTCCTTTCTCCCTGTCATTTTAAAAGCCTAAAGATTTAATAGTCGAGATGACACAGAGTGACTAATGTGAGCTGAACCACCAGCAGAGGTGAATCCGAGTTCCCAGTTAGTCATAGGGCACAGGAGAAGATGGTACATTCCAGCCATTCTTGCCCTGGCGAGAACGAATAGGAAGGGGGGTTGAGTAGAAGCGGAACGAGAGATCGAGAGAGGACAGAAAGAAAAAGGTCGAGGCTAGAAATGCTTGGGTTGTTGTGGTGCTAACTAAATTGGCATTTCCTTTGCTTACCAATTTGTAGTATATGGGCAGCTACTAAAAAAAGATGTTTTTCTTTATTGCTAATACTACAGAAAACCTCTTAATAACATAACAATAACATTAAACCCACCTCCTTGTTTCTACACACACTGTCCATTTTATCAGCTCCACTTACCATATAGGAGCACTTTGTAGTTCTACAATTACTGACTGTAGTCCATCTGATTCTATGCATACTTTGTTAGCCCCCTTTCATGCTGTTCTTCAATGGTCAGGACTCTCACAGGACCACCACAGAACAGGTATTATTTAGCTGGTGGATCATTCTCAACACTGCAGTGACACTGACATGGTGGTGGTGTGTTAGTGTGTGTCGTGCTGGTATGAGTGGATCAGACACAGCAGCGCTGCTGGGGTTTTTAAATACCGTGTCCACTCACTGTCCACTCTATTAGACACTCCTACCTAGTTGGTCCACCTTGTAGATGTAAAGTCAGACACGATCGCTCATCTATCGCTGCTGTTTGAGTTGGTCATCTTCTAGACCTTCATCAGTGGTCACAGGACGCTGCCCACGGGGCTCATACCAGCACAACACACACTAACACACCAGCACCATGTCAGTGTCACTGCAGTGCTGAGAATGATCCACCACCCAAATAATACCTGCTCTGTGGTGGTCCTGGGAGAGTCCTGACCATTGAAGAACAGCATGAAAGGGGGCTAACAAAGCATGCAGAGAAACAGATGGACTACAGTCAGTAATTGTAGAACTACAAAGTGCTTCTATATGGTCAGTGGAGCTGATAAAATGGACAGTGAGTGTAGAAACAAGGAGGTGGTTTTAATGTTATGCCAATACACTGTTGTGTAAAAAATGACCACAAAACCACCTAAATAATACCTGCTCTGCGGTGGTCCTGACCATTGAAGAACAGGGTGAAAGCAGGCTAAAAAAGTATGTAGAGAAACAGATGGACTACAGTCAGTAATTGTAGAACTACAAAGTGCTTCTATATGGTCAGTGGAGCTGATCAAATGGACAGTGAGTGTAGAAACATGGAGGTGGTTTTAATGTTTTAAAACTTGTTTAAGGCCATGTGTACATTTTTTTTATATACATAAATAAATAAAAATATTGTTTAAAAACACTTTCATGCACTGTTTATCACTTTAAGTCACTTGTAAGTTGGGTTTGAGGAGTTAATTTAATATAACGGTCATCATTAGGGACTAGGTAAAAGATGCAACAAACTGTATTTAAATGTGCATTGCTTGCAGTAACACAGGTCTGCCAGAGAGGTCTCCAAATCCCATAAAACTCAAGTCATATACTGCAGCTTTTAAGAAAACAAGAGAACCAAATGGCTGTGTCTCGTACCCAGTTATGGATTTCCCAAACTGGGACAAAAACAGCACTTGGGTTGGTTTTGCTTGTTTTGTGTGTGTGTGTGTGTGTGTGTGTGTTTTAGAAAAAAAAGAATAAAGAAGTTTATTGTGTGAGCTTCTGAAGGCTGAAGACTTTCGTTTTACTCGCCAGCTCACACCCATCTCTGTGTAGCCCCCTTTCTAGGAATGAACTTTCCCCCTCAATGCAACACACAATCCATCAGATGCTTGATAAAACTCAAGCAATTCAAGCAGCGGTTAAAAAAAGAGGAAATTCCATCCAGCTCATACAATGGAAATGAGTCTGAGGCAATATGGAAGTAGTGATGGCATTTTTGGAACTCATCTAATCTCCTGCCAGTTCGTGACTGTAAGTCACAGGATTGAAATTCAGAAATCACCATACTGCCACAATGCTGTATGAGGCACAGTGGCAGCACAGCTCCAGCGTTATGAGGACCTGGCTTTAAAACTAACCACAGGTCACTCTCTGTGAGGGATTAGTTGTATTCTCCCCATGTCCACATGTTTTTTCCTCTGGTTAATCATGACTCACCCTACGACCAATTGATATCCAAAGCTCTGGCATTACTCCACATTTACTACTTTTAATAAATAATCAACCACTGTTTCCTGACGCATTTATCCAAAGTGACTTACAGCACAGTGACAGTATATAGTCTAAGCAATTGAGGGTTAAGGGCCTTGCTCAAGGGCCCAACAGTGGCAACCTGGCAGTGGTGGGGCTTGAACCAGTGATCTTTCGATTACTAGTCCAGTACCTTAACTGCCAGGCTACAATTAGCAAACCTTCAGGCTTTGACCAAGTCAAAAACAAGTCTTCACCCTAGCAGGCACAATTGGACACCAAGTCTGCTGTGTGGGAAAAGACCGGACTAATAAGAGGGCAGGGTCTTCAACACTGTGTAAGAACCCTGGTTTGTAGCCCAAGGCGCCTGTATAGAAATGGAGGAATGCGGCGATCAGTGTATGACTCTCCATGAGCAAAGAATACACCAAAGTATGGGCGAATAATAGGGAGTTGGAGGGAGCAGGTGTCAGGCGAATATACCATCCTCTGATGATATCGGGGTCCCCAGAAATGGAACACTAATTGGCTACAATAAATGGGGAGAAAATCCATAAGTAAAATGGAAAAAAGTGTCTTCTGATAACTAGACATGTTCCTATTTGATAATGTTGAATCAGTATCAGATCAAATCAGACGGTTGACTGATGTTGAACACATGATGTTTTGGCATAAAGCTCAGTATGGAACCTTCATATACATATACACAGTGAACAGTACAATGAAATTCTTTTTCCACATATCCCTGCTTGTTTGGAAGTTGGGGTTGGAGCGCAGGGTCAGCTATTGTACAGTGCTCCTGGAGCAGACAGGACTATGGGCCTTGCTCAACAGCGGCTGCATAGCAGAGCCTGGATTTGAACCGACAATGTTCCAATTGATAGCCCAAAGCTCTACCTACTAGGCTCCCACTGTCACATTAAATCCTCTATATGTTATACTGGTTTGCCAGACAACTGACTCATTCACAGACTCTTAGCCCTGCTGCCTCAGGCCTGTGGGGGTCCTCCCAACGTATTTATCCATAGACCATTGCTGCTGACCCATTGCGATCCATAACGCCAATGATGTCTATGGAAGTGTGTCCTCCCTGTAGCTATTTATAGACTGCCTTTCAGTAATTTATTGGAATTTCTATGGGTAGGCATGAATGAATAAAGGTCAACTGTGATCATGTTGAGCCCTGTATGAATAAAATCCTTTCTGCCATCCATCCTGGTTGATTTGAGACAATTTACATTTTCGACTTACAATATTGTGACAGTATACAGTCTAAGTAACTTAGGATTAAGGGCCTTGTTTAAGGGCCTGACAGTGACAACTTATCAATGGTAGGGCTTGAACCAGCAACCTTTTGATGACCAGTTCTGTACCTTAACCTCTAGGCTGCCTGCCCCAGTTAATATCATAAATGTAATGATTGATCTATACTAGTGTAAGTCAATTCCATTATTAGACAGTATTAACAGTCCTATAACTCATCTGTATAAATAAATATACAACTTTTATACCTAATATAAAGTCTAAAGTTCCTAATTCATAATAAATAAGATAAGATAAAATAAGATTACTACTCTCAATAAATTATTAACCAGGTGTCTAGTATTAAATACAAACGCAGGTCTGACACACAGCTCAATACCACCATTTAAGGCTAAATGATCCACTGGAAACCAGTCAAGGCTTAATACATATACAAGGTTTGCTCCCGCAGCTTGCCTCCCTACCCTCGCTTCTTCCTCCACCCCACCCCCGTTCCATTTCTCTTTCTGTAGTTCTTTCCACTGGTCAGGTTCGTGTGCCACACATTCCAGGAATGCCTGGTACATATGGTATAAATTCCATTCAGTCTGCTAAGGCCCTCTACACTGTCTGAACTCCACCCTGCCTCAGAGCCAGACCAGCACACGCTACTTCCATCTCAGAGAGAGAGAGAGAGAGAGAGAGAGAGAGAGGAGAAAGAAGGTTTTCAGATAGTGCTACGTGTATGGTGCCAAAAATGGTGGTCTAAAACACAAAGTTAATGGGCCATTTATTCTAAGAGAAGATTAAACTCCCTATAGTGAGACAATGTGGACAAACTCTACAGGCTCATAAGTCACCAACACCAGTCCCATATCACCAGGGCTGACTTTAGCCTTTTGGGATCCTCTAGAACAATTACTCTTACTCAACACCACCACACCCCAAAGTTTAAGAACAAAACCATATTTTAACTCCACAAAACCTAACCCCTAACTATTCATTTTGCAATTAATAACACACTCGTGGGCTTGCCTGTTTTTTGGGGTTTTTTTGGCATCCATGTGAGTTTTTCCCATGAATAGCTGCTAAGGTCTAAATGAGTAAGTTAATGTATGAGTGTGATGCCTTGTAACGATGTTTCCGGGTGGTGCGGAACACACGCAACCCTGGCGATAGTGACGCAGTTGAAGATTAATAAATGAATCATATACGCCGATCAGCCATAACATTAAAACCACCTCCTTGTTTCTACACTCACTGTCCATTTTATTAGCACTTTGTAGTTCTACAATTAGTGACTGTAGTCCATCTGTTTCTCTGCATGCTTTGTTAGCCCCCTTTCATGCTGTTCTTCAATGGTCAGGACTCTCCCAGGACCACTACAGAGCAGGTATTATTTGGGTGGTGGATGATTCTCAGCACTGCAGTGACACTGACATGGTGGTGGTGTGTTGGTGTGTGTTGTGCTGATATGCTGCTGGAGTTTTTAAACACCTCACTCTCACTGCCGGACTGAGAATAGTCCACCAACCAAATATATCCAGCCAACAGCGCCCTGTGACCACTGATGAAGATCTCAAAGATGACCAACTCAAACAGCAGCAATAGATGAGCGATCGTCTCTGACTTTACATCTACTGGATGGACCGACTAGGTAGGAGTGTCTAATAGAGTGGACAGTGAGTGGACACGGTATTTAAAAACTTCAGCAGCGCTGCTGTGTCTGATCCACTCATACCAGCACAACACACACTAACACACCACCACCATGTCATTGTCACTGCAGTGCTGAGAATGATCCACCAGCTAAATAATACCTGTTCTGTGGTGGTCCTGTGGGGGTGCTGACCATTGATTGAAGAACAGGGTGAAAGCAGACTAAAAAGTATGTAGAGAAACAGATGGACTACAGTCAGTAATTGTAGAACTTCAAAGTGCTTCTATATGGTATGTGGAGCTGATAAAAAGGACAGGAAGGTGGTTTTAATGTTATGCCTGATCGGTGTAGTAGTCATGTAAATTAAATGAAGCGAATGGATCTCTCTCTGCCCACACAAAACAGAATAATAGCAGCTACACACTTCAATATATTTCAAAAGTTAACTGCTTAGTTAATAGTTACAGATATTTCTTAAAAGTGTATGAACGTGTACGATTAGTTATGCCTGTAATCCAGAATTAAGTTCTATACCGTAACAAAAAATATGAATGTAAATGTTCATGTTGCGATGACGGTGATGTAAAATAATGTTAAAATAGTTCAAAGTCCAAACATTTGAGTGGTTAACGAGAACGCTACTTTAAATGTCACACAAGCTCAGTGCAAAACACGAGCACGGAAACGGTACAAATCCGATCTCTTCCCTACACACCAGACAATATATTTTATAATTCACATTACACGACAGGTGAGACGTTCTTTTTTCTTAATATAGCGCTTTTATTTAGGAAAAAATAGTTCTTACATAGGCAGGAAAATCTATGGCAGACAAGAGTCAGAACAGCGGATTGGGCGTAACGTTATTATTACTGTTTGCTCCTTTTTCTCAACACTTGTGCTCGATTTACACTGAAGATATATTTAGTAAATAAGTACATGTCCGCGCATGCACGCGCTTGTGTTCATTTCCGGTTGAACTGATAAAAAAATGTTGATTTTGAAAAATTAAAAGACGAGCCGTTTTTCAGTTTCTGCTTGTTAGGTCACAGCTAACGCTAGCCAGTGTGGCTCTTCACTCGTCTCTCTGTGTTATCACCAGTGAGCACCCCACAGCCAATCAGCGAGCTCCGACCGCCTACCCCTCCCACCCCTCCCTCACTGGGGATGCGCGCATGTCCTAAAGTCTCAGTTTTCAAGGTAAACCTGAAGCAGAAATCTGGCGCTTCACATTTAAAAAATACCGTCACCATTTTTGAATACCGCGGTATACGGTAATATCGTCAACAATCTAGTGTCAAAGAACCACATGAAGAAAGACAACCTCTTTTCAGCATTCCCATACACTCCAGAGCTTCATAAGAAACCAGGCTGTGATTAAGACCCAGCTCTGTTTTGGATCTAGGCCATTAAGGAGGAAACATTTGCAGCCCCAGTTCCAGGCAGTGGCTGTCTCTGTGTCCAGCAATTGGTCCCGAAGGACCATGGGGGCTGCACAGACAGGAAGCTTTACCGTCTCGGAGACAGCAAAGCCCACTCAAATCGAGCGCCTGGTCTCCCACATGGACAGGGCTGAGACAGCCAAGTGCCAAGCAAAAAATCACTACCACAGAGGCCTACACGCCCCCACAAAACCCACTCAAAAGCTGTTACCACACTGTAGCACAATGTAGTACAAGCCCGTAGGCAAACGAAAGACTTTCCACAGAAGTCCTTTAACCTACACACAGGACGCAACAGCTTCAGCATTCAGCACAGTCAGAACAGTGATAGAAATCACTGGGTGTGGTCCTTCTCTCCTAGCTTTCCTCTCCTCAGTCCAATGAACACTATCAGCCGGTCAATATTTATCTAGTATTCAATTCAAAAGCTACAATCACATCCTTGATAAAGCTTCCAAGAAGTCCAATGATCTGCTCATGCAAGCATGATACACACATGCATTTCCAGTTGAAGCATACAGAGCAGAAAATGAACACTTAAGACGTATTCTTAACTGAAATTCCTCCCTCTGTGAGCTATGTGAGTGAATGCTCCGAACATTCTTTATGGATGAACAGACAGAGAAAGCCATAAAAAGATCAAGATCAAGAATGACAATTATGTCACATTGCTGATTTCTTCATTCATACATGAGGCATCTGGAGAACAGGCTGAATAAGCACTGAGGCATTTTTGTAAAGATAAGATAATTATACAGTATACTGGCTACACACGAGGCTAGGTCGATGCTTCTCGTTCTACATTTGTACTGCATTTGTTCCTTCACATTTTAAAAATAAATATTATATCTACACCGATCAGACATAACATTAAAACCACCTCCTTGTTTCTACACTCACTGTCCATTTTATCAGCTCCACTTACCATATAGAAGCACTTTGTAGTTCTACAATTACTGACTGCAGTCCATCTGTTTCTCTGCATGCTTTGTTAGCCCCCTTTCATGCTGTTCTTCGATGGTCAGGACTCTCCCAGGACCACTACAGAGCAGGCATTATTTGGGTGGTGGGGCATTCTCAGCACTGCAGTGACACTGACATGGTGGTGGCGTTTTATTGTGTGTTGTTCTGGTATGAGCGCTGCTGGAGTTTTTAAACACCTCACTGTCCCTGCTGGACTGAGAATAGTCCACCAGCCAAAAATATCCAGCCAACAGCGCCCAGTGGGCCACGTCCTGTGACCACTGATGAAGGTCTAGAAGATGACCAGCTCAAACAGCAGCAATAGATGAGCGATCGTCACTGACTTTACTTTACTACAAGGTGGTCCAACTAGGTAGGAGTGGACAGTGAGTGGACACGGTATTTAAAAACTCCAGTGGCACTGCTGTGTCTGATCCACTCATACCAGCACAACACACACTAACACACCACCACCATGTCATTGTCACTGCAGTGCTGAGAATGATCCACCACCTAAATGATACCTACTCTATGGTGGTCCTGACCATTGAAGAACAGGATAAAAGCAGGCTAAAAAGTATGTTGAGAAATAGATGGACTACAGTCAGTAATTGTAGAACTACTGGAGCTGATAAAATGGACAGTGAGTGTAGAAACAAGGAGGTGGATTTAATGTTATGGCTGATCAGTATATATGTACCTGTAGTTAAACTTGCCTCTCACTTGTAACATATTGTATTCTACTTTTTATATATATACACAGTATATTAAATGCCAATGGAAAAAAAGTAAAAGAAAACACTTGGTACAGAGATAGACGTTAATATTACATCCATTACTTGTTGCTGTAAGCCACCAATAAAAACAATGTTCTCAGAAAAACATATTTTAATTCAATTGTTATATTAATATCATATTATATTTTGCCCAACCCTATATTTGAGTAAAATATAAAGTTTTCTCCACAGGCAGAACTTCGTTAGAAGTTACAAAATGTTTTTTAGTCTTCATATAATCTGTGCAGTTGAGAAAACCATGTTGAAAGAATGACTCATTTCAAAATCATCTTGGTCTCATAGCAAAGCGGTAGGGGTGTGGTTCGCCTTGAGTCCCTTGCGAATACGCCAGCCATTACAAAATGTAAAAACATTTGGGTGTATTTAATGTATATTCGCCACTTCGCTAAAAAACCACAACCAAAACCACATTTCATCTTCAATACAGACAGCAAATGTTGTAAAGACTGGTTAAAACTCTGTATAGGTTATTTTACTTTATTATTACTAGACAAATGCTACTTTAATGTGCATTCATGGTTTGCCACAGTTTCAGGCTTTTACGCAATGTGTTTACCATTACATGACGCAACTTTCAGTCAGTGTTATGTTAGAGCAATAGGGCAGCATGCGCTAACGTCAAGTGACATTTACTAATGGACTGGAAACCATGTCTGGATGGCACAGCCAATACATATACATCAATCATTGTATACGGACTTAAAATAAAACAAGAATCTTAAGGAATATTTTCTTCTGTAGGTAACAGAATCCAGACAGACAGACAGACAGATAGATCAGGTAGGTAGGTAGGTAGATAGATAAGGTAGGTAGGTAGATAGATAGGTTAGGTAGGTAGGTAAATAGATTAGGTAGGTAGATAGGTTAGGTAGGTAAATAGATTAGGTAGGTAGATAGATTAGGTAGGTAGATAGGTTAGGTATGTAGATAGATTAGGTACAGTGTATCACAAAAGTGAGTACACCCCTCACATTTCTGCAAATATTTCATTATATCTTTTCATGGGACAACACTATAGACATGAAACTTGGATATAACTTAGAGTAGTCAGTGTACAACTTGTATAGCAGTGTAGATTTACTGTCTTCTGAAAATAACTCAACACACAGCCATTAATGTCTAAATAGCTGGCAACATAAGTGAGTACACCCCACAGTGAACATGTCCAAATTGTGCCCAAATGTGTCGTTGTCCCTCCCTGGTGTCATGTGTCAAGGTCCCAGGTGTAAATGGGGAGCAGGGCTGTTAAATTTGGTGTTTTGGGTACAATTCTCTCATACTGGCCACTGGATATTCAACATGGCACCTCATGGCAAAGAACTCTCTGAGGATGTGAGAAATAGAATTGTTGCTCTCCACAAAGATGGCCTGGGCTATAAGAAGATTGCTAACACCCTGAAACTGAGCTACAGCATGGTGGCCAAGGTCATACAGCGGTTTTCCAGGACAGGTTCCACTCGGAACAGGCTTCGCCAGGGTCGACCAAAGAAGTTGAGTCCACGTGTTCGGCGTCATATCCAGAGGTTGGCTTTAAAAAATAGACACATGAGTGCTGCCAGCATTGCTGCAGAGGTTGAAGACGTGGGAGGTCAGCCTGTCAGTGCTCAGACCATACGCCGCACACTGCATCAACTCGGTCTGCATGGTCGTCATCCCAGAAGGAAGCTGACGCACAAGAAAGCCCGCAAACAGTTTGCTGAAGACAAGCAGTGCAAGAACATGGATTACTGGAATGCCCTGTGGTCTGACGAGACCAAGATAAACTTGTTTGGCTCAGATGGTGTCCAGCATGTGTGGCGGCGCCCTGGTGAGAAGTACCAAGACAACTGTATCTTGCCTACAGTCAAGCATGGTGGTGGTAGCATCATGGTCTTGGGCTGCATGAGTGTTGCTGGCACTGGGGAGCTGCAGTTCATTGAGGGAAACATGAATTCCAACATGTACTGTGACATTCTGAAACAGAGCATGATCCCCTCCCTTCGAAAACTGGGCCTCATGGCAGTTTTCCAACATGATAACGACCACAAACACAACCTCCAAGATGACAACTGCCTTGCTGAGGAAGCTGAAGGTAAAGGTGATGGACTAAACCCAATTGAGCACCTGTGGCGCATCCTCAAGTGGAAGGTGGAGGAGTTCAAGGTGTCTAACATCCACCAGCTCCGTGATGTCATCATGGAGGAGTGGAAGAGGATTCCAGTAGCAAGCTGTGCAGCTCTGGTGAATTCCATGCCCAGGAGGGTTAAGGCAGTGCTGGATAATAATGGTGGTCACACAAAATATTGACACTTTGGGCACAATTTGGACATGTTCACTGTGGGGTGTACTCACTTATGTTGCCAGCTATTTAGACATTAATGGCTGTGTGTTGAGTTATTTTCAGAAGACAGTAAATCTACACTGCTATACAAGTTGTACACTGACTACTCTAAGTTATATCCAAGTTTTATTTCTATAGTGTTGTCCCATGAAAAGATATAATAAAATATTTGCAGAAATGTGAGGGGTGTACTCACTTTTGTGATACACTGTAGGTAGATAGAATAGATAGGTAGATAGGTTAGGTATGTAGATAGATTAGGTAGGCATATAGGTTAGGTAGGTAAATAGGTAAATAGATAGATAGATACATAGATAAGGTAGATAGATAGATAGATTAGGTAAGTAGGTAGATAGATTAGGTAGGTAGATAGATTAGATAGATAGATCAGGTAGGTAGATAGATTAGGTAGGTAGGCAGGTAGATAGATAGATAGATTAGGTAGGTAGGTAGATAGATTAGGTAGGTAGATAGATTAGGTAGGTAGATAAATTAGGCAGGTAGATAGATAAATAGATTAGGTAGGTAGATAGATTAGGTAGGTAGATAGATAAATAGATTAGGTAGGTAGATAGATTAGGTAGGTAGGCAGGTAGATAGATAGATTAGGTAAGTAGGTAGATAGATTAGGTAGGTAGATAGATTAGGTAGGTAGATAGTTTAGGCAGGTAGGTAGATACATAGATTAGGTAGATAGATAGATTAGGTAGGTAGATAGATTAGGTAGGTAGATAGATTAGGTAGGTAGATAGAGTAGGTAGGTAGGTAGGTAGGCAGGTAGATAGATAGATAGATTAGGTAGGTAGATAGATTAGGTAGGTAGATAGATAGATTAGGTAGGTAGATAGATAAGGTAGGTAGTTAGATAGATTAGGTAGGTAGTTAGATAGATTAGGTAGGTAGGCAGGTAGATAGATAGATTAGGTAGGTAGATAGATTAGGTAGGCAGGTAGGTAGATAGATAGATAGATTAGGTAGGTAGATAGATAGATTAGGTAGGTAGATAGATTAGGTAGGCAGGTAGGTAGATAGATAGATTAGGTAGGTAGATAGATAAGGTAGGTAGTTAGATAGATAGATTAGGTAGGTAGGCAGGTAGATAGATAGATTAGGTAGGTAGATAGATTAGGTAGGTAGATAGATTAGGTAGGTAGATAGATAGATTAGGTAGGTAGATAGATTAGGTAGGCAGGTAGGTAGATAGATAGATTAGGTAGGTAGATAGATTAGTTAGGTAGACAGATGGATAGATACCGTATCGATCCTGAAAAAAACTGCTGTCCGTATCGATGATGAAATGTGATTTTGGTTTTATATCTTGGCTACCCAACAATTTAACTAAGAGGATGTTTAAGCAATGCTGAAAATCAATTTTATTAAATATTCTCTTTAGCCATTATGCACAAAGTGGCATTCTGGCAAATATACATTAAATACACCCAAATATTTGTATTTTTTGTAACGGCTGGTGTATTTGCAAGCGACCTAAGGCAGAATCCATTCAAGTCCATCACTTTTAACTCCTTACTGACTTGAATTGTGTTCGAATGTCATGTTAAAGATAGATGCGACCAGTTTAGGGTTGCCAACCGTCCCGTAAAATATGGAATTGTTCCTTATTTGGAAACTAAACGTCGAGTTCCGTATTGAACTGAGACGGGACGCGCTTTGTTCCGTATTATTATCAATGGGAGAGAAATGCTGCATACTAGACTGAGACAGGGTGATATATATGAAACAGAAGGAAACTGCTGCTACCGTCAGAATTAGACAGCGTTTGATTATTATTTTAAGTAGTGTTCACTTTTAGTCTTAGTAATGCCGTGTGCATATCAGCATAACAACCTGGTTGTTATTCCGAGGTTTGAGTAGCGCAGTGGGCAGAGCGCATCACGCATATTTTTCCGCCCTTGGCTTAGGGCGAAACTAAAGTAACACAAACAGGCTGGCGCTATGGGGGCGCAGATTTTCTCACTGCCCCCCTAAGCAACGCAGCCCAGAACCGGGGCTGCATGTCAGTGTGAAGATGGATTATTTAAAAATGTTGTTGGGGCTATTGAGAAAAAATGTTACATGATGTTCTTTATGCATGTTGTTTTGCCTAAAATATGGTTCTGATTTATTATTATAAAGAATGAAAATAATATATGTTAAACAGCCTAAATAAAACATTTTGATAATGTTCCTATGACGGTGTAAGACCCGTTATATTTTTTATAGGTGCAACCCTAAACGCCAACCCCCCCCCCCCCACGCACCAGCCACCAGCCCCCCCCCCCATCCCTTCCACCAACCCGCCAGCCCAGGGTGTTCCTTATTTCCAGTTCTGAATGTTGGCAACCCTATCTTGGCTACCCAACAATTTATGTAAGCATTTAATTAAATCTTCACTTTAGCCATCATGCAAAATGTGGCATTCTGACAAATATACATTAAATACACCCAAATATTTTTTTTTTGTAACAATTGGTCTATTTGCAAGAGACCTAAAGCAGAATCTTGAATAACTGACTTGAATTGTGTTTGAACGTCACGTTAAAGATAGACGCGACCAGTTAGCACCAATGGTTGCATTTGTGCTATGCGCTAAAAGTAAAAAAGAAAAGGCCTAACAGAGGGCCTGCATTTGAAATAACTTAGGAATGTTATTTAATGCCAGCTGACTAATTGGCATTAACCTGAAAAACAGGAATAAATAATAATAAGAAAAAATGGGTGCTACATGTTAGCCCAGTCGCCATGTTGGAAGCATTGCGTTCTTAAAGTGCTTACTAGATAGATGCTAAGTGAAACTAGTATACTACAGCACTAGATAGTGCACACTTTGTAGTATGTTAGTATGCTTATGCGGTTTCAAATTAGATTCTTCGAGAACGGTTGCATAAGTACGGAAGCGTATTGCTGCCACACAGTTAAAAAAAAAATACCGTCAGTATGTCGTTATAACGAGAAAGGATGTCGTTATAACGAGAAAAGGATGTCGTTATAACGAGAAAAGGATGTCGTTAAAACGAGAAAAGGATGTCGTTATAACGAGAAAAGTTCATTACCTCAAATGCTGCACAGCTGATGGAGCGTATCTGCTGATGGAGAGACAGTTTGCACACATGCATGATGCTGTAACTTGTGTAACCTTACAGCTTGTGGTGCCGATCAAGATTCTCCTTTAGGATCTAAACTTGGTTTAATATTCAACATTTGTCTGACATTCGGCATTCCGATCTAAATAAGTGCTTCAAAAAACACCTAAGACCTTCTTATTTGATGATTTCTTACACAAATGAAAATAGTCAACATACTACAAAAACAAGTTTATGTTCAATTTAAGATTACGTCTATTTATCTAAAGAAAGGTTATAATGAAACCGTTTATCCAGCTCCCACTTCATGTAACGAGTTAGGGACCGTCATAAAACTAACTGAGAAACGTAGGAAACATGCACTTATCCACACTAATAAATCCATTTAAATCTGGTATGATTTGTATTTTTGGAAATATAATTTGTATATTTGAAATATAAATTTATTACAGATTTATTTATCTTTATTTAAATGTAATGTAAAATAAATACCATGTTATTTCAAAAAATAAGGTTTTTGTAGTAGGTGAGAAACATTGATGTGTTTTTGTAAAAACTGTTTGACATTAATTCATCAAATCATACCAGATTTAAATGGATTTATTAGTGTGGATAAGTGCATGTTTCCTACGTTTCTCAGTTAGTTTTATGACGGTCCCTAACTCGTTACATGAAGTGGGAGCTGGATAAACGGTTTCATTATAACCTTTCTTTAGATAAATAGACGTAATCTTAAATTGAACATAAACTTGTTTTTGTAGTATGTTGACTATTTTCATTTGTGTAAGAAATCATCAAATAAGAAGGTCTTAGGTGTTTTTTGAAGCACTTATTTAGATCGGAATGCCGAATGTCAGACAAATGTTGAATATTAAACCAAGTTTAGATCCTAAAGGAGAATCTTGATCGGCACCACAAGCTGTAAGGTTACACAAGTTACAGCATCATGCATGTGTGCAAACTGTCTCTCCATCAGCAGATACGCTCCATCAGCTGTGCAGCATTTGAGGTAATGAACTTTTCTCGTTATAACGACATCCTTTTCTCGTTTTAACGACATCCTTTTCTCGTTATAACGACATCTTTTCTCGTTAAAACGACATCCTTTTCTCGTTATAACGACATCCTTTTCTCGTTATAACGACATACTGACGGTATTTTTTTTTTATCTGTGTGGCAGCAATACGCTTCCGTACATAAGTGTGCGTCATAGGGGCTTGTAAACACTTTATTAGCCTGCATAACGCATGGAAAAGGAATTAAAACAGAAATTTGGTGTGTTTAGACAAACATGGACAGAACTGGGTTTAAGAAATGTAAGTCTGTGGAGTTAAAATAATAGCTGTTTATAAAACTAGCCTACTAGCTATATCATGGTAAAACTTGTATTTCCAATTTTAAAGGAGCTGTTAATGGAAGTAAGTATTTTTAGTCAGTGTTAAATACCAGTTATGTTTTTATGTTTTTTTTAAATATACAGGTAAGTTAATTATTAATTACTTTTCATACCTGAATGAGTTGGTCGTCAGATGAACGCAGGACGGAATCCGTTACTCGCCAATGCTAGCTACCTCGCACCTGAGGCCTACACTATGTAAAGAGAAAATTAAAATAAATTAAAACATTATAGTAAAGCAATCTGTAAAGCAAACATGTATGAGTTATAACGCATTGAATAGGGTGGAGCCGTGAGAATTTCAGAATTTGTAATTTAGTACATACGCATTACAGGAATCAATTGAAGCCACTGATAAGCTGTTTTAAAGTCTACAAGGATATAAATCGACATTAGATATTAGATATTGCCAATAAATAGCTTTAATTTGGCTGGGTAAAACGTGACATATTACATAATACAGTTCTGACGTATTTAATTAACATATTAAAGTCAGAAATAAACTGTCATGGCTTATAGACAATATATGTCAATGCATAGACTCTTATAATATACATATGTTGAGATGATGACAATAATAATACATCTAGGCTATAAGTCATAATACCAGAATTAGAATTTGGGAAATATCTGACTGATCTAGAAATTAATCAATTGAATCCTGTGTATACACAGGACAGATCAATGATGATTATAACAAATACAATGCAGTAAAACTAACATTCGAGTTTAAGGGCCACACTAACTGGCTAACTGCAAAACTTCCCTCAAACACTATTCCAAACCGGACTGATCCAGTTACTTACTTCCACAAGCTGAATCTCTCGATCTGACGGCATTCACAGTGTGCACATTTTCTCCTGATGTGGATCCAACTTCATGATTTAGGGCTGGTATCCTTCATTTGAATCGAGGACCTCACCCCTGTATAATGACTGAGCTATTTCGTCTGGCAGATTGCTAGGTCGCACGCCCTATCGCATACCAACTCTATACTGTGCGATCTGCCTTTGAAAAGTCGCATTTCACTAAACGAAACACTAAAACACTAATATAGCTGCTTATATTTCCTATAAGGTCAGTGCGATTGCTACAATCTGACCCAACAGATGTCTGCAACGTTTTATACATATTGTGTAATCGGACGCTTCCTTAAAATCGCAGGCTTGGCTCTTTAAAAACAATCCGAACCTTAGATCGAGTTTTAGTTTAATGTAGTTTAAGTAAAACTCGGGTAAAATCAGATTTCGCAGAAAGCCACACCTTAACCCTAAATCAATGCTGACACTTCACATAGGTGCGGTTTAACGTCACGTACGGAAATTAAAACCATATGCCAGTAAACGCAGCATTAATAATAATAACACACGCCACCTTGTTATTAAATAAACAAAACACAGCTTTACACATACACAAAAAAAAAAAATCTACGGAATTAAATGTGCCACGATCGGCCGCAAAAACATCTCCTCTCAAAGTCTCTCCTGTCCGCTTCTCTCCGCTTCTACTCCTCTCATACCGGCTTCTCCTCCCGATCAGCTGGCAGCGCGCTGACGTCAAAGCCAACAGCTGACCAATCAAACATTAACGTCAAAGCCTCGCTGTGACAGAGTGACAGTTCCGCGAACCAATCAGAATCTCCCGTTCGGACCACGTTGACCAATAAAAAGGTTCTCCGACAGTCACAGTTAACCCAGAGCCGTAGATAGAGTTGCGACACTCCTTGATCTCGCCGCTACGCGGTCACGTGGTTCATGTAACCCTCAATAGTTCCAAACAAACCCGGCGCTGTCATGTTCTCAAATGGGACAGGCAGCAGTAAATGAAATATTAAACGGCAAATAATAAACATTTGTACAATTTCTGGGTATTTTCAACTGCGTTTACATTTACTGCATCTGCTTTAATGTCAATTTGGTATATAAAGTGGAAGATTGATGTTTATAATGACTTGTTAATAGGTCGTTCTTGTTAACACACAGTACATTATAATAGCATACATTACATAATGCGATATCATTAAGTAGTAGAGACAATATACAGTATAGACATTAAAGTTTTTTATGTTTTGTTTTTTGCATAAACTAATCTCCCTTCACTTTCCTGAGGATTCATAATAATAATCATTTTGGCTAAACACTAAGTCATGTGCTGGATTCATAAGGTTTACCTGCACTGAATGAACAGATTGATAAACACATTACCGTACCAAAAACATTATAGTGCAGGTACATGAAAAAGCATTCATTCATCTCTTATTTCATGAGTGATTAATAATTGATTCCTACATGTAATACATTAATGAATTCATTATGAATATGCACTAGTTCATTTTGTCTAATGTAAGTGGTGGACAAGGTACACAAACCATTTAGTTGAGTTAAAGTAGAGATATCCAAGGTAACATATTACTCCAGTAAAAGTAGTAGTAAAAGTAAAAATACTCTTTACCTCCACTAAAGTACTAAACTAAATTTACCTTCAAATGTACTTAAGTATGAAAGTAAAAGTATAATGATTTATTGTGGTTCTAATGTTTTATGATCATTTCTGTAACAAGACTCTTGATTAATCAACTCATTTTAGGTGAAAAGACTCGTGTGTCATTAATTAAGCTTAACTGACTAAGCTAAATTGGGTTATACCTATTAATTAAGATAAACATGTAACATTTAGTGCTGAGCAAATGCTAAACAATAACAGTATTAAGTATATTAATGACATTAAATTCATAATTTTTTTAAAACAAAGCAACATACAGCTGAAAATGTTTGATAAGTAGTGGAAATGAATGGGGCTCTATGGGTTGTTTGGAACTATACAGAGCTCCACAACCCGGAAGCTGCGCAGAAAAAATGTCCCGCCCCCTTTCCAACGGTTCCCTATGGGAGTGTCGCCACTCTGTTCTCTCTACCGCTCTGAGTTAACCTATAGAATAAAATAAAGTACGAAGCTGCTAAAGTCCTGTTATCTTCCTGCACTAACGTAGCCTAGCTACGTTAAAATAAACCTGGACTCTTGTATTCATTCATACATCTATTAATTCATCCATTTTTACTTGTTATTTTATCCTGGTCAGGGTGGACATCACAGGGCAACACCCACCCACACATTTGGGCCAGTTTGGAATATTTACATTCATAACAGAGCAGGTAGTTACTCGTTACACAAGACTAATCAGTTCACAAGTTTCAATGTCAAACACAGTCATGGACAGTTTTGAATCTCAGCCCCGGTTCTGGACTGTGGACTGTCCACCCCAGCGCCCCCGTAGCACCGGCCCTGCATGTTTTACTTCAGTTTCGCCCTAAGCCAGATTCAAACCTAGGGTGGAAAAATATGCAAGATGCGCTCTGCCCACTGCACTACTCAAACAGCGGTGTATTAAACACATTGTAATGCTGATATAACCTGCGCACACACGGCGTTACTAAGACTAAAAGTGAACACTACTTAAAATAATAACCAAACGCTTTCTAACTCCCACGGTAGCGGCAGAAGCCGCTCGCCCTGGTACAGGTTCAGAGATAATTAAAAATAAATAGCCTTTGCAATTTTGTATCTCCAATTTACCTCACTTGAATGTTTTTCGATGACTGTGGGGAAACCCAGGCAGACATGGGGAGAACATGCAAACTCCACCCGGACTGCTCCACCTGGGGGTGGATGAGATCTTCCAGCAAGACATAGTGACATGTCACACAGCTAGAAATGTCCGACATCGATTGGAAGGACATGACCAAGACTTCCCAGTACTACCCTGGCCCCCTTCAGAACTCAGTTGAGCATCTGTTGGACCACCTCGATCTATGGATCCTCCCACAATCACCCTCCAGCAGCTGTGGGATGCACTGCAGTCAGCATGGCTCCAGATACCTGTGACAACCTACCAGGACCTTAACCCGTCTAACTGCTGTCTGTGATGCACACGGTGGTTACTTTGGATATTAGCTGGTGGTCATAATAATGTGTATTATTTATCCTTATAATGGTCAGGGTAATGATTTGTCTTGAGCCTGTTTTGGAAACCTTGGAAGCATGACAGGAACAGCCAATTCATCTGTAAAAATACTTATGTTTACTCATGTTATGGGGGTGGTGGCACACTGGGAGTACCCTGGGTAAAAAACAACAACAGTCCCTACATTACCTGCAGTACCAGACCACCCCACTCAACTTAAATCAAACAGTCAACAAGAGCTAAATATTTTCCCCAGTGCAAATGCATTTACCTTCTTTGATCCTTCAATTTCTTTTTAAATGTGCCAGACTTTACAAAGGCACACTGGCATGATTAGCTTCTCAAAAACCTTTATCTTCCTCTTTGATGTGTAATAGGTCAGTGAAAGTTCCGCAGCCCTTTAAGGAATGCGTTTAATACTGTCGGCCTTGTAAGCACATTTACTGTGCTGAATTAATTTAAGTGACTTTGGCAGGGTGTATCTGGTATATTAACCAAATTAGCCCTCACAGAAGCAGATTTTGTCTTATAGGTGGAGAGTAAGAGCTTGTTTTTGTGATCATAATACTATAACTTTTAGACACTGAGCAAGGTCATAATGTATTTAGCATTGTGTGCACGGCCACAGTTTTTCTCCATGCATTTTTCATAGGGTAATATGCATAAATACAGTGAAAATTGTCCATATGACTTACTCACTCACTCACTGTCTTAACTGCTTATCCAATCAGGGTCCTGGGGGTGTGTGTGTGCTGGAGCCTATCCCAGCTTTTCAATGGGCGCAAGGCACACAGTAACAACCTGGATGGGGCACAAGTCCATCGCAGGGCAGAAACACACACACACACACACACACACACACACACATTCACCTACAGGGCAATTCAGTGTCTCCCATTAACCTGACTGCATGTTTTTGGACAGTGGGAGGAAACCGGAGCTCCCGGAGGAAACGCCTGGGGATCGACTCTAAAGACATCCATTCACCTAAGAAGGCTTTTCACTAGACTATGGAATGTTTCCATAAGAGGTTGTGCTCATTTAGTCAAAAGAACATTTGTGAGGTCAGGATGAGAAGGTCCAATTCATCCCTAAGGCGTTCAATAGGGTTGATGTCAGGGCTTTGTTCAGACCATACCATACTTGCTTTGAGTAATAGGGAAAAGTCTTGTGGTAACCGGAAATGGCTTGGTCAAACTGTTTTCACAAAGCATTTAATTTATTTTAGATAATTGTTTCATATCCACCAATGAGGCATAACATTATGACCACCTTCTTAATGTTGTGGTGGTCCCCCTTTTGCTGCCCCATACACAACAAACTGTGATGCACTGTGTATTCTGAAACCTTTCTATCAAAAGCAGCGTTAACTTCTTCAGCATTCGCTCCCCACGTGCATCAATGAGCCTTGGCCGCCCATGACCCTGTCACCGGTTTACCACTGTTCCTTCCTTGGACCACTTTTGATAGATACTGACCACTGCAGACCGGGAACACCCCACAAGAGCTTCAGTTTTGGAGATGCTCTGACCCAGTCGTCTAGCCATCACAATTTGGCCCTCGTCAAACTCGCTCAAATCCTTACGCTCGCCCAATTTTTCTGCTTCTAACATCAACTTTGAGGATAAACTGTTCAGTTGCTGCCTAATATGTCCCACCCACTAACAGGTGCCGTGATAAGGAGATAATCAGTGTTATTCACTTTACCTGTCAGTAGTCATAATATTATGCCTAGTCGGTGTATGTACCTGTTGGCAATGGGTGTGGTTTAAATGCTGTTATAACACATTCTGAGCAGGGAAACCCAGTGCTCAACCTACAGCCAAAATAACACGCCTTGTAATAATGCAAAACAGACTCACCAATGACGTTCATTGCTTGACGCACAACAATCTTTTCTTTTTGCGCAAACTTTCAATAACTTTTCTGTCAAAGTCCACCAATCCATGAATGAATTCATTTTCAATCGTTTTTTAATTAGAAATTTAAATTATATGAAATTGTTCACTGATTCACTGTATTGGCTTGCTATTAGTAATGGTGAATAAAACAGTAATGACTATGGCTAGCTATGTAGCATTGGTGATACCGTAAACAATGTTTACTAAATGTCTTAACATAGGCCTGTGTAAATATACTTTATACTAGCTGCTCCAGGCATCAAACTCCTCATCTGATTACCTTAAGGCTAAAGGGCTTGCGATCACTGTCCTTAACTCACGACACTATCAGCGATATTAAACGTCTAATGTCAAACAAACTTTAAATCAGCAGGTCACCAAACGAAGACTGCTAGGAGAAATACTGGCCTTTACATCACAGGTACAGGAAGATTTTTGGAATGTATCGGTCATATGTAATAAAGCCACAACGATATCAGTGTTTATGAAAAAATAAATCTTATAGTATAATCTTACAGTATATATAACATTTATTCTTTGTTCCCAATTTTCCTCCCAATTTAGTCATATCCATTACTCGATTGCAGTTTGCTTCCTCTCTACTGATGCTCATCTCCACTTCTGATTGAGGAGAGCGAGACTGACACATGCCCCCTCCGACACATGTGCAGTACCCGACTGCATCTCTTCACCTGCACAAGGCGAGTTGATATGTGGATCAGCTTTGTGTACGGCACCCTGATCAATGCATTATTCCTCAACTCTGTGCAGGCGGCATCAACCAGCCTGCAGAGGTTATAATTGCATCAGTTATGAGATCCCATCCAGCTCCCTATCTTGTATGAAAAACAGCCAATCGTTGTTCATGTAGCCAGCCAGATGACAGTGACGAGTTCAAAATGTCAGCTCTGGTGTGCCAGCGTGTTTTACCGCTGTGCCATCTGAGAAGCTTATATAACATTTATTCCATTAACATTTATGAAGAGACATGTCTGCTTTTAACCATATAGTGTATTTACATTTAGCAGGTGGAAGTTTCTCTCCAACTGATTCAGTCACCCACTGACAATTACCCAAATTGCACAGCAGCTTCCAAAAATCAAGGTTAGCACAAGTTTCCCCCTGAGACACATATTGCCACCCACTGCCTAATTTCAAACTGCAGCTTATATAATATAATTAGACAGATGGGCAAACTTTAAGGAGGGCACAAACTACCCCTATGAGGTTACAGACACTTCAGATTGGCTAAGGTTATGCCTTGTTTGGTTAATTGAGTGATATAAACGTCATTTCTTCCAGGTAGAAAGCAGCCAGTTGTGTTTTAGGGGCCGTTGTAGCCTAGTGGTTAAGGTACTGGAGTGGTTTAAGCCACATCACTGCCAGGTTGCCACTGTTGGGCCCTTAAGGAAGGCTCTTAACCCTCAATTGCTTAGACTATACACTGTCACAGTACTGTAAGTCGCTTTGGTCGCTGTACTGTAAGTCGCTTTTTGTTACTTGGCAGCTTTTGGTTAACTCATAAATGAAACAGACTTTCATTTTAGTCATTATAAAGTCCAATTTAGAAACACATCCACTTCCCCCAAACAAAACTGACAGCACATTTGCAATCCAAACTACAAACACTTCAGGCTAAGATCAGCAATTCAACCCAAGAAAGCAACTCCATACTCTTCTAATATTAAACATAATTTGTCAATCAACAGCACTACAGTATTAAACGGATTCTTTGTAGTCAACTCACGATCCTCTATCCTAGTTTAGAGTCTGATCGCTTTGCAGAGTCTAGAAAATCTAGCGGAGTTTTAAATGCGGTTGTAGATATGTATCGATTTGTGTTTTGTAGCATTAGCATGCCTAGGTGAGGATGCATTAACCTAGCTCCTAAATGCATTCCAGGAATCTATCACTTCAATCCAGGCAAGTGCCATCCTGTAGCGAGGCAAAGGGTGAACATTTCTGGTAAAATGATCATCGCATAAAGACTTTCTGATAGGTGGGTTTATATCAGCTGTAGAGTTTATAGAGAGTTTGGAAATTGTTAATATTGGAATAACAGGAACTCAACTTATTATACACCGATCAGCCATAACCTTGTTTCTACACACATTGTTCATTTTATCGGCTTAACTTACCATATAGAAGCACTTTGTAGTTCTACAATTACTGACTGTAGTCCATATGTTTCTCTGCATGCTTTCTTAGCCCCCTTTCATGCTGTTCTTCAATGGTCAGGACTCTCCCAGGACCACCACAGAGCAGGTATTATTTGGGTGGTGGGTCATTCTCAGCAGTGACACTGACATGGTGGTGGTGTGTTAGTGTGTGTTGTGCTGGTATGAGTGGATAAGACACAGCAACACCCTTGTCACTGCTGAACTGAGAATAATTCACCAACCAAAAATATCCAGCCAACAGCGCCCCATGGGCAGCGTCCTGTGACCACTGATGAAAGTCTAGAAGATGACCAATTCAAACAGAAGCAATAGATGAGAGATCGTCTCTGACTTTACATCTACAAGGTGGACCAACTAGGTAGGAGTGTCTAATAGAGTGGACAGTGAGTGGACACGGTATTTAAAAACTCCAGCAGCGCTGCTGTGTCTGATCCACTCATACCAGCACAACACACACTAACACTCCACCACCATGTCATTGTCACTGCAGTGCTGAGAATGATCCACCACCTAAATAATACCTGCTCTGTAGTGGTCCTGTGGGGGTGCTGACCATTGAAGAACAGGGTGAAAGCAGGCTAAAAAAGTATGTAGAGAAATAGATGGACTACAGTCAGTAATTGTAGAACTACAAAGTGCTTCTATTTGGTAAGTGGAGCTGATAAAATGGACAGTGAGTGTAGAAACAAGGAGGTGGTTTTAATGTGATGGCTGATCAGTGTATGTCTGTATGTGGCACACCTTTTTTACATATTAGCATATGACTTATTCAGCCATAGATTACCACACTTCAACCTATTAAGACCTTAAGTGCTGTGGCCGTCCAGCACCCTAGCAGACACATCTGATATAAATGATTTATTAATGTAATGATGGGGTTTTCCTGTTCTAGAAGGTAATTGAGTAACACATCTTAGTCATCTCCTTGCTAAATGATTCATAAATAAACAAAGTAAACTGGCACTCTTAAAACAGTAACACCCACCAGATTGTATGGTATGCCTCAAAGAAGGTTGTTTAACAACTATAATGTCTTGCTTTTGACACTTAAAGCCCAACAGTTTACCTCTGACTGTCTTGCTTATCATTTTGAACATTATAGCCCATCTTGAGCACTTTGTTTAGCCCACATTATAAGTTTCTGTTTAGCTAGTGAAAACTGTTAACATATGTCGAGTGTAAATGAGACATTTCCAAGAAAACAAGAAGTTTTCAAGAAAACCAGAAGTGGTTTAATTGTAATGCTGAAGTGCGTGGTGAAGCACCGCACCTGCAAGAATGAAAAGGAACCCAAGTGCAGGATGCTTAATCAAGGTAGAACAATACTCTGGGTACAAACAAGCAAGGGCCAATCACAAAGAAATACAGTGACCAAAATAACAGAAATAAATTAACAAATCGATAAAGAAAAACAGTGATCAAATTGGCACAATATGACAGGCTACTCTGGCCGTCTGAGAGAGTCCAGTTCTCAGAAAAAACAGAAACATCGGCAATAACATGAGCTGTGGATGGAGAAATATGAGCAGTGACCACCACACCATCGACTACTGCAGCCTGTGCCCAGCCTGGTTCCGTAATGTCTGGACCCATCCAGAAAAGGCTCTATCATAATGGACAAAAAGTCAACTGAGTTCCCTCTGGCATCCCACACAAGCAGAAAACTGGCATCACGGTTTCAGAGAAAAGCAGGTTGCCAATAGAGGAGCTGGCAAATGTGTGATCCAGAAAAGGTACAGTCATAATAGATGAAAAGTGCCGCAACGACAACTAAGTTCCCAGAAAAGTGGCATCACGGTTCCAAAGAAAAGCAGGTTTGCCAACAGAGGAGCTGGCAAATCTGTGAGGGGGAAACCAGGATAAATAGAAACACTTCCACCTGGAATGAATAAACGCCCAACAAGGAACTGACATGTCAATCATTTGCACCTTTGTGCCCCATCTGCTGACCAAATTTTTAAAGGCCATGACAAGGACATGATTTGGACAACCCAGTTCTTAGAAAAAAGGAAACATAGAGCATGATAAAATGAGCTGGGGGTGGAGAAATACGAGCAGAACCACCACACCATCGACTGGCACAGCCTGTACTCAGCGTGGGTCCGTAATGTGAGGCCCGATCCAGAAAAGGTTCAGTCATGATGGATCAAAAGTGCCACAACGATAACTAAGTTCCCTGAGAAAAGATAAAAGCATTTTGGCGTCCCACAGAAGCAGAAAACTGGCATCACGTTTCCAGAGAAAAGCAGGTTTGCCAACAGAGGAGCTGGCAAATCTGTGAGGGGGAAACCAGGATAAATAGAAACACTTACACCTGGAGTGAATAAACGCTCAAGACACAGGTGACAGGTGTTTTGATCATTTGCGCCTCCGTGCTCCATCTGCCGACCAAATTTGGGAAGGCCATGACAAGGACAGGTGGGGTCATTATATTTACTTACACCAACCAGGCATAACATTAAGACCATTAAGCCGGCGGAGGCAGTGTGATGCTTTGGGCAATGTTCTGCTGGGAAACCTTGGGTCCTGCCATCCGTGTGGATGTTACTTTGACACGTACCACCTACCTAAGCATGGTTGCAGACCTCTTTCAGCAGGATTCAATCCAATCGAGCATCTGTGGGATGTGCTGGACAAACAAGTCCGATCCATGGAGGCCCCACCTCACAACTTACAGGAGTTAAAGGATCTGCTGCTAAGATCTTGGTGCCAGATACCACAGCACACCTTCAGGGTTCTAGTGGAGTCCATGCCTCGAAGGGTCAGGGCTGTTTTGGCAGGTGATTAGGAAGGTGGTCATAATGATGTAGCTTTGAGTATTTGTGCTGTTTTTCTTTTTAAATCTTTACATTTTAGCATTAGCTGCTCCTTGCTGCTCTGTTAACTCAACTGCTGAAGCATCTGACAGGGTCATTGAGGAGCTTTTTAAGATCTGCCTTTATTGCATAAGAAAACTGATTACTGGTTCTGGCAACCAATCACACAAGGCTCCCGACCAATGAGTTGTCTGAATAGGCAGGGCTTAAAGTACCAGCCTGAACCTAGTGACTCAGCATGGGCGAGAGATGGTTGTCAGTAATTTAAAGAGCCTCTGCGTTCAGCGTCTGTAAAGTATGCGGGTATGAAGAATCCCGAGGGGTTGGAACATTTTCAGAGAACGCCACTCCTTTGCAGTCACAAGCTGAATGACTCAGCATGGCTGTGTTTTAACCTGGGCCTGCATTAATCACAGACGTATGCGTCAAGAGAGCTGACATGTAGTCCACACAAAGCCGCAGTTTGGACGGGTTTGATTCAGTGACACATTAACAGCCACGTTTTACTTGCAACAGCAGTTTTACTTTGGAGAACAGAAATTTCCAGATAATGTAAAACACTGCACTGGGTTAGCAAGAGTCACCACATTGCGCAGGCATGACCAGTTTTATGGAAGTACATAGCGTGCTAAAACCAGAGTACATGCTCTAGGATGATTTGAGAAACGCCTCTTTGTTCGGCACAGAGCCTCGATCGGCACGCTTCCTGCTTTGGCAGCCGGCAGCGTGAGATGTCAGGGTCACATGTTCTTACAGCAGTTTGTCTCAATGTGTTACAGCAGATCACCTGCAGAGATACAGGCTGTGGACACAATATTGGAAAATTTGGTGGAAATCACCTAACAGCAAGAAGGTCCTGGGTTTGATTCCCTGGTCAGGCAGCCAGGGTCCTTTCTGTCTTAATTACGCCCAGAGTCCAAGAGAGCTTAAAAAACGTAGGCCTTACCCTTCCACGCTAGGAGCTGTCTTATGAAAGGTGAGAATCAGTGTGCAGTCAACAAGCTGACGTTCCAGATGTTTATGGTTCATGTCATTTATTTGTTTTATGTGTTAATTAATTTTATTGTCTGAAAGGGTGGCAAAAGGACAAAATTGGGATAATAAATAAAAATAAATAAATAAAATAATTCAAATAAAGAAACATAAATTGTTACATATATAATTTAATTATATTAATTAATAGTATAGTAATACATTATTATTAAATACATAAATAAGTAATTTAAATAAATTACTTAAATAAACGATATTATTTATTATTGGTTGATTAATTATTTTTTAATATATAAATAAATTATTATTAAATATATAAATAAGTTATTTTAATAAATTACTTAAATAAATTGTTTTATTTATTATTGGTTAAGCAATTATTTTTTTTTAAATATATAAATAAATTATAATTAAATATATAAATAATGTAAATAAATAAGGTAAATAAACTATTAATTATTATTGGTTGATCAATTATTATTTTAAATATATAAATAATTAATTTAAATAAATTACTTAAATAAACTATATTATTTATTATTCGTTGATCAATTAAATTATTTTTAAATATATAAATAAATTATTAATAAATATATGAATAAGTTATCAAAAATACTTAAATAAATTATTTTATTTATTATTGGTTAATCAATTATTTTCAAAATATATAAATAAATTATTATTACATATATAAATAAGTAATTTAAATAAATTACTTAAATAAATTATATTATTTGTTATTGTTAATCAATTATTTTTTATTAAAAATATAAATAAAATATTATTATAAATTTATAAATATGTAATTTAAATAAATTACTTAAATAAACGATATTATTTATTATTGTTTGATTAATTCTTTTTTTTTAACTATAAATAAATTTTTATTAAATATATAAATAAGTAATTTAAATAAATTACTTAAATAAACTATATTATTTATTATTGGTTGATCAATTTTTTTTTTTAATATATAAATAAATTATTAATAAATATATAAAGAAGTAATTAAAAAAAAATACTTAAACTATATTATTTATTATTGGTTGATTAATTAATTTATTGGTTGTTTAATTTACTGGTTAACTAATTAATTAACCTATTGCTAGTGTTTATCAATGTTATCTTTGTTCTTGAACTCATGGTAACACCAGAAAGTTGTCACACAACGGACTTAGAATTATAATATCAATGAGATTCTGGAATTCAGAAGATAATAAAAGGAAGAGAATAACAAACAAACTGCAAAAAACCCAAATCCCTTTCTTAAAGACATATGAGAACAACAGCAGTACTGACACTATAAGATTAGTGTAAGCTCAGCCTCAGCTCAGACAACAGCTTCATCCACAGCTGCAAGCTAGTCCAGGAGGTAGACCCCGAGTGGTGGGGAAAGCACAGCTCTATCCACATCAGTGTGGACCCCTTGTGGGCCAATAATTCTACCATCTGGATCAGAGAACTCTGCTTTTTCAGCTGTTTTGCAACGCTTGATCTAGTACTGTGAAGCCAAATGAGGTGGCATTTTTTCATTCAAGCTTTCTCATTGTCAGGTTAGTAGATTTTACAGAATGTCACAGTATTACAAACAATTTACAAACAATGTTAGTCTTTTAATGTACTTAATTGCAAAATAAGGGCAAGAAGGTCCTGGGTTCCATTCCCAGATGGAGTAGTCTGGGTCCTTTCTGTGTGGAGTTTGCATGTTCTCCCTGCATCTGTGTGGGCTTCCTCCAGGTGCTACAGTCCAAAGACATGCAGTCAGGTTAACTGTGAGTACTACAATTGCCCTAGATGTGAATGTGTTTGCCCTGTGATGGACGACTGGTGACCTGTCTAGGATGTTTCCTACCTTTCGCCAGGTGAATTGTAGCCACAGCGGTGGTAAAACAATCAGTGAATGAATGCCTGTTTGGTGACATCACTAGGGCATCACTTTTCCCCCAAATTTAGCGTAGCCAGTTTGTCTTCCACTGCTGGAGAACCCTATCGCATCCGAGGAGGGTATATTCGCCTGACACAGGCTCCCTTCGACGCATGCGCAGTCCACTGACCCCTTCTTATTCACCAATACTTCAGGCTAGTTGTGTTCCTCCACTTCGGTACAGGTGCCTTGGCCTACTAACCAGGGTCCTTACACAGCGCTGAAGACCCCACCCTCTTATTAGTCCGGTCTTTTCCCACTCAGCAGATTTTAGTGGTCAATTTTGCCTGCTGCAGGCACTGCCAATTGTGCCCGCTTGTACTTGCTTGGGGGCACCCAGCTAACCGGTAGCAGACCTGAGATTCAAACTTGGGGAATATCCTGCTGCATCAGCTGGGCGCCTCAGATTGGCTATTTTATTGGCCTGTGATAGACTGGTGCTAAGCTAGATGCCTCAAGCCATATTATTATGAAGCGGTTTAATAAATATAAAGAAATATAAATTCATATTTAACAACTAGCTTCCCTTATCTCAGGTGGCTCAGCGGTCAAATACATTGTATCGAATCTCAGCTCTGCCATCTGGCTGGGCTGGGTAGCCACATGAACAATGATTGGCTGTTGTTCAGGGTGGGATGAGCCGGACCAGGGTTCTTCATGACTGGTACAATTAATGGCGCCTGCACAGAGTTGGGAAATAATGCTGATCAGGGTGTGGCTCTCTGTGCACAAGGCTGATCCGCATATGAACTTGCCTCGTGCAGGTGAAAAGATGCAGTCGGTACTGATCACGTGTCTGAGGGGACGTGTGTCAGTCAGCAGTGGAGGGTTGTATCGGTAGAGGTGAAGCGTAATGCAATCAGGGTAATTGGATATGACTAGATTAGGGGAGAAAATTGGTTGGAAATCGGAGAAAAAAAACTAGCTTCCCATATTGGTTTAATTAAACCAATATTTTAATATACATGGGGATGAAAAGCTGTTACCATTAAACCATGTATTGTTTAGACTTTTTTACTCATATTGCCTTTATGAACAGCATATCATTACATTTGTCCCAGTTTGAGCTGTGCTGCCGGGCTGGTGGACTCTTGCCCTATGCGCGTGAACAGACCTAGTCTGAAGGTAACAGCGATGAAAGTTTAAGAGGCGTTTATCCAGCCAGCAGTACGCAAGGCCAAGGACTGTTACAGATACGACTAGCCTTGCACATGGAATGCAACAAGCTTTTCTCTGACAAACTGAAGTTTCCCAACAGTTCTCAATTCGCAATCCTCCCTGGCTTGATTTTACTTGATTATTCAAACTGTCATCTTAATATTAACTAATCAAAACAACTTGATGGAAAAGGAATGTAGTGCAAGTTTTGACAGCACAAAGGCAAATTATAACATAAGCTGTGCTACATTACAGCAGGTCTGTGTGAACATGATCTGCCCTTGCAGTTTATTTCCAGTCAGTTAGGGCTGTGGCAGTGCAGCACGTAGCTTCCAGCCAGTTCACAGTGTAAGGGTATTGATTAATCCAGCATGAGTGATTTCCTATCTGCTCGAATGTGTGCCTGCTGCGGGAAATACTGGCTTTAACCCCTGAGCTACAGCAGGCTCTACGTAACTGGTGTAGTTCTGTAACCCTGAATGATTGTGACACTTTCCTGGTACTTAGCGAAACAGCGGTGTGCCTTGTGTGTGCATAGAGAAATCAATAACAGGTTAGGTAGATGTGCTGATGCCTAGAGGTGTGACAGGAGCGGGCTGGCATGGCATGTGATAAAGCTTTTGGTGATGCACATTCCCCTCCCAGTACATGTAACTGGGTCAGAGTATTCTGTCAAGCAAGCTTTTTTTTTTCTTATATCTGTTTTTTACATGCCGTGTCTCCAGCCAAAGTTCAGCTTTTCCAGAGAGGAACCAGAGAGGGCCTAAGATAATATAATATATGATACAATATAATAAGTGATCAGTTTATTTACAATTTATTGTATCTATTTATAATTTGACAATCAGAATTTACACAGATACAAATCTAAGCAAATAAATCCTTCATATCTGCCTGTTCAGTTAGTGTTAAAATAGTCTTCCAGAACTATCAAGAATAAAGTTGTAATATTTTGAGAATAAATACAAAATATTTACAGAATAAAGCTGTATTTTAAGAAAAAGTCTTAAAATTTCAAGAATTAAGTTGTTATATTTCAAGAATAAGGTTATAATATGTTGAGAATAAAGTCTTAATATTTATCTAAATATATCTAAATATTTATATAATTAATATTAATAGAATAGAGTTGTAATATTTATAGATTAAAGTCATAATATTTTGAGAATAAACTCTTAATATTTATAGATTAAAGTAATAATATTTTAAGAATAAAGTCATAATATTTTAAGAATAAAGTCATAATATTTATAGAATAAAGTCATAATATTTAGAAAATAGTCGTAATTTTTAATAAAGTTATAATATTTATGGAATAAAGTCACAATATTTTGAAAATAAAGTCATAATATTTTGAAAATAAAGTCATAATATTTTCAAAATAAAATCATAATATTTTGATAATATAGTCAAAATATTTTGAAAATAAAATCATAATATTTTGATAATATAGTCAAAATATTTTAAAAATAAAATCATAATATTTAATTATTTTATATTTTGAGAATAAATACAAAATATTTACAGAATAAAGTTGTAATATTTAAAAAATAAATACAAAATATTTATAGAATAAAGTTGTAATATTTTAAGAATAAAGTCACAATATTTTGATAATAAAGTCATAATACTTATAGAATAAAGTCTGAATATTTCAAGAATAAAGTCTGAATATTTTGAGAATATATATCAATATATTTTTTTAAATAAAGTTGTAATATTTTGAGAATGAAGTTTAAATTTTTCAAAAATATATTTATATATATATATATATATATATATATATATATATATTTACAGAATAAAGTTGTTATATTTCAAGAATAGTCATAATATTTTAGGATTAACATTGTAATATTTTGAGAATAAATTTGTAATATTTTGAAAATAAAGTCATAATATTTTAAGAATAACGTAATATTTTAAGAATAAAGTCAACATATTAATAGAATAAAGTTGTAATATTTTAAGAATAAAGTCATAATATTTTAAGAATAAAGTCATAATATTTTGAGAACAAAGTTGTAATAGTTTAAAAATGAAGTCAAAATATTTATAGGATGAAGTCATAATATTTTAAGAATAAAAATATGCAGGAAAAATTTTGCACTATGCACCAGAAATGCTGTTTTTGTGATCTAAGAGACAAATTGTCTTTACAAAGTGTCACAAGGTTTTTGTGTCAACCTACAACACTGTGTTGATTTGGCCTGCCGGCGTTCACTGTGATAAGGTCACACCTCCTTAGAGTTCTCTGTGTGGAGGAGAAAAGAAAGAAGAAAGAATCGATTATGCCCTTAGTCCACAAACAACAGAATCTTTTTAGCAGTGTGTGACTCTCCATACGCCAGACTGGCATCACGTGCCAATCCATCAAGGTATAATTCCATGGTTGGGAGTCAGAGAGAGCATAATAACCCCTAATACCAACACACCATGTTGCAGTCTCTAGTTAGTCAAAGTAACCTATATTTTTTTCAGATACCTTGCAAATGTAAGCATTTCTTAGCCACACAGAGCCACAAAAAGTTCCAGACTCTTAAACGATAGCTAGCCTGGCTTGCCCCAGTTCACACTCATCTGAAAACCAACCCCCAACACAGCTGACAATTACAGTCTGACACAGATCCAGCAGTAGATCCAGCTGATTGTACATAAATAGAGGCGACTGGTCCAACTATAGCACAGAACGTCACTCAACACTGCCCAGTTATATAACCTGGCTAGCAGACAAGTATGGAGGAAACATGCGGGTTGCCTTTCCCCTATCAGTCCTAGACCGGCCACTCCTACTTGTCACAGATCACCTGATTTGTTTTTCTTAGCATTTGTAATATCCACAGTAACATTCAACATGGTTATTATTCGTTGGTTGGCTACTAACAGTGCTGCCTCACAGCAAGAAGGTCCTGGGTTCGATTTCCAGGTGGTCCCATGGAACTGCCTATATTTTAGGCTAATGTAAAATAATGAAGTTGTTTTGACACTTATACTCTGAAAATAACACAAATATAATATAAAAACACTGAAATACAATTGAAAAAAAAGTTTAAAATTAATATAACGTAATATAATATAATACAACCCCAAATGAGAAAAAGTTGGGACAGTATGAAAAATGCAAATAAAATAATAACACAGAGGTTCTTACATTTACTTTGACTTTTATTTGATTGCAGACAGGATGAACCTGAGATATTTCATGTTTTGTCTGGTCAACTTCATTTCATTTGTTAATAAACCTCTATTCCTGCATTTCAGGCCTGCAACACATTCCAAAAAAGTTGGGACAGGGGCAATTTAAGGCTAATAATGAGGAGACAAAACTAAATAATGATGTGAATAATGATGTGTAAATATGGTTTGGAACAAACGCAGCATCCAGGAAAGACTGAGTCTTTGATGAGCAAAGATGATCAGAGGATCTCCAGTTTGTCAACAAATGTGTGAGAAAATGATTGAAATTTTTAAAAACAATGAACCTCAAAGAAAGATTGGAAGGGATTTGCATATTTCTCCCTCTACAGTGCATAATATCATTAAACAATTCAAGGAATCAGGAGGAAGTTTAATGCGTAAAGGCCAAGGGTGCAAGCTTAAGCTGAACGCCTGTGATCTTCGATCCCTCAGACGGCACTGCATCAAGAACCGCCACTCAACAATAGCTGATATAACCACATGGGTGAGGGATTACTTTGGCCAACCTTTGTCAAGCACTACAATACAGAGTTACATGCACAAATACCACTTAAAACTTTACTGTGCAAAAAAGAAGCCTTATGTTAACCATGTCCAGAAGCAGCGTCGACTTCTCTAGGCTTGGAGGCATCTAGGATGTATCATCACACAGTAGAAACGTGTATTGTGGTCAGATGAATCAGCATTTCAGGTCTTTCCGGACCAAAGACGAAAAGTACCATCCAGACTGTTATCAGTGACGAGTCCAAAAGCCAGGGTCTGTCATGGTATCAGTGTCAGTGCCCTTGGCAAAAGTAATTCACACTTCTGTGATGGCAACATTAATGCAGAAAAGTACATTGAGATCTTAGAGCAACATATGCTGCCTTCAAGACGTCATCTTTTCCAGGGACGTCCATGCAAAACCACATCACTTGGTATCCTTGGGGCCAAAACGTCTTTTAATTGTGGGGAAAAAAGGCACCATTACAAAGGGGGAAATGCTTTACTGACCTAACTTCTTTTGGAATGTGTTGCAGGCCTGAAATGCTGGAATGGATGTTTATTAGTAAATGAAATGAAGTTGTTCCATGCTGTCCCAACTTTTTCTGGGGATGGGAGGGAGGGAGGGGTCAACTTTATATATTAACTAACTAACGAGGGGGGGGGTTCCAAGTATTAATTAGGAGGGTCAAACCCCTCCCCAACCAATCCCCCCCCAATCCCCCCATAATTAATAATTCAAACCATTATTATTTTTAATATCATTATACCGAAAAACTTTAGAAATAATTTAATTCTTAACTTTATATTCTGACCTCAGCTGTACGTTCTAGAAGTCTCATCTGGCCCCTTTTCACTCCCACTCTAGACAAATATACCAACCATGTCAGAGTTCCTCTTCCTGTACTGTCTACATGACTGATCATGAAACATGATCTGCTTGCAATGTGCTACTTCTGATGGCATTTATATCTGGATCTGTATGTCCCTTCTTGTCCAGATGAAACATAATCTGAAAGGAATGTCCACAACAATGACGGAAACCAGCCGGTTAAAACCGCACTAACAGGGTATGAAGACGTCTGAGGCTACTTTGTTTTCACATTCCGAAAAATCTTGTGATCAGAGCAAAACTGCTGAGTCATGTCATGATCGATGTTTACCCTCCTCAGACGTAATTTTCTTGCTCAGTAATAAGCCTCACAAACCGGGACTGGGAAGCACCTCTTTAGGTTTTATTTGCTTGCTGCTTGGTAACAGCACTGTGGAATCTAAAGGCCGTGTTTGGTATTTTGCCTCGTGCGAAGCTCGTCTGTTGTCAGTCACTAGTCATGCTGTGGAGGCACTAATCTGCACTGTGGAAAAAACCTCTGATGCAAGTGTTAATGAGAGAATGCAATATCACTACAGCGAGAGCTGCGAGTGTAGGAAGCATTGTTCAAGCATAACCAGCTTCAACAGATCGTGGAAGTGTCACATTACATTACCTCTCCTACTGTCCGTAAAGTAGTTCACTAGATCTTTCAAGGCCTGAGAGAAAGAGTTTTTTTTGTGACCCCACCTATTGATCCTGTGTCATGTTCATGCTGAGAATTTGCTGAATTTGCTAAAGGCCTTTGCAAATATTTGCTGCCTGAGCTAAAAATAGTAACACCTGGTAGTTGAAACAGGGAACAGCCTGCACTGCAGGTTAAATAATGCAGTGTTGGGTGTTAGTGTTGTGTCTTAAGTATAAAGTACAGAACCACTTCTACAAATACTACTGCCATTACCACCATCACCACTACTACTATTACTACATCTAATACTACTGCTGCTACTACTACCATGTGTGCTACTATTATCACTTTTAATACACCACCACCATCACAACTACTTCTACTACTATTACTACTAATACTACTGCTACTACTGCCACAATCACTTCTACTACTACAACTAACACTACTGCCGCCACCACCACCACTACGACTATTGCTACTGCCACAGCTTCTACTACAACTACAGGTCCTTCTCAAAAAATTTGCATATTGTGATAAAGTTCATTATTTTCCATAATGTAATGATAAAAATTAAACTTTCATATATTTTAGATTCATTGCACACCAACTAAAATATTTCAGGTCTTTTATTGTTTTAATACTGATGATTTTGGCATACAGCTCATGAAAACCCAAAATTCCTATCTCAAAAAATTAGCATATCATGAAAAGGTTCTCTAAACGAGCTATTAACCTAATCATCTGAATCAACGAATTAACTCTAAACACCTGCAAAAGATTCCTGAGGCTTTTAAAAACTCCCAGCCTGGTTCATTACTCAAAACTGCAATCATGGGTAAGACTGCCGACCTGACTGCTGTCCAGAAGGCCATCATTGACACCCTCAAGCAAGAGGGTAAGACACAGAAAGAAATTTCTGAACGAATAGGCTGTTCCCAGAGTGCTGTATCAAGGCACCTCAGTGGGAAGTCTGTGGGAAGGAAAAAGTGTGGCAGAAAACGCTGCACAACGAGAAGAGGTGACCGGACCCTGAGGAAGATTGTGGAGAAGGGCCGATTCCAGACCTTGGGGGACCTGCGGAAGCAGTGGACTGAGTCTGGAGTAGAAACATCCAGAGCCACCGTGCACAGGCGTGTGCAGGAAATGGGCTACAGGTGCCGCATTCCCCAGGTCAAGCCACTTTTGAACCAGAAACAGCAGCACTGGACTGTTGCTCAGTGGTCCAAAGTACTGTTTTCGGATGAAAGCAAATTTTGCATGTCATTCGGAAATCAAGGTGCCAGAGTCTGGAGGAAGACTGGGGAGAAGGAAATGCCAAAATGCCTGAAGTCCAGTGTCAAGTACCCACAGTCAGTGATGGTCTGGGGTGCCATGTCAGCTGCTGGTGTTGGTCCACTGTGTTTTATCAAGGGCAGGGTCAATGCAGCTAGCTATCAGGAGATTTTGGAGCACTTCATGCTTCCATCTGCTGAAAAGCTTTATGGAGATGAAGATTTCATTTTTCAGCACGACCTGGCACCTGCTCACAGTGCCAAAACCACTGGTGAATGGTTTACTGACCATGGTATTACTGTGCTCAATTGGCCTGCCAACTCTCCTGACCTGAACCCCATAGAGAATCTGTGGGATATTGTGAAGAGAAAGTTGAGAGACACAAGACCCAACACTCTGGATGAGCTTAAGGCCGCTATCGAAGCATCCTGGGCCTCCATAACACCTCAGCAGTGCCACAGGCTGATTGCCTCCATGCCACGCCGCATTGAAGCAGTCATTTCTGCAAAAGGATTCCCGACCAAGTATTGAGTGCATAACTGAACATAATTATTTGAAGGTTGACTTTTTTTGTATTAAAAACACTTTTCTTTTATTGGTCGGATGAAATATGCTAATTTTTTGAGATAGGAATTTTGGGTTTTCATGAGCTGTATGCCAAAATCATCAGTATTAAAACAATAAAAGACCTGAAATATTTCAGTTGGTGTGCAATGAATCTAAAATATATGAAAGTTTAATTTTTATCATTACATTATGGAAAATAGTGAACTTTATCACAATATGCAATTTTTTTTAGAAGGACCTGTATTAATGCCAGCAGTACTCTTAGTATTATCACTTTATTACTTCTACTACTACAGCCACCATTATCACTGCAGTTATCATTTCTACTACCACTAATTTGCCTACTTCTACCATCTTTACATTACATTTATATTTTTAGTATTCAGCAGACATCATCAAATACAATTTGAGCAACTAAGGGTTAAGAGCCTTGGTCAGGGTCCAACGGTGGCAACTTGGCGATGGCGGGGCTTTAACTGGCAACCTTTTGATTACTACCCTGTTTCCCCGAAAATAAGACAGTGTCTTATATTAATTTTTGCTCCCAAAGATGCACTAGGTCTTATTTTCAGGGGATGTCTTTTTTTTCCATGAAGAAGAATTCACATTTATTGTTGAACAAAAAAAAAAAGAACATTTATTATATACTGTAAATATATATATATATATATACAGTATACTGAGCCACTTGTACAGCAGGGACGGTATTGCAGCTTCCGGCCACCAGGGGGAGCTCACCACAGCACACTCGTACAGCACAGCAGGGACAGCGTACGGTCCAAACAAAAACGTTGCTAGGTCTTACTTTCGGGGGAGGCCTTATATTTATCAATTCAGCAAAACCTCTACTAGGTCTTATTTTCAGGGGATGTCTTATTTTCGGGGAAACACGGTAGTGACTACCACTACTGTTATTTCTTCTCCTACCAGCTACTAATTTTACTACTTGTAATAACAGTACTCAACTACTTCCTTTACTACTCAAAATATTACAACTTCTATTACAATTTACACTGATCAGTGATGACGTTAGAACCCGTCCAACTGTCCAACCATCCATCTAAACAATATTAAATTTCAGGCTGATGTTTGATGGGGCAAAATTCCAAATGACTTATAACCAAATGACTATGTTGAAGTAACACAGTACAGAACTAGCAAGGAAAATTGGGACAAGTCACAAACTGACTCATTGTTGCCAGTGGACATGTAGGCTATGGTAGCTTATATACACTGCTGTGGCTCAGACTGCAGATAATTTTAATACTAGGGATGGAGTGAATGTGTCATAACAGTGCATTAAACCCTTCAGTGTGTGAGCTGTGTAGTCGCAGACCAGTCAAAGTACAAATGCTAACTCCCATCCACCACTGAAAGCACTTCTAACAGCCATGCAAGAACTGGAACTGGACATAGAGAAATGAAAGAAGGTTGACTGGTCTGATGAATCCTGCCTACTTATGTGGATGGCCTAATTGACTAGTCGAATACTTTATTACCACCCTCATTATACAGAGGCACAGCACGTTGTGTTAGTTCCACACAGCAGAGTCCAAGGATTATTTCTTACTTACCTACTTACAAGTTACTGTTTCTTTAGAGTTCCCCATGTGTCCATGTGGGTTTATTCTGGGCACGTCTGATTTTCTCTGATCTCTCAAAACCTGCTTTGCGCCAAAGCTTTTTTAAAAACCCACAGTGACAGTGATATTTTTTATACAATGGCTAAAACTACTTGTATATGAGTGGGTAGAGGGAAGTGATTGTACCCATAAGGTCAGTGGTTCAAGTCTTAAGTTTAATTAATCATCTGTCCATTGGAATTCAGGCAATCTAACCCTTGAACTGCCAATGCTATAGGAGTAATGCTGTGACACATCATCAAAATGGAAAAGTTGATTGCCATATAATAAAGCTTGCTGTTATCAAACATGGTGATGATTGTTATCACTATATTATCATACTAAAGGCACGTGCACAGCTGTTCAAAGATCTTTCAGGGCATAACAGCATAGTCAGGACTTGGGTTTAGAATTTAGAACTTGGGCTTATTTAGGCTGCACATGTAGTGTTTCCACTCAAAAGAGGTGCTAAATATAAACTTAGTTTCCAAGCCAAAGGGGGAGAGGTCTGCGTCACTGTAACAGTCACATGCAGATTGGTTTTCCCCAGTCATGCAGTGGATTCCATACCGCCACCTACTGTCTGAGAGATTTGTTACAAGAGCAAGTGCAATCTACAGATAATCATCCTATTACTTATATAGTCAACAAATTATTAGACTTCATTGCTGCCAGTCCTGTTAAATCTAAGCTTTGCTTGTAGAACCTCACTAACAGTAGGCTAAAAGGTCTTAACAAGCCACAACTTCTACTACTACTACAACTTTCACCACCACCATTACTACTGCAACAACTTTTACTACTAATAACACTTCTACTACTACAACTACAACTAATACTACTGCTGTCACCACCATCACCACTACTGCCATCACCACCACGACTGCTGCTCCTGCCATAACTTCTATTACTATTACTGCTGAAACTAACACTGCTGCTGCCACTACCATCACCACTACTACTACTGCCATCACCATTACTGACACTATTACTACTTCCACCATCACCACTACTTCTACTACTACTACTACTACTACAAATAATACTACTACTGCCACAACTTCTACTACAACTACTACCTCCACCGCCATCACTATTACTACTGCCACCACCACCATTACTACTGACACATTTTCTACTACTACTAATAATACTACTGCTGTCACCACCATCACCTCTACTACAACCATTACCGGGCGGCATGGTGGCTAAGTGGGTAGCACTGTCGCCTCACAGCAAGAAGGTCCTGGGTTCAATCCCAGATTATATATACTGTATATACAGTGTATCACAAAAGTGAGTACACCCCTCACATTTCTGCAAATATTTCATTATATCTTTTCATGGGACAACACTATAGAAATAAAACTTGGATATAACTTAGAGTAGTCAGTGTACAGCTTGTATAGCAGTGTAGATTTACTGTCTTCTGAAAATAACTCAACACACAGCCATTAATGTCTAAATAGCTGGCAACATAAGTGAGTACACCCCACAGTGAACATGTCCAAATTGTGCCCAAAGTGTCAATATTTTGTGTGACCACCATTATTATCCAGCACTGCCTTAACCCTCCTGGGCATGGAATTCACCAGAGCTGCACAGGTTGCTACTGGAATCCTCTTCCACTCCTCCATGATGACATCACGGAGCTGGTGGATGTTAGACACCTTGAACTCCTCCACCTTCCACTTGAGGATGCGCCACAGGTGCTCAATTGAGTTTAGTCCATCACCTTTACCTTCAGCTTCCTCAGCAAGGCAGTTGTCATCTTGGAGGTTGTGTTTGGGGTCGTTATCCTGTTGGAAAACTGCCATGAGGCCCAGTTTTCGAAGGGAGGGGATCATGCTCTGTTTCAGAATGTCACAGTACATGTTGGAATTCATGTTTCCCTCAATGAACCGCAGCTCCCCAGTGCAAGCAACACTCATGCAGCCCAAGACCATGATGCTACCACCATCATGCTTGACTGTAGGAAAGATACAGTTGTCTTGGTACTTCTCACCAGGGCGCCGCCACACATGCTGGACACCATCTGAGCCAAACAAGTTTATCTTGGTCTCGTCAGACCACAGGGCATTCCAGTAATCCATGTTCTTGGACTGCTTGTCTTCAGCAAACTGTTTGCTGGCTTTCTTGTGCGTCAGCTTCCTTCTGGGATGACGACCATGCAGACCGAGTTGATGCAGTGTGCGGCGTATGGTCTGAGCACTGACAGGCTGACCTCCCACGTCTTCAACCTCTGCAGCAATGCTGGCAGCACTCATGTGTTTATTTTTTAAAGCCAACCTCTGGATATGACGCCGAACACGTGGACTCAACTTCTTTGGTCGACCCTGGCGAAGCCTGTTCCGAGTGGAACCTGTCCTGGAAAACCGCTGTATGACCTTGGCCACCATGCTGTAGCTCAGTTTCAGGGTGTTAGCAATCTTCTTATAGCCCAGGCCATCTTTGTGGAGAGCAACAATTCTATTTCTCACATCCTCAGAGAGTTCTTTGCCATGAGGTGCCATGTTGAATATCCAGTGGCCAGTATGAGAGAATTGTACCCAAAACACCAAATTTAACAGCCCTGCTCCCCATTTACACCTGGGACCTTGACACATGACACCAGGGAGGGACAACGACACATTTGGGCACAATTTGGACATGTTCACTGTGGGGTGTACTCACTTATGTTGCCAGCTATTTAGACATTAATGGCTGTGTGTTGAGTTATTTTCAGAAGACAGTAAATCTACACTGCTATACAAGCTGTACACTGACTACTCTAAGTTATATCCAAGTTTCATGTCTATAGTGTTGTCCCATGAAAAGATATAATGAAATATTTGCAGAAATGTGAGGGGTGTACTCACTTTTGTGATACACTGTATATATATATATATATATATACAGCAGTGTCTGTCTGTCTGTCTGTCTATCTATCTATCTATCTATCTATCTATCTATCTATCTATCTATCTATCTATCTATCTATCTATCTATCTATCTATCTATCTATCTATCTATATGTAGATACAGGGCAGTGGTAGCTCCGCGGTTAAGGTACAGGAATAGTAATCAGAAGGTCACTGGTTCAAGCCCTGCATCTGCCAGCTTACCACTGTTGGGCCCTTGAGCAAGGCCCTTAACCCTCAATTGCTTGCAATGTATACTCTCAATTGTAAGTCGCTTTGGATAAAGGCGTCTTCTAAATGCTGAAAATGTAATATATATATACAGGTATATATCATGACAGAAACAGTAGCTACTGGTTACACAAGGTTCACAAGTTTCTAATTTTGAATCTCCAGTTGGGAGGAAACCAGAGCTCCCAGAGGAAACCCACTCAGACAGGGGGAAAACATGCAAACTCCACACAGAAAGAACCCGGACCGCCCCACCTGGGGATCGAACCCAGGACCTTCGTGCTGTGAGGCGACTGAGCCACCAATATACAAATTAATTATATAATAAAAATTGTATAGAAACAATAAAAAATGCCCACCTGACATATAACACAGTTTTAGTTTGGGGGATGATTGATTATCACCAACAAGTACGTAAAGATTATATAATTTTAATATCATATAAGGGCAATGATTGATCAGCAGTTAAGGTATTGGACTAGTAATCAGAATGTTATTCGTTCAGACCCCATCATCACCGCAATTGCTCAAATTGCCTGCTAAGTGCTACAAATATGAACATAAAATATAAATAGTGTATTTAATTTCCATACTAATCACTCCATCTCGTCTCTCTGAGCTTGTCATTGAACTAGTCTTGATTTCCACTAGATGGAGCTGTTAGAGTGGTTTAGTTCAGTTATGACAAACTTCAGTAATAATATATTCATTCATTTATTCATTCATTCACGTTTTTCAAAACATCTCAACTTCTCTGCAAACAGGGGTTGTATATCACTTTCCATTAGGACTTAAATAAAGGTTAACACAAATGAATTAAGACTTAATTATTATTGCTGTGCTGACTTGATGTAAAGGTCAATCCAATTGCACAGATTAATTTAGAGTGCTTGATTGGTCTTTTTCTTCTTTCTAAGCCCTGGATATCAAATCAGGTTTTTCTCCTTTACACATGAGGAACACTGAGGGAGGAAAAAAGCAATTTTAAACACCATATGGCTAATATGTGCATACAATAAAGCATAAAGGCAAGCACACACTGGCAGAAAAATGTGTTGTACATAGTTTTTATATGGTACTGCCATATACAGGGGTTGGACAAAATAACTGAAACACCTGTCATTTTAGTGTGGGAGGTTTCATGGCTAAATTGGACCAGTCTGGTGGCCAATCTTCATTAATTGCACATTGCACCAGTAAGAGCAGAGTGTGAAGGTTCAATTAGCAGGGTAAGAGCACAGTTTTACTCAAAATATTGCAATGCACACAACATTATGGGTGACATACCAGAGTTCAAAAGAGGACAAATTGTTGGTGCACGTCTTGCTGGCGCATCTGTGACCAAGACAGCAAGTCTTTGTGATGTATCAAGAGCCACGGTATCCAGGGTAATGTCAGCATACCACCAAGAAGGACAAACCACATCCAACAGGATTAACTGTGGACGCAAGAGGAAGCTGTCTGAAAGGGATGTTCGGGTGCTAACCCGGATTGTATCCAAAAAACATAAAACCACGGCTGCCCAAATCACGGCAGAATTAAATGTGCACCTCAACTCTCCTGTTTCCACCAGAACTGTCCGTCGGGAGCTCCACAGGGTCAATATACACGGCCGGGCTGCTATAGCCAAACCTTTGGTCACTCGTGCCAATGCCAAACGTCGGTTTCAATGGTGCAAGGAGCGCAAATCTTGGGCTGTGGACAATGTGAAACATGTATTGTTCTCTGATGAGTCCACCTTTACTGTTTTCCCCACATCCGGGAGAGTTACGGTGTGGAGAAGCCCCAAAGAAGCGTACCACCCAGACTGTTGCATGCCCAGAGTGAAGCATGGGGGTGGATCAGTAATGGTTTGGGCTGCCATATCATGGCATTCCCTTGGCCCAATACTTGTGCTAGATGGGCGCGTCACTGCCAAGGACTACCGAACCATTCTGGAGGACCATGTGCATCCAATGGCGGTGCCGTGTATCAGGATGACAATGCACCAATACACACAGCAAGACTGGTGAAAGATTGGTTTGATGAACATGAAAGTGAAGTTGAACATCTCCCATGGCCTGCACAGTCACCAGATCTAAATATTATTGAGCCACTTTGGGGTGTTTTGGAGAAGCGAGTCAGGAAACGTTTTCCTCCACCAGCATCACGTAGTGACCTGGCCACTATCCTGCAAGAAGAATGGCTTAAAATCCCTCTGACCACTGTGCAGGACTTGTATATGTCATTTCCAAGACGAATTGACACTGTATTGGCCGCAAAAGGAGGCCCTACACCATACTAATAAATTATTGTGGTCTAAAACCAGGTGTTTCAGTTATTTTGTCCAACCCCTGTAGTTCACAACCTTTCAAACATATATACCTTTCAAACAGTCCTAAATATGTAGGCCACACTTGCAAAAAAAGTTGGGACAGTAAAGCATTTACCACTTTGTAATGTTGCCATTCCTTTTCACCACACTTAAAAGACGTTTTAGCACAGAGGAGACCAAGTGATTTAGTGTTTCAGGTTTTATTTTGTCCCATTCTTCCTGCAAACACATCTTAAGATGTGCAACATTACGGGGTCGTCGTTGTCGCATTTTTCGTTTCAAAATTCTCCACACATTCTCTGTTGGGGACAGGTCAGGACTGCAAGGTACCCTCTTCTTCCACAGCCATGCCTTTGTAATGTGTGCAGCATGTGGTTTTGCATTGTCTTGTTGAAAAATGCATGGACGTCCCTGGAAAATATGACGTCTTGAAGGCAGCATATGTTGCTCTAAGATCTCAATGTACTTTTCTGCATTAATGCTGCCATCACAGAAGTGTAAATGCCCTTTGCCGAGGGCACTGACACAGTCCCATACCATGACAGACCCTGGCTTTTGGACTTGTCGCTGATAACAGTCTGGATGGTACTTTTCGTCTTTGGTCCGGAAAGACCTGGAATGCTGATTCATCTGACCACAATACACGTTTCCACTGTGTGATGGTCCATCCTAGGTGCCTCAGAGCCCAGAGAAGTCAGCGCTGCTTCTGGACATGGTTAACATAAGGCTTCTTTTTTGCACAGTAAAGTTTTAAGTGGTATTTGTGCATGTAACTCTGTATTGTAGTGCTTGACAAAGGTTTGCCAAAGTAATCCATCACCCATGTGGTTATATCAGCTATTGTTGAGTGGCGGTTCTTGATGCAGTGCCGTCTGAGGGATTGAAGATCACAGGCGTTCAGCTTAAGCTTGCACCCTTGGCCTTCTTGCAGTGAAATCCCTCCCAATTCCTTGAATCTTTTATTGATATTATGCACTGTAGAGGGAGAAATATGCAAATCCCTTTCAATCTTCCTTTGAGGTACATTGTTTTTAAAAGTTTGAATAAACTTAAACAAACTGGAGATCCTCTGTCTATCTTTGCTCATCAAAGAAGCTGCTTTTGTACCAAACCATGATTACAATCACCTGTCGACATCACCTGTTATTTAGTTTTCCACCTCATTACTAGTCCTAAATTGCCCCTGTCCCAACTTTTTTTGGAATGTGTTGCAGGCCTGAAATGCAGGAATGGAGGTTTATTAACAAATGAAATTTTTACTTTATTTGCATTTTCCATACTAACCCAACTTTTTCTGATATGGGGCTGTATATATACAATTGATCTTAAAATATTTGTATGTGTTTTAATAAAATGGCTGTAGAATCTGATTCTCTGATGCAGTTCTGTTTCAGCCTGCTCCTCTGCTTTTTCTGGAAGACTGCAGAGACTGTCGCATCTAATCAGAAATCACACGCATTAACTCTGCTCGGGCTGCAGGCTAGAACTATATTCGGGAGTGTCTGATTAACAGATAATCACTGAAAGGATTCTAGGACAAAATGATAAACTGAGGAAATGTGTTTTTTTAACTATAAAAAACAACTTGGAGTATATCCTTCAGCAGTATTAATACTTTCTGTACCTGCAGATTATGCTTGGTTTGAATTTTTTTGCATGGTATTTATTATAGGTCATGTGGGTTAAGGTCTGACCTTAAACACACATCTTTTCACCTGCATGAGGCGAGATCATATGCAGATCAGCCTTGTGCACGGAGAGACACACCCTGATCAACGCATTATTCCTCGACTCTGTGCAGATGCCATCAACCAGCCACCAGAGGTCATAATTGTACCAGTTATAAGGTCTGTATGAACAACAGCCAATCGTTGTTCGTGTAGCCGCCCAGCCTGCCGGATGGCAGAGCTGAGATTCGATACGATGTATTCGAAATCCCAGCTCTGGTGTGCTAGCGTGATTTACTGCTGTGCCACCCGAGCGCCCATTAAATTCATTTTGCTTTGGGTCTGTTTGTATCATGAAACTTCTAAGCTTCAGATAATGGATGTGGAAGTGCAGCATCTTAATACTGTTCTGAATTGTTTTGCTCCCTCAGTAAATGCACATAAATGTGACTTCCTCCACCACGCTTCACATTGTTCTAGGTGTGTAGAGCTTTATTTCTTCCAACAAAGGGGAGTGAAGCCTGGTCCAACAGACGAGCTACTGTAGCTCAAATTGCTGAAGAAGTTAATGCTGGTTCTGATAGAAAGGTGTCAGACTCTATGCCTCGATGGGTCAGGGCTGTTTTGGCAGCAAAAGGGGGACCAGCACAATATTAAGAAGGTGGTTATAATAGTATGCCTTATCGGTGTATATCCAGGTAATTTAAGGTGTTCACAAACTTAAGCTACTTCTCTTTTCCTTTTTCTCAGACAACATTTACACATACAGGTACAATAGCATTTTCACAAAATGTAAAGCTCAGAAAATGTGATTTTGGATAAATTATTTTATTTATAGTCATTTATCAAGCTTGTAAAGAAATTGACAATAAACAAAAATTAATACAGTATTACAAACTGAAAACTATATAAAAAAAGGCTGGTGTAATATCCAGCTTCAGTGTTTCAGTGAAAATTCGACCCTTCTTTTGACAAAAAACTGCTACCTTGTAACATAGTGTTTTATTCATGAACCCAGTAGTTTATACAGCTACTTATATCATACAATAGGGCAAATAGAAATATCCCAGTAGTCTATGAAAATTATATCAGAGTTAATGTGAGGCACTTGTACTAACATTACACCTCATATACCTCATTACACCTTCACCGTCCAGATGCACCACATGTTCAAGACGTTTAGAAGATACAGATCTATGTGTTTATTATTTTACTTATAGGATGTTGTAATGGCAGTGAGCTCAGCAACAGGCAGCTGTTTGCCAGATGATAAAGAAAATGATGATAGAATGAGATCCTGGAAGCCCCCTGCTTTCAAAATTTTGTTAAAAAATAAAGTGCACAGTTTAGAAAAATTCGCTGCTGAATACAGATGTTTGCAGAACGATGGATCTTCAAAAAGTCTCCGCACTTTTATATCTTGGTTGGAAACGGTGAGGGCGGGAGGAGGAGTAATCGGTCGTGTCTGAGAGACTGAGAGAGAGCTTATAGTCCGGATTTAGCGCCATCTGATTTCCACCTTTTTGGACCTCTCAGGGAAGCTTTAAGGGGAGGAAGATTTTCATGTGATGATGATGTGAAAGAAGCGGTGAAAGAATCAGTGGCTACGCGCTCAACCGATAACCTTATATGCTGATGGCATTTAAAGTTGGTACGACGCTGGAAAAAATGCATCGGAAAGTGACTGTGTAGAAAAGTGACGTCATATGTGTTTAAAATTCTTAATAGAGTTAAAAAAGTGCGGAGACTTTTTGAAGAACCCGTATATCGTATATCACTTCATCTGATAGACGTCAGTGCTTATCATCTAGTGTAAGACCTCTGCCAGTTATAAATGGTGTGAATGTTATGCGTGCAAACCGGTAACTTCTTGTACGTGCTCATACTGCGATGCCGGAAAGCCTTGGCTGCCACGTTCATCCCTCGCCGCCTGGCCTGCAGCTTAGCCCGCTCCTCGGCGGCGAAGAAGTCACTAGTGGCTCTAAAGAATTCAAGAACGGCCCGGTGGCTCCAGAATACGGGGCCTTGGTCAGCGGTAGAGAAGCCGCTGTGGCCTCCGCTTTCTGTCAGCAGCAGGAAGAAGTGAGGGTTACTCTCGAAGAGCTCGAGGGGCAGCGTGTCCCGAGGCTCGCCGCGTATGGGGTCGTCACGGCTGCACACGCACAGCACAGGGATGGCCACCTCGTCCACGTCCCTTAGCGCGTCGTTACGTTCCCAGTAGGCCTCCCAGGCTCCGTCAGCAGGCGCCGTTTTCAGACCGGACTGACAGAACAACGCCTCCTCCATGGCCCTCAGGGAACAGCTGGAGAACAGACTGTCGACGTGAACCAGCTCCCCCAGCACTGTCCTGTACCTGCCAAAAATGCCAATTCAATCAGTAAAGATATTTCCTGAGATTAAATCACATCTCCCTGTATAATATCGTTTGGAAATCTGCTACTGAGCTGACCAGACACAATCGATAACGCTGAAGCCACACAGACAATAACTGTATTTCAGAATGAAGCGATTCAGATGGTTGTGTAATAGCTCTGCATTAATCATTTGACTGATTTGAAATAAAACAGCATTTATGAGGATTTTTATTATTTCTTACATTTACTTTGACATTTATTTGATTGCAGACAGTTTGAACCCGAGATATTTCATGTTTTTTCTGCTCAACTTCATTTCATTAATTCATAATTAATGGGGGGGGGGGGCTAGTAATGAGGTGAAAAAAACAAATAATGATGCAATTTTTAAAAGGTGATTGTAATCATGGTTTGGTACAAAAGCAGCATCCAGGAAAGGCTGAGTCTTTGATGAGCAAAGATGATCAGAGGATCTCCAGTTTGTCATCAAATGCATGAGAAAATGATTGAAATGTTTAAAAACAATGTACCTTAAAGAAAGATTGGAAGGGATTTGCATATTTCTCCCACTACAGTGCATAATATCATTAAACCATTCAAGAAATTGGGAGGAATTTCAGTACATAAAGGCCAAGGGCGCAAGCTTAAGCTGAACGCTTGTGATCTTCGATCCCTCAGACGGCACTGCATCAAGAACCGCCACTCAACAATAGCTGATATAACCACATGGGTGAGGGATTACTTTGGCAAACCTTTGTCAAGCACTACAATACAGAGTTACATGCACAAATGCAAAAAAAAAAAAGAAGCCTTATGTTAACCATGTCCAGAAGTGGCGTTGACTTCTCTGGGCTCAGAGGCATCTAGGATGGACCATCACACAGTGGAAATGTGTATTGTGGTCTGATGAATCAGCATTCCAGGTCTTTTTTGGAAAAAATGGACGCCTGTGCTCCGGACCCAAGATGAAAATGACCATCCAGACTGTTATTAGCAACAAGTCCAAAAGCCAGGGTCTGTCATGGTATGGGATTGTATTAGTGCTCTTGGCACAGCAGCGCTGCTGGAGTTTTTAAATACCAAGTCCACTTACTGTCCACTCTATTAGACACTCCTACCTAGTTGGTCCACCTTGTAGATGTAAAGACATGGACGATCGCTCATCTATTGCTGCTGTTTGAGTTGATCATCTTCTAGATCTTCATCAGTGGTCACAGGACGCTGCCCACATGGCACTGTTGGCTGGCTATTTTTGGTTGGTGAGCTATTCTCAGTCCAGCAGTGACAGTGAGGTGTTTAAAACCTCCATCAGCATTGCTGTGTCTGATCCACTCATACCAGCACAACACACACTAACATACCACCACCATGTCAGTGTTACTGCAGTGCTGAGAATGATCCACCACCTAAATAATACCTGCTCTGTGGTGGTCCTGTGGGGGTCCTGACCACTGAAGAACAGGGTGAAAGGGGGCTTACAAAGCATGCAGTGAAACAGATGGACTACAGTCAGTAATTGTAGAACTACAAAGGGCTTCTATATGGGAAGTGGAGCTGATAAAATGGACAGTGAGTGTAAAAACAAGGAGGTGGTTTTAATGTACTAAATCCAATAAAAATGCTAAATAAATGCATTTCACTAGTGGTCTTAGACAAAATTCCCTTTTCATAAAGAGTGTTCTATACCTGCTGAGGCTGATCTTCTGGTAGAGCAGAATTGGCCAATGACAGGGCCAGGCAGGACCATTCTCGAACCAGCTCTGGCAGCGGAAGATGGGTGACAGGCAGGCGGCGGCGGTCACATAACTTGATGAACCACACTCGCCCAGATAAGACAGAAGCAGTCCTGAACCGGTGCTCTCGCTCACCGCGTAGAGGCGGCCCACAGGCTGGCGGTAGCGAATATAGCGGACCGCTTCACGCAGATCAGCTGGGTCTCCGAACTCCTGCAGCTTGATAGTGTTGAGCGGAGTTCCATTCTGACTGCGCCGGTTAAACACCACGGGGAGGTAGCCGTGACTCAGGGCTGCCTCACAGAGCTACGGAGAAAGAAAGTACAACATCATGGTCAATCAGAGTGGAAGGGCGGGGTGGAAGACACCCGATTTCTCAATGACGTCAAAAGCCTAGAAGACAATATTCTATTTAAGAAGTACGTTTCATTTTCATGTATCAGCTTTTTCTTGACCCAGATCTGTTTGAAACAAGCAAACCAGTGGGTTGTGTAATTGCCATCTATGCTGCCCAGTACTTTTCCCTTGTAATATCAGGCCCATGGGGAATTTTGTCACAAGGGCTGAAAATGGACTGAGAAAACAAGCATTGCTACCTTCCTCCACATTCCTCACATGTTCAACGAGTCAGATAAGTCTAGGTAAACAAGCATTCAGTGAAAAGGTCAGAACCAGGTCTCCACTGGACTGTTGCATTTCACTTGTTTATTACATTACAGGATGAAAAAAAGCTCTGTTATATAAGACACAATAGTTGCACTTGCCTGGTACAGTCGGCTAGCTTAAAGCCAACTTTAGAGTGTGGAGAGTGGACAAAATAACAGAAACAGCTCTCAACGGAGAAAGTGGATAAAGCAGGGATAGCGCAGAATTAAGAATCCTAAGGAATCTTCAGAACCAACCGGGACCAGCAATGCACAAGCGGTACCCCAACCACACCAACTGGTGATGGTTCAACCTCAATGAACTAAATCATACAGCCAAATAACAATGAAGTGGCTTTAGGGCAAGTCTCCCAAGCCAAAGTCTAGACTTAGACTTGTGCCTAATTTTGCCATATCTCCCAGCCCTGGCTATAATTCCTAATAGTTGGGCCCGAATTTGTCATTTTTACTAACATTGCGATTGCTTTAATTTTCCTTCGGGATCAAGTATCAAGTATCTATATATCTGTCTGTCTGTCTGTCTGTCTGTCCTGTCATACTATTAATTAGGTATGCAGTTACCATGGGTAAGAGATGGTACGATACTGTAGCTACTAACAAAAAAAAGAAACATCAAAAAAAGGTGGACAAAATAACAGAAACAGAGTAACAAATGGAAGACACAAAAACATTCGCAGCCGTCAACGGAGAAAGTGGATAGATCAGGGATAGCGCAGAAGTAAGAACTTCTTGTCACAATATGACAGACTGATCCGGCCGTCTGTGACAACTGTGACAAAGAATGGGAATCCTCAGAACCAACCGGGACCGGCAATGCACAAGTGGTATCCCAACCATACCAGCTGGTAATTGTTTGACCTTTTAAAACATCAGTGAACTGAAGCATACAGCCAAACAACATTGAAGTGGCTTTAAGGCAAGTCTCTAAATGTACTCAAGTCAAAAGCCCAGACTTAAATCCTGGACAACTGAAGTTCAAAGATGTTAACCATCCAGTGTGATGGAGTTTCAAATCATCTGCCATGAAGAATGTGATAAGCTGCCTGAATCCAGGAGCAAGGCTTATAGTGATGCATCCAAAAGGGCCCTACAATGAACTAAATAAAGGGTCTAAAAACTTTTCTGATTTCTGTTTTACATCATTATGAATGTAAGTGTAGATTAATGGGTAAAAATGGCAATTATGTCCACTGAAGATCAAATCCACAGCACAAAAGTGCACAATTCAAGGAATCTAAATAATTGACAGCCTCTTGTCAAATTATAGCAAATGAGAAGCAACACAGCTAATAAAACCCTAGGAATATAGAATTACTCTGACTCCTTTACTAAAATCCCCAATAGAGAACAGAGTAAACCCAATAAAGCACTTAGACTTAAGGTGTATTGATTACACAACACTTAGTGTGAACAAGGCTGCATTTCTAAAAAGCTTTTTCAACCAGACTTGTGTCTATGATAGCTTAAATGTTTAGATGACTGTCATTACTGATGCCTTCAAAGACAACTTCAAATTGAGAACTTAATTTAATTAATGAAATTGCTAAAGACATTAAATAATTAGTTTTTCATTCCAGGGAGGACAGGACCCTCTGAAACACTGACAAGGATGACTGAAACAGTGCCAGACCCTCCCTGTCACTGCCATGGACTCATTGCTTTTGTTTCTGTTTGTTTCACGCCCCCTGGTGTAGGGTTAGTTCAGTAGGTCCTTGTCTACTTGTCTATCTTTCTGCCTGGTTCTTTGTACTTGTGTCTTCGTTTCTGGTTCCTTGTGTGTTCGCCTAGTCTCAGTATTATCCTATTAGTTTCCGTTAATGACATAAGAATTAAAGAATCAGAAATGTCTGAGTTGTTCACAGAGTTGTTCTCTATTCTATTGGTGTAATTGTTCCTTATTTTTGTTAATTGACATCATGTTTTTAATGGGGCAGCTCATTGGTTTTATCACGGTCGCCTCACAGCAAGAAGGTCCTGGGTTCGATTCTGAGGTGGTGCAGTCCTGGTCCTTTCTGTGTGGAGTCTGCTTGTTGCCCAGTGTCTGTGTGGGTTTCCTCCCGGTGTTCCGGTTTCCTTCCACAGTCCAAAGACATGCAGTAAGGTTAATTACAGATTAAACACCACCAATGATCTATGTACACCAAGGGTTTTCAACCTCTGGTCAGTGACACATGAAGGGACAGCTTTATACTATAGGGCTATTATTCCAAGCTGTGGCCATGCTTACAAAAAGGTATGTAAAGAAAGAGACTTTTACTTTACATATATTTAATTTTGGAGAATCTGTTTGATGACTGGCTCAAATGAGGGTGGAAACAAGAATACTAGGCATTTAAACCAAACGTTTCCCAAATCAAACTTTGAAGTCGTACGAAGCACGTCTGACTAGTTAATTGTATTAGTTTAGGTACAAAGTATCTATGTATGTAGGACATGTGATACAGTTTGTGATGCAGTCAAGAAATAATGTAAAATTACCATATAATAAGTCAGTTAAGTGTGAAGTTGTTTCTCACACATGATAATTAAGGATGAGAAAGGATGCCGCTCATGTGGCGCAGCGGTAAAAACACACGCTTGAACACCAGAGCTGGGATCTCGAATACATTGTATCGAGTCTCAGCTCTGCCTGCCGGCTGGGCTGAGCAGCCACATGAACAACAAATGTCCTGTTGTTCAGATAGGGGTGGGATATTAAAAGCCGGATGGGGTCTCTTTCATAACTAATGCAATTACGACCTCTGCTGGATGATTGATGGCGCCTGCACAAAGACGAGAAAAGAGTGCTGTCAGGGTGTGTCTCTCCGTACACAGTGCTGATTCGCATTGCACTCGTCAAAGTGTAAGTGACAAAATGCATATGGCTGCTGCCCACGTGTCGGAGGGGGCATGGGTTAGCTTCATTCTCTTCAATCAGGGCTGGGATCAGCATTGGTGAAGAGGTAGCATGACGCAATCGGGCAATTGGACGCGCTAAAAGGGAGAAAAAGGGGAGAAAATGCATAAACAATGCTTTAAAACACCTCCAATAGAACTGAAGAAAATGGTAAGTCTACATCTGAAATGATATGATTGTCTACAAAAGATTGAGACATTTTGAGCCTAATTAAGCCTGTGTTGTGGATTAAAATTTATTTATTTCATTGAAGCAATAAAAACTGTTTAATTAGGCACCAATGAAAGCCAAATTATGAATTAGCTCAAATGGCAAGATAAAGACTGTACTATTAATATTCAAATGAAATACAGTATAATCACATCACTCAGTCCTACTATTGTGTAATCTGAACACTATAAGGTTGCCATGCATTTCCACAGAATAAGAACAACTAACACTGCAGATAAGTCTAAATAAGCCAATCAAAACATTATTATGTGGAAATGCACAATAACATTTGCAATGTCTATCTTCTCAATAAAGGCAACCTGCAGTGGAGTGATCTAATGGGAAAACTCTAATTGGCCCGATACTTCAAAGTGACTGTGTCCCCATGCACTGTATACTGATGCCGTCATCATTACACTCTAAGCTTAGATATGTCTGCTACCAAAAGAACAAAATACGGCAACCCACAAGCCCCCCTTTCATACTGTCTGCTGCATGCTGACATCCTACGCATATTTATGTGTGTTATTTTATAATAGAGACTGTGAGACTGGAGGCTCACGTTTTAATTATTGTAGGTTTGTGACTGAGCTTTGATGATGCTGTCATGACAAAATAAACAAACTGCAGGGATCTGGTCTTTTTTAATCCCCGTCTCAAACAGCTAACAGCATATATACATATATATACTGTATATATACTGATCAGCCATAACATTAAAACTACCTCTTTTTTTCTACACTAACTGTCCATTTTATCAGCTCCACTTACCATATAGAAGCACTTTGTAGTTCTACAATTACTGACTGTAGTCCATTTATTTCTCTACATACTTTTTTAACCTGCTTTCACCCTGTTTTTTAATGGTCAAGACCACCACAGAGCAGGTATTATTTAGGTGGTGGATCATTCTCAGCACTGCAGTTACAATGACATAGTAGTGGTGTGTTAGTGTGTGTTGTGCTGGTATGAGTGGATCAGACACAGCAGCGCTGCTGGAGTTTTTAAATACCGTGTCCACTCACTGTCCACTCTATTAGACACTCCTACCTAGTTGGTCCACCTTGTAGACGAGCGCTCATCTATTGCTGCTGTTTGAGCAACCGTTGCTGTTTTGGAGATACTTCAACCCTGTCGTCCGGCTATAAAAATGTGGCACTTTTCAGAGTCACTAGGGTCTTTATGCCTGCACGTATCTGCTGCATTCAGCATGTGTGCTACAAGTACTTTTATCAGCCCAACATGTAATAATGACCATCACATGCACACTTATAATGTAATAGGCATTCTCATGCATATTTTTGGTGGGTGGTCCTAATGTTTTGGCTTATTAGAGTACATTTTGCAATATCTCAACAGAAAAGTGGATAAAACAGAGATAGCGCAGAACTAAGAACTGGTTGTCACAATATGACAGGCTGCTCCGGGAATTCTAGGGAATCTTCAGAACCAACCGGGACCAGCAATGCACAAGCGGTACCCCAACCACACCAACTGGTAATGGTTCAACATCAATGAACTAAATCATACAGCCAAATAACAATGAAGTGGCTTCAGGGCAAGTCTCCCAAGCCAAAGTCTAGACTTAGACTTGTGCCTAATTTTGTATCTCCCAATATCTCCCAGCAGCTACTAACAAAAAGGGGATAATCACAAATAAATAAAGTGGACAAAGTAACAGAAACAAAGAAACAGCCCTCAACTGAGAAAGTGGATAAAACAGGGATAGTGCAGAACTAAGAACTGGTTGTCACAATATGACAGGCTGTTCCGGGAATTCTAGGGAATCCTCAGAACCAACCAGGACCAGCAATGCACAAGCGGTACCCCAACCACACCAACTGGTAATGGTTTGACCTTTTAACACATCAACGACCTGAAGCATACAGCCAAATAACAATGAAATAGCTTCAAGGCAAGTCTCTGGATGTCCTTGAATGGCCGAGCCAAAGCCCAGACTTTAAACACCAGACGACTGAAGTTTAAAGATGTAAACCATCCAGTGTGATGGAGTTTGAAATCATCTGCCATGTAGAATGTGATAAGCTGCCCAAATCCAGGAGCAAAGCTTATAGAGATGCAGCACCCTACAATGAACTAAATAAAGGGTCTCATTTTGCAATATCTCCCACCCCAAGCTATGAGTCCTAATACTCGTGCCTGATTTAAAACGTGCATTTGTCATTTACCCACACATAATAAGGCAAACTGATGCACACAAACTGTTGCCCTAATCCTAATATTACCTTCAGCACATTACTGGTGATCTTTCCAAAAGAGTTGGGGATGATCAGAAGGATGGGGCTGGTGGAATTGCTGCAAGTCCTCCTCCTTTTGGTACCAAAAACAGCCCAGTCCAGAGCAACCAGGCCGTCGTCACTCAGCTGTAAATAATCCCGAATAAAATGGACCTGGCAATCACATGGCCATAAAAACCCCCAAAGCGTCTGTAAACACGGACTCGCCCTCCAGTGCCACGCCGGGATGGGCAGATATTTACTAAAACTTGAGCAGTGCTTGAGCAAATAGTTGGCCAATGTGGATGGTTTGCAGGTAAACACGACAGTGCCTGATGCTGCTCCTGATGATGATGTTGATTCACCTGCTTGTCCATGCACTTTAGGCTCCGTCCCATTTCTATGGTCCGACGCGCTCCCTTCGTTTGCTACCATCACAGGCGCCCTTAGGACTCCCAAATATTTGAGGACTGGCCAGACCGTGGCTGCCAGGAGGAGGACACCGATCCATTCCAGCATTTTCCCAGCGAAACCCGACAAATCCAGCTGCAGTGAAAGACGATGTGCGATTAAAACACCGCAAAGCGTAATATCCAGCTGTTTGTATCCATTCGCGTGCTAAAAGCGCGCTCCACGCGCAAACCCTTCCGAAAAGAGACAGTGCGCGCGCCTGCAAGTTCAAAGTACTTTACAGACTGATGCCTTTAACGCACCGACTCTTATTCGACTCTGCAGAAATCGAAGTCTAGTGCTCTGCGTTGGCGCCATTGGGTTTTAAATGCAGCGCATATATAGTCTGAGTGTGTGTGTGTGTGTGTGTGTGTGTGTGTGTGTGTGTGTTTGCAGACTGTGCACCTCGTCTCACACAGTCAGCGTTTTACAGAGCAGCACCAGGCGCCTTATCCTTTCTGTCTGCATCATGTTGTAGCTCTATATCACCTATTTGCTATACTACTACACCTAGAAGTGATGTGTCGGTTCACGATTCGGCTCATTGAATCAACCGACTCATACCGATGAGCCAAATCAATTATATATTCCAGTGCTTAGATCCTAAAGTGGATACATTAGTTGACTTTTGAACAGATGTAAGTTATTATTCTTACTCTACACATAGTGTAGTAGTAGCTCACCCATATGCTATAGTTCTACACCTAGAAGTGATGTGTCGGTTCACGATTCGGCTCATTGAATCAACCGACTCATGCTGATGAGCCGAGTCAATTATATATTCCAGTGCTTAGATCCTAAAGTAAATAAATTAGTTGACCTTTTAACAGATTTAAGTTAGTATTCTTACTCTACACGTAGTGTAGTAGTAGCTCACCCATATGCTATAGTACTACATCTAGAAGTGATGTGTCGTTCTTGAACGATTCGGCTTATTGAGTCACCTGTTATATTCGAACCGACTCACGCTGATGAGCCGAGTCAATTACATATTCCAATGTTTAGATCCTAAAGTGAATAAATTAGTTGACCTTTTAACAGATTTAAGTTTTTATTCTTACTAGAAGTGGTAGCTCTATATCACCTATATGCTATAGTACTACAGCTAGAAGTGACTGAGCCGACCTTTTAGGTTGAACCGACTCACGCTGATGATCTAAGCCCAAGATTAAATAGACCATACTCTGCTAAACTACATTGGGATTTTATTCTTTGTCATCTAAATACTGTATAATGCTAAAACATTTGATAATAAATAGTCTTTGCACACATATAAGCTTTAACTACTTCTGTCTGCATCACGTAGACGTAGTTGTAGCTCTATATCACCTATCATACCTGTCAAGTTTTGAATTTAAAAATAAGGGAAATTTTCCACCGCGCGCTTTGAGCCGTCCCACCAGCCCAACCGAGGTTCAGTATCCCTTATATTTTAAGACAGGTTTCACTTACAAAGTACAATTAGATGATCAGAATCTGATAGGCCTACCTTTGTTGACACTGAAATGCTGTGGACATTCCTACATATGTAATTCTTATAATACAGCCTAAATGAAAACACAAAAGGGAATTGAAGCACATTTATTTATTTTACATATTTTCAGCATATATACACATTGCTTGTCTTAAAGTGAAACACGTTTTATTTTCGTCTCCTCTTTAGAAAGGTAAATTCGATGTCCCATTTCTCTAGATATTTACTTTTTTGGCAGGAATGCCCTCTCTCTCCTTGCATCCATCCATCTCTCCCTGTTCCAGGTTTGTTCCCGCTGTCCGCACTAACCTCGCGAGAACTGTCACTTGCAGCAGCCTGAGTGGCAGTTCTCGCGAGGTTAGTGACATTTCAGTTTGGAGAGGCACAGGAATGTTTTTTAAAATTATAATATAATACGGGAAATTTACGGGAAAATACTAATACGGGAGGACGGCGGGAAAGAGGGGTAAAATACGGTAGTTTCCCGGACAAAACGGGAGACTTGACAGGTATGTCACCTATATGCTATACTACTACACCTAGAACCACACCTGTGTCGGTTCACGATTCGGCTCATTGAGTCGACAATTAAGGTTGAGCCGACTCATGCTGATGAGCCGAGTCAATTAAATATCCCAAGGCTTAGATCCTAAGTGAATAAAGTGAACATTTAAGTTTTTATTCTTTTTCTATACATGATGTAGTAGTATCTCTATATCACCTATATGCTTTAGTATTACAACTTCTCCAACGATTCGGCTCATTGAGTCGCCTTATTAGGTTGAACCGACTCACGCTGATGATCCTAGCCAAAGCTTAACTAAGCCATGCTCTGCTAAACTACATTGGGATTTTATTCATTGTCATCTAGCGACTGTATAATCCTAAAGAGTTTATAAACAGATAAATAAATAAGTGAATAAACAGTTGACATTTGCATACATTTAAGTTTGTATTATTTCTGTATAGATCACGTAGTAGTAGCTCTTTTCATTCTTATGCTGTACTACTACACCTAAGTAATGTGTCGGTTCACGATCGAATCAACCGACTGATGAGCCGAGTCATATAGATATTCCAATGCGTAGATCCTAAAGTAAATAAATCAGTTTACCTTTGAACACATTTAAGTTCTTACACTACACATAGTGTAGTAGTAGCCCTGTATCACCCATATGCTACAGTACTACAGCTAGAAGTAATGTGTTGTTCTCTAACGATTCTTACGACCTTTTAGGTTGAACCGACTCCAGCTGATGAGCCGAGTCAATTATAAATCCTAATGCTTAGATCCTCAAGTAAATAAATCAGTTGACTTTTGAACACATTTAAGTATTTATTCTTCATGTATACTGTATAACATTTTTAGTAGCTCTATATCACCCATATACTTTAGTACTACTACAACTTCTACAACAAACTACAACAAAGCTTGAAACCATAGCAAATTTCAGAAAGGTATAACCTGAATCCACAAAAAGTCACACAAAATTAAAGAGGAAAAATATTCACTTTCTTTCACAGGAACATGTAAATTAGGGTATTTTTGATATAGGGTGAATTTTTGATATAGGATGAATTGTAAAAATCTGGAAAACTGCAGCGTTTACCCAAGCTTAAATGGGTGTGTTAAGGTTTTATGATATGATAAACATAGCTCCATTGTGCATCCACATCTGTAGCGTTTCTTTTTAAGTGACCCACCCTGCCTTAAATAAGTGTTTGTTTGAAAGGAACCAAAAGTAGCCTAAGTGGCATTGACTTAGTTGGGTGTGTTGCTGTCAGGAAGGTTGGCAGCCTTACAACTATTGTTCTCTATGTATTATTAACACTTTTAGACTAGATACCAAAATATCTTCAATTCTCTTTGGTGTCTGAAACATTCAAACACTGACAAACTGGGCTTTAGAATGTGACCTTGGGTGGGTTCTTGGGACAAACATTTTCCACATACAAGCTAGCATGTTGTGGGTTCCTAATGTGGAAAAAGTTAATAAAAATAAAGGATAGGGCATTGTTTCAAATTTCTTTTAGACTAGATTTTAGACTAGAGTAGATTAGATTATTTAATCTTGTCAGCAATACCTTCATGCTGTACATCTTACTGTCTACTACATTCCAAAGGTTTGCTAGATTCAGATCTAGTGACTAGGGAGGCCAATAAAATGCACTGAAATTATTGTACTGCTTAAAAAAACAGTTTGTAATGAATCCTGCTTTGTGGCAAGACGCACATGCTCAGCAACACTTGTTAGATAGGCTTTAGCATTCAATCAGTGCTTGATTGGTATTAGATTACCCATTTGCTACACCATTAAACCACCACTATTAGCCTGGATTGTTAATGCAAGGCAAATTGGGTCCATAAATTTGTGCTGTTTACTTCAAATTCCAACCCTACCATATGCACAAGGCAGCGTAAATTGTCAGATCAGTTTTGAGGAGCCTGTGCCCACTGTAGCTTTAGATTCCCTAGTTGGTATTCTGCTCTTCTAATCCATATCCCTCAAGATTCAGCATGTTGTGTGTTCCAAGATGCTTTTCTGTCTGCCAAGATACTAAGAATAGGTTTATTGAGTTACTGTACACTTCCTGTCAGCTTGATCCAGTCCAGCAATTCTTTTCTTACCTCATTAACAAGGTATTTCATCCTGCAGAGCCTTCGCTTACTGTATGTTTTCTGTTCTTCACACTATAGTAAATACCAGATCAGCAGTTCATCTGGCATCAACAACCATGCCAAAAAGTCACTAAGCTCACAATTCAATGTCAACATTTACTATAGCTTTGGACTTGTGTCTGAATGTATGCATTGAGGACAGTCAGGATAAACAAACACATAAAAAAAGACATATGATGGATTGGTGTATGAGGCTGTAACCTTGGCAGTGTTTTCACAAATCCAGTCTATCTGATCTTCGCTCCTTACTGGCATACAGAGTAACCTTTTCTTACACACAGTGTAACAAATGTGGGTGTCCATGAACTTTTGAACCTGCATAACATACAGGGCAGTGTTATTCTTTAGTTGTTGCTGCAAAAATACATTAGAACTGGGGGCATATTCCATATATTTGAAAAATGTGTTGTTAAAAGTCTGTAAAACAGTGTTTTAATATTTAATTATGCCTCTTAAAAACATATTTTAATGTGTAGTTTTTTTTTAATTTAAAACAAAATAATTTTGTTTTATACTATTTTAATTATGCATTTTCTCCCAGTTTTTCATAGTCAATTTGTCTTCCGCTGCTGGTGGATCCCTGATTGCAGTCGAGGTATATTGTTGCTTACTCAGCCCTTGGCACATGTGCCTCTCTATCTGCTAATCGGGGTCCTTACACAGCATTTGAAGACCCCACCCACATAGTCCGGTCAACCCGCCCTAGCAGAAACGTGTCTGCTGCCAGCACTGACGATTATGCCCGCTAAATGGTGCCCAGTCGACCGGTGGCAATGCCGAGTTTTGAACCGAGGAGTTCAGAATCTTGCCGCTGGTGTGCTAGCGGGATATTTAATTTGAACTTGATATATGTACTGGAAGTGAACTACATGGCCAAATGTATATAAAGACCACTTTTAATTAATAGATTTAAGGGTTTTCAGTTACAACTATTGCAAATATTCATTTATTAATTCATTCACTGTCTGTGGTACCACAGCTTTATTCTGCTCAGGGTCGCAGAGGGTCTGATTAATTGGGCAGGAAACTGACTGCATGTCTTTGGACTTAGAAGGAAACAGGAGCACCCAAAGGACACCCATGCAGACACTGGAAGAACATAAAACACACAGAGAACACCCTGTTTGCCACCACCTTTCTGGCAACAGTTTGGCCAAGGCTCTTTCCTGTTCCGGCAGGGTCATAACAACCTGTTTTAACAAGTTTGATGTAGAGAAACTCTGGTAACCTACATGTTTACCACATTAAAAACATTTGCAATGAAACGGAACATAACTTGCAAGCCTTCTTGTCAAATATTAATGACTGCACTTACAAATGCTCTTTTAACAAGCTCAAATCCCCCAACAGACACAGAACCTTGTAGGGAAAACCTTGTAGGAAGGAGCAGAACCATATTGCAATGCCTGTGCAATGCCTGTATTTTTGGAATGGGATGGCGTACCTCATGCATTAGACAGACAGACAGACAGACAGACAGACAGACAGATAGATAGTATTACTGTACAATACTTGTAGGTAATAAATATAATAAGATATGTAATATGTGAAATTATACACAATTATAAAAGTGTCCCATGCAGTAAATATTTACAGATGTGCAGTGTAGGTTCCATAAACAAAGTGGCAGTAGAAGCAGTAGCATAACATGGATTTATGGGAGTGAACCAATATGGTTAACAGGACATCAAGCTGCTTTTGGGACAATCCGCCCCTCCAGGACTCAAAAATGCTGCAACACTGTGAGTTCCCAGAAAGAGATGGCATCCCACACCAGTGTAAAACCTGACCAGACTGAGCAGCACTGTCACAGCTTCAGAGAAATAGCAGGTTTGCCAACAGAGGAGCTGGCTAGTCAGACAGGGAGAAACTGTTGTATATTTAAAAAAAAAAACTCCGCCTAGGATAAATTAACACTTATGAAACGCAGGTGATTGTCAATTAGGAGTAACTGATGCAGTCATCTGTGCCTCCGTACCCCTTCTGCTGGCCAAATTGGCGACACAGAAGGACACAACACTTAAAATGGCTCACTGCTGAATAATTTGTCAAGCTATATTCGTATATTTTTGGAAAGGGATGTCTAACACGCTCATGGTCAGGTGTCCACATATGGCTATTATTAGTATATTAAGCAACACAACCAATTTAAACCAGACTGCTATGACATGTCTATGCCTTACAAGTGTATGAAAACCTTAGACCTTTACATAAATTATAATAAGAATGTCCAGGCTGTGTTGACTGGCTCTGCAATTGCTCTTTATTTAGCTCTTTACTGTAGTGCTGACTCTTCAAAATAAGCCTATTACTTGTATAATTAATGATGCAGGTGGCTGCAAAAGCAGTTTCTTTGTTTTAATTAATCATCAAATCATCAACAGAGTCTTGATTATGCATAAGACTAGTAGGGAAGCCTTTAAAGAATTCAGCTGTTGGGTTGGCATATTTTCCAAATTTGATAGGTTCCATTACAAAGTCTAAATAGAAACCAGCTGTGGCTGTTGGAATTAGTACAGACTGGTGAATGCATTAAAGTAGACTTGCTGATCTGGCTTTACAGCAACTCACTAAAACTCTCTCCTAGCTGAGAAACCCTTTGAAACGCTGTGTAAGACAGAACAGGCGCTCTCATTTCTTTTTATCTTTCTCCCGTGCACTTTAGCATGGTAACTGGGGCAACACAACCTGAGCGTTTAGTGCTTTGGTGTACGGTACAGTGCTTTGTGACACGTACATGCTTTCAGTTAGGACAATGACACATGAAGCTCGCCCTGTTTCTGTCTTTGGGGTGTTACCTCAGTGTGAGTTAGACACTGTTGTGATCAGTCATAACATTAAAACCACCTCCTTGTTTCTACACTCAGTGTCTATTTTATTAGCTCCACTTACCATATAGAAGCACTTTGTAGTTCTACAATTACTGACTGTGGTCCATCTATTTCTCCACATACTTTTTTCACCTCCTTTTACTCTGTTCTTCAATGGTCAGGACGACTACAGAGCAGGTATTATTTGGGTGGTGGATCATTCTCAGCACTGCAGTGACACTGACATGGTGGTGGTGTGTTAGTGTGTGTTGTGCTGGTATGAGTGGATCAGACACAGCAGCGCTGCTGGAGTTTTTAAATACCGTGTTCACTCACTAGTGTCCACTCTATTAGACACTCCTACCCAATAGACGATCGCTCATCTATTGCTGCTGTTTGAGTTGGTCATCTTCTAGACCTTCATCAGTGGTCACAGGACGCTGCCCATAGGGCGCTGTTGGCTGGTTATTTTTGGTTGGTGAACTATTCTAAGTCCAGCAGTGACAGTGAGGTGTTTAAAATCTCCAGCAGCGCTGCTGTGTCTTATCCACTCATACCAGCACAACACACACTAACACACCACCACCATGTCAGTGTCACTGCAGTGCTGGGAATGAGAAACAGATGGACTACAGTCAGAAACTAAGTATATCTATATTGTAAGTGGGGCTGATAACATGGACAGCGAGTATAGAAACAATGAGGTGGTTTTAATGTCATGGCTGATCGGTGTATGTATTACTTTATAACTCTTCATGATCTTGAACCTGGTCTAATCTTCCCAAGTAAATAAACACTTAGCCTTTAAAGATTGCAAAGAAAGCACAAGTTTACACACATATGTATGGCTCACTAAAAGCAGCTCTGCTATAGAACATATGCTGTCATTCACTGTGGTCAAAACTGTGCCAGACTGAACCAGCGAGGTGTATAGTGACACCATTCTGACTCACTGTGTAGCATTAACACATTTAACCACATCCTCCGCAGCACCTTTCCTGTCCTTCTTACACTTCTTGTTATAGACGCCTTGCTATACAATAATAGTTTGGTATGACACACAGCCATGCAATCTTTATATGCAATCTCAATACTATAATAATCTTTTCTCATTTCTTTTACACCCCATAAAAAACAGCATTACCTGGTTTTAAAAAGGAACCTCAGTGCAAGATATTTAACCAAGATAGAACAATGATGTGGCTAAAGAGCTGCTAAATAATAAGATTGATAAAAAAACAGACAAATAAATTAATTAAATACACAGAAAAATTTGCAGCCTGCAATGGAGAATGTTGACAGGACAGGGAAAGTGCAGAACTGAGAAGTGAATGTCACAATAAGACAGGCTGCACAGGCTGTCTGCGACAACTCAGTTTTTAGGAAAAAGAAAGATAGAAACCCTTAGAACCAACTAGGACTGGCAATACACGCCAACTGGATAGATAGATAGATAGATAGATAGATAGATGGATGGATGGATGGATGGATGGATGGATGGATGGATGGATGGATGGATGGATGGATGGATGGATGGATGGATGGATGGATGGATGGATGGATAGATAGATAGATAGATAGTAGCAGGTTTGCCAACAGAGGAGCTGGCTAGTCTAAGAGGGAGAAACTGTTGTCAAATAAATTAAACTTACACAATCATCTGTGCCTCCGTGCCCCTTCTGCTGGCCAAAATAGCAATGCATAAGGACACAACACTTAACGTTGCTCACTGCTAAACACATTGCCTCTGTCCCAACGTTTTTTGCATGTGTTGAAGGCATCAAATTAGGAACGTAGCACATATTTAAAAATCTAGTGAGTAAATTTGGTAAAACATTAAATATATCTTTGCTAAAAGATATATAAAGATATTGTTTACAGATCACAGCTTTTTTATTCGATTCACATTGATCAACTGTCCCAACTTTTTTGACGTGGATTATTACTAGTAAAATAGATAAAATCTTTCTTTATGTGTCTTTGCCACCTATGTAAGATGGAAGAGTGAGTCTGATGACTGTCTAAATGGCACTTCATGCATCAATTGGACAACTGGACACTGGGTTAATGGGTGCAAAGCTGGTTAATGTTTGCCACCTTAATAGCAGGCAGCTGTTCTTAAGGTATAGATTTGAAGGGTCAGAGAGACCGTCATGGATGAGTAAGCGTACCCTATGTATTTTACTTGTGTACCTTCTAAGCAGGACAGCAGTGAGTTCAATCAGTCCTTTAGCTCTGTTCCTCTTCTCAGTTCCTATTTTGTGATGTGCTTTACTGCATAGTAAACAGTGTAAATAGGAGTACTGAGATCATCCAGAAGTGCAACCGATGCTCCAGTTGTTTCCAGCTCAGCTCAGACGATCACAATAGATTAGAATTCACAGGTTATGAAGAATGACATCAACAATGGTGGGAACCTTGTGGAAGTGAAAAACGATTCCTTGTGCTGTTTATTAGGGCTGCAATTGGTTGTGATTGTCCAACCAACATAAACCTTTCATTAGCTGTACTTATAAAAGACCCTGAATGGCCCACCAACATTTAATGAGACCACCAGTTGAGCACTGATTTAAAGCCTTATATAATGAATGTCTGCCAAACCACATTGGGATCTGCTGCCAATGAGCAGAAATGTGGTTTCTATTCTTTTTATTCAATATGTGAAACATCTGCTTCAAGCAGAGATCTTTCTGTCTATATTATAGTACATAATTTGGCAGAACAAGCTGTTCAGTTTTAATACTCCTATAACATCATGTGTGCAACAAAAGCCATTGAGAGCAGGATGAGGGAAGGATCCAGAACTCTTTCTGACATCTCTATGCCTTCCACTTCCCAGCTTCTGTAAAACATCCAAAGGTTTATTATACACCGATTAGGCATAACATTATGACCACTTACCATATATGAGCACTTTGTAGTTCTACAATTACAGATTGTAGTCCATCTGCTTCTCTGCATGCTTTTTTAGCCCCCTTTCACCCTGTTCTTTAATGGTCAGGACCTCCACAGGACCACTACAGAGCAGGTATTATTTGGGTGGTGGGTCATTCTCAGCACTGCAGTGACACTGACATGGTGGTGGTGTGTTAGTGTGTGTTGTGCTGGTATGAGTGGATCAGACACAGCAATGCTGATGGAGTTTTTAAACACCTCACTGTCACTACTGGACTTAGAATAGTCCACCAACCAAAAATATCCAGCCAACAGTGCCATGTGGGCAGCATCCTGTGACCACTGATGAAGGTCTAGAAGATGACCAACTCAAACAGCATTGATAGATGAGCGATCGTCTCTGACTTTACATCTACAAGGTGGACCAACTAGGTAGGAGTGTCTAATAGAGTGGACAGTGAGTGGACACGGTATTTAAAAACTCCAGCAGCGCTGCTGTGTCTGATCCACTCATACCAGCACAACACACACTAACACACCACCACCATGTCATTGTCACTGCAGGGCTGAGAATCATCCACCAGCTAAATAATACCTGCTCTGTGGGGGTCCTGACCATTGAAGAACAGGGTGAAAGAAGGCTAAAAAAGATATGTAGAGAAATAGATGGACTACAGTCAGTAATTGTAGAACTACAAAGTGCTTCTATATGGTAAGAGGAGCTGATAAAATGGACAGTAAGTGTAGAAACAAGGAGGTGGTCATAATGTTACAGCCAAGTCACATCATCTGGATATGGATGGGGTCCCAAACCCTGTGATGGATTGGCACCTTGTCCAAGGTTTCCCTGCCTCGTGGCCAGTGTTTCCCAGTTCCGGACCTTCTACAACCCTGACCAGGACAAAAAGGTTGATGAAAAGTGAGTTTTTTTAATCTAGGTGTAGCTATGTTTACATTTCTGAGAATCAGAGCACCAATGAAAGATTCGGTAATAGGTAATAGGTCATGCTGTGTGTACTAACAGTACTAACACTATTAGTTTTAATATTCAAATGTGTGGATTATTATTATTATGGTTCCTTAACTCCAGTTCTAAAAGCCCACTGTTCCCAACACACCTGATCCAGTTCATAAGAGCTTGATAATTAGCTCAAGAGCTAAATCAGGTTTCGGAGTATGAAAACTGCAGGGCAGAGGGCCTCCAGGACTGATTGTAAGAATCCCTAGTGTAGTAAAATATAGGTTTGGTTATGATTTAATGCTGGAAAGATTTACAGAGTGCAGCTTGTTCTTGGTGGCAGCTGGCATCACTGTACTAGTTTCTTACATTTACTTTGACTTTTACATAATTGCAGACAGGATGAACCTGAGATATTTAGTTTTGTCTGGTCAGCTTCATTTCATTTATTAATAAACATCCATTCCAGCATTTCAGGCCTGCAACACACAAAAAAGTTGGGACGGTAAAGCATTTACCAATTTTTAATGTTACTATTCCTTTTCACCACACTTAAAAGTGTTTTGGCACCGAGAATACCAAGTGATTTAGTGTTTTTAGCTTTTATTTTTTTAAAATAATTTTTCCCACTTTTTGCCCCCGATTTTCTCCCCTGATCTAGTCGTGTCCAATTACCCTGAATGCGTTCTCTATACTGATTCGACCCTTCACCGCTGACTGAGGACGCCTCTCAACTGACATACGCCCCCTCCGGCACATACAGTCAGTACAGATTTTTCACCTGCATGAGTGGGGCCACATCCCCATTATTCCTCAGCCTTATGCAGGCCCCATCAGTCAGCCAGCAGCTTCTTGCAAACACGTATTGTTCATTATTCAGGATATTACTCAGGATGTAAAGCACTGTCCGATATTTACATCATTTTAGAAGGACAGATTGTTGATCTACAGTTAAGTATGTACAAAAACCATCATTCAACAAAGATCTTAACGTCCCCAAGTTCTGTTGTTAAAGTGCTTCAAAAGGCAAGGCTGAAAAGATGACGTCAATAATGTGACCTGTGTCCTTTATGGTAAATAATAAACTCTGCCATTGTGCGTTTTGGGGCAGTATGGGGCAGCTTAATGATCAACAATGCAAGTGGTGGAATATAGTGGTTTAACGGTTATGTTGCTTTACTGGCGTAGTTGTTTGTAATCTAAGCATAATAGTTTAAGCTTTAGAAGAGAGATTGGGAGCATGGGGTGGTGTTGCTTATGGCTTTCAGCCAGTGCATAAAGGTCAAGGGTGCAAGCTTAAGCTGAACGCCCGTGATCTTCGATTCCTCAGACGGCACTGCATCAAGAACCGCCACTCAACAATAGCTGATATAGCCACATAAGTGAGGGATTACTTTAGCAAACCTTTGTCCAGCACTACAATACAGAGTTACATGCACAAATGCCACTTAAAACTTTACTGTGTAAAAAATAAGCCTTATGTTAACCATGTCCAGAAGCAGCATCGACTTCTCTGGGCTCTGAGGCATTTAGGATGGACCAGCACACAGTGGAAACGTGTATTGTGGTCAGATGAATCAGCATTCCAGGTCTTTTTTGGAAAGACGAACAGGACCATCCAGACTGTTATCAGCAACAAGTCCAAATGGGATTGTGGCAGTGCCCTTGGTAAAGGTCATTTACACTGCTGTGATGGCAGCATTAATGCAGAAAAGTACCTTGAGATCTTAGAGCAACATATGCTGCCTTCAAGATGTCATTTTTTCCAAGGACGTCCAGCATTTTTCAACAAGACGATGCAAAACCACACGCTGCACACATTACAAAGGCATGACCTGTCCCCAACAGAGAATGTGTGGAGAATTTTGAAATGAAAAATGCAACAACGACGACCCCGTACTGTTGCACATCTTAAGACGTGTTTGCGGGAAGAATGGGACCGAATAAAACCCGAAACACTAAATCACTTGGTCTCCTCGGTGCCAAAACATCTTTTAAGTGTGGTGAAAAGGAATATCAACATTACAAAGTGGTAAATGCTTTACCGTCCCAACTTTTTTAGAATGTGTTACAGGCCTGCAATTCAGGAATGGATGTTTATTAATAAATGAAATGAAGTTGAGCAGATAAAACATGAAATATCTCAGGTTCATCCTGTCTGCAATGAAATAAAAGTCAAAGTAAAGCTCACAGCACTGTAAATACTCACCATGTGCTGATTTCTAGCTAAAGGTCATGTTTTCAACTTTCAACATAATCTCTCCTTCCATCTCTCTGGACGTTTTGTCAAAGCTCAGACTGACGTCACAACTGAGATGTACTTGTACTCTTATTTCCACTCTGACAGTAAGGACAGCTTCTAAAAATACCTTTTCTTGAAAAGCCTTTTTGCCATTGGCTTTATGCCATTTATTGATTCAATGCAAGGCACGTGCACAATGAGACTGCCTGCTGAGGTGATATGCACTCTCCCCTGGAGTGTACTTGCTAATGTAGTTTAAAACAATAAGCACCTTCTAAGTATTTAGTTTTAATTAACTCATTATGTTGATAAGGTGTAGCAGATTAAGATTAGAACTAAACTTGGTATAAGGGTATCAGAAAACTCCGGAAACTCTACAGCTTGTTAGTTAGTCTCCGTGTTAGCTAAGTGCTTATGCTTTTTTATGGTACATGTTGTCATGTTTGACTACTATTAAACACATTCCTGTGAATATAATAATGCAATTAAAACTTAATTGAGATCAGCTGTTTTACCTGTGACAAATACAAACAAGGCTAATAAAGTAAAAATGTAAAAAGTTATATAGCTTACAGGTTCATGCCCTTCTGCCTTGCCAAATATGGCAAATATGACAATCACCTGCACCTTCTTGAGTGTAAATTCGCTCCAGGTGGGAGTGTTTCTATTCATCACGGTTTCTTCTCACAGCTCCTCTGTTGGCAACCTGCTGTCTCTTGAAATTTGGATGCCAGGCTCGGTCTGGTTTTCTGCTTGTGTATGAGACCAGTACACTTGCCCCAGAGGTTGTGTGATGGTGTGGGCTGTGCCAGATGGTTTGGTGGCTACTTCTTGTGAGTAATTTTTCTTTTTTTTGTGATTTTTCTTTTTACTTAACTTACTTGTCAATTACCTGCACTTTGTTAAGTGTAAATTCGCTCCAGGTGGAAGTGTTTCTATTTATCATGGTTTCTTCCTCACAGTTTTGCCAGCTCCTCTGTTGGCAATCTGCTTTCTCTTGAAATTTGGATGCCAGACTCGGTCCGTTTTGGTTTTCTGCTGGCGAGACCATTATTGCCATTCCTGACTTATTCTAAATTTTCTTTTATTTCCTTTTTTGTGAGAGTAGCTTGCCATGTTGTGACAACCAGTTTTTATTTTTGCGCTAGCCCTTTTCTATCCACTTTCTCCATTGTGGGCTGCATATGTTTTTTGTTACTTATCTGACAATCACCTGGAACTTCTTGAGCGCAAATTCGCTCCAGATGTCAGCTCCTCTGTTGGCAACCTGCTTTTTTTTGGTCCGGTATGGTTTTCTGCTGGCATATGAGACAGTACACTTGCCCCAAAGGTGGTGTGATGGTGCAGGTTGTGTTGGGTGGCTACCTCTTATGCATTGCCATCTCCTGCTTCTTCTAAATATTCTCTTCTAAATATTCTTCTTTTAAAATTTTCCTTGCCTTGCCTTTTCTATCCACTTTCTCCATTGTGGGCTGTGCATGTTCTTGTCTTTCATTTGCTACTTTGTTTCTGTTATTTTGGCCACAGTTTTTATTTTCCCATTAACATTTTTGTCTGTGTTGTTTTAGCTTGGTTAAGCATCCTGCAAATTGGATTCATTTTCAATTCTCGTAGGTTGTGTCCCAAATCGTGTACTGCAACCAGTTTCTCACTGAAACATAAATTTTATATGACACTTGAACACACTTTACCAACCCCACCGCATACATTCACTTCCTGTTTTTGTCAGTAAATGCCAAACAGCTGTCCTCAACCTGCAGCCTGCATGCTGCAAAGAACATCTCATAATGCCCACAGCAGTGCACCAGAGACACCCTATACGCTCGTTCCATGATCTGTTGTGTGCACAGAGCACAAAGCAGAAAAAAACACCCATGAATCATTACAAGCTAATCGAACATTGTGTGTATTCATCAGCACAAGACCCTTGCAGTAATTTCATCCAGGTGCTTCTTCTGGCAGCATTTATTCCTTTTTGAGGTCCTGTGAGCTAAGAAATAGGACATCCAATTGTGATAGTAATTACAAGAGCGTGACAGTCAGAGGGAAAAGCTTCTAAGTGCTTCAGAGAAGTCCATTAAGCTTGCTTGAGCTCTGCAGGAAACATTCACAGCAAATGGCTTCTATCCTCATTGAAGGTGCTTATGTTTACATGCACAGGACACGCCGGACACACAGACCTGAACACCGTTATGAATAATAACAGAATACAGACACACTAGCTGAATAAACCTGTTAAAAATACCTGGTGTATATTAAATAGTACAGACACTGAGTGCTATCTGAACACATAGTAATCTACACCGATCAGCCATATCATTAAAACCACCTCCTTGTTATCAGCTCCACTTACCATATAGAAGCACTTTGTTGAGCAGGTATGATTTAGGTGGTAGATCATTCTGAGCACTGCAGTGACACTGACATGGTGGTGGTGTGTTAGTGTGTGTTGTGCTGGTATGAGTGGATCAGACACAGCAGCGCTGCTGGAGTTTTTAAATACCGTGTCCACTCAATGTCCACTCTATTAGACACTCCTACCTTGTTGGTCCACCTTGTAGATGTAAAGTCAGAGACGATCGCTCATCTATTGCTGCTGTTTGAGTTGGTCATCTTCTAGAACTTCATCAGTGGTCACAGGACGCTGCCCACAGGGCCGCTGTTGGCTGGATATTTTTGGTTGGTGGACTATTCTCAGTCCATCAGTGACAGTGAGGTGTTTAAAAACTTCATCAGCATACCAGCGCAACACACACTAACACACCACCACCACCATGTCAGTGTCACTGCAGTGCTGAGAATGACTCACCACCTAAATAATACCTGCTCTGTGGTGGTCCTGTGGGGGTCCTGACCATTGAAGAACAACATGAAAGCAGGCTAACAAAGCATGCAGAGAAACAGATGGACTACAGTCAGTAATTGTAGAACTACAAAGTGCTTCTATATGGTAAGTGGAGCTGATAAAATGGACTGTGTGTGTAGAAACAAGGAGGTGGTTTTAATGTTATGGCTGATCGGTGTATGTTGCAGGAAGCAATTGTGCATTAACGTATCATGCAGAGAAAATCATGTGCTTAATATTCCCTTTTCATCCAAATTTATTCTTTCACAAATTGCATGTAGTTTGTGTTAAAATAGCTTGTCACAGAGAGAGCAGGTTGACATTAAGGGCTAAATATAGCAAATAAATTCACAGCTTTCCAGGAGGAAGTAGTGTGTGTGTGTATGTGTGTGTGTGTGTTATCAGCATTTAGCTCAGTGACTTGTAAAAGACTTAATGAGCACAGCAGCTATTTGCTCCATAGGACACTTAACTGCGTGTCTTCATGCTCTACGGGGTTGATGGCAGCTTGACATTTCAGCAGCTTAATAAGTGGATCATTTTCCTGGAATAAGATTGTCCATTTTATATACATACAGTCTTTTCATCGCAGTAACAGCTCATTGGAAGGTTGGGGTCCAAGCACATTTCACATTCAAAAGACGTTTTGGCACCGAGGATACCAAGTGATTTAGTGTTTCAGCTTTTATTTTGTCTCATTCTTCCTGCAAACACGTCTTAAGATGTGCAACAGTACGGGGTCGTCGTTGTCGCATTTTTCATTTCAAAATTCTCCACACATTCTCTATTGGGGACAGGTCAGGACTTAAGGCAGGCCAGCCCAGTACTCGTACCCTCTTCTTCCTCAGCCATGCCTTTGTAATGTGTGCAGCATGTAGTTTTGCATTGTCTTGTTGAAAAATACATGGACGTCCCTGGAAAAGATGCCACCTTGAATGCAGCATAAGATCTCAATGTACTTTTTTGCATTAATGCTGCCATCACAGAAGTGTAAAATACCTTTACCAAAGGCACTGGCACAGCCCCATACCATGACAGACCCTGACTTTTGGACTTGTTGCTGACTTGTCGTCTTTGAAAATAAATGAAAAAAGACCTGGAATGCTGATTCATCTGACCACAATACACGCTTCCACTGTGTGATGGTCCATCCTAGATGCCTCCGAGCCCAGAGAAGTCGATGCTGCTTCTGTACATGGTTAACATACGGCTTCTTTTTTGCACAGTGACATTTGTGCATGTAACTCTGTATTGTAGTGCTTGACAAAGGTTTGCCAAAAGAATCCCTCACCCATGTGGTTATATCAGCTATAGTTGAGTGGCGGTTCTTGATGCAGTGCCGTCTGAGGGATGGAAGATCACAACGTTCAGCTTAAGCTTGCACCTTTGGCCTGTACGCACTGAAATTCCTCCTGATTCCTTGAATCGTTTAATGATATTATGCACTGTAGAGGGGGAAATATGCAAATCCATTCCATCTGTCCATCTTTGCTCATCAAAGACTCAGCCTTTCCTGGATGCTGCTTTTGTACCAATCACCTGTTGACATCACCTGTTTGGAATAACATCATTATTTAGTTTTTTCATCTCATTACTAGCTCTAAATTGCCCCCGTCCCAACTTTTTTTGGAATGTGTTGCATGCCTGAAATGCAGGAATGGATGTATATTAACAAATTAAATGAAGTTGAACAGACAAAACATGAAATATCTCGGGTTCAAACTGTCTGCAATGAAATAAAAGTCAAAGTAAATGTAAGGAACGCTGCATTACCCCTATTACATCATCAGTGGTATCATCTATTTGGTTTCCCCTGTAATTAGGATTATTTCTGTCTACTCTAATGGGCACCTACGAATAAGACTGATGTCTTCCTGCAGAGACTGGAGCATGTTTTCAACCAGACTACAGCATTAAATAATGAACATGGGCATCTGCTTTTGAGGGCAAAGCTCTTTATCCTTACATGACTTACAAAGCTTATGAAGACATCAAAAGAACAGTCTAAAAAACTGGTGGAAGTCAACTAGGCTGGTATCCGTTCTGTTCAATGTGTGAAATTTTAGCCTTTTATCTTTGGTCTCGCATATACAAATTTGTAGCTTCACTGACAACAACTTGTATTGTGTTATCCAGGTTTTGGCAGGTCTAAATTTGCATGCAGGCTTATAAACAAAGGTGTGACCTGTGATGTAAATAACGTGGTCATATTTTCATGTAACAGTGCCAAGAGAACATTATGTTTTTTATATTTGGTTAGTGTTTGTATAATGCCAGATGCTAGATCCAGAGATGAGGACTCAAGTCTACACACAGCGACTTCAGACTCGACTCGGACTCGTTTCAAATGACTCGGACTAGACTCATGACTCGTAAAGAGTCCCTAGCATCAGCATATGTTAACATTAGTTACTTGTGACAATTATATATATATAAAAACCCTACACAGTTTGAAGTGAAATGATCTCTCTTAGCTTTTGTGACAGCCTCAACACTTCTTGAACACTTCAATATCTGGGTGGAGTTGATATAACTCATCACATCTGAAGCAAATTAAGAGTCATTATTGAGTTCCTAATCGTTTAAGTATATATTTTTTCCTCTTTTTCTACAAATTTTCACCCAATTTTCTCCCCTAATCTAGTCATATCCAATTACCCTGATTGCGTTAGCTTCACGTCTGCGATACAACCCTCCACTGCTGAATGAGGAGCTTTACAACTGACACACGCCCCCTCCGACACATGCGCAGTACCAACTGCATCTTTTCACCTGCAAGAGGCGAGATCATATGCGGATCAGCCTTGTGCACAGAGAGCAACACCCTGATCAGCATTATTGCCCAACTCTGCACAGGCGGCATTAATCAGCCAGCAGAGGTCGTAATTGCACCAGTAAATTACCCTGTAAATAATTTATCATCATGTTAAATAGAAAATTACAAAATTTTCAGTTTTTGTGTGTTCTTAGTTTAAGTTTTTTTTTGCAACTGTCCCATTCCAGAAACACAGGATATTTTCTACTTTAGTTATCGTTTTATGAATCTTTGTGTTTTATAAAAAGTGTTTAAGGATTAAAGAAACGAATACTGCCTTTGTCAACTGAACGACTGATTTACCTACTGGGATTAATATATCAAAGAATAATTCAATGCTGCTTCATCTTGTTATCCAAGAAATCTCACCAGAATGAACCCAAAAGGATAGCAAACGTTCCAAGGTCAACATTTGAATGTTTTAACTTTCCACACACGCAGATTTAGTATCCATGCATAATCTAATTAGCGTTGTTTTCTCTTCCCATGTTTTTACTTTTACCCCACATTCCTTTTCCATGTAGATAAACATGATGAAGTCAAAGAGGAAGACACAGTTCCCTCACTTAGTCGCTTTATAGGCTGAAGTGAACTTAGCGGCCATCCGCAAACAGTACAAATCATGTGAATCCATTACTGTTGATTGACTGCTCAGGATACCAGATCGGCAAATGTTTCAGAAGTGTGTCGTGGTGAGCGCAGAAGCTTTTAAGAGAAGTGAATGTGTTTGTCGTTAGCACCTAAATGACTTCATTAGTGAGGCTGTATTGCAGGACTCTTTGCAGGGTCGGTTATTTTCTTTTAAGAAAAGAACAAACAGTACAGAGATCAGTTTTTAACTTATTAAGGGGCAGATAGCAACCCTCCACCACCTGCACAGCCTAACAGTGACAGTGCAGTGAAAAAATAGATACAAGGTCTAGTGGTTGGACCAAAGGTCAGTTTGCAGAAGCACTTTTTTTTAAATAAACTTAAAGAAGTACTGTGGTTACTTCTAGTACTTTTGTGCTAAAATCAATGCAAGTTGCTCTTTTTATTATGTACAAGGCATGCAAAATATGTTTGTACATCAAAATTCTTGTGGTGAGACATTGGTAACCTTTGTGCCAAGTATGAAAACACAGATTGAAAGCGATGAATAGAGCAATACAAATAAAAAAATTTGCTTTACAGTTGTGACAATCCACAAGAAGAAGTTTAGACTTGCCAGGAAATACCATCCTCTTTGTTAAACAGATGCAAAAAGAGCAGCAACAGGCTGATTTAAGGAAAATACAGATTTTAGGGCTGCCACTAACGACTATTTATCTATCGATTAATCTATAGACTATTTTATCGATTAGTTGATTAATCTACACGATTAATTTTCCTCCAAAATAATAATTTAGAATCTCATTTAGGCTTCTTTTATTTTAACAACTGTATGGCATAATAATATGGCACAAAACTAAATGTTAACAGGGTTTATGTCCATATTATCATATTCTCAAGTGCTCCATATTAAACAAAGTGCAACACGTGTTTATGGCATTCCGTACACAAAGCAAAGTGCTTAAACTTACAGCAGAAATAAAATAGATGTGGGCACGTCTCATTAAGTCCAACGTACAGTAACTGGTTACTGGTAACAAAACGTACTTCAAATTCTAAGCGATGTAAACAAAGTGGTAAGTGTTAGGGCGCATTCACATGAGAAGCTTTTTGCGCTTTGAGAGCCGCGGCAACCGCAAAAATCGTGAGCCCAATGCAGCAAAGTGTGCGGCGGTCAAACTGAACTCACTAAGGAATACGGTATTCCAAGATCTCCATGATTAAGAAGTTTAATGAAACAATATAGAAGTAAACGTTTTTCGCGTCTCATGCGCCCTAACTGAACTCGCTAAGGAATACGGTATTCCAAGATCTCAGCGATTAAGAAGCTTAATGAAACAATATAGACGTGCAACATAGCGCTAGTGCTGCTGTGGTACCATTAAAGCTTTGCACAGTGTACAAACCACCTTTTTGTTTTGTGCCAGTTTTAATTACTCCCAAATTTTTGATGATTTGGGTATTGGAAAACTTGTAGCTTTTCTTTGAAAGCTCTCTACAATCGGCTTCTGACTCTGCTGCAGACGGCATTTTTTAAGACTGCGCTTAATGTCGCCAACCAGTGACTGGACCAAATACGACTTAGGTCATGCACGCAGCAAGTAGTGCCGAGCGAAATTATATGAACGGTTATATGAATGGAAAGATTGTAGAAATTAAAAAGGATCATTTATAAGCATAGTTTATAAATGATGCATCGACTTAAAATATTGACATCGACTAGGTCAATCGATCGCGGCAGCCCTAACAGATTTCATTTAATCCAGAGAGTCCTTTCTCTCTATTATCATCTTTTCTGTGAACTTTTTGCAACTGTGTGTGACTGAACGATTGATCTGCAGATGTACAGCGCCCTGTGGGGAATCTATGAGGTCGGTTGCCAGGTGTTAAGCTCCTCTGTGTCTCAGTGAGAATGAGGGTGAGTCCTGCAATGTGACACGTCGCTGAGCGTGAGCCAGCACTACGGCTCCGACTGCAGATTTAGTTACCAGTATGAATAAACACACACTCCCTTTCATTCTTCATATCAACACACTGTGTCGTTTAATTCCCTAAAGCCAAACAAATCACCTCAATAAATTTCATCCTTAGTGTTTCATGACACCAAGAGATGAATTTAACATTAGCAGTAGATGTCACACATTTGAGAGCAGTGTTCTTTAGTAAAAAAATACAAACACAGACAGAGTATCCTTATTTGGTCATTTTACATATCCATATTTGGTCAAGTACAGATTGGGTTTGGTCAACTCGGTGTCAACAGTTCTTAATTCTTTAGCATTTATATTTAACAAATATAGAGACACATTATAAACATTAGGCTACTGCATTAATATACCAGAGATGGAGACTCGACGCTCACACAGCGACTTCAGACTAAACTCGGACTCGTTTCAAATGACTCGAACTCGACTCATGACTCGCAGTCCCTAGCGTCAGCATATGTTAACATTAGTTTTGTGTGACAATTATAATATATATACTATATACCTGGAACACACGCAGTGGGTAAATGTTACAGCCAGCGTCGTTCCCTACTCCCTACACAGTTTGAAGTTCACTTCATTTGAACATTTTCGTTACCTTTGGATTGGAATCTCACTTAAAATGGTGAAATACCCTACATAGTGCACTTCACAGGAACACCTGGGGTGAATGGAACGCTCCTACAGAATTGCCGCTAATAGTTGAAAGACCGCTTTCTGAACCAATCAGACCGTCTGATTTGAATTTTTAGTAAGAAATGCTGTTATTTGCGTTTATTCAGTTTGCGTCACACAGATTGGCTTTCTAACGAGTTCGTGTTTTACTTCACAACCGGGAAAAGTTTGGAGGTTTTTAATTATAAGCACATTGACAAAATAACGGATTATATTCCTAATGAGACACACGGTTATACATTTAATAGCATCTGGAAGAAAAGAAGCTAAGGTAAGCAGTGGTTATAAATTTTTTTTTTTTTGCTGTGATTTGGATTTTGGTCGCTGCGCTGTGATTTATCGCGCGCTTTTGTTTTGCAATGAAAACAAAACGTATCAGTTTAAGCTCTTAACTGGTACCTTCTTGTTATGGAAATTACATTCATTTGCACAATGACTAGGAAAGTAAAGGAATTAAGTAAAACGGCAAAATACAGTCGCTAAGCTGTTGTTTTTTTTTATCTGAACTTACATATTAGTTGTTTATTTCTACGCTACATTTCCAATATATGTTTTGTGTATATTATATTAGATAAAGATTAATTAATCTTATAAATTCTTATGATTTCACAAGCTTTACGTCTCTGGCACTGACATTATTGTAAGAAATACAGTCACATTATTTTCCACATTAACACAATATTAAATGTTCTTCATATAAAGGTTTTTTAGTTAAAATTAAAAACACAAAGTAATTAAAAATAAATAAAGTAAATAAAACCAGGTAACAAATGTGAAATCATAAAATTATTTTCTGTTTATGCTGCTTCACTTATTGCTGTTCAGACTGAAGTACATCAGCTTGGTTCGTCCTCCACTCACAGATCTCCCCATACGGACATGACAAGCACTTCCAGGCCTCCTCGATATCCACTCCCCTGGCCTCTCTCTGACGGGTCCAGTACTCCAGGTAGACCGAAACTTCTTTGCGCAGGGTGGTCTCATCAAATGGAGGCGTCACAGTGCCAATGATGGCACTGGAACTTTGGTGCTGGTACTCGAGCTGAAGGACATCGACACAGGGCAGATCAGAACAAGCCAAAGTGAGGAGAAGAGCGTCCACCAGCTCGCCGACGGTGACCGTCGTGACCCCTACTTTTGCTGCTTGGGTCCTGACTGCAGCTCCAAGAGTCCGGGACGCACTGAGATTGAGGTGCTGTAGGATGTGCTCCTTCTTTACTTCACCTCTCACCAGTTTGTCGAAAAGAAGCTTATATAAGCTCACCTAACACACACACACACACACACACACACACACACACACACACACACAGAGCAAAGCAGGTCAGCACAGGCGATGTAAAAAGGCGAGGTGTGTATATGACTAGTGCAATGTCACATAACTGAATCAGATGAACGGTGGTATACATCGATCAGGCATAACATTATGACCAACAGCCCTGACCAGTCAAAGCATGGACTACACTAGACCCCTACAGCAGATCCTTTAACTCCTGTAAGTTGCAAGGTGGGGCCTCCATGGATCGGACTTGTTTGTCCAACACATCCCACAGATGCTCGAATGGATTGAGATCTGGGGAATTTAAAGGCCAGGTCAACACCTCGAACTCATTGTTCTCCTCAAAGCATTCCTGAAGCATTTTTTGCTTTGTGGCAGGGGGCATTATACTGCTGATCAGGGAATACCGTTTCCATGTAAGGTGTACCATGTATGGTACAAGTCAAAGTAACATCCACATGGATGGCAGGACCCAAGGTTTCCCAGCAGAACATTGCCCAAAGCATCACACTGCCTCCGCCGGCTTGACATCTTCCCATAGTGCATCATGGTGCCATGTGTTCCCCAGGTAAGCGACGCACACGCACCCGGCCATCCACGTGATGTAAAAGAAAACGTGATTCATCAGACCAGGCCACCTTCTTCCATTGCTCCGTGGTCCAGTTCCGATGCTCGCTTTCGCTGGCGCTTTCGGCGGTGGACAGGGGTCAGCATGGGCACCCTGACTGGTCTAAGGCTATGCAGCCCCATACTCAACAAACTGAGATGCACTGTGTATGTGTATTCTGACACCTGCTATCAGAACCAGCATTAACTTCTTCAGCAATTTGGATCAGACCACACGTGCATCAATGAGCCTTGGCCGCCCATGACCCTGTCGCCGGTTTACCACTGTTCCGTCCTTGGACCACTTTTGATAAGATACTGACCACTGCAGACCGGGAACACCCCACAAGAGCTTCAGTTTTGGAGATGCTCTGACCCAGTCGTCTAGCCATCACAATTTGGCCCTCGTCAAACTCGCTCAAATCATTACGCTCGCCCATTTTTCCTGCTTCTAACACATCAACTTTGAGGATAAAATGTTCACTTGCTGCTTAATATATCCCACCCATTAACAGTACTTATTTGCATAACGCAGTATGCCAATTTTCATTTCGCAGAGGTAAGTAATATTGTCATTATGAACACACCTGTAAGCTGTGGCTGACAGCCTGAGAAGAACCAGGTAGAGACGCAGTCCTGCGGGTCTTCAGTTCCTTTAACACCAGCTCCCCCTTCTGGTTATAACTCAGCTCATCAATTACACCCTTCACAAACACACCCTCTACTTCACCCAAAACTGGAAACTCACGCACACACTTTCCTGTGATTGCAAACAAACAAGACACAGGACATCATTTAGTAGTTTTTCTATATTGAATATACACTGATCAGGCATAACATTAAAACCACCTCCTTGTTTCTACACACACTGTCCATTTTATCAGCTCCACTTACCATATAGAAGCACTTTGTAGTTCTACAATTACTGACTGTAGTCCATCTGTTTTTCTACATACCTTTTTAGCCTGCTTTCACCCTGTTCTTCAATGGTCAGGACCCCCTACAGAGCAGGTATTATTTAGGTGGTGGATCATTCTCAGCACTGCAGTGACACTGACATGGTGGTGGTGTGTCAGTGTGTGTTGTGCTAATGGAGTTTTTAAACACCTCACTGTCACTGCTGGACTGAGAATAGTCCACCAACCAAATATATCCAGCCAACAGCGCCCCGTGGGCAGCGTCCTGTGACCACTGATGAAGGTCTAGAAGATGACCAACACAAACAGCAGCAATAGATGAGCGATCGTCTCTGACTTTACATCTACAAGGTGGACCTACTAGGTAGGAGTGGACAGTGAGTGGACACGGTATTTAAAAACTCCAGCAGTGCTGCTGTGTCTGATCCACTCATACCAGCACAACACACACTAACACACCACCACCATGTCAGTGTAAGTGTAATAATACCTGCTCTGTGGTTGTCCTGTGGGGGTCCTGACCATTGAAGAACAGGGTGAAAGCAGACTAAAAAGGTATGTAGAAAAATAGATAAACTACAGTCAGTAATTGTAGAACTACAAAGTGCTTCTATATGATAAGTGGAGCTGATAAAATGGACAGTGTGTGTAGAAACCAGGTGGTTTTAATGTTATGGCTGATCGGTGTATCTGTATGAAAACTTATTTTCTACTTTCAACATTCTGCTAAACACCCACCTGCCTCCAACGTGTGAATCATGTGTAACATATTGACCAGACTCACAGCCACTAAATCATCAGGAGTTTCAACGTCAACTGATACAACATCATGGACCTCCAACTCTGTTAACAGATACACAGCATGTCTATATAGTCTAAGATATCTTAGAAATTATGCCAGAATGGCTTAAAAATGCCATTTTGTCTTCACCTCTTGCTAAATGAATGCTTGCACCAGTCTGCACCTCAGTTCGCTTCTTTTCTTGTTTTCTGATTTGGGGTTTTAGAAAGCCATACTGCACCTTCATCTCACACCAGGTCTGCTCACACAGTAGACTGACACTTAGGTGACGCTTAAAGAAGCGCAGTGGAGGAGGCACGTAGCTGACGGAATGGAAAAAAAATAATGATCAAGATTTAATGACAATGTAATGAAAAAAATATTCTCATAGTCTGCAATACCAAATTAAAAGGGCATCAAAATACAACATTTATTATATGCATTTTTGCAACCCAAAAAATACAATTGTAAATACAATCAGGTTGTTTCACTCTAAACCTAAAATACCCTTGTGGTACAGTGACATAAGAATAGGGATTTCTCAACCCAGGTATTGTGTAATGCATAACATTGTAACCACTTTTCTAATATTGTGTTGGTTCCCCTGATTCATTGAGGCATGGACTCCACTAGATCCCTGAATGTGTGCTGTGGTATCTGGCACCAAGATGTTAGCAGCAGATCCTTTACTCCTGTAAGTTGTGAGTTGGGGCCTCCATGGATCGAACTTGTTTGTCCAGCACATCCCACAGTTGGATCGAACCACACGGGCCAGCCTTTGCTCCCCACGTGCATCAATAAGCCTTGGCCACCGATGACCCTGTCGCCAGTTTACCACTGTTCCTTCCTTGGACAACTTTTGACAGATATTGACCACATCAGACCGGGAACACCCCACAATGTTCTGTGTTCTGCTGTGTACCACTACCAACACTGTTAAGAAGCTGGTAGATGTTGATGTAGCCAATATGATGTAGCCAACATTCAGCAGTTTTATTATTAAAAGGCTTTTCTGCTAAGCTAAAAACAAACAGAAAGATTGGGCCTTTAATTTACATTTTTAACATTAACATCTCAATTGTGGCATTGGTACATAAATACGGACACTTGGCAAATTAAATAACAACAAAATTCATGAAAGGAGATTTTTAACTGTACCATACTGTACCACATGGTCCAGTTGAAAAAGAAAATGTCGTGCAGATCCGGAGTTCTATATTTATCTTTAATGATATTGTCTTACCTGTGAATACTTTTAGAGGTGATAGGGGTCCTGTTATGCATGTCCTGACTTTTGCCACTTTGACTACTGTGTGGTTGAGAGGATTTGTCTGAAATATCAATCATACAATAACAGTCATATTCAAATACTGAACTCATTTGAACTCATTGAATAAAAGGACATATACTGTATATTACATAAAAAATTGACAGCTTTTACAATGCAAATCACTTCTTTTAAGTTGCATTAGTTGGGATCTTTGGGAGATGAAATCAAGCATAAATTTATTAAGCACATTATAAAGTACACCTATCTGGTACATGTATTGATTGTTTTTTTAAGCTAGATGACACTTGGGTGGTGGATCATTCTCAGCACTGCTATGATACTAACATTGTAATGACATGGTAATGTGTGTTGTTCTGATATTCGTGTATCAGTTCAACAGTTTGGAATTTTTATACTGGTGAACTATTCTTCTCCCAACGGGTTCCTTTCGATTGAGAATTGGGGTACAGCCCCCCTTCATTGACAAAAAAAAAATTACTGTATAATTTTAAAGACGACTATATTGTGCCATCTACAGGCCATTCTTGTTATTATAAAACTATACTTAAAAAAAACGTAAAAACAGTAAAAAAAAAAAAAAAAAAATGTACTGTTAATTGTCTCCAACACTGACTAAGTGCACAGAGCAAGATATGGGTAACAGTCAGTATACCCACATAGTTCATCTGTATGGTATGTAATAATCAATTTATGCATGTGCCAGGTAGGTGAACCTAATAACGTATGAATGTATTTGGGGGATGCAACCAAATATAACCTCAAACAGAAAACGAAAGTCTGTTCTTGCACTGTGACGTCAGAACAGGTTTGAGTAAAACTTGCAATTCAAAAGACCTGTGCTACAGAAACCCATGTGTTATTTACTTTTTTTTATCTAGTAATCTCATAACGAAAGTTGTCTGTATTCTGACCAAACCATTATTTCGTACTCAAGAGGTTTCTGACCAAAACCCCACGTCACAAACTTTTTTCTTGATAGCAATCAGCCTTAAGGTTGCAATAAACTATAGGTAGCACATATTGATAGAACTATATTGTATCATACACTATAGGTAGCACATTTTGATAGATGTGAATCTTATCATACACTATAGGTAGCACACCTTGATAGATCTATATCTTATCATACACTATAGGTAGCACATATTGATAGATGTATATCTTATCATACACTATTATACACTATAGGTAGCACATTTCAATAGATGTGAATCTTATCATACACTATAGGTAGCACACCTTGATAGATGTATATCTTATCATACACTATAGGTAGCACATCTTGATAGATGCATATCTTATCATGCACTATAGGTAGCACATCTTGATAGATGCATATCTTATCATACACTATAGGTAGCACATCTTGATAGATGTATATCTTATCATGCACTATAGGTAGCACATCTTGATAGATGTATATCTTATCATACACTATAGGTAGCACATCTTGATAGATGCATATCTTATCATACACTATAGGTAGCACATCTTGATAGATGTATATCTTATCATGCACTATAGGTAGCACATCTTGATAGATGTATATCTTATCATGCACTATAGGTAGCACATCTTGATAGATGTATATCTTATCATACACTATAGGTAGCACATCTTGATAGATGTATATCTTATCATGCACTATAGGTAGCACATCTTGATAGATGTATATCTTATCATACACTATAGGTAGCACATCTTGATAGATGTATATCTTATCATGCACTATAGGTAGCACATCTTGATAGATGTATATCTTATCATACACTATAGGTAGCACATCTTGATAGATGCATATCTTATCATACACTATAGGTAGCACATCTTGATAGATGTATATCTTATCATACACTATAGGTAGCACATCTTGATAGATGTATATCTTATCATACACTATAGGTAGCACATCTTGATAGATGTATATCCTATCATACACTATAGGTAGCACATCTTGATAGATGTATATCTTATCATACACTATAGGTAGCACATCTTGATAGATGTATATCTTATCATGCACTATAGGTAGCACATCTTGATAGATACATATCTTATCATACACTATAGGTAGCACATCTTGATAGATGTATATCTTATCATGCACTATAGGTAGCACATCTTGATAGATGTATATCTTATCATACACTATAGGTAGCACATCTTGATAGATGCATATCTTATCATACACTATAGGTAGCACATCTTGATAGATGTATATCTTATCATACACTATAGGTAGCACATCTTGATAGATGTATATCTTATCATACACTATAGGTAGCACATCTTGATAGATGTATATCCTATCATACACTATAGGTAGCACATCTTGATAGATGTATATCTTATCATACACTATAGGTAGCACATCTTGATAGATGTATATCCTATCATACACTATAGGTAGCACATCTTGATAGATGTATATCTTATCATACACTATAGGTAGCACATCTTGATAGATGTATATCTTATCATGCACTATAGGTAGCACATCTTGATAGATACATATCTTATCATACACTATAGGTAGCACATCTTGATAGATGTATATCTTATCATGCACTATAGGTAGCACATCTTGATAGATGCATATCTTATCATACACTATAGGTAGCACATCTTGATAGATGCATATCTTATCATACACTATAGGTAGCACATCTTGATAGATGCATATCTTATCATACACTATAGGTAGCACATCTTGATAGATGCATATCTTATCATACACTATAGGTAGCACATCTTGATAGATGTATATCTTATCATGCACTATAGGTAGCACATCTTGATAGATACATATCTTATCATACACTATAGGTAGCACATCTTGATAGATGTATATCTTATCATACACTATAGGTAGCACATCTTGATAGATGCATATCTTATCATACACTATAGGTAGCACATCTTGATAGATGTATATCTTATCATACACTATAGGTAGCACATCTTGATAGATGCATATCTTATCATACACTATAGGTAGCACATCTTGATAGATGTATATCTTATCATACACTATAGGTAGCACATCTTGATAGATGCATATCTTATCATACACTATAGGTAGCACATCTTGATAGATGTATATCTTATCATACACTATAGGTAGCACATCTTGATAGATGCATATCTTATCATACACTATAGGTAGCACATCTTGATAGATGCATATCTTATCATACACTATAGGTAGCACATCTTGATAGATGCATATCTTATCATACACTATAGGTAGCACATCTTGATAGATGCATATCTTATCATACACTATAGGTAGCACATCTTGATAGATGCATATCTTATCATGCACTATAGGTAGCACATCTTGATAGATGTATATCTTATCATGCACTATAGGTAGCACATCTTGATAGATGTATATCTTATCATGCACTATAGGTAGCACATCTTGATAGATGTATATCTTATCATACACTATAGGTAGCACATCTTGATAGATGCATATCTTATCATACACTATAGGTAGCACATCTTGATAGATGTATATCTTATCATGCACTATAGGTAGCACATCTTGATAGATGTATATCTTATCATACACTATAGGTAGCACATCTTGATAGATGTATATCTTATCATGCACTATAGGTAGCACATCTTGATAGATGCATATCTTATCATACACTATAGGTAGCACATCTTGATAGATGTATATCCTATCATACACTATAGGTAGCACATCTTGATAGATGTATATCTTATCATACACTATAGGTAGCACATCTTGATAGATGTATATCTTATCATGCACTATAGGTAGCACATCTTGATAGATGTATATCCTATCATACACTATAGGTAGCACATCTTGATAGATGTATATCTTATTATGCACTATAGGTAGCACATCTTGATAGATGTATATCTTATCATGCACTATAGGTAGCACATCTTGATAGATACATATCTTATCATACACTATAGGTAGCACATCTTGATAGATGTATATCTTATCATGCACTATAGGTAGCACATCTTGATAGATACATATCTTATCATACACTATAGGTAGCACATCTTGATAGATGTATATCCTATCATACACTATAGGTAGCACATCTTGATAGATGCATATCTTATCATACACTATAGGTAGCACATCTTGATAGATGCATATCTTATCATACACTATAGGTAGCACATCTTGATAGATGTATATCTTATCATGCACTATAGGTAGCACATCTTGATAGATACATATCTTATCATACACTATAGGTAGCACATCTTGATAGATGTATATCTTATCATGCACTATAGGTAGCACATCTTGATAGATGTATATCTTATCATGCACTATAGGTAGCACATCTTGATAGGTGTATATCTTATCATGCACTATAGGTAGCACATTTCGATTGATCTATATGTTATTATAGCACATATACGCGTTTAACTGAACGAGTCGAAACAGATGTGCGCATGCTCGGTAAGACATCTGATAACTCGACAGGACGCCCCCTGGGACTCATAATAAACTCAAGTACCACAATTATACTCCATATTATTTATTTATTACACTGCATGTCTGTAAATATTGTATTTTCGTATATATATATATTAGATAAATACTTTTGGTAGTATTTTTGATTGCCAGCTATTATACACCAAATTAAATTTAGCTTATTTGGCGAATAAAAACGATTCTAATTCTGAGCCACCAGGCTAATAACAGACCAGTAAAATTAGTACTCAGGTAAAGGTTAAAATAATTCAGTAAATGTTATTTACCTGTGGAGAAATCGTCCAGCGGAATCTGGAGCAACTCCGCGTCACTTATCGCATCCCAGTCTTCATCCGTCTGCTCCATCATCATCACATCTGCCTGATACAACACAAACCCTGCTGCTATCACAAACCTGGGTCTTCCGTACTGATGTGTCTGTTATATAGGTTATGTTTATAAAATGTTCACAAGGTTATATCACTCAAACTGACACACATTATGTCCTAAACGTGTTTGTTTTCGTGGGGCTTGTTTGGACTTGCCAGCGATTAGGACCCGCCCATCCTAGCATCAGCACGCCCCCGATATGCATTGTTTAAATACTTTGATAAATATTACTGTAAACGTGAAGTAATTTTTGTTGAATCCTGTTCGCAATACATCGCACTAAATATTTCACTTGTTTTAGACAGTAAAAGTTCCCTAAAAGATTGTTTTTACTTCGTGTTTACATTCGGCACTATTTCTTTCCTCGCGTGATCACATTGTTTTCATGAGTGATACGGATTCGCGGACTAATCGTCACCTACCCCCTGCCAGACCAATCAGGTGGCGGCTTTTTGGAGCCAGACTCCAAAATGTCTGAACCTGTGTTGATAACATCGAGCAGTAAAGCCGACGAATTTATGGCCAGACGACCTTCAAAAGTGCATAAATGTTGTTATATGCAAAATATGTTACAAAATTACACGCATATAGTGAGATACATTTAAAAACGGTGATTTATTATTATAAAAAGCGAAAATAATATATGTTAAACAGCCTATATTAAACATTTTGATAATGTTCCTATGACGGTGTAAGATCCGTAATATTTTTTATAGGTGTAAACACCCACCAAAGCAACCCCCACCCTATGCCTTCCGCCAACCTGCCAGCCCAGGGTGTTCCTTATTTCCAGTTCTGAAAGTTGGCAACCCCACTTGAACAGTACAATATATTATGATTAGGGTGACCATATGTAGCGTTTAGCCCTAAACAATAACAACAACAAATAAAATAGTTCATCAGCAGAGCAATTTCAACAGAATGTGGTGCTCTCACAGCATTGACAATAACACGCATTTGGAAATGTTTACGCTGTTTCAGAATCAGGGAGATACTTTCACGGCAGGCATGCATTCCATTGATCTGTAGCTGTTGTGATGCGTTGGTGTGAAATGCAAAAACTCCCTCTGCAGCAGTAACAACATCTTCTGTTTAAATGATCAAACATGCATGTTCAATGTCACTGCATTGTTATAAAATTTAACTTGATATATAATGATACTGACATAGGTTGAAGAGTAAAGCGTTTGAGATGTTGATGAAAGATAGATATCTCTTTCATCAAGATATATCTATCTTTCATCAGAAAGAAAGATATCCTTTATTTGTCATATATACATATACAGATGTACAGTACAATGAAATTCTTTCTTCGCATATCCCAGCTGGTGTTGGAAGCTGGGGTCAGAGCGCAGGGTCAGCCAACTTACGGCGCCCCTGGAGCAGACAGGGTTAAGGGCCTTGCTCAAGGACCCAACAGTGGCTACATAGCAGAGCCAGGATTTGAACCGCCAATCTTCCGGTTGATAGCCCAAAGCCCTACCCACTAGGCTACCACAGGCCCAGTTATAAACTGATGTTATAAACTTGAAGCAGAGTACTGTACATGACAAATCAATTTGAATGTAAAATGTCATCTACAACATGATGTTATTTTAAGATTTCATTGTTTATTATGCAAAGCACTAAGTGGATGAATTTGAAATCCATATCTTCACAGTTCAACCACGGTTTGAACAGGTTTTACTTGCATAACTGGGCGGCACGGTGGCTAAATGGGTAGCACTGTCACCTCACAGCAAGAAGGTACTGGGATCGATCCCCAGGTGGGGCGGTCCGGGTCATTTCTGTGTGGAGTTTGCATGTTCTCCCCGTGTCTGCATGGGTTTACTCCGGGTGCTCCGGTTTCCTCCCACAGTCCAAAGACATGCAAATGAGGTGAACTGGAGACACTAAGATAACAACATTTTACAGCAAAAGTGATGCTTCATTGGCAGTTCAGCTGTATTATAATTACAACAGTATATTACAAAAAATACCAAAGACATTTCTACAAACAGTTTTACTTTCTGAATCAATTAAAAAGGCCAAGCCACACGTGATATAAAGATAGCTTTATTGCACAAGGTGTTGGAGTACTCTTTTTTTCTGTTTTGTTTAGTTTCATAGAAAAAAGTAAAGAAAGAAAAAAACCCTGTACAGTTAAGCAACTGAAAATGTAAGCAACTCTTCCATAAAGGTTTAGGAATCCTGCCTGCATAAAACAAATGATTAATAAAAAATAACACCATTTGAATAGTAATATCTTTTCACCATCTGAATATCTTTTCTCCCTATCCTTAAGTAACCAGCAAACCATTAAGAACATGCAATGCAATTTTGTTCAAGGTAGCCAAAAATAGCAAATTAATTAAATATAGTAAATTAACAAACGTAAAAAATGGGTAGCCGTACCCTATTTTAAAACAAAATTATATGTGTGAGCTTTTTTTTATTTAATATATTTTATTCTTCTTCATCCCTTCTCATTTATATATCTTTAATCTTAACTGTGCCCTGGTTTTTCGAGATGTCGAAAATAGTAATCATTTATACAAAACAGTTTTTATATACAAGAATTCTTATTTGCAGATTGGAAATTATACTGACAGGAGGGGCAATAAATAAAAAAAACAACAAAAGAAAACAAGAATCTGATTGGTTATATGGGACAAATGGGAATAAAGTGTTTATGGACTCCAGCATCATCCACACAACTTCTCTTGTGATTGGTTGGAGCTCAAGGGTCCCTGATTTGAAGAGACTTTCCCTGTTGCACAAGTGTTGTATTCCAAAACACAAACAATCAGAAAACACGGGTAAAACACATGAGGAAGATAAAGATACATTAACTTCAGGATTTAAAATAAATCTATTGGAAGGCTTTTTATTCTGACACTGTGGGACCTTTTCGGTGCTTATGCGAATTTCAGAAATCTGAGTTTTAATACTATATGTTCATAGACATGAATCTATGAATCTATGCACTCTACATAATTCAGACTTCAGACCTCACTTCAATTTAGTGGGTACCATTGTCCTGGGTCCCAACTTCACCCACATAACATCAGCCATCCCTAAAACGTCACTCAAACCATGTCTGGATCCTTAATCTCAACTGACACAACACCAACCCCCAACACATACACACACATTTACATGAAAGTATGTTAAACTTTCTTATATAACTTCTATTCCTGAAAACAAATGTGTAGTCGACCGCAAATAATTTCAAGTAATATGTGTAATTTGACACGTTTCATCCTGTTGTGGCAACTTACAAGTACTCAACAAATTTAGAGATGAAAGGGTTTTTTATATATTTATATATATATATATATATATATATATATACTGTATATCACAACAGTTTAAGTTCATCATAACAAACGTGTCTTTGTTAAAGCACATAAACAGACATATAAGACTGCAGAACCCAGCTGTTTCCCATTTGTAATTATTGTAGGTAATCACTGACCCCTTTCATTTTGATTCATACCTGTAAATTGCACTAGAGCACTGATGACAACTATTGGGTCTAAATATCGGGTCATCTGCTGCCCTTCCCACTAAGTGATTGTCTTTATTTGTACAACATATACAAACCCCATTTCCGAAAAATGAGGGACATTTTTGTAAAGGTCAATAAAAAGACTTTTCTTGAACTCACAAAAGTGAAAAGATAAGATTTCCAGTGTTTGTACTGATCAGCTTCATTGTATTTTGTAAATAAAACACATTTATTATTATTATTATTAATATAGAAGTTACAGTATTCCACAATAAGCAGGTTAATTGGTAACAGGTGAGGTTATCATGTTTGGGCATAACATAAGGATTTAATTTAGTCTTTCACCATCTACTGTTCATAATATAATATTGTGATAAGGAATCTGGACAGATCTCGGACCATGTATAGCAAAGCCAGAACCACTGTTAAAAACAGCACTGAATGAGAAATATAGCCACATGGCCTTGGAAAAATTTCAGAAATCCATTGTCACTTAACACACTCCATCGAAACTCTACTACACAAAGAGAAAGCCAAACACCAGTTCTATGCAGAAACCCCTTAGCGTTCTTTGGGCCCAGACTCATCTCGGATGGGCCTGAAAGACAGTGGAAACGTGGGCTGTGGTTTTGGGAAAAAACAGATCAAGTTCTCTTTGGCAAAGATGAAGAGGACCATTCAGTTATCAGTGAAAGGTCCAAAAACCAACATCTGTCATGGTATGAGGGTGCATCAGTGCTCACTGCACTGGTGACTTGCACATGTTGGGATTTTAGAGAGACACATGCTGCCATCAGGCTTGGGAAGTCCATGATTATTTTAGCAAAATGATGCCAGGCCTTATTCTGTATGTGCTTTAACAGTATAGCTTTGTAAACACAGAATGCATGTGCTTGAATGGCCTGTCTGCAGTCCAGATCTGTCTGTCTATTGAAAACATATGGTACAGCAGCAACTCCGGACTGTTTAGCAGCAAAAGTCTCGTATCAATCAAAAATTGCTAAAATTGGTGTACTCGGTTCCCAAACCATTAAAAACTCTCTTTAATAGGAAATGTGATGAAATACTGGTGTTGCAGGCATCAAATTCTAAATTAAGCTGTTCAGTGAAAACATTGGAAATCTTCTCTTCCTTTCTACTTTTATCAATAAATAAAGATTTAAGAGAATTAATTAATCATTTATTGTGTTTTACAAAACGTCCCATTGGGGTTTGTGTTTGTGTACACATATACATAGACACACACACACACTGCGTATATGCACATGTGTGTGTGTTCATGTTTTGTATCTTTTCCCACCACTGATATATTTACTTTATTAGTATGATTATCATTATTTTTATCATTATTATGAAATTAGATTCTTAATAAATAATTTGATCTATATGGATCTACCAACCTACCTACCTACCTACCTATTCATTTGAATGTAATGCCATCCATATTCAAAGTTCTTCTGTACTGAAGTCGGTAAATAGTCATGTTTTGGAAGGGCGGGGCGGTCTGGGTCCATTCTGTTTGGAGTTTGCATGTTCTCCCTGTGTCTGCGTGGGTTTCCTCTGGGAGCTCCGGTTTCCTCCCACAGTCCAAAAACATGCAGTCAGGTTAATTGGAGACACTGAATTGCCATATAGGTGAATGTTATATGTGTGCGTCTGCCCTGCGATGGACTGGCGCCCCGTCCCGGGTGTTACTGTGTGCCTTGCGCCCACTGAAAAGCTGGGATAGGCTCCAGCACCCCCCTGCGACCCTAATTGGATAAGCGGTTATATGCAGAACCAACTGCAGAATTGGGCCAGTACAGCCCTCAGGGGAAGGGGGTGGGTGGTGTTGTCCCCCTTATCGTCATTAATCTCCAGATCCTTTAATGTCTCTCTCCTTACCTTACCTGTCTTTGTTCCATTGTCTTCATAGTTTATTATTATTATTATTAGTTTATCATTAAGTATTAGCATGTCTTACATTTCACTGTTGTCTTTCCTTTAGAAAGGGGCTGTGAGGTGTTCACAGTGAAAATGAGCAAGGTGGGAGGGGGTAACGGACAAAAAACAAAAGCATTTTTTTATATCTATGAGAAGGAAAGTGCAAGAAGGAGGTTTTTCCAGGATAAGTTAACACCAAAAATGTTTGTATGATACCTCCAACCAAACACAAATAACCACTGTATGTGTTCATTCAATACTCCAACTTCAGGTCTTGTCCACCTATTTCACCCTTTTTCTTTACCACCCGTGTGGCGTTGATGTTACGCACTAATGCCACTAAGCAGAATCCACAGAAGGTACGCTCACAATCCTTAAAGATATATTATATTGCCAAAAGTATTCACTCACCCATCCAAATCATTGAATTCAGATGTTCCAATCACTTCCATGGCCACAGGTGTATAAAACCAAGCACCTTGCTCTCAGGAGCTCAGTGAATTCCAGCGTGGTACTGTGATAGTCAAGTCAAGTCAACTTTATTTATATAGCGCTTTTTACAATATACATTGTCTCAAAGCAACTTTACAAAATCCAGGACCAACAGATACAAAAACCCCCCTGATAGGATGCCACCTGTGCAACAAGTCTAGTCGTGAAATTTACTCACTACTAAATATTCCACAGTCGACTGTCAGTGGTATTATAACAAAGTGGAAGCGATTGGGAACGACAGCAACTCAGCCACGGAGTGGTAGGCCACGTAAAATGACAGAGCGGGGTCAGTGGATGCAGAGGCGCATAGTGCGCAGAGGTCGCCAACTTTCTGCAGAGTCAATCGCTACAGACCTCCAAACTTCATGTGGCCTTCAGATTAGCTCAAGAACAGTGTGTAGAGAGCTTCATGGAATGGGTTTCCATGGCCGAGCAGCTGCATCCAAGCCTTACATCACCAAGCGCAATGCAAAGGGTTAGATGCAGTGGTGTAAAGCACGCCGCCACTGGACTCTAGAGCACTGGAGACGTGTTGTCTGGAGTGACGAATCACACTTCTCCGTCTGGCAATCCGGTACTTGTCTGACTGCATTGTGCCAAGTGTAGAGTTTGGTGGAGGGGGGATTATGGTGTGAGGTTGTTCTTCAGGAGTTGGGCTCGGCCCCTTAGTTCCAGTGAAAGGAACTCTTAATGCTTTAGCATACCAAGAGATTTTGGACAATTTCATGCTCCCAACTTTGTTGGAACAGTTTGGGGATGGCCCCTTCCTGTTCCAACATGACTGCGCACCAGTGCACAAAGCAAGGTCCATAAAGACGTGGATGAGTGAGTTTGGTGTGGAAGAACTTGACTGGCCTGCACAGAGTCCTGACCTCAACCAGATAGAACACCTTTGGGATGAATTAGAGAACGGAGACTGTGAGCCAGGCCTTCTCGTCAAACATCAGTGTCTGACCTCACAAATGTGCTTCTGGAAGAATGGTCAAAATTCCCATAAACACACTCCTAAACCTTGTGGAAAGCCTTCCCAGAAGAGTTGAAGCCGTTATAGCTGCAAAGGGTGGGTCTACATCATATTAAACCCTATGGATTAGGAACAGGACGTCACTCAAGTTCATGTACGTGTGAAGGCAGACGAGCGAATACTTTTGGCAATATAGAGTATCTAAAAGAGTATGAAGGTGTGTGATATGCACGTGTACGTAAAAATGCAAACACACCTTGATGTGTCAGTTGAAGAACATTCTGTGGATTCACTCCTTCCTCCTAAGTGCAAGGTCAAAAATTTTAAATTATTACTGACTAAAAAAATAATAATAATTCATAATACTCTTTGAAATGAACCAATTTTTCTGTTTTTTTTTTTTTATATTTGTTATAAAAACAGTCAATAGCATTTTATATTGTGTCCTTAGTTGCATGAAAAAATCCAAAAAGTCCAGGCAAGAATGGGGGAAACGTAGACACCGAGATTGTTTTTTTTATGCATAAATACTTCCCGAGAAACTTTTAACCTATCAAAAGTTTTTGTAATTATTTCTTCAAAAGAGGCATTAAAAATACTTCGAAACAATTTATTCTGAACTTGTAATTGTTTCTGCTGTCATGGGAAGCAATCCGTGCATAAATTCCAAGGTGTCTGATCAAAAAAATTAATAAAATAATAAAATAAAATAAAAAAAAATTTAAATAATAATCAAAAAAGAAAGGAAGAAATAAATTCAAGCAAGTTATGTTTGCCTTGCTAAAATTAAATAATGAATAAATAAAAAAAAGAGCTTATCGTGATATCGTAGATAAAACCAAACGTCAGAAGCAAATAAACAATATACAGTATAAACAGGGTAGAAACAGGAGCGGGTAAACAAGCAAGAAAAAGGGTAAAAGTCTAATAGGGTGAGTTCAGGAGAAACAAATCCCTGTGGGAACTGTCACTGAACAGTTTACCTTGTGCCACTTAGGCACCAGATAGATGCGAATGTATGAAATTAATTTGCTTAAAATGTCTGTGTGGAGTTGGCAGAACAGGGCCTAGACCAAAGTATAAGACTTTGAATACGCCCCAGCGCTCTGCTTCTGCAGTCTGCCCAAACCAGATGAGCTGCTCTCCAGGAGAGAGTCCCTAGAGCCCCCGACCTTGGAGCTACTGGCCACGCCACCTCCTCCTACGGAGCTGGTACTGGCCACGGCTCCGGCCGCCGCCCCGGCCGCCCCGGTACTTTGCCCGGTTAAGGAGGTGGACGTACAGCTGGGCATGGTAAGAGTCCTCTGTGGCAACGTGGACGTACCCGAGCTGATGCTGGAGCCGCCCGTGGTGGTGCTGGAGGCCGGGCCGGATGCCCCTGATGCTCCTGAGCTGGTTAGGCTACTCAAGCCACCGTGACTGAGTGTCAGGGCCTGCTGTTTGGACGGGTCTAATGTCATGTGACGGCCCTGCGTGTGGTAGGCCCGAGCCGCCAAACCTCGGATGGAGGCTTCCCGAGGAGGCACCACAGGGCACGGGTCGTGCAGCTCAGCCTGTTTACGGAAGAACGGGTCCGTCTTCATGTACAGGGGAAGGTTGCAATACTCACCTAAGGTGGACGAAGAGAAAATGGATTAGGGTCAGTAGAAAGAACTGTGGCTATGCAGTGCTGTTAACAGTATTGCTTATAATTAATAAAAAGCCAATTAATTATATGCAAATAAAATAATGTATCAAATTCCTCAGGCTACTAACCAAGGCCTTTACACAGCGTCGAAGACCCCACCCACTTTCACCCGGCAGATTTTTAATGGCTAATTTTGTCTGCGGCAGGCATTGGCAGTAGGGGGCGCCCAGCCGACTGGTAGCAGAGCTGAGTTGAGATTTTAGAATCCCAGCACTGGTGTGCTAGCAGACTATAAAATACTAAAACGTAAAGCTCAAGTGCCCACCTAGCTTACGTTTGTTGTTTCGGATGTCTTTTTATATTGAAACTTACTTTTGTTGGCACGGTGTGGTATAGGCACCGCTACGTTCTTGCCACGGTCGTAGTCCTGCGGTTTAGGAGGAGACGCCGTAAAGCGGCAGATGCCCGGCTCAGAAGGTGTGCTCATTGACGTCATACTGTCAGCGTTGTCGTTGGTGCCCGTGGTCATCTGGTCAGAAGAACTGTCCGAAATGAAGCACTCCGTGATCTCGAACTTGGCGTGCTGGAGGTGCTCTTCCAGCTTGGCGTGTTCGTAGGCACGGGCCAACTCCTCGTACGTGGAAGACGCGCTCTCTGTTGACACCATACTGTTACGTCCCTTGTCTGTAACGTAATGCCCATTAGGATAAAGATACAAGAGAATTATCGTCAATGTTAAATACATTGAGGAATTACTAGAAATAAATGGATTCCACTATGATTTATGAATATGTAGGCCGGCATGTCGAGTCACAGCAAGAAGGGCCTGGGGTTGATTCCCTGGTTGATTCGAATGGGTTTCCTTCAGGTGTCCCAGTTTCCTCCCACAGTCCAAAGACATGCAGTCAGGCCGACTGTGGCTACCAAAAAGTGTGAGAGTGTGTGTAAATGTATGTGTCTGCCCTGTGATGGACTGGTGACCTGTCCAGGGTAGAGACCCACCGTGTCCCTGACTAGGATAAAGTAATGGTAAAACAGACAATCAATGAATGAATATATAAGGCAATGAATGTACAGTATATGGGGTACATTTACCAATCAAAACTGGTATTAAGGTGTTTAAAAATCCCAACAACACTGCTGCATCTAATGCACTAATACAACTAAAGACACACTAACATGTCATTACAATGGTAGTGTCACTGTAGTGCTGAGAACTGTCCACCACCCATCTAACATCTTGTCCTTGTTGGCCTATGAGTGTTCCTAACCCTAACCGGAACCCTAACCCAATCAAAACTGGTATTAAGGTGTTTAAAAATCCCAACAACACTGTTGCACCTGATGCACTGATACAACTAAAGCCACACTAACATGTAATTACAATGGTAGTGTCACAGCAATGCTGAGAACTGTCCACTACCCATCTAACATCTTGTCGTTGTGGGTCTTATGAGTGTTCCTAACCCTAACCGTAACCCTAACCCAATCAAAACTGGTATCAAGGTGTGTATAAATCCCAACAACACTGCTACACCTGATGCACTCATACAACCCACACATTAACATGTCATTACAATGGTAGTGTCACTGCAGTACTGAGTACTGTCCACCACCCATCTAATATCATGTCATTGTGGGCCTAGGAGTGCTCCTAACCCTAACTGTAACCCTAACCCAATCAGAACTGGTATTAGGGTGTTTAAAAATCCCAACAATACTACTGCACCTAATGCACTGATACATCTAAAACACACTAACATGTCGTTACAATGGTAGTGTCACTGCAGTGCTGAGAACTGTCCCCCACCCATCTAACATCTTGTCATCGTGGGTCATATGAGTGTTCCTTTGGATTGGTAAATGGGGTGACAAAGTGTACAAAGCAACAGATGGGCTTCAGTCAGTAAGTGCATACCCATAATGCTCATCTGTACTTAATAAAGTGCTCAGTGAGTGTATATATATTCATGTGTTTATATTCACAGTACCTGTGTCCTGGGACAGGCTGGCGCTGTAGCTGTCACTCTCCGTGACTGTGATGCCATGTTGAGAGCCAACAGTACGCCAGTCAGAGGTTAGGGTACGAGCAGGTGTGGAAGCCTGACACTTCGTCAGGGTCCACTGGCTTGAGTAGCGGTTTCTTGTGCTGTGAGCCGATTTAACGCTCTTCCTAGACACTGGATCTGAAAAAGAGAAGTCAGGTGATTAAAGGTCAACTATACTTTAAATAAATACTGATATTTTTAGTATAGAAATCTGGCTAAACAAGAGACTGACTGGTTCCGGGTCTGATATCAGACATGTCAATCAAGGGTCCGGTGTTCTGAATGAGGGCGGGGTGATGCACAGACACCCCAGTGCAGAAACTCTGAGGGTTCACTGATTGGCTGAACTCTGTGTCCGTGACAGGTAGGGTGGCTTTGTCTTCACCTAGAGTATAGAACGGGACAGTCAGAAAAAAATAATGTACAAATATCCAGATTTAACACACACACACACACACACAGGTACTCACCGATCTGTTTGATTCCCTCCTTATCCTCGATGAGAAGTTGTACGCGTGGGATATCGATGTGCAACCGAGGCCCCTGAGGTGGGCCTTTGACTGGGGTGTCGAAACTGCGATTGTTCTTACTGCTCCAGGTTTGAAACACATTCGCATACATGCACATACAGACACACATACACACAAAGATAAAAACAACTAAGTTTTACTCCCTGACACAACACTACACAGTTACTAGCATGTAAATAAGCTAATAAAACATTGTGCAGGTACCTGATTAGCATCTCAGCCAAACTCTTTGCATCTGGAAAAGCATAAAAAGCAAATATAGCTTCATATTGCATTGACACAAAATGTAAATACAAATAATTGTATCCATATTCACCTCGAAGTCTCTTCAGCCTCTTTTCCTTGCGTTTCTTTCGAATAATAAAGAGGAGGGCCATGCCCAGCGTGACTAGAATAACAGGACAGCCGATAGAGAACAGCTTCTTTACGTCTTCACCCTCTCCACGTGCAGATTTGATTGGTGGAATAGTACCTTTGCAAAAAGAACAACAACAAAAGTGAGGAATTTAAACTAGAAATGAAGAAAGCAGAATTATATGAATTATGTAAAGCATATATATATATATATATATATATACCGATCAGCCATAACATTAAAACCCACCTCCTTGTTTCTACACTCACTGTCCATTTTATCAGCTCCACTTACTATATAGGAGCACTTTATAGTTCTACAATTATGGACTGTAGTCCATCTGTTTCTCTACATACTTTTTTAGCCTGCTTTCACCCTGTTCTTCAATGGTCAGGACCTCCACAGGACCACCACAGAGCAGGTATCATTTAGGTGGTGGATGATTCTCAGCACTGCAGTGTGTTAGTGTGTGTTGTGCTGGTATGAGTGGATCAGACACAGCAACGCTACTGGAGTTTTTAAATACAGTGTCCACTCACTGTCCACTCTATTAGACACTCCTACCTAGTCGGTCCACCTTGTAGATGTAAAGTCAGAGACGATCGCTCATCTATTGCTGCTTTTTGAGTTGGTCATCTTCTAGACCTTCATCAGTGGTCACAGGACGCTGCCCACAGGGCGCTGTTGGCTGGATATTTTTGGTTGTTGGGCTATTCTCAGTCCAGCAGTGACAGTGAGGTGTTTAAAAACTCCAGCAGCACTGCTGTGTCTGATCCACTCACACCAGCACAACACAAATTCCCATGTATATCTGTTTAATGTTACTGTGAACAATTTTATCTCGTTTTGAGATATTTCATCCACAGGACTGGTGTCCTATTAAATAAAGTTATTATTATTATTATTATTATTAAGAAAATGGTAATAACAATAATGATTATCATTTATCTTGGTGAAGGTTACATCAGGTCCGATTTCACCAGAAAACACTGGGTGCAAGGCAAGAATAGCCTGGACAGGGCACCAATCCATCACAGGGCTTTGGCCACCCTTTTTCCTTTGGACATATGCAATCATGTCTGAAGACGTCAGGCCTGAATAGCAACACTAAGATTTGAACCAGAACTGTTGCGCCACCTGAGCACCCCTAATTCTACTGTATATTTCTAATTATTACATTATAATTTCTAATATTTAATTAACAGTAATAATTAACCCTGCATTCACAATTGTGCCTTTGTTAGGATACATTTATATTCGACTTACTGCCATCGTAGTCTAGCGTGGAAAACTGAGAGGTTTGGTTGCCACAGCCAGCGCTGTTACAGGCCTTCATCTTCAACTCATACCAAGTGGCCTCACGCAGCTCGGCTAAGAAGACGTCGGTTGTGACATTGGTGCGTATGCTCTGCCATGCCCATGTGCCTTTGGGGCGAAAGTCAAGCATCACTGCGTTGATGGGGCATCCGCCGCTGGTCCAGCCCAGCAGGTTGAGCCGAGCATGGGTGGAGTTGATGTGGGTGAACAAGGGCTGATCCTTGTTAAACTGTGGCTCTGTGGAAAAGATATGATTTGTGTAAAGCGTATATATTATATATATTTACATTCTTAAACTTACATATACAGTATTTATGAGCATACATTATATTAAGCTTTATATATAGCTTTCTTACCCCTGCCATGAGTCTTCGCCTCAATTATTTCACTTATCCTGCCAGCTCCAACACTGTTCTTTGCTGCGAGCTTGACCTTGTACCAGGTCCCACAGCGAAGGTTTTCCAGCTTAAACGAGCGCTCGGAGGAGCTAATGAACACATCCCTCCATTCCTCAGTATTATCCACAGAGTACTGCAGTACGAAGCCTGCAAACACATCCATTTATGATGTTTTACATAACAATTGACATTATATATATGAGTGATCATAAGATAACAATGATCATAATAATAATGTGAGAAATTTGGTCGAAAAGCCACCAACATTTTCAGGGCTAGGCAAAGTTGCCTGTCCACCACTAGAGGGAACCCCTGTCCATAAAAAAACAACACTTCAAAAGGGGATACAGGGCGACGAGTTTCAAAGATTTCGAGTTTAGGGGACGTCAAGTTACAAGGCACTACTGTATTTGGACACAATAGACAAAGGAAAATAAACAAATTAAAAAGTTGTATGAGAGTGGTTGTATACCTCGTATGGAGCTTCCTCCGTTGTCTCCAGGAATCCAGGCCAGTGTAATAGAGGAGGTTGACGTGGTGGAGACTGTCAGACGAGGTTGATCTGGTGGAACTGACATAACGACAACAATATAAAGTAAACAGATGTTGATTCCTTTATTGGATTACACACAACATACTGTATGTGGTAAGGTGTGATGTTGCACCTTGCACCAGGAGGTTCACAATGATGGTATCAAACCCTAGTGTGTTGGTGGCCGTACATGTGTAGTACCCAGAATCCTCGGCTTTTACTGAACGTAGTATCAGAGTTCCGTTTGCCAGAATGTTCCGTTGACCATCCTGAGAGACTGGAATAGCAGTGTTCTCGCTAAAGAGGACAAAGAGGGAAAATTACATACACGTGTTACTTTGGTTTCACAGATCATGGATCATTATTGATTATACAAAATGCAAGCAGCTAGCTGCTGTAGCCTATCCCAACTTTTCAATGGGCGCAAGGCACACAGTAACACCCTTTTTACGACTAGTGATTAGAAGGTGCTGGTTCAAGCCCCACTGCTGCAGAGTTGCCACTGTTGGACATCTGAGCAAAGTCTTTTAACCTCAATTGCTTGCATTGTATTCATTCGCTTTAAATAAAAGTGTCTGCTAACTGTTGTAAATGTAAGTGTAATTAAAAATTACCTTTTGAAATGACAATTTAAATAAATTATATTTCGATATCAATAATAATATATACAGTTCATGATATTATTAAAACACTCATAAAATCTAGATACATATCTAAAGGGCCACAAACTAAAATGCAGCTGACTGCTTAGGGTAGGGGTGTCAAACTCATGATCACCGAGGGCCACATCTGCATCATGGTGGCCTTTAAAGAGCCGATTGTAACGTATGCTGCTGTGATTGCAGTCTGCCTTTAAATCTCGGACAATTTGTTGTTTTTCTTGGAGGCTAAATTCTGTGTTTGGTGTCAAGATGCCAAATTTATACTGTATATCTATAATGTACTGTATATCTACATTTATATTGTCGTCCTTTACCACAGACACGGCCTCATAACACAAGAGACGAATCGTTTTTTCTTCTTGAAGCACAAACTTGTATTCACTTCCCCATCTTTCATTAAATTATCTTCCTTCTGCATCAACTTTCTCTTCGTGTACATTTTGGGATTATTAGTAAATATTTCTCAACATCACTTGTTGGAAAACCGCCTCAGTTAAACGCTGATGTGGAAACACTGCCATCTAGTGGCGTTGCTGATTTTACAGTGTATTTTATGACTCGTACGTCTTTTAAGCTCTCGTGGACCACATCAATAAAAAATATAAAAAATATATAATAAAATAATAAAAATCAAAAAGATATAATATAAATATAATAATAAAATATATATAAATATAATAAAAATAAGAAAAAAATATAAAGTAATCAATCAATCAGTGAAATGACGTGGTGGGACGGATTTGGCCCTCAAGCCTTGAGTTTGACACGTGTCTTAGGGCTTAAGATTATCTGAGATGGACTGACCCAAAGTGGAAGTGTCCCTCACCTGTCTTTGGTCCATTTTATGGTAGGATTTGGCTCCCCGACTGAACTGCACGGAAGCCGCACTTCCTTCATCCATGGGGTTGTAACCGTACCTCCAAATGAAAGTATCTTAGCAGGAGCTGAGGTAGAAAGAAAGAAGTGTCGAAAATTATATGCACATCCCTGACACGTCACACAAGTAAGCAAACAAAAAGCATTTCCCCCCTCTTTATGTCTTACTCCTTTGGTTGTGCTTACACAAATGTAATCCTTGCTTTCCTGTAATGCTTAGAAAATCTGTAGCCAGGATTAACCTCCGTAATTAGCGAAACACACATAAAATGAACACACTCTTTAATCCAGTAGATATTGATTAAATGACTTTCACTCTCACAGCCTGACTACTACACATTAATGGCCAGGTCATTAGCCACTCTTTCCCCGTCCATCACATCGTCTCTGTTTGTATCTTATCTAACTTACATAACTAAAAAACAAGAAAAATCATAGCAAAAGTTATATATATTATATAAAGTTATATATATTTTACTTAATAATTAGATACTGAACTGATTATTCTTTAACTTCTTTGATTTCTCATCATGGAACTGACCTTTTCCAGCTGGCTCTACAGTGACCTTTTCGCTGATGTTGCCCCGACCAGCGGTGGTAACAGCTGCGGCCCAGATCAGGTATTGCTGCCCCTGGTTCAGGTGGGTAATGCGATAGAATAGCACCTCTGGATTTGCCTCGTATTCACTGGGAGCCTAAAATCAACACATAGTGGAAAAGAAAAAAAAAACATAGTATTATTTTGTCACCCATGCATGAGCGCGTAGCCACTGATGCAGCACTCCCTTAAAGCTTCTTTGAGCGGGCCATAAAGGTGGAAATCAGATGGCGCTAAATCAGGACTATAAGCGTCTCTCAGTCTCTCAGACACGACCAATTACTCCTCCTCCCGCCCTCACCTTTTCCAACCAAAATATAAAAGTGAGGAAACTTTTTGAAGATCCCTCGTATTTTCAAGACACTGACCACATTTGCTCTCCTCCTACTAATACGGGTCTACTCCTTTCTCAAAAAAACCCAATATGGTTTAAGATAAATAATAAATAAATATAGTATAATCTATCTATCTATCTATCTATCTATCTATCTATCTATCTATCTATCTATCTATCTATCTATCTATCTATCTATCTATCTATCTATCTATCTATCTATTTATTTATTCATCCATCCATCCATCCATCCATCTATCCAGTGCAAGGAGTTTTTGTAGTCATCTTGAGGGTTGTGTTGGGTCTGATTCACTGGCCGAAAGGCAGGAAACACCCTGGACAGGTCGCCAGATTATCACAGGGCAAACACACATACTCATATACTTTTACCAGTGGGACTCCAATTAACCTGAGTGCAAGTTTTTGGACTGTGGGAGAAAGAACAAATTCCACCTGGGGATCAAACCCAGGACCTTCTTGCTATAAGGTGAGAGTGCTACCTAGAGCTATTGTGCCGTATTTGTGTAGAAAATGTCTAACATATTACATTTCGGCATTTAGCAGATGCTTTTATCTAAAGCGACTTACAGTGACTATTTGCACCATATTTACTTTTTAGGCACCTTATCTGCATTGCCAATTTTACGCTGCTAATGTACAACATGTCACTACCTCATGAACCATTGTACCATCTATTCACCATCATGTACTAACACTTGTCTTTAGTCCTGTCTTCTAATTACTTGTTTATATTAGGGATAATTAGGAATATCTTTTGTAGTTATTTATTATAGGATTTTTTGTATTATTGTTGTATTTACACTGTTTTGTATTGTCTTGCACTTTTTGTACCGTGTTACACCGTGATCCTAGAGGAACGCTGTTTCGTTTCAATATGTACTTGTATGTAGCTGAAATGACAATAAAACCTCTCTGACTCTGACTGACTGACTCTGACTCTGACTCTGACAGTATACAATCTAAGCAATTGACGGTTAAGGGCCTTGCTCAAGGGCAGTGTTGGGATTTGAACCTTCTGCTTACTAGTCCAGTACCTTAACCGCTAGGCTACAACTGCTTAATACTTAATGCAACATTAATGCTTATGGTTTCGAAACAGGTTTTCCAATAACCTCATGGTCACATGTCCAAATAGTGCATATACACCGATCAGCCATAACATTAAAACCACCTCCTTGTTCCTACACACATTGTCCATTTTATCAGCTCCACTTACCATATAGAAGCACTTTGTAGTTCTACAATTACTGACTGTAGTCTATCTGTTTCTCTACATACTTTGTTAGCCCCCTTTCATGCTGTTCTTCAATGGTCAGGACCCCACAGGACCACTACAGAGTAGGTATTATTTGGGTGGTGGATCATTCTCAGCACTGCAGTGACACTGACATGGTGGTGGTGTGTTAGTGTGTGTTGTGCTGGTATGAGTGGATAAGACGCAGCAGCGCTGATGGGGTTTTTAAACACCTCACTGTCACTGCTGGACTGTGAAAAGTCCACCAACCAAAAATATCCAGCCAACAGCGCCCTGTGGGCAGCGTCCTGTGACCACCGATGAAGGTCTAGAAGATGACCATCTCAAACAGCAGCAATAGATGAGCGATCGTCTCTGACTTTACATCTACAAGGTGGACCAACAAGGTAGGAGTGTCTATTAAAATGGACAGTGAGTGGACACGGTATTTAAAAACTCCAGCAGCGCTGCTGTGTCTGATTCACTCATACCAGCACAACACACACTAACACACCACCACCATGTCAGTGTCACTGCAGTGCTGAGAACGATCCACCACCTAAATAATACCTGCTCTGTGGTGGTCCTGTGGGGGTCCTGACCATTAAAGAACAGAGTAAAACAGGTTAAAAAATGTATGTAGAGAAAAAGATGTACTAGAGTCAGTAATTGTAGAACTACAAAGTGCTTCTATATGGTAAGTGGAGCTGATAAAATGGACAGTGAGTGTAGAAACAAGGAGGTGGTTTTAATCTTATGGCTGATCAGTGTATATCCAAGGTTTTTACTTATTAATAATTGTCCTTATATTAACAGCATTTCTTTGTACATTTGAGGTTTATAAATGCAAGTGAAAGTAACAAAGGATACCCGGAGGAGCTAGCGATCTTTAATAAGAAAGAAAGACAGCACTCCCAAATATGACAGTTGCATAGCCTCTCAGATCTGTGAGTACAGCTTGCTAAGTATGAGCAATGCTACCATCAGTGTAGGAGAGGAGGGGCTGATACACACCAATACAAAAACACACACACACACAGACCAGACACACACACACAGACATGCAAAAATAGGCTGTGCTGCAAGCTCTGTTGGTAATTGATGCCTGTTTAGGAAAGCCATGTGTTTACTGTCCACATTTATATGTATCACTGCTGCTGTGTACAGCCTGCAGACATGTACACCTAGTTTCCTTCACATCATGTGACCATACGTCCACCCCTATGAAGCTGACCTATGCCCAGGGTTATATTTGCTTTTGACTATGTAAATGTATGGTGTCTTGTTTCTCAACAGTGGGGCATAAGGTCTTTTTAAGCAATAAACTCTACAGTGTTCGTCTTAGTCATATAGGGATGTAACGTCTCAACACGTCTAACATCTTTGGAGAACAAGTGAGAAAAAAGGCGCTACAAGGATTTGCTGGAGGATTCACAATTGGTGGAAAGACCACTAGCAGTCTCAGGTGTGCTGATGACATTCTATTATTAGTCACATCAGCGGAAGGACTACAAGTAGGTCTCCTACAAGGTACCTTGTAACTTGACGTCCCCTGAACTTCGTGGAGAAATTTGTCCCCTTAAACTCGAGGTTTCCCTCTAAACTGGACATGTGTAGTGGTGCAGTAAAACGTCATCAAAGTGCGAATATGAGACGAATCTGCGTTTGTGTAGAATAACCGTCAAATTCACACTGAAAGCTCCACATTTACATTTAAGGCATTTAGTAGACGCTTTTATCCAAAGTGACTTTCTGTACTGTGACAGTATACAATCTAAGCTATTGAGGGTAAAGGGGCTTGCTCAAGGGCCCATCAGAGGCAACCTGGTGGAGGTGGGGCTTGAACCAGCAACTTTCTGATTACTAGTCCAGTACCTTAACCATTAGGTTACAACTCCACATGTATCTGTGTTCAGCTGGATTTTCCTGTTTCACTTTTAAACTTGTGTTAAAGCTCGGGGTGCTGAGAAATGATAAGAATCAGCTTGTCTGAGAGAGTCTAAAATGCTTATCATTAAAAAAAGCTTAATGTGACTTAATGTATTAAAAGAACGACACAGGAACACTAAACCTATAGTCTTCATTATTATTAATATTATTAATTATTATTATTATTTTACATTAGCCTAAAATATATGCAGTTCACGGGACCATGGAACATATTAACAGGTTTCCCATACATCCTTATGGGAAAAAATACCTTGCAACTCAATGCCTTTTAAACTCGACGCCACGGCCAGAACCAATTGACGTCGAGTTTCAAGGTACCACTATACTTGGGAAGAAGAGTATCAAATGCTGCAGAATGTGCTGGTGAGGATATGGGTGAACTAGTCAGTTAGCATTATCACCAAGCAACAATAGTGCATGGTTCACTATTTTGTTCCAAACTTCTCTCAGACAGGGCGGCACGTTGGCTCGGTGGGTAGCACTGTCGCCTCACGGCAAGAAGATCCTAGGTTCGATCCCCAGGCGGGGCGGTCCGGGTCCTTTCTGTGCGGAGTTTGCATGTTCTCCCCGAGTCTGCGGGGGTTTCCTCTGGGAGCTCCAGTTTCCTCCCACAGTCCAAAGACATGCAGTCACGTTAATTGGAGACACTGAATTGCACTATAGTTGAATGGGTGTGTATGTGTGTGTGTGGGTGTCCAGGGTGTTACTGTGTGCCTTGCGCCTATTGAAAAGCCGGGATAGGCTCCAGCCCCGACCTTCCCCCAACCCCCCCTTCCCCCCACACCCCCCACCCCAAGACCCTGATTGGATAAGCGGTTAAGAAAGTGAGTGAGACGAATCAAAGACTTGTCTGTAGGAGCTTGCAATCCATGTTCCGATTCATCCCAAAGGTGTTTAGTAGGGCTTAGGTCAGGATTCTGTTCAGACCACTGGGGTCCTCTTGCTTTATGCCCAGAGGCACAATCATGCTGGTGTAAAAAAATGGTGCCACCACTTTATCCTATTCAGGGTCGTGGTGGGTCCAATTCATTGGGCAAAAGGCAGGATGGGTCGCCAGTCCATCACTGAGCAAACAGACACACACACTTATACCTTTTTAGTATGTTCAATTAACCTGACTGCATGTGTTTGAACTGTGGGAGGAAACCGGAGCTCCTGGAAGAAACCCACACAGACACGAGGAGAACATGCAAACTGGACTGCTCCACTTAGAAATCGAACTCAGGCCCTTCTTGCTGTGAGGTGACAGTGCAACCCACCGAGTCCCCACCCCACACATACCCCCGCAGTCGATTGATCTCTTTGAAGTTCACAAATTTCAAATATTCTATTTCTTTATTTTTTTTATTTATTATTTATTTTTGATCTTCCCTTCATTCTCCACCTCAGCAGGACTGCAACCTGAGAGCTTTGGATTAAGGAAGGTAAAGTGGTGTAACAGATATTGAAATATTCCTCTGGCACGGAGATAGGGGTGATCCAGGGAGCGATAGAGGGAGATAATGAAAAGAGGAACAAAAGTACTCCCCGCACAGTGTGCCTGACCCTCCCTCCCTCTCTTTCTCCTATCGCACTCATTTACATAGTAATCACCCCTTGCGCTGCAAGCCGCCGTGAAGGGAGGGAAGAGGAAAGAGAGAAAAAAGGAGAGAAAGAGAGGCAGGAAGAGAGATATTTTGATGATTAAAAAATGAGAAGAAGTGTGTGTATCTGCATGTCTGGACAGATATGTTAATTCGGAGTGAGAGTACACAAATAGTGCATGAGCGTGTGTGTGTGTGTGTGTGTGGGTACGACTGTGTACAGATGAGGAGGTTATAAATTTGATAAGAGCCTCTGGAGAATGTGTGTGCTCAGGTTTGTGTGTGTGTGTGTGTGTGTGCTGGTTTCCTGCCCTCACTGATGAACAGATGAGGTTGTCTAGGCAACGTGATGAGACGCAGATATGCAAATGAGAGGGGGAGAGTGAGCTTGCATGTACACACTGCACTATGAGGCTCTCATTTTTTATTCACTTTCGCATATGGCCTTGCTGATACTGCAGCACCCCCCCTCCCTAAATGCGTATCAGCACAATAAAACATCTTAATACTGTACTACGCAGGCAGATTAATAGGGAATATATGTAGATGTACGCTGTATGGACAAAGGCATTGGGTCACCTGATCTAACTACAGTGGTACCTTGTAACTCAACGTCCCCTAAACTCGAAATCATTGACACTTGACGTGTGTGCGACTGCTGTTTTGTAAAGTGCTTGGCTTAAGTGCGAATGTGAGACGAATCTGCATTTGTGTGGAATAACCATCAAATTTACTCTGAAAGCGTCCACATGTATCCGTGTTCAGCTGGATTTTCCTCCTGTTTCACTCTTAAACTTGCGTTACAGCTCGGGGTGCTGATAGATGGTGAGAATTGTATTAAAAGAATGTCAATGTACCTTTACTGAAAGGAAGAGCAAGCATCTTCACGATTACATTTTCAGCATTTAGCAGCTTTTATCCAAAGTGACTTTCAGTATATAATCTAAGCAATTGAGGATTAAGTGGCAACCTGGCAGTGGAGGGGCATGAACCGGCGACCTTCTGATTACTAGTCCAGTACCTTAACCACTAAGCTACAACTGCCCTAAAAAACGTTTACATTACATTTTTTACCATTTAACAGACGCGTTTTATCCAAAGCGACTTACAGTACTGTGACAGTATATTATCTAAGCAATTGAGGGTTAAAGGCCTTGCTCAAGGGCCCAACAGTGGCAACCTGGCAGTGGTGGGGCTTGAACCAGCAACCTTTCCATTACTAATCCAGTACCTTACCAATAGGCTACAACTGCCCTTGATTAGGAAGCATAAGGAAACAATAATTGTGTATAAGTGTCAAAAACAACCCCATTATTTTACATTAGACTAAAATATACACAGTTCCACAGGAACATGGAACACATTAACAGGTTTCCCATACATCTTTATGGGAAAAAAAAAACCTTGAAATTCAACGCCTTTAAAACTCAACGCCACTTCCAGAACCAAAGCATCCACATAATAAATAATACCATGATCATTCTAGTTGTTGGTATGTTCTTGCTTAATTTGCTTTATACAAGACATAATGATAAGCTTGTGTTCCAAAATGTCAAATTGTTATTTAATTGTTTGTAGAATATTATCCCAAAATGTTTGGGGGATTATTAAATTTTTTATATACAAATATTTGGACAACACTATTGTTTTTATTATTTATTATTATTAATGAATTTTTTTATTGATTTTCTTTATCCCATTTTCTCCCAATTTAGTGTAGTCAAGTCGTCTTCCGCTGCTGGAGACTCCGGTCATGTCCGAAGAGGGTATATTCGACTGCCTCACAGTCCACCGACCCCTTCTTATTTGCCCACACATTCTGTGAATTCGCACGTGGAGAGCCACGCATTGATCCCCTCGCTCCTCCACTTCTGTACAGGCACCTCAGGCTACTAACCAGGGTCATTACACAGCGTCCAAGACCCCACCCACATTAGTCCAGAATTTAACCCTCCCAGCAGACTTTAAATGGGTAGTTTTGTCTGCTGCAGGCACTGCCAGTTATGCTCGCTAGAGGGCGCCCAGCAGACCGGTAGCAGAGCTGAGGTTCGAACTCTGGTGAGCTAGCGGAATATCCCGCTGCGCCACCTGGGCGCCCTGCCTAGTGCCGAGGAGCTACCTGGATACGTTTTTGCTGAGCCCTTGGAGAAGGTTTTTATTTATGTGGTGGAAATGGTGGCAATCAAAACTGTGATTTGAGTCTTCAAACCTAAAAAATGGCTTTGTACACACATATATACCCCCCACACATATATATCTACAAATTTCAACAGTACTTGTCTATGTGATACTACATGACGTCATGGTGTTCCTAAAGAAACTGAAGTGTAACAGTTTAACTCCATTTTTTTACAACATTGTACGTGTAAACATAGCACAAAACAAGCCTTAATTCCTCCTTACTTAATCAATCCTAAACCCCAATTCTTACCGGTTGTCCTGATCCAGGGCTGGAGCAGTAAATGGTGTATTTGCGGATGATCCCATTTGGCTTGGTTGGCGGGAGCCAGGATACCACGACACTGTTGGCTGATGAGGGGACAGCTTTGATGCCTGCTGGAGGACCAGGGTCTAAAAGTGTAACAAGCAAGATTATTTAATTGTAAACGACACTTTATGGCTAAAAGTATGTGGACACCAGACTTAATTCACTGAGCAAAATGTAGGAGTTAGTAATTAACTCAGTCACAATACTTTTTTTGACATACTAACATACACTTAATCACCTATCCTTAGTCACATGTTCCAAAATGTATTGACAATCCAAAACTGAAATCTCTTATTCATGAAACTATTCAGACCCTTTATTCAATATTTCGGAGAAGCCCTCTAGGCAGCAATTACAGCTGCAAGGCCTCTTGGATAGATCACTACAAGCTTTACACATCTGGATTTGTGCAGTTTATCCCACAACATAATAAATTGTGCATATTCGTTCTAAATCCACTGTATATACAGTATATATCACCCAATTTCATGCACCCCTTTTCTTCCTGAATCCCCCGGCACCCCTGTGCACCTCCTCCTTAAGGGAAAGGACAGACAGATAAAGCTTTAATCCCTTCCCTATCAGTATCAAGGACAAATGTAATGCCGTATAATCCACAATGAATTAATCCTTCTCTTTGTGCTGGGGAGTATGTGTGGTGGGCCGGGACACAAAGACGTGTACTTACACACTTTAGTTCTCCACCCTTTCATTCTAATTCTCATTAGCAGTGTTAATGTCACCACAAAGATTAAACACAAAAGAATGGTGGTGTGATGTGACAGAACAAGTATTGTTTTAAAACATGTACTACTTCATTGGTACTTTCACCTCTGCAATCTTGATAAGTTTGAAGCTTTGTTTCTCATGTAAAGCAATAAATAAATAATACATTTAATGAATAAATAAATAGAAAAAAATAAAATAAAATAAAAATAAAATTTCTGGCTTTACCCTGTACTGATGGCTGTAACTGTTAAGTTTAAAGCTTTGTTTCTCATGTAAAACAATAAGTAAATTAAAAATAATAATAATAAAAAACAAATAAATAGAATATAAAACGAACAAAAAACAAATCAATAAAATAAATAAATAAATAAATAAATAAAACATAAAAATATCATTCTTGGCTTTACCCTGTCCTGATATTTCTTACTGTTAAGTTGGCAGCCTTGTTTCTCATATAAAGCAATAAATAAATTAAAATAGTAACAAATAAATTAATAGAAAAACAATCAAACAAATAAATAAATGAATAAATAAATAAGTAAATAAATAAAAATACAATTACTGACTTTACCCTGTCCTGATATCCCTTACTATTAAGTTTGAAGCTTTGTTTTGCATGTAAAACAATAAATAAATTTAAAAAATGAATAAATAAAAATAAATAAATGGAAAAACAAACAAACACAAAAAAATCAATAAAATAAATAAATAAAACATACAAATACCAATTTCTTGGCTTTACTCTGTCCTGATTATTAAGTTAAAAGCTTTGTTTCTCATATAAAGCAATACATAAATTAAATAAATAAATAAATAAAAAAGAAATAAACAGAAAAACAAAAAAACAACAACTAATAAATAAATAAATAAATAAATAAATAAATAAATAAATAAATAAATAAATAAATAAATAAATAAATAAATAAATAAATAAACAAAACATAAACATAAAATTCCTGGCTTCACCCTGTCCTGATATCTCTCACTATTAGGTTTAAAGCTTTGCTTCTCATCTAGAGCAATAAATAAATACATAAATAAATAACAATAAAATAAAAAACCTTACTGTTATCTTTAAAGCTTTGTTTCTCATCCAAAGCAATAGATAAATAAAAAACAATAAAATAAATTAAAAATCTTACTGTTAAGTTTAAAGCTTTGTTTCTCATGTAAAGCAATAAATAAATTTAAAAAATGAATATAAAAAAATATAGATATAAAAACAAACAAGAAAACAAATAAATAAAAAGTTAAATAAATAAATAAACAAAACATAAAAAAAAAATTCCTGGCTTTACCCTGTCCTGATATCTTTCACTGTTAAGTTTGAAGCTTTGTTTCTCATCTAAATAAATGAATAAATAAAATCTTACTGTTAAGTTTAAAGGTTTGTTTCTTGTCTAAAGCAAAAAATAAATTTTAAAAATGAATAAAAAAATAGAAATAAATAGAAAAACAAACAAAAAACACATCAACGAAAAATAAAATAAATAAACAAATAAAAATAAAACAAAAAATCTAATTCCTGGCTTTACTCTGTTCTGATATCTAAGAAATAAATTGTTATTATGTAAACTGTTGTTATATACAGGGTGTGTGTGTTAGGAAATGTGTTCATGTGTGTGCCTGCATACGTGTGTTTACTCACGATCCTCTCGTGTTTGGATGTAGAGAACGTTGCTGCGGACACCGTCCCCCGCCTGAGTGTAGGCCAACACCTGGACACTGTAGTTTGTGAACTTTTCTAAGCCTCTTAGCTCCACCTGCTCACGTGTAGTCGTAATGTTCTGCATCTCACCCCATTCTGAAAGAGGGCAAAAGCAACGGCATTAATGTTTCCAAATATATATATAAAACATATATAAGTGTACTTACGTATATAGTAGATAACATGTATAATTACATGATTTTAAATATGCTAATATAATTAATTATATATATAGAAATTATATATATAGAAATTACATCAATCATCAGGAAACAGGGAATAGAACTTTAAAAAAGTAAATAATTGTGGATATAATTACCTCCATCAGGAAAGAGGGACCAGAATACCACACGATAACCCTTCAGGACGCCGTTGAGGGTCATACGCGGAGGTTCTGACCATGTTATTACAGCCTCGTCCGATGTCACTGAAATGGCCCGTACATTCTGAGGAGGTTGACTGGGAACTAAAAAAGAGAGCAAAAAGACAGAGATAAAGAGTCTTTGATGAGCAAAGACTTGACCAGTTGACCAGTTTGTCAACAAATGTGTGAGAAAATGATTGAAATGTTTAAAAGCAACGTTCCTCAAATAAAGATTGGAAGGGATTTGCATATTTCTCCCTCTACAGTGCATAATATCATTAAACCATTCAAGGAATCGGGAGGAATTTCAGTGCGTAAAGGCCAAGGGCGCAAGCCCTCAGACGGCACTGCATCAAGAACCGCCACTCAACAATAGCTGATATAACCACATGGGTGAGGGATTACTTTGGCAAACCTTTGTCAAGCACTACAATACAGAGTTACATGCACAAATGCCACTTAAAACTTTACTGTGCAAAACAAGAAGCCTTAGGTTAACCATGTCTCTGGGCTCTGAGGCATCTAGGATGGACCATCACACAGTGGAAACATGTATTGTGGTCAGATAAATCAGCATTCCAGGTCTTTTTTGGAAAAAATGGACGCCATGTGCTCCGGACCAAAGACGAAAAGGACCATCCAGACTGTTATCAGGAACAAGTCCAAAAGCCAGGGTCTGTCATGGTATGGGACTGTGTCAGTGCCCTTGGCAAGGGTAATTTACACTTCTGTGATGGCAGCATTAATGCAGAAAAGTACATTGAGATCTTAGAGCAACATGTGCTGCCTTCAAGACTTCATCTTTTCCAGGGACGTCCATACATTTTTCAACAAGACGATGCAAAACCACATGCTGCACACATTACAAAGGCATGGCTGGGGAAGAAGAGGGTACGGGTGCTGTGCTGACCTGCCTGCAGTCCTGACCTGTCCCCAATAGAGAATGTGTTTGCAGGAAGAATGGGACAAAATAAAAGCTGAAACACTAAATCGCTTGGTCTTCTCGGTGCCAAAACGTCTTTTAAGTGTGGTGAAAAGGAACGGCAACATTACAAAGTGGTAAATGCTTTACCGTCCCAACTTATTTTGGAATGTGTTGCAGGCCTGAAATGCAAGTTGAACAGACGAAACATGAAATATCTCAGGTTCATCCTGTCTGCAATCAAATAAAAGTCAAAGTAAATGTAAGGAACACTGCATTTTTTTTAATTTGCATTTTCCATACTGTCCCAACTTGGGGTTGTAAATAAAGAAGCACTGAAAGGTCGGTTCGAACTCTTCGGCTGCTGCGTTTATTAACACTTTTGCTTCGGGGCCGGATACATAGCGAATGTGGCGATAGTGAGGTGCCAAATGGTGCTCTTGAATAAAGAAGGCGGCTATTGAGGTAAGACAGAGTGTCCCTGTGTGTCCTTAGCTGAGACTGATTGCATCGATGTGAAGGACAGGATGAAAGGAGGAGGGAGGGATGAAGCTGGCTGGCCTCTATGCAGGAGCAGCTGCAGCTGGCGCAGGAAGAGAGGGAGCGAGGGCGAGGGAAGGGAGGAATAGAAGAAAAGGAGGAGGGTGAAGAAGAGGAAAAAAAATCAGCGTTCGTTTGAACGGACCTCGGGGTCGGTTGAGTTTGGCTCATGAGGAACACAACTGCCTTTTAGTGGACTGCACTGCCAGTTCATTCACAAGTCTGGCCCTCCCTTGTTCTCGTTTACACCCCCCCCCCCCCCTCCTAATTCTGTCTTAGAGCTTCACAATCAGTCCTTTTTGATGGTAAAGATGGGTGATTAAGGGACGGAGAAGATCCATATGATATGTAAAGGTGATATATAGGCATTTTAATATATAGGCACACTTCGTATGTCTTTCCATACAGACCACGGGGTCATTAATGGCCTAATATAGCGCTTTTCTACCAAAAGAACTCTGGTTCTTAAACCGGTTCTGTTCTGAAACACACGGAACCGGTTTAAAATCAAGTTCGCGAACAGGAACCAGAACCGTTCCACATCAGTGGAAAAGGGGTAATAGTGGCTGCATGGCAGAGCCAACATTTGAACCCACAACCTTCTGATTATTACCCCAAATCCATCCATCTTTCTATATATCCATTCATCCATCCATCCATCTAAATATCCATCCATCTATATATCCATCCATCCATCCATCCATCTAAATATCCATCTATCTAAATATCCATCCATCCATCTAAATATCCATCCATCCATCTAAATATCCATCCATCCATCTAAATATCCATCCATCTAAATATCCATCCATCCATCTAAATATCCATCCATCCATCTAAATATCCATCCATTCATCTAAATATCCATCCATCCATCCATCCATCCATCCATCCATCTAAATATCCATCCATTCATCTAAATATCCATCCATCCATCTAAATATCCATCCATCCATCCATCCATCTAAATATCCATCTATCCATCTAAATATCCATCCATCCATCTAAATATCCATCCATTCATCTAAATATCCATCCATCCATCCATCTAAATATCCATCCATCCATCTAAATATCCATCCATTCATCTAAATATCCATCCATCCATCCATCTAAATATCCATCCATTCATCTAAATATCCATTCATCCATCTAAATATCCATCCATCCATCCATCTAAATATCCATCTATCCATCTAAATATCCATCCATCCATCTAAATATCCATCCATCCATCTAAATATCCATCCATTCATCTAAATATCCATCCATCCATCCATCTAAATATCCATCCATCCATCTAAATATCCATCCATCCATCCATCCATCTAAATATCCATCCATCCATCTAAATATCCATCCATCCATCTAAATATCCATCCATCCATTCATCTAAATATCCATCCATCCATCCATCTAAATATCCATCCATCCATCCATCCATCTAAATATCCATCCATCCATCTAAATATCCATCCATCCATCCATCCATCCATCTAAATATCCATCCATCTAAATATCCATCCATCTATATATCCATCCATCTATATATCCATCCATCCATCCATCCATTCATCCATCCATCCAAATATCCATCTATATATATACAGTATATATATATATATATATTCATCCATTCATCTATATATCCATTCGTACATCCACCCACCAACATAAATCCACCAATTCATCCATCTATCCATCCATCCATCCATCTAAATATCCATCTATCCATTTATATATCCATCTAACTATATATCCATCCATCTATATATCCATCCATCCATCTATCTATATGTCCATCCACCCACCCACCCAAATCCATCCATCCATCCATCCTTCCATGATGGTGACATCATAGGGCAAAACAACGGAAAAGGAAAAAGCCCTTTCTAATAATTGTAGAACTATAGTTACAATACAATATGACACATAGCAACAAAAATAAACCATGTAAGACACACAAAATTATACTTATAAAGTAACATGTTTATGTAATTCATGAGTTCATGAGTATGTGTAAACGCTTTTACCATCTTCAAGGGTTGTAGCATTGATCTCTGAGCTGGATGGACCTGTTCCAGCTCGGTTGAAGGCCTGCACAACCACTCCATACTGGGCGAACTTCTTCAGGTTATCCAGGGTGTACACCTCGCTGTCCCCCGTCGCCTTCATCTCCACTATGCTGTACTGGCCGTTGCTGCCCGGCCCGTTTTCTCTGTAGCCGATCTGATAGCCGCGGATCACTCCGTTCTGCAGCTCCTTCCTCGGGGCCTGGAAATGGAAGCAAATACGTTATGACTAGGGCCCTACTAAAATCATGGAAAAATGTGCTTAATTTCACAGACCTCGTTTTTGTTTTTAACAAATCACAGATTTCACAGATTTTCAAAGAAAAATGCCTGATTTCACGACAGTCATAAATAGAACGATAGAATAAATGAAAGCACCCCACCTCTGCGTCCACAGAATTGGTTGGAAATCCAAACTCAGTTAGCTGAGTTATGTTTTTAACTGCTTTAGACTTAAGCAGACTTTAGACTTTAGAGATGATCACGTGTGTAGAGAAGCCCACATTTCCGCTTTCCACAAAATGTACTCAATAAGTAAACACATACATCAAACACTGTCAACACACTATTATTGTTATTACTGTTAGACTTTTACTACTACTATTATTATTGTTATTATTATGACTATTATTATTATTATCACAATTATTATTGTAACTACTACTACTACTATTATTATTATTACTATTATTTTTACTATTATTGTTATTATTATCATTATTATCATTACTATTGTTACTACTATTATTATTATTACTATTACTTTTATTACTATTATTATTACTATTATTATTATTACTATTACTACTATTATTATTATTACTATTGTTACTACTATTATTATTACTATTATTATTATTACTACTATTATTATTATTATTACTGTTAATATTATTACTATTATTATTATTATTATTATTACTATTATTATTACTATTATGACTATTATTATTATTACTATTATTAATATTATTTTATTACTTTTATTAATAATACTATTATTATTATTACTATTACTATTATTACTATTATTATTACTATTATTATTATTATTACAATTATTATTACTATTACTATTATTATTATTATTATTAATATTATTAATAATAATAATATTAATATTGTTATTATTATTATTAATACTATTATTATTATAAGTACTACTATTATTATTATTATTATTCCTTTTATTATTCCTTTTATTATTATTATTAAAATTTTTATTAAGATAGGGTGTCCCAAAACTTTTGGCTATGTAGTGTAAGTTTGCTAGTGTAACCAAGCGTCTTTAAAGTTTGCTGAGTTTATAAAGTAAGAAATAAACTTTACATAGACAAACTATCAGGAGCAGAATACTTTACTGGCTTGTTCTTTTGAGGCGCAGCACAGACTACACAGAAATGATCACGTGTGTAGAAAAGCACACTTTTCCATTGATTATGGAATCCCCAAAGGGACAAAATCCACTCAATACGTAAACATGTACATCAAACATTGGTGTAATTCGACACAGACTGCATACCTTCCATGTAACGCGTATGCTCTGTGATGTCATAGGCTGCAGAATAACCTCCATGGGCGGCCCGTCAGGAGCTGGTACAGACATAATGTTGAGTTATTTTAATTGTTCAAGGTGTTACAGTGTTGCGGTTATTTATTTTCATGTATGTGTGCTTACATGCTTCTTCTGTGCTGATGGTCAGCTCTTTGCTGGCCTGACTACGACCAATTTTGTTGTACGAGTACATACGAATGCTGTACACCGAAGCAGGGTGCAGCTCCACGATGTTGGCCTGGTTATTGGTAGGGGAGATTTTCCGTGTGGCATGTTTCAGTTCCCATGGATCTATAAAGAGAAGAAGAAGTTAGAATTAAAATAATCATTTATATTTACATTCACATGTATATTGTTATATTTATGGCACTCTGACTTTTCTGGTTCCCGAATCCTGTGCTTTAAAAAACTTTAGTAACAGTGATTACGCACCAGATTTGTTTTTATATTCGATGTCGTAACTGGTAATGATGCTGTTGCCATCAAACCTCTGGGTCCATCTCAAGTTCATGCTGCGATCTTTTACCTCACGGACCTCTAATTCTGGGGGGTCAGGGGGCTCTACAAAAAATAAGACAAAATATGAATAGAAGACACATCCAAGAGCATTCATTTAAGTGATTTTGGCCAAAAGAATTTGGACACTTGACCACAAGCTTGCTGGACATCACATTTCAAAAACAAATAGTATTTAAACAGAATGACCTCTATATAATGTTTTCAGCTATCACAAGAGCCTCTTCTCTTCTGAGAATATGTGTGCCCATTCAGTAATTTGTATAGCTAGGCACTGATATTGAACAAGAAAGCCTCAGTGATGTTCCAATGATGGAGTATCATTAAACCAAGCTCTTCTTTATATCTTTATAGACTTTGCGCACAGGGGCAGAAGGGATACCCTTAAAAGGATACCGTCTCTGTACTACAGGCATTGTGTTGGTGGCTGTTGATCCGTATGAGACGTTACCCATCTACGGCTCTGACATTATTAACACCTATAGCCAAAACATGGGTGACTATATTACTATTATCATTATGATTATTATGATGATGATGATTATTATTATTTTTATTATTACTAATATTATTATTATTATTATTATTACTATTATTGATACTATTATTAATATTATTAACACTATTATTATTATTACTATTATTAATACTATTATTATTATTTTTATTATTACTATTATTAATACTATTATTATTATTATTATTACTACTACTATAATTTTTATTGTTATTATTATTATTATTACTATTATTATTACTACTTCTATTATTATTATACTATTATTATTACTATTATTATTATTACTATTATATTATTATTATTATTATCATTACTATTATTATTATTGTTATTATTACTATTATCATCATCATTATTATTATTATTATTGTTATTATTACTATTATTATTATTATTACTATTACTATTATTATGATTACTATTATTATGATTACTATTATTATTATTACTATTATTATGATTGTTATTATTATTACTATTATTATTATTACTATTATTATTACTACTATTACTATTATTATTATTATTACTATTATTATTTTTTTATTATTATTAATATTATTACTATTATTATTACAATTTTTATTAAGATGCTCTGTCCATGTTCAGGGTAATTGACTTACCTTGCACAGTCAGCTGAATAAGGCCTCGGCCCTCTCCATAGGAGTTGATAGCATGACAGGAGAAAAACACGGAGTCCCCTCGCTCAGCAGGCTTTAGCTACAGGGAAAATAATAGAGGAAAAGAAAAGAGAGAGAGTAAAATATGTTAATATTCTCAGATCTGTACAAACTTTCTATTAACTGCCAGTGCTGTCAATCATCTTTTGTGCTAAAATAATACAGTAGATCATAACAGTGGTATAGAATTTCAGATTCCCAATTGCTCAACATTCCCCTAATTTACTAGTACCCAACAGCAGTACCTGGTATCAATGACTCATCAGTGACATGCATTTTTGACATGTTAATTATTTGTGTCTCACCTTAAGTGTAGAAATCACTTCATCGCTCTTTTCATTGGGGCTGGTGGTGATGGAGTAGCGAGGGTTACGGTCAGGGTCGATGACCGTGTCACCGCGTTCCCATCGGATAATGATGGGGTACTCACCACGTGCGGTGCAATTCAGCTCCTTATTCTGACCCTTTATAGCCATGGTCGTGTTAGGGTGGGATGTGATCATGGCAGGAACTAATAAGAAGGTGGAATAAGGAGAGTAAAAGAGATTAAAATATGTTTTTATCAATTTATTTAACCCTTATTTCACTAAGAGAAAGAAACACTTCTGAAGGAGGTCGAGGAGAGGAACTATTTACTTAATAACACCAACCCTTTTTAAAAAAGTACGGAATGCAAAAAAACTTGAGTGTGTGAATGGCATGCACACAGGCGAATCAGAAAGTATTTACACCCCATTGACTTTTTGCACACTTTTACAAAAACTGCATGTACAGCACTTTGGGAGCATGAGGTTAAAAGATTGTTTGGTTTACGATGGTTTTAAAAAAAGACAGTCTAATATCATCCATACAGTGAAACAGGATGGTGGTAGCATTATTCACTGGTGGTGCTTCTCAGCAGCAGGGATCGAGGCCTGCATATATATTCATTCATTCATGGGGGGGGGGGGGGGAGTATGCTGGAGCCTATCCCAGCTTTTCAATGGACGCAAAGCACACAGTAACATCGTAGGGCAGACACACACACACACACACACACATACACATACACACACACATTCACCGGGCAATTCAGTGTCTCCAATTAACCTGACTGCATGTTTTTGGACTGTGGGAGGAAACTGGAGCTCCTGGAGGAAACCCACGCAGACACGGGGAGAACCTGGACTGCCCCGTCTGAGGATCGAACCCAGGACCTTCTTGCTGTGAGGCGACAGTGCTACCCACTAAGCAACCGTGCAGCCCCCTGCATATATAGCTTAATGTAATATAACTTACTCTTGACTGTGAGCAACATGCTCTTGCTGATGTCAGAACCCACTCCATTGCTGGCTTGGCACAGATAATAGCCACGGTCCTCTTCCAAAACATGCCGGATCAGAAGAGACCCATTGGGCATGATCTGAATGCGGCCAGTCAGAGGAACCGGGTGGTACTGCTGTGGATTTCCAATACCTGAAAAACCAAGATGCACAGTTTATTAAAACATACATTTTTCAGAATACACAACTGTGCATACAAAAGGAGTAAAAAAATAACGTTACTTCATTATAAGGTAATATTACCTATGGTAAATACAGTAACTGTACCTTTAGCATGTTTCCACATGACCTTTGGGGGAGGGTAGCCATCTACAGAGCAGTTCAGAACCCCAGACTTTCCATAGATCCCATCCTGGTTGTTTGGCTGAACTCGGAAACGAGGGGGTACTGGGGAAACAGAAGAAGACTATTTGTTTTAGCTCACCATCCAACAAAAGACTTTGATGTGTGTTTGATGTGTAAATTTGGTCAAATCCACATTTGCGTGATATAATCCTGCCATATAATTATTTTTAGGGCTGTCACACGAGTAAAAATTTTTATCGAGATTAATCGCAATTAAAGAACAAAATTAATCGCGATTAATCTCGATTAAAATTTTTAATCGTGTGACAGCCCTAATATATATGTATTCATCTCAATTAATCGCAAACTAATAATTAAGCAAAATTTGAACAGTTATGCACATTGTAATTACAAATAGGATAAAATTATTAAATCTAAATTCATTGTAGAAAGCACATTATCTGACAAAAGTGAGGATCTTTTCCTGTTCATGACCCTGACACTGAAAACAGGTGCACCAACCATAATGTTTTGATCTAATATAAGGCATCAATAAAGCATCAAAACACAGATATGATTATTTTATAGATCTATTAAGAAAACCCTTTAATACTGTGTTTGTGCAGAAAGAATACTAGGAAATACTGTTCTAAATTACCATTTAAACATCTATAAATACCTGAAACAGTCAAGTTAGCAGACATTATCTATAAGTAATTGACTGTAGCTATATAAAAAAAGTGTTAATTAAAACAGTCCATGTAAACGCTTAGTCCATATAAATATCAGATATGAATGTGTTTTTAGAAAACTACAAACATCACAAATATAAATCATGTTTATAACCATGTGATAGAATGACCTGAATAAACTGTAGAGATGAAGCATTACACAGAGTTTCACTTTTTACCGGAGGGAAGGAGGCGGAGCTACACGGTTTTGATGGACAGCTCTAGCAGCCAATGGAAATACTCGTTACAAAGCTTGCGTGGTTTCATTCATCTTTTCGTAAGTGAAAACCGCTAAAAGTAGTTTTTCATCGGACAGTTCATGCGCTTTACATCCTAATTCATCTGAAATACAGTTAATTACCACAGAGACACACATGTATGTGGTACAAAGAGCCAAATAAAAATAGTTAGATAAAATTTTTTAATCTTGATTAATTTTTTTAATCGCGATTAAAATTTTAACAGCCCTAATTATTTTATTTTAAAAATACTTATTCCAGTACACTCAACAATTCCTAAAGGCTGTAATAGTAACTAAAATTATAAGTACAGTGGTACCTTGTAACTTGACGTCCCCTAAACTCGAAATTTTTGAAACTCGACGCCCTTGGTCGAAAATGTGTACCCTTAAACTCGACGTTTCCTTTAAACCCTACGTGTGTGCGACTCAGATCAAGCACACAGCAGCATAAAATCATTACCTCTGCTTACCTGAGCTTCTCTTCTTCAAATTGAGACCAAATCTATATCCGTGTGTTGTTCCATTAAGGATATAATCCACTTGTTTTTCTTCTTGGTGGCCATCCATTTCCAACTGTGTTTGTCCACCAACTAACGAAAACCATCTTTGGCGGATAATTTATTCTCTTGGCTTTTGTAATTTGTTAACTAAGCTGTTGCTTATACCTCTACAACCAATAAAGAGAGTTTTTCGTTGCCAACTCACCTAAATGACAAATATTTGTGGTATTTTCAGTGTATAAGTGTCAAAAACAACCCCATTATTTGACGTTAACCTTAAATTATATGCAATTCCACAGGACCATGGAACACATTAACAGGTTTCCCATACATCCTTATGGGAAAAAATACCTTAAAACTTAACACCTTTCAAAATCAATGCCACTCCCAGAACCAAATGATGTTGAGTTTTAAGGTACCACTGTAGCTAAAATAATGTCTAGAATCTTTTACCTGTTACTATTAGTTGCCTCTCTGAGCTGACGGTGGCGGCATCATTGCTCGCAATGCAAGTGTAGTTTCCGTTGTGCTTGAGGGAGACTTTGGAGATCTGCAGAGAGCTCATGAACTCCTTGGTTTCGATGGTAACCCCGGAGGTGCCCGACACGATCTCCTGGCCATCTTTGCGCCATGTGATCCGAATGGGCATGTCTCCGGACGACACCACGCACGCTATGTACATCAGCTTACCGATGGAAGTCGGAGGGAAGTCGAAAGGCTGGATGAGAGGAGGAACTGAGGATGAAATGGAGAGGGTTTAAGCTTATCAGGTGATTTTCGATAGTCAAGGTTGTTATGCGTACTTGTGATGTGTGTATCCCCTCCGTGCCCCCCAAATTTTTCCCCTGAACGTCCATGCATATGAATATGCGCCACATTTCTCTCCCTCCAGACCATAATAGCTGCTCTAATTAGAGCCCAACTGGCATGGGAAATAATGATGTTGCCATGGCAACTGTTAGGGAGGGGGGCTCCGTTGGAGACATCTGGGGGATTTAATCTGGGGCTCATTAAAATTCAGCTAATTAAATCAGAGACATGACAAGACAAGCAGCACACTATACTATCTTTACACTGGAGCCAGTGTTCCCTTGTATCGGCCCACACGTACATGCGGGCACAGATATACCTACAAGCGTGCACACACACACACACACACACACACATAAACAAATTATGTGGACAGAACTGGATTTAATGCTTAAATAGTTTTTCATTTTGGGTATCCAATCTGTTCAGAATGTTACTTTTGACTCCAGTGAAGTCTAAGCCTTTGGTAGCATCCCTTTGAGTTGAGGAGGAATCACAATCTGAAATCTGGCAACCACCTGGGCACTTTAAGTGTAAATTTACATTTACATTTACATTTTCAGCATTTAGCAGACGCTTTTATCCAAAGCGACTTACACAATGAGCAATTGAGGGTTAAGGGCCTTGATCAGGGACCCAACAGTGGCAACTTGGTGGTGGCGGGGCTTGAACCGGCAACCTTCTGTTTACTAGTCCAGTACCTTAACCACTGAGCCATCACTGGCCCTAAATGCCCTGGACTGAGTATCTAACTCTTCCAAGAATGCATACATATTTACAGTGGAACCTCGATTTAACAGACCTGGACAACCAAGTGTCCAGTCTGATTGTATAAGATTCCCAGGAGAAGTGTACCAAGACCAGTAGTTCAGTAATTGTCCGCTACCTGGCGCACGTCACTCTGTTTTTTTGCCTAATTTTTGCAAGTTCTAGTGCTTAGTTATGCACCAGTGCTGCTCCAGTAGCCACCAGCAGTGCTTTAGTAGCAGTATACATATTTACAGTGGAACCTCGATTTAACGGACCTCCATTTAACAGATTTCTGATTTAATGGACAAAATTTGGAAAACCAAATCTGGTCTGATTGTTTAATATTTCCACCAGAAGCGCACCAGGACAAGTAGTTCAGTGATTGTCCGCTAGTCTCACTGTGCATGTCTCTCTGTTTACATGAGTGATAGGCTTTATTTAGTTTTTTCTCTGTGTTTAATGCCTAATTTTTTCAAGTTCTAGTGCTTAGTTATGCACCAGTGCTGCTCCAGTAGCCACCAGTAGTATAGATACAATGAGTCGCCACTTTTTATGCATTTTGCCCCCTTTTCTCCCTTTTATAATAGCCAATCTGCTGCTGGAGACCCCAAAGACGATCAAGGAGGGTATAAATTTGCCTGACATACACTCCCTCTAACCCATACTTTAGTCGATTTCACATACGGATAGCCACGCCCCAATCTCTGCACTCCTCCACTTTCTGTACAGGTGCCCTGAGCAACCAAGGTCCTTACATACCGTTGATAACCCCACCCCTTAGTCCAGTCTTTTCCACCCAGCAGACTGGAAGCCAATTTTGTCTGCTGCAGGCATTAGCCAATTATGCTTGCTAGAGGGCGCCCAGCCGACTGGTAGCTCAGAATCTCTAGCAGTCAACTTATCAATGTGCTAGCAGAATATCCTGCTGCACCACCTGGGCGCCACAGCTGGGAAACTTTGATAAAAACAATAATAATTATTACAGTTTATAAATTACAGTTTCTATTACCGCCTGCAGCTCCACTTCATGTACTTATGGCTATTAATATCATTTTATATTCCTCAAACACAGATGTAAATCACCGCTAACCTTTCACAGTGACATAGACAGTCTGGCTAATAGACAGCTGTGGTTGGATAAGCACACTGCACAGGTAAGCCCCCTCGTCCATCCCCTTCTGCACGTCGCTCAGCTTGAGCGTGCCGTTCTCATAAACCACCTGACGATGGTTGTCCGGCAGCAGCATGCCGTCTTTGTACCACTTGATGGAGTAGTAGGGGTAGCCGATCACACGACAGTTTATGAAGGTGTTGCGACCGGCCACGGCTGTGATGTTGCGCATGGCCCGGATACTCGGGGGACCTGACGAAAAGAGAAAAGAACCAAAAAAAAAAAACAGAAAAGAGAGTAGAGGAAAGGAGAGAGGGAGGAGGTGCAGTGATGGAGTAAAGGTAATACGATGTACATAGAAAGAAAGTTAGGAAGGTGAGATTGAATGGAAGAGAGATAAAATATGGAATAATAAATGAGGTGAAGTAGAAAAACAGATAAAATTTAAGGGAGAAGGATAGTACAGAAAGAGATAATGAAAGAGAGAGTGTTAGAATGCTCATTTTCTCAGATCATAATATTATTGTGTGCACTTTTTATATATTAATATATTTTATATATTAAATTGTACCAATAACAGTAGACTCAAAGTACAACTATGTCCTGTGCTGTAAAAAAATGAAAGTATTTTCTCCCATTTTCTTCCAATTTAGCGTAGTCAGTTTGTCTTCCGCTGCTGGCGGATCCCTGATTGCAGTCGAGGTGGGTATATTGCTCCTCACGCCTTCTCCGACCTGCCCGCAGCCCTTAGCGGACCCCTTTTTCACCCATGCATTCAACACAGGCACCTCTCTATCTGCCTTCCAAAGCGTCCGGTCATCCCGCCCTAGCAGAAACGTGTCTGCTGCAGGCACTGTCAGTTAGCTAGATGGCGCCAAGCCGACCGGTGGCAGCGCCGGGGAGTTCAGAATCTTGGCACTGGTGTGCTAGTGGAATACCCCGCTGTGCCACCTGGGCGCCTTTGCCCACATTTTTTGCTGAATTGATTTAAATGACATAAACTGCAGAGCTTTTAAGCACAAACTTTATATATAAATCAAGACTTTATTGAAAATTTTGTTCATGGGCGTCCAGGTGGTGCAGCGGGATATTCCGCTAGCACACCAGCACCGAGATTTTGCTCCTTACACAGCGTTAGAAGACCCCACCCACATAGTCCGGTCATTCCGCTCTAGCAGACACGGTAGCCAATTAGTGTCTGCTGCAGGCATTGCCAGTTATGTCCGCTAGATAGCGCCCAGCCGACCGGTGGCAATGCCGAGTTTCAAACCGAGGAGTTTAGAATCTCTGCGCCGGTGCGCTAGTGGAATATCCCACTGCGCCACCTGGGCATCTTTCCCCACTTTTTTTGTTGAATTGATTTAAATGACATAAACTGCACAGCTTTTAGGCATGAGATTCTGATTTCCTCAGTTCGAAACTCGGCGTTGCCACCGGTCAGCTGGGTGCCATCCAGCGAGCATAATTGGCAGTGCCACTAATTGGGGGCGATTTAGTCCAAACATTTTGTATTTTAGGTCACTGTCCTGCTGTATGCCCCAATAAAACCTTTAGAGCACAGACAGATGACCAGACCCTCTCCACAATATTATTCTTATAATGTAATCCTGTATCTTTCATATAGCTGACATAATTAGAATAAAATAGAATGCTTTTATTTGTCATATATACATATACACTGATCAGCCATAACATTAAAACCACCTCCTTGTTTCTACACTCACTGTCCATTTTATTAGCTCCACTTACCATATAGAAGCACTTTGTAGTTCTACAATTACTGACTGTAGTCCATCTGTTTCTCTACATACTTTTGCCCTGCTTTCACCCTGTTCTTCAATGCTCAGGACCCCCACAGAGCAGGTATTATTTAGGTGGTGGATCATTCTCAGCGCTGCAGTGACACTGACATGGTGGTGGTGTGTTAGTGTGTGTCGTGCTGGTTTGAGTGGATCAGACACAGCAGTGCTGCTGAAGTTTTTAAATACCGTGTCCACTCACTGTCCACTCTATTAGACACTCCTACCTAGTTGGTCCACCTTGTAGATGTAAAGTCAGAGGTGATCGCTAATTTATTGCTGCTGTTTGAGTTGGTCATCGTCTAGACCTTCATCAGTGGTCACAGGACGCTGCCCATAGGGTGCTGTTGGCTGGATGTTTTTGGTTGGTGGACTATTCTCAGCATTCCAGCACAACACACACTAACACACCACCACCATGTCAGTGTCACTGCAGTGCTGAGAATGATCCACCACCTAAATAATACCTACTCTGTAGTGGTCCTGTTGGGGTCCTGACCATTGAAGAACAGCATGAAAGTGGGCTAGCAAAGCATGCAGAGAAACAGATGGACTACAGTCAGTAATTGTAGAACTACAAAGTGCTCCTATATGGTAAGTGGAGCTGATAAAATGGACAGTGAGTGTAGAAACAAGGAGGTGGTTTAGGGGCTGGATTTTAAGCTCTACCCACTAGTCTACCACTGTTCCACCTATAATTAGACTACTGTGGCTGTATAGAACCTTAGGTTAGGTTCAGGATGCGTGAAGTTCATATTGAAATAGGCTGAATCGATCACGCATGACTGCGTTCAATTAGCTGAACTGACTTACCAAGTAAATTTGGTAAACAGACTGAGTAAACACTGAGGTAATATTCTTGTAATGACGCGGTTACCTAAATAAATACTTATTATTTTACTCAAGTTCCCTTTTGGTAATATAATATCATGTTCAGGATCATAAATATGCAATAACACGACAAATACAAGCTTATAATTATCACATTTTTAAATAAAAATATACCCCAAATGAAGATTCAGAGGATTCAGAAGAGTGCAAACAGAGGCTCTCAGATGGGTTCAACTTTGCTTTTAACTGCTAGATCAATAAAATTCACACTGCTTTCCTTTGTTAGGGTTTATTTTGGTTTAGATCTGCTTACAAAGTCACCAGATTAAAGATATTAGTCCAGGTTAACTGGTTAACTGAGATAGGGTACAAGCTGACCCTCTGAGGGAGTCTGTTCTCACAAAATACAAAAAACAAGATGAACAGATGATCAGATGGACAGGTTATAAAAAATGAAGGAGTGGACAAGTGTGATGGAGGTAGTAGTGAATATGGAGATACTGCGTACACAAAGATTCTTGTTTTTCCCTTGCTCTCGTTCTGTTAGGCGTAATGCATTGAAATCATTGCTCTGACAAGTAAATCCTGATGTATTATTCAACAAAACCTTCACATTGTAGTCTCCCTCTCACTATCTCTCTCGCTTTGCTTTTTGTTTCTCTGATACTATGCATAAACTTTCTTAAATATGAACGTGTCAGAAATGTGTGAGCCGATTTTGGAGTCTAACGTGGCTCATCTGCTCAATAAGAATGGATTTTGGCCAGCAGAGGGGGCACGGAGGTGCACACGATCGATGATCTACGATCCCCTGCATCTCTTGTAGGGATGTAACGATACGCTCTACCCACGATGCGATGCGATCCACGATACTGGGTTCACGATGCGATTTTTTCCCAATTTTTTAAACAAAAAGAAATTGAAAACAAACTATGACTATAATATTAAGTTTCACTTTATTATTTCTCTTTAATAAAGTAAAAAAGTGTATATGTGCTTATCTTTTATTTATCTAAATAATGAATGTCCTTTTATTTCTGACGTAGGTACAAACTATGCAAAACAATGCTGCACATTTCCCTTTTTGTGTAAAATCAAACAAATCCCACATTTAATTAATAAATGAATAATACAAATAAAGAAAGTATTCTCACATAAATAAATTCGGCTAGAAAATTCAGAACCTGGCAACCCTGCAGTGACGTCGACCAGGCGAGGCGTTTAGCGCCAGTGCCCTCTGCTGTTTCAAGTGAATATCGATTCATTATACATGTAAACCAATTTGAATCGTTACACGTTAATTGATTTTTAACTGTCTTGTGATGCATCGTTACATCCCTAAGTTCTCCTACATATCATGGTTTCTCAGGCAAACCTGCTTCAGTCTGGTTTTCTGCTGGTGTGCGATGGCAGTATGACATATCTTTCTGGGAATTCACCCCAGTGTTGTGGTGATTTGGCCCCATGATGGTTATGGTAATGGTTGCCCCATTACCAGTGTGATGTCCCTTTTGTGAGTGGGAAATGTCAGTTTCCGGGTGAAAATGCCCAATTAGCCCTCAACTGCATTTAGACCTAGGGTACTTTATAGGGAGTAAGAAAATTAGTCAACTGGACCACTGGATGTATGTGTATCTGTGTTTGGTACCTGGTTTTGATGCTCAATTAAGATAATAGATTAATGACCGTTTTGGCTTATCTTTGGACAAAAGGAAATAAGTTAATGACTCCTTAGTGTAAAAAGTGTTTCGACCAGGTTACGACTGGCAGCGAGTGTGGTGTCGATTCCATAATCAATGGAAAAGTGTGCTTCTCTACACACGTGATCATCCTTGTGTAGTCTGTGCTGCGCCTCAAAAGAAACTCAGCAAACTTTGTAGATGCTCGGTTACCCTAGCAATCGGTTAAACAAAATGTCCAAGATGTCAAAGTCTAATGCAGCTAAATAAACGACTCGGGACGCAAAGGGGGCGTGTGAAAACATGGATGTGTATTTTCGTCTTCAACCATTAAGGTAGGTAGGTAATTAAGCAAATTTTGAGTAGGACCGTGGTTATCGTCCATGCCACTCTCTCTTCAGAAAAGAAGAGACAATTCTTTGCTGGCAACATATTCCAATCCACTTCACCCAGACACCCCCCCCCCCCACCTTGTTTTTTTCGCTGTATTTTAGCTCACAAACAACTTGGATAATTTCTCGGAAGAAGAAAAATTTTGTCTCACACATGGTATCGCGTCATTCTCTTGGTCAATTCGTGACAAAACAAATACTGGTATTCCCCCTGGTGAAAGATCGTGTGATATGTGCCCCCCCCCCCCCCCCCCATCGTTGATTAGTCATGTACTGTGTAAACAACATGACTTGAAGATTCCAGTCTCATTTTATGCGTTGCCATGACATTTTTAGTATGAGTATTAGTATTTATTAAGAATTTTAAAAACAAATTACAGCAATTTTCTACAGTCACCTTCCGATGCATCATCATCACATGAAAATCTTCTTCCCCTTAAAGCTTCCTCTTTTATTATTTTTTTTATATTTTATTTATGCATTTTCTCCCATTTTTTCTCCCGACTTTAGCACGTCCAGTTGCCCGAATGCGTCATGGTTCCTCTCCACTAATGCCAACCCCGGCACTGATTGAGGAGAACGAAGCTAACCCACGCCCCCTCCGACACGTGGGCACTAGCCGTATGCATCTTGTCACCTACACCTGCCGAGTGCAAATGCGGATCAGCACTGTGTACGGAGAGACACACCCTGATCAGCGCACTCTTTCCTCGTCTCTGTGCAGGCGCCATCAATCAGCCAGCAGAGGTCGTAGCTGCATCAGTCATGAGAGAGTCCCTATCCGGATTAATGTCCCATCCCTGTATGAACAACAGGCCAATCGTTGATCATGTGGCTGCTCAGCCCAGACGGCAGATACGATGTATTCGAGATCCCAGCTCTGGTGTTCTAGCATGTGTTTTACAGCTGTGCTACCTTAAAGCTTCTTTGAGAGGTCCAAAAAGGTACTAAATCAGATTACCACTCCACCTGTCCTCACCATTTCCAACGATAATATAAAAGATCCCTCTTATATACGTTATAACATCACATTATTGAAAATCTGACAACAACTATTGGTACTGTTAATTCACAGAATGTTTAACCACATAAAGATTAATCATTGCTCTTGTGAGATAGTAAGACCTTTATTCTTTTCTCTATTCTATTCTTCATCTGGACGGGATGTGGGCTACCTCCTGTTTGGCTGGTGAAGCCTCTTCCATCTGCTATCATTTTATTTCCTTTAAGAACAGCAAGGGCACTTGAAATTTGGCAGGCAAAGAATGATATGTGTGAAGAGGAAGGAACAATAACTGGAGGCAAAGATGCTAAAATGAAAAGACCTATAGACATACACAAAAAAAAAAATTTTATGCTCCCCACAAACTAAATTCCCAAGAAAAGTAAATACACAGATCGAGAATGATGAAAAATGATGAAGTATGATAGGGTAAGGAATGGGGTTGTGTGTTTTAAGCAACCCTATAGCAACTGAGATTGAAAAGTAGACAGGCACCTCTTACGTTTATGCGCGCTTGGTACTCTGCGCTACCGGCCGAGTTGCGTGCAGCGCAGCGGTACACGCCCCCATCACGGATCTGCGGGTTGCTGACGTTGACGTGGGAGACGGTGGAGCCATCCGAGAGCGTGTACTGACTGGCTCGGTGCGAAGAGTCGCGGACGATGGGCTCGTCATCCAGGGTCCAGGTGATGGTGGGTGGAGGGGCACCTTTGGCTGCGCACATTAGGGAGAAGGGCTCGCCCGGTGCCACCACGCGTTCACTGAAGGATGAAACTATTCTCGGTGTGCCATCTAAGGGTAATAAAGAGAACAACAAAACAATAGCCATGCCATGAGTCATATACACAAATTATTACACAGGACAAATGGCATCACTTTTTAAGCACAATTAATTAACATTTTGCTTTGCTCTCCAGCTCTGTACAACATTTCAGGGTTTAGGTCTAGAGACCTGCTGGCCATTCCAAGATCCTACCATGTTGTTCTTGTGCTCTAAGGTAGTGCCGACCTTGCCAGGGCAAATAGTTCAGGTCATTGTTCTACTGTTGGACAAGCAGCTAACCACTTAAATGTAGACCAGAGGACATTCCATAGTAATGCCAAACACTATGGTCACTCTTTTGGGTCAGGATTTGGGTCAGGATCTGTGAAAGTCACTTAAGACTTTCTAGTTACTAGTTACTAAGACTTGCTTGCTGCTGACTCTCTGTATCTGATGTAGTTTTTTTTATATCCACTAGACCCCATCCTGTCTGTTTGACCCAAGTTTCAAGTGCCTTTTGATGGTGGAGGAAACTGTACCCACTTATATCTTGCTTTCTTTGCCATTACAGTTGCAAGTTTCTTTGAACATGTCTCTTTAAACTCTGGACACTTGGATTTAGGCAGTTTATCCCATTCTTGAGCTCTGTCAGGTTGGATGGCAAGCATCTGTGAACTACGATCTTTAGAGCACTCCAAAGACATTTCACTGGGTTTAAGTATAGGCTTTGGCTGACTTTCCCTGAAGCTACTCTAGAGTTGTGTTGCCAATAATGATGACCACTGTATGCTTCCAACTTTGGGGCAAAGGTTTGGTGATGGCCCTCTTCTCTTTCAGAGTAAATGTACCTCTGTACACAAAGGTTTTTACATTTAAATTTGCAGCATTTAGCAGACTCTTTTATCCAAATTGACTTACAACTGCGATCGAGTACAATTTGAGCAATGAGGGTTAAGGGACTCAGCTTAAGGGCCCAACATGAATGAAGACCTGCTTACTTAATCAAGTGTACTTGATCATTGATCCATTAAATATTCAAGCTGTTGACTCTCATGTATCTGATGTGGTGGTCTACTAGACCCCATCCTGTCAGTTTGACCCAGGTTTTAAGTGCCTTTTGATGGTGGAGGAAACTGTACCCACTGACATCTTGGCTTTCTTTACAGTTACAGCTGCAAGTTTCTTTGAATATGTCTCTTCACCCATGGATGAAGAGACCCCTTAGCACCCTTGGATTGTTCAGGGCAGTTCATGCCATTCTTAATAGCAGATACTTTCAAGCTACCATCTTTAGAACTCTTTAAAGATGTTTCATTGGGTTTAAGTCTAGGCTTAAGGGACTTGCTCAACTCAAGGGCTGTGGTGGGGCTTGAACCAGCAGTCATCTGGGTCCTAGTCTAGTATGTTCACCACTGAAATAACACTCAGACATGCTTCAATGATGATCCCAATAAACTCTAAATACTGAATACCTTCTTGTCCAAAATTAGTGCCTAAGGTCACAGATTTTTTGTCCTGGAGCCGACTATTCTTCCCCTGTACACACACATTTCCTCTATTTCCCAGTTATACACCCCCTGACAACTTACCTTCTAGCAGAATAATGGAGAAGTCCTGTGCAGTCTGACCCTTCCGAGTAGCAAAGCATTGGTAGGCCCCTGAGTGTCTTTTCTGGGCCGCAGTAATAAACAGAGTCTCGTTGTGGACACCCTGAATGGAAAAGTGCTGGTCTGGAAGTACAGGCTCTGTGTTTCGGAACCAGGATATGGTGAAGTGAGGGGAACCCTGTACAGCACAGGACAGGATCACCGTGCTGCTGATCCCCGTCTTAAGGTTCTTAGGGGAGAGTGTGACCTTCAGAGGCTCTGTGGAGAGAAGAAGAGAGTGGGTGGAGAAAGGTCAGAAAAAGTAGCTTGCATTCATGTTCTTTATAACACATCTTATTTACTATGCTGTGGGTCAACAAAATATAGTCAATTAATAAAAATGGTGGCAATCTGATCCCACTGTGGTTTAGAAGATGTAATGTAAAGCCTCCACAAGGGGGTGTTAGAGTACAAGTTCCTCAGAGCCACTGTCAGACCTAACCCTAATGCAGCAGGCCCTGGGTGGTGCAGGACAATGCATGGCCTCATGTCACTAGAGTGTATCGGTAGTTCATATATGACAAAGACATTGATGCCATTGCGTGGCCCTCACATGCCCCAGACCTGAATCCAATTGAGTACCTCTGGGACATTATGTATCAGTGCATCTGACGCCGCCTGGTAGTGCCAAAGGTTGTCCAGGAACTCACTGATGCTCTGATCCAGGTCTGGGAGGAGATCCCCCAGGATACCATCTGCCATCTCATCAGGAGCATGCCCAGACATTGTCTGGAGTGCATACAGGCACGTGGGGACCATACACACTACTGAGTCACATGATGTGTTGCCTTGATGATGGTAATGCAAATTGGATCAGGTTGTTAATTTTAATCTTTTACTTTGATTGTTGATTTAATTTTGAATCCAGGCCTTAATGTGTTGATGATTTTGGTTTCCAAAATTAACTGTTGTTAGGTTATTTTGTTCTCAACAAAAGTCTGTGTTCATAATAATAATAATAATAATAATAATTATATTAATGATATAGTTTTGATAATGAAATGTTTTTTTATTTTTAAGAATAAAAATAAAAATAATTATTATTATTAGCAGTTTGAACCCAGACCCTTGCCACATTATAATAATATAATAATAATAATAATTATTATTATTATTAATATTATTATGGGTTTGAACACAGAGCCTTGCCACATTAATATTATTATTATTATTATTATTATTATTATTGTTGGTTTGAACGAAGACCCTTGCCACATTATTATTATTATTATTATTATTATTATCATTATTATTATTATTATTATTATTAGTATTATTATTATTATTATTGTTATTATTATTATTATTATTATTATTATTGGTTTGAACCCAGACCCTTGCCACATTATTATTATTATTATTATTATTATTATTATTATTATTATTATTTTGGGTTTGAACACAGACCCTTGCCACATTATTATCAGTATTGTTATTATTATTATTATTATTATTATTATTATTATTATTATTATTATTATTATTATCATGGGTTTGAACCCATACCCTCAATTCATTATTTCCTTTTTTATGTTTGTTTTTATATTCTCAGATGTGTATTAAAGGCAAGAACTGTTACAAGAAAGAGACCCAACAGAAGAGTGAGAGAATAAGAAAAGAAAGAGAAAATGTCAGTGAACAATAAGGCAGCTGGTGTTACATGCTGGGGGTTTTGTGTGTGTGTGTGTGTGTGTGTGTGCCATCCTTACCACTTGTCCTGTCAGAGTGTGTGCAAGCCCACTAGTGTGATATGCCCACTGGCTAAATGTCCAAATGTCCACCCCACCTCCCTCTCCCAACTCTTCTAACTCGCCGGTCTTTTTTCTTACTGTTCTTTACATTTTTACAAAATTGCACCCTATCAAGTTTGTACACACACACACACACACACACACACACACACACACACACACATATATATATATATATATATATATATATATATATATATATATATATTTATACTCATACACATACAGTTTTTATTAGAGGGAGCAGAAAAGTGACATCAACCGACCAGCTTGCTGTTGTAATGGACATAGACGGTATGCATTACTTCACCAGATTAAGCCACCAGTTCATCTGAATTCATTCACTTCAAGTCATCAATGGAGTCTAACATAATCAATAATGTCCATTAATTAGCAGTAAGTAGTACAACGGTTACAACATAATGTCCCTGTGGTGACCATGATTTTCTGAAGTAACCCTTAACCTATCCCTTTAGACATAACTCACTCCTCCTTTCTCATTCCCAAGCATTTAAAAACTCTAGATGCTACAAACACCTTATCGCAAATCAACCACGTCCCTCCATCAATCCCCTTACCTATGATGTTAAGGTAGCCGGTGACCTCCTTGGAGCCGAAGCTGTTTGTAACCTCACAGATGTAGTTCCCCGAGTCCTCCATGCGCAGGTCACTGATAGTGAGACCGGTGAGACGGCGTGTCCATCGAGAGTCGGCTGGAAGCGGCCTGCTGTCCTTCAGCCAGCGGATGGTGGGGTTGGGAAAGCCCGAGGCGATGCAGGGCAACTCCACGCTGCGCCCCACCTGCACCTCACCTGACTGGAAGCTGTCCATCACTGTGGGTGTGGACTCTGTGGGATCTGAAACACATGTAAAGTCGTTATTACACCACATGTACCAGTGTGAACAAGCTTTGTAATGCAAATATACGTTTATTATACAATATTTTATGTTTTATTAGAAAATTTGTGTTTTTTTTACTCAATCTGGCCCCCAACAAGAACACAAGACAGCAGTGAACTAATTAAAGTCTTTATTTCTTTATATTCTGAACCCTACTTAAATACACATACATACCTAACACTGATAGACGAGCACCATTGCTTTGTCTGGTCTCCCCACTGTATTTATGTTTGGTGATGCAGCGGTAGGTAGAAAGGGCATCCTCTTTTTGGACATCCGATATGTAGAGAGCCCCATACGATGTTAGGAAAAACCTGTTCCCTGGGAACACAAAGTAAAAGTAGAGGTCAATAAACACCATGCAAATACAAATCATATCACATACAGGTTGCAAGGTAGTAGGGCCTGTGAGCATTGCCATCCCCAGGACATTATAATTATATATTCAAACCACCTCCTTGTTTCTACACTCACTGTCCATTTTATCAGCTCCACTTACCAAATAGAAGCACTTTGTAGTTCTGCAATTACTGAATGTAGTCCATCTGTTTCTCTGCATGCTTTGTTAACCCCCTTTCATGCTGTTCTTCAATGGTCAGGACCCGCATAGGACCACCACAGAGCAGATATTATTTGGGTGGTGGATCATTCTCAGCATTGCAGTGACTGACAATCGTGGGCCTGTTGGGGTCCTGACCATTGAGGACTACAGGTGGACTACAGTCAGTAATTGTAGAACTACAAAGTGCTTCTATATGGTAAGTAGAGCTGATAAAATGGACAGTGAGTGTAGAAACAAGGTGTGTGTGTGTGGTTATACGATCTTTCTTTACAAGCAGGTAAAAAATGACACTAATGAATCCTACAACCAATTCTCATACGTCCCTACATGCACCTAGTTAATACACTGCTTTACCAAGGAGTCTATGCATAGTAGAGAGCGAAAAAAGCTCCATTCAAAGCCTGCGTTCGTTTCCAGATTTAGATATGTAGATATGTAGGTCTGTACAGAATCCAGTATAAATACCTGGGCTATATTTAATTGCGTGTGTGTGTTCGTCTACACGGGTATTGTTGTCATGCTGAGTGCTAGCTTTGGCAAACTGTAATTTGAGAGTTGTCCCATGCTCCAACCTGCATATTAAGCCTTACAGGATAATATGCACTTGGCGATGTTAACCCTCCACAACATCAGCGCAAGCCTGTCACAACACTTCAACCGGAGTGAGAGCGCACAGGGGGTGGGTGCGTGGCAGGCGTTGGAAGGCAGAGGAAGAAAAAAAAATCTCTGTAGAGAGGTGGAAGGGGTATTAAAATGAAGACTAGGATAGCAGGGAGAATGAATTACTGGAAATATTGAGATAAAAATGTAAAGAAAATTAATGCAACAATTTAATCAATGCACGTGGGCAGTGGGAGCTCATTGGTTAAAGAATAGGACTAGTATCTGGAAGGTCACTGGTTTAAGCCCCACATCTGCCAGGTTGCCACCCTCAAGTGCTTGTTTCTTACATTTACTTTGACATGACTCATTTATTAATAAACATCCATTCCTGCATTTCAGGCCTGCAACACATTCCAAAAAAAATGGGACACTAAAGTATTGACCACTTTGTAATGTTGCCGTTCCTTTTCACCACACTTAAAAGACGTTTTGGCACCGATGATACCAAGTGATTTAGTGTTTCAGCTTTTATTTTGTCCCATTCTTCCTGCAAACCCGTCTTAAGATGTGCAACAGTACGAGGTCATCTCCACACGTTCTCTATTGGGGACAGGTCAGGACTGCAGGCAGGCCAGTCCAGTACCCGTACCCTCTTCTTCCACAGCCATGCCTTTGTAATGTGTGCAGCATGTGGTTTTGCATCGTCTTGTTGAAAAATCTTGAAGGCTGAAGGCTGCACATGTTGCTCTAAGATCTCAATGTACTTTTCTGCATTAATGCTGCCATCACAGAAGTGTAAATGACCTTTGCCAAGGGCACTGACACAGCCCCGTACCATGACAGACCCTGGCTTTTGGACTTGTTCCTGATAACAGTCTGGATGGTTCTTTTCATCTTTGGTCCGGAGCACATGGCATGGAATGCTGATTTATCTGACCACAATACACGTTTCCACTGTGTGATGGTCCATCCTAGATGCTTCCGAGCCCAGAGAAGTCGACGCCTCTTCTGGGCATGGTTAACATGAGGCTTCTTTTTATGCACAGTAAAGTTTTAAGTGGTATTTGTGCATGTAACTCTGTATTGTAGTGCTTGACAAAGGTTTGCCAAAGTAATCCCTCACCCATGTGGTTATATCAGCTATTGTTGAGTGGTGGTTCTTGATGCAGTGCCGTCCGAGGGATGGAAGATCACAGGCGTTCAGGTTGAGCTTGCGCCCTCGGCCTGTATGCACTGAAATTCCTCCCAATTTCTTGAATGGTTTGATGATATTATGCACTGTAGAGGGAGAAATATGCAAATCCCTTCCAATCTTTCTTTGAGGTACATTGTTTTTAAACATTGCAAATTTTCTCATGCATTTGTGGACAAACTGGAGATCCTCTGATCATGTTTGCTCATCAAAGACTCAGTCTTTCCTGGATGCTGCTTTTGTACCAAACCATGATTACAATCACCTGTTGACATCACCTGTTTGGAATCACATCATTAATAGCCCTAAATTTCCCCCGTCCTAACTTTTTTTGGAATGTGTTGCAGGCCTGAAATGCAGGAATGGAGGTTTATTAACAAATATATAAAACACGTGGGATAGTCTAAAGAGGGGAGTCCACAAATGCCTCATTGACGCAATTGAAGACTCTGAGCTGTTGCAGTATGTTACCTGTGTTGAAGCTTGCTTGCTTATTTGGGGTCTTACACACATTTTAAATAATAATAAGGAAAAAAAAAGAAATATAGAAAATAAACTAGAAGAGGCAAAGAGGCCACGTTCAGAAAATTCCCAGATCTGCTCAAAATAAGCTCCATTTGAGACCCGAGATCTATTCCTGTCTGGTCTGCCTTTGCCTTAAGGTAAGAATGTGTGAAAGGTTTAGGAGGGGTTTGTGAGGCCTGCCGACTCCCTTGTAAATCACACACATTCACACACGCTCGTATACACACCGCACACACCGCACTGTTATTCCAAGAGTCTATAGAGTGGGAAGCCTGGGGCATCATATTAGTTAAAATAAAGAAATGCATGCTTGTGAATTTATGTGTTAAGCCTTCCAGTCACATCTCACTCCGAGCATACGTGGTATAGAACAAGTGTACGGCTTGTGACTGACAAAAAAGCCATAATAAATACAGAAAATACACTTGCAACACTTTGCTAGTATTATAAAAACACATAAAGACCAATGGTGTTAGATCCTATCATCCTATCATATCAAGAAGCAGATTAGAGGCACAAAACCGACAATAAAAAGCTGATTCTATGGAGAATACACCCAACCCAAAGCAAGGTGTGTCGGGAAAAGCAAAGAAACGGATATGAACTGGCATTTTGCTGCTGACATAGCTTAGATTTGTTCTTGGAGCCGTATGCAAATGACGGCGCCTCTGTAATGTTAACGAGGGTGGCATTTCAAACTGTTCAGCCCATTACTTATTAATGTTCTGCGTCTCTTTCCCATCCTCTTCTTTCTTGCTCCACTTTCCGCTCGCGCATTCACTGTTGCTAGGGCCCCTGTGCTCACGTGACACCGGATAGGGGGCGCTGCAGGGCCGTGCGCACAGATGGGGGGTGGGGGTGGGTTGGGGGTGCCCGGGCGTACGGAGAAAGGGAATGACTATAATGTGTCAGCATTGGTAAGTTGTTATATTTACGGTGGGAATCAAAAATGATAATATAATATATTAAATAATACAATGTTTTTTATTACAAATCATCATATCAGCAAAATCATTTAAGACAATGATTAAATGTAATTAAATACATAATTAAATTAAAGACTCAATATAACCTGACATTTTTTATTTATTTATTTATTTATTTATTTATTTATTTATTTATTTATTTATTCATTTATTCATTTATTATCTTTTTTAAACCACCATCTTTTTTATCCTATTCAGGGTCACAATGGGTCTGATTCACCAGGCGAAATTTAGAAAACACCCCAGATAGGTTGCCAGTCCATCACCAAGCAAAGACACATACACACATTCACACACACTCATACCTAGGGGGACTTTACTCACTCACTCATTTTTTTTAACCGCTTATCCAATCAGAATATCCAGTCGCAGGAAAGGGTGTGTGTGTGTGTGTGCTGGAGCCTATCCCAGCTTTTCAATGGGCGCAAGGCACACAGTAACACCCTGGGCGGGGCGCCAGTTCATTGCAGGGCAGACACACATATATACACACACCCATTCACCTATAGGGCAGTTCAGGAGTCTTTAGGCTAGACTCCAAGTCAAGTCACGAGTCTTTAGGCTAGACTCCAAGTCAAGTCACGAGTCTTTAGGCTAGACTCCAAGTCATGTCACGAGTCTTTAGGCTAGACTCCAAGTCAAGTCAGGAGTCTTTAGGCTAGACTCCAAGTCAAGTCACGAGTCTTTAAGCTAGACTTCAATTCAAGTCACGAGACTTTAGGCTAAACTCCAAGTCAAGTCAGGAGTCTTTAGGATAGACTCCAAGTCAAGTCATGAGTCTTTAGGCTAGACTCCAAGTCAAGTCATGAGTCTTTAGGCTAGACTCCAAGTCAAGTCACGAGTCTTTAGGCTAGACTCCAAGTCAAGTCATGAGTCTTTAGGCTAGACTTCAATTCAAGTCAGGAGTCTTTAGGCTAGACTCCAAGTCACGTCAGAGGTCTTTAGGCCAGACTCCAAGTCAAGTCACAAGTCTTTAGGCTAGACTCCAAGTCAGGTCACAAGTCTTTTGGCTAAACTCCAAGTCAGGTCACAAGTCTTTAGGCTAGACTCCAGGTGAAGTCACAAGTCCTTATGCTAGACTCCAAGTCATGTCATGAGTCTTTAGGCTAGACTCTAAGTGAAGTCACAAGCCTTTAGGCTAGACTCCAAGTGAAGTCACAAGCCTTTATGCTAGAACCATGGAACACATGAACAGATTTCCTATACATCCTTATGGAAAAAAAACCCCTTGAAACTCAATGCCACTCCCAGAACCAATTGATGTTGAGTTTCAAGGTACTCCCTTTCTCACTCAGCCTGACAGTTCAATGATGTAACATCCTTTTAACCTTTTGTTTTCTCATTCCTTTCCCCTTTGACCCCTTACTGTCACTCTCTTCACCCTTGTTACTTATCCCTCAGCCTACCAATTCCTCCTCGTCCCCTACCCTCCTACCCTCATCCTCGGCTCTTCTCCTTCCTCCTCTTTCACTCTTCCTCTCATCATCCTTTGCAGCACAGGGGTTGAAGGAGAGCGGGTCTGTGGAGGACTAATGTGCTCATTAAAAAAGCATGCCTCACCGTCAAATGCCAGCTGCCGCTCTTCTCACTTCCTTACCCCCTACCTCACCCCTCGTCTCCTCTTCTTCTACAATCTACAATGTAAACCTGAAACCCGGAATATCTGATGAAGGGAAAACATAGATCTGTAATATATACAGTATACAAATGGAACCAGAGCCGTAAAATCGACCAGAAAATTCGTGAGCATGGCGCTTCTGTTATTTCTACACTGGTAGATATGGTTATAGGCTGCCAGCACAGACAGCCAAGCTCATTTGACTGCCCATAAATATTCAAGGGGCGGAATGTGCAAGGTGGGGGTGGGAGAGAAATAAAAAAAGGGGAAAAATAAACAGAAGATGAGGGAAAAGGAGGAAGCGGAGAAAATGTGCGTAGATGCCTGATGATTAGAGGGAAGAACTGGTAGGGGAGGATATTTATAACAGCAAATAGCCGCCATTCTTTCCATATTGCCATTTTTTTGTATCTCTATTTGTAACTCTATATCACAAGTACATTCACAAAGCAATGCCCAATTAACTCCATTCTATTATCAGTTCATTCTATTATTCAGTTTACGCACTTTCTCTCTCTGTCTCACACCTAGACCTCCTTGCATAAACAAAAACCGAGAAAGATATGCAAACGCATACAGCAGAGATGTTCACAAGTCACAAAATACGAGTCCGAGTCGAGTCACGAGTCTTTAGGCTAGAGTCCGAGTCGAGTCACGAGTGAATATAATATACACAAAACATATATTGGAAATGTAGCGTAGAAATAAACAAATAATATAATATTCTATATAATACAGTGGACCCTTGGGTTACGAACGGTTCACCATACGAACATTTTGGGTTACGAACGATCTTTTTCAACTTAACTTATGAACAAATTTCGGATTACGAACCGAAATTCGCGAAACACGTGACGTCACGAACAAGTTAACTCCGACCGTCTCTCTCTTTCTATATATACACAGTGAGCGAACATTCGGACAGCGGACTGTGTTTTTTCGGTGTTTTCTTTATATTTTGTAAAATTGAATATTAAAATGTCCCCAAAGAATGTGCAGATAGAGCGCAGTGGTGAGAAAATGAACAAATCTATTACTATTCGTTGTTGAATAATTATACCTGCCAGTAGATGTCACTGTGTATCAGACAGAGGGGACAGTGAGTGAGAGACGAGAAGGAAATTGCTGAGTAAAGTATTCTTTCTTTTGTGCAATTACACCTACAAAATACAACACTATTAAAATAAAGAAAGCAATAATAGAGAAATATGAGAGTTATCGTTGTTTCTGGTAGATACATTTTATAAAAAAAGAAGGAAATTTATTATGGTGTATGGTACAGCACACGTACTGTACTGAAACGTGGTGTGTTTTATGTACAGTACTACTGTGTATTGTTGTTTATTACTGTTTATTACAGTAATGTCTATTTTATAATTTAAGATTTGAGGGATAATATACTTATATTTCTAACAAAAAAGACTATTTAAGACATAGAAAGGTTAGGTAAGGGGGTGGTTTGGGAGGTCTGGCATGGATTAATTCTGTTTACATTATTTCTTATGGGAAAAATAGGTTTAACTAACGAACATTTTGACTTAAGAAAATGTGTGTGTGTATATACAGTATATGTATGTGTGTGTATATATATATATATATTCATCTTATCATATAGTCATTTTATGCGAGTCACGAGTCGAGTCCGAGTCATTTGAAACGAGTCCGAGTCGAGTCTGAAGTCGCTGTGTGTGCGACTTACGTGCGGCTCGGATTCGATCCCGAGTCCCAATCTCTGGCATACAGCTCTTCTAGGTATAAGTCTACCTTTTTAAATAATTAAAGCTCATAGATTATTAACGTGGACACTACTCCTAACAAGCCAGAATATTAAATCTAATAAATTATATGTAATAATATTCAGCAACAGGTAAACACACCATGAACGGACTGTTTTTCCAAAAAGCATAATGGTAAATGCTATTCCTGTTCTGTTAAGTCCATCAATGAATAATTCATACAATAAAGTAAGGTAACACACACACACACACACACACACACATAGGCTTTTCCCACACCAATCAATACAGAGCCTCTCCAAGGAGAGTGGTGTTATCTGCTCCTACATCACAGCCAGAACATTACTCGCAGAAGTCTAAAGGTATTCTCAGACTCGCTGGTATCTCTTATTGTCCGTGTAACATTTAAAAGTGGTAAATTGTCTGTTAAGGTGCTTAAAAAGATATTTAGTTCTGAAAAGCAGCAATTGGCTGATACACACGTGTCAGTGGGGTGTAGGGAAAGAAACAGCTGAGTAACTGAATATTAAAATGAGTAAATAAATAAATCAAGTCTGTACAAACACACCTATATCAATAATATAATTTATAAAAATAATTGTTTTATCTTTATTAAACACATTAATAAATCACTTACAAGTTGGAAAAATGATTATCTGAAATTGCAGTCTTTAGACTAGACTCCAATTCAAATTCTAATTCTAGTTCTAATTCTAGTTCTAATTCTGTCTTAACGGTAAAATCCAAGTAAAGTCACGAGTCTTTAGGCTAGACTCCAATTCAAATTCTAATTCTAGTTCTAATTCTGTCTTTAGGCTAAAATACAAGTGAGGTCTGTAGGCTAGACTCCAGGTCAAGTCATGAGTCTTTTTAAGCTAGAGTGTAAGTCAAAAGTCTTTAGGCTAGACTCCAAGTCAAATTCTAATTCTAGTTCTAATTCTAGTTCTAATTCTGTCTATAGGCTAGACTCCAGGTCAAGTCATGAGTCTCTTTAAGCTAGACTGCAAGTCAAGTCACAAGTCTCTTGGCTAGACTTTAAGGTATGTCACGAATTGTTTGGCATGAGTCTTTAGGCTAGACTCCAAGTCATGTCACGAGTCTTTAGGCTAGAGTACAAGTCAAGGCCTGAGTCTTTAGGCTAGACTCCAAGTCATGTCACGAGTCTTTAGGCTAGAGTACAAGTCAAGGCCTGAGTCTTTAGGCTAGACTCCAAGTCATGTCACGAGTCTTTAGGCTAGAGTGCAAGTCATGTCACGAGTCTTTAGGCTAGACTTCAAGTCAGGGCATGAGTCTTTAGGCTAGACTTCAAGGCTAGAGACTTTATCCTAGACTGAGAGTCAAGTCAGGAGTCTTTTGGCTGGACTTCTAGTCAAGTCACAAGTCTTTTTGCTAGACTCTAAGTCAAGTCATGAGACTTTAAGCTAGACTCCAGTTCAAGTCATGAGTCTCTAGGCTTCACTCCAAGTCATGTCATGAGTCTTTAGGCTAGACTTCAAGGCTAGAGTCTTTAACCTAGACTGAGAGTCAAGTCAGGAGTTTTTTGGCTGGACTTCTAGTCAGGTCACAAGTGTTTTGGCTAGACTCCAAATTAAGTCAAGTTTTTAAGCTAGACTGCAAGTGTAGACAGAAGTCTTTTGGCTAGACTCCAAGTTAGGTCACAAGTCTTTAGGCTAGAGTCCAAGTCGAGTCACAAGTCTTTAAGCTAGACTCCAAGTCAAGTCATGAGTCTTTTGGCTAGACTCCAAGTGAAGTCACAAGTCTTTAGGCTAAACTCCAAGTCAAGTCTCAAGTCACTTTATGATACACACAGCACATATGATAAATGTAGCATAAAATAAATAACTAATATATAAATGTAGATTAAAATATAATGATCAACAGATTCGCCTTCCTCTTAATTTTTTTCCTTTAAGTTCAAAACACAGAGATGGAACTTAACATTAAACAAAGCTAGTGAGTGGAATATGTTTATTTATTATTTTTACATTAGTATATTGGGGGGGGGGGGGGGGCATTTGAAGCATATCTGAATATTAAGGTGGACATGCCCCCATCCCAAATGTATATTGTGATTACAACCTTGGTGTGTGACTACATATTTTATTTCATGTGTGTGAATGTCTGTAGTTACATTTGTAATAACACTGTAAATAGAAAAATGATGTAGTGAACCTAAGATATTCAGAAACACAGCTACACATTGTCTCAGTGAATGCTACCACTTTTTATTACTCTACAGTTTCTTTCTTTCTTGCTCACTCAGGTCAAATTGACATTTCATTGGCAACATAAGTGGGCCACTTGAACATTTTACTAGAATCACCCAAATCCAAAAGTAAAATGAAATGGGGGGGAAAAAAAAGCAGAAGGAGAGAGACAGAATTAAAGTGTCACTGTACTGGAACCATCGTTGCACCACTGTCTCTTCTGCATCAGTGCCCCATGCTCTGCCCTAATTTACCCAATGTGCCTATGATCAGTAAACAGAAAAGGGAAACAGGGGGATGGGGGAAAGGATAAGAGAATAAGGGGAACAAAATATAAAGATGGATTTATTTTATGGAGATTTTTTATTGAAATCAGATTTTTCTACCATGTATTACAGTGATAATTTTTAAAGGTTAATAAATGTATAAATAAAAATGTACTTAAAATGTATGTAATATTAATATTTAAAATGTATTTATTAATAATAGCAATAAATAATAATAATAGTAATAATAAATTAATAATAAATAATGTAATAAATACTATATATTTTATATATATATATATACTGTATATTTCTATATGTGTAATATTATATATATTTACATATCATATATATATATATATATATATATATATATTTTGAAAATATACTGTTATATATGACTTTTGAAAATTATTACTGTTAAACATGGTAGAAAAATCATATATATATATATATATATATATATAAATGGAGATTTTTATATAAATATAATAAAATACTTTTTTAATTTTTATAAAATTATTTTAAAGAAAACATTTTTATTAAATAATTACAATTATTAACTTAAAATGTATGTTTTATTAATATTTAAAAATTATTTAATAAAATAGTAATAATAATAAAAACAATAGTAATAATAATAAATTAATAATAAATAATGTAATAAATACTATATTATATCTATATAATAATATTATATATATATTTATATATATTATATATTAACTTATATAAATATTATATATATATATATTATTGAGATTTTTATGAAAATATAATATAATATTTAAACAAAGCATTTTTATTAAATAATTAAAATGAAATTACTTAAAATGTATGTATTATTAATATGTAAAGTTTATTTAATAATAATAGTAATAATAATAAAAATACAATAATAGCAATAATAATAATAATAAATTAATAATAAACAAATGTAATAATATTATATATTATATATATTTGCATATAAATATTATATATAAATAATATATATATTTATATATATATATATATATATATATATATATATATATATATATATATATATATATATATATATATATATATAAACTTTTAAAAATGATCACTGTTAAACATGGTAGAAAAATACTGAATATATATATAATAAAATAATGGATATTTTTACAAAAATATAAAATAAAATATAATCAAATCTTTTTTATTAAAACGCATTATTTATTACAATATTTTTTATTTAAATGTATTTACTTTAAATGTATGTCTTATTAAGATTTACAGTTTATTTAATAATAATAATAATAATAATAATAATGACAGTAGCAATAATATTAATTATGAATTAATAATAAATAACTTAATAAATAGTTATTGTATATTAATAATTTATACAAATTATTAGGAGTAGTAGCTTGCATGCACATGATTTGAAATGCTCTGTACAGATCTCTCTAGCTGTGTGTACTAAAGACTTATTAGTGTACCACGCTTTTATTTTGCTTATCGAGACAGAAACGAAGTGATAAAATCTAGATGAGATCTACATGTGATTTCTAGAAGAGCAAGAAAAGGGAGGGTAAAGGAGAAAAGAGCTGCTTCATAATTGATGAGCCATGCCCCATGTGCCTGGTGACATCTGCTGTGGCATGGGTAATGTGTTGTTTCTTTTTCTCTCTTGAGACATGCACATACAACACACACGCTCCCAAACACATTGATGATGTGATCCAGTGATGATGAGTGCACGTGGCTGTGTGTAGGTGTGCTTTGCAATTGCAATTTTATTATGGTTTAGACCATATATGACCATATATGGTCATGACAACACATTTCAAACATTGTAAACTATGACTATAATGAAACTGTGACGTATTGGTGCGTGTTGTTCCTGGATAGACTGGCATCCTGCCCAGTGTGTGTCCTTGCCTTGCACCCAGAAAACACTTATAGTATGTATTTTATGTATTTCATTGTAAGATTTGATTGGATTAGTCCAGCTGTTTTCAACTTCTTAACAATGAAGAATTTGTGAGGTCTATCATTATGGTGAAATTTGTCCAATTTCTCTGCCTGAAAACCTAGTGAGCTGCCTTGCTGCCTACTTAGGCAGCTGCCTCAGTAGAGAGGATTCTAATAAGACATCAAACTCTTGAAGGCAGATTATTTAGACGCACTACTTATAAAGCAATGTCATCAGCTGTCCCCGCCAATGGGCCCAATCAATAAACCAATTCAAAACAATGGGCTGAGGTGGCACAACTGTTCATGGCCAGTTGGTGGAGCGTGTTACTAGGATTTAGTTTGTTCGGGAAGCTGGGTTTTTCAGTGTCCACACTAAGTCCCTTCATACTGTATGCAATGAAATGAAAGTAAATGTAAGCTGTGTTAGCTGTTTTTTCCATACTGTCCCAACTTTTTATGATTCGGGGTTGTATATTTAGGGATACTGTTTTGTAACCTCAAATAATGTGTGATATTTCTTTGTGTTAGATTGTGTTTATATATACACCGATCAGCCATAACATTAAAACCACCTCCTGGTTTCTACACAAACTGTCCATTTTATCAGCTCTACTTACCATATAGAAGCACTTTGTAGTTCTACAATTACTGACTGTAGTCCATCTGTTTCTCTGCATGCTTTGTTAGCCCCCTTTCATGCTGTTCTTTAATGGTCAGGACCCCCACAGGACCAGTCACTGTCACTGCTGGACTGAGGATAGTCCACCAACCAAAAATATATCAAGCCAACTGCTGAGAATGATCCACCACCTAAATAATACCTGCTCTGTGGTGGTCCTGACCATTGAAGAACAGGGTGAAAGCTAAAACAAAAGTATGTAGAGAAACAGATGGACTACTGTCAGTAATTGTAGAACTACAAAGTGCTCCTATATGGTAAGTGGAGCTGATAAAATGGACAGTGAGTGTAGAAACAAGGAGGTGGTGTATATTTTAGAAGAAATGACGTTAGTGTGTGTGTATGTGTGTGTGTGTGTGTATGTGTGTGTGTGTGTTTGTGTGATGCAAACGTAGTACATATATGTGTGTGTGAATGCACACTGATGGTTCGGATTCATGTCCCCTGGCTCGAGGACACATTAGCTGCATTAAGTGAGCTGACAGGTCCCTCCCTATTACCCATGCTGGTGACACACACTGTACATACTAGCCTGACAATCACTCTCTCTCACACACACACACACACAGAAACAAACCACAGGAACCAAGGAGCCTGTCTGAGCCTGACAACTAGGCCTGACAACCATGTGGCACACACACATGCAACACTGCCTTTCTTTCTTTCAAACATGCACCAATTCTCAATTACAATACAATGTTTATGTACTGTATATACCAAGAACACATGTGTGTGTGTGTGTGTGTGTGTGTGTGTGTGTGTATGTATGTGTATGATGTGTGTATGTGTATCAGTGTCTCTTGCTGCATTATTAATTGGTGTCTTGTCTTGGGTTTAGGGTTAAAGACCCTCTGTGGCCTACGCCTTCAATTATTCACCCTGCCCAACATCAACCTACTTCTGTAGACAAAACCACACACACACACACACACACACAAGATAAAAGAGACTTCATTATTCGTCTAGTACACACTAAAATACACACAATTGCAACCTTTAGGGAACTATTGGGTATACAGTTATTGACTGTTGCACATCTGTTGCTCTTACACTTGTCACCACCCTGTACTACATCCATCAATTAAAACAGGACCGTCATGATACCCCAACTGACCTGATAATGTTTGGGTGGGGACCATTCTCAGCACTACAAGTTGGTGTGTGTTGTTCTAGTATGAGTATATCAGGTCAAGTAGTGTTAGATTTATAGATGAGTGGCACGGTGGCCAAGTGGGTAGCTCTGTCGCCTCACAGCGTCTGGGTTCGATCCCCAGGTTGGGCAGTCCGGGTCCTTTCTGTGTGGAGTTTGCATGTTCTTCCCGTGTCTGCGTGGGTTTGCTCCGGGTGCTCCAGTTTCCTCCCACAGTCCAAAAACATGCAGGCAGGTTCATTGGAGACACTGAATTGTGTGTGTGTCTGCCAGGGTGTTACTGTGTGCCTTGCACCCATTGAAAAGCTGGGATAGGCTCCAGTACTTGGTTATTAGAGCCAATTTATTTTAACTTTTTGGTTGGGTGTTATTTTCTTGTTAAAATATTCAGATTTATTTAATTAGCTGATAGAAATATATATTTTTGTCTCTAATATGTCCTAGTATATCACCCTATTTATTTTTTTATTTTGATAATGTGTAATGCCCCATTATCATTTGCAAGTAGCATTTTTCCCAATGCTCCTCCCAATCTAGTCGTATCCAATTACCCGACTGCTTTACGTGTCCTCTCTACTGATGTGTCCCCTCCGACACGTGTGCAGTAGCCGACTGCATCTTTTCACCTGCACGAGGCGAGTTCGTATGCGGATCAGCTTTGTGTACAGAGACACCCTGATCAGCGCATTATTACTAGACTCTGTGTAGGCACCATCAATCAGCCAGCAGAGGTCGTACTTGCATCAGTTATGAGGTCCCTATCCGGCTCCCACCCTGTATGAGAAACAAGCTAATCGTTGTTCATGCAGGCGCCCAGCCCAGCCGGATGGCAGTCGACGAGTTCGAAATGTCAGCTCTGGTGTGCTAGTGTGTTTTACCGCTGTGCCACCTGAGCGGCACAAGTAGCAGTCTTATATCTTTATGCCCCCCATCTTCATATTTCACTGTATGTATAGTGTTCTTGGGGTTATGTACACACCTCTTTTTTTCTTCTTTATTTTTTAATTCTATTTTGTCTTTATTTATCTGTGTATTGTTTTGACTTGTGAATTCTAGGGAAGTTTGGCAGTTGTAATGCAGTTTATTGCTAGTTTATGTTCCATTAGCTGAACCTATTAAACCACTAGTTAGTGATTTTAATGTGTTTGTAATATTTTGTATTAGCAAATCATTAAAGAATTTATTAATGATAAACTTTAGGAAGCTTTTTAAACCATAATTGCTACATGTTGTGTTAAATCTTCCCAAAAACTGCAGGTAATTTAAATATAAAATATCTTTGCAGCTGTAATATGTAAAACATTTAATTATTATTATTATTATTATTATTATTATTATTATTATTATTATTATTTTACAGACTTTCCGAACAGTCAAAATACATATTTGTGTTCAATTAAAATGGATAAATGGACTGGAAATATATGGAAAAAAATACTTAAATATTTATTAAATGTAAAATATTACAGCCTTTACACACATTGCTACATGTGTTAAATCTTCCCAAAAACTGGAGGTTATTTAAATATAAAAAAAATTTTGCAGCTGTAATATTTAAAACATTTAATTATTATTATTATTATTATTTATTTTTTTTAATTATTATTATTATTATTATTATTATTTTACAGACTTTCCGATCAGTCAAAATACATATTTGTGTTCAATTAAAATGAATAAATTTACTGGAAATATATGGAAAAAATACTTAAATATTTATTAAATGTAAAATATTACAGCCTTTACCAACCCTAACATGATTGCCATAAATCATAATATGATATAATATAATATTTGAATGTAAAAGAAACTGGCCTGTTTTAATTGTCTTCATCCAATCGTACTTAGGGATTCAAGAGGATTACATTTTTAACTCTTTCTCCCCTTATGATCCAAGCATTAAGAGACTAAGCCGCAAAAAAGAGACAGACAGAGATCTCAAATGTGATTTCTCTCCACTGCTGGCTTTAGTCTCCCCAGGCAAGTCTGTGTTCGCCAAATTAAAGAAGAATAGAAGAGAAAGGGAAAGCCGTCTTTATTCAAATCCAATTGCCGCTGAAAGGAGAGCGGATGTATGCAGAAGTAGGGAGGAGACGGAGGAGGAGCAAGCCTTGCAATTTGTCTGAGGGATTATATACAAAGCTGGCAGAACTCACTGGCTGGCTGTCTAATGGTTGTATGTATTTGTGTGCATGGTTATAAGCAAAGGTGATCAGAGGTCTGACCTTTTGCTACAGCAGATGACAAAATGTTTTCTCATACCGGCCATGAAATTGCTCCAAGTGCCTCACGTTTACTGGTTAATCTGCACTATGAGCCCATCCTTGCAATCCTACAGCAATTCAGTTAGCAATCAGTTAGTCGAAATGTCCAAGAAGTCTAAAGTGGCTAAAAACACGACTCGGGTAACTGAGTTTGGAAAACTCCCAAGCAATTCTGTACAAAGGAGGGTGTGTCAAAACCCGGACGAGTATTTTCATACTGTATTTGAGACGGAGCCTCGCACAGTCGCTGGATGTTCTAGGTTTACATTCAACCGTTAAGGTAGCTGTGTTTTGTATTGTAGGTTCTATTTATTCTATCATTCAATTTATGAATTAAGTATTAAGTAAAGTATCAAGAGTATTAAACAATTGTGTACAAAGCCCATGTCTGAAAAAGTTGGGACAGCTTGTGAAATACAATAAAAACAGATCAGAGTATCATGGGTATAAAGAAGGATCTGATTGTATGCTATATCATTATTGTTTTTCTTTCTTAATGTCTGGACTGTTGTTTCTGTCAAACTATTTGACTTTATGACAGACCCTGGGTATTGGACTTGCTGATAACAGTCTCCGTCCTTGGTCCGGATCACACGGCATCCATTTTTTCCAAAGAAGACCTGGAATGCTGATTCATCTGACCACAATACACATTTTCACTGAGTGATGGTCCATCCTTGATGCCTCCGAGCCCAGAGAAGTCGACGCCGCTTCTGGACATGGTTAACGTAAGTGTTTTAAGTGGCATTTGTGCAAAATTTTTGGGGTTTGCCAAAGTAATCCCTTGTCCATGTGGTTATATCAGATGTGGTTGAGTGGATGCAGTGCCGTCTGAGGGATGGAAGATCACAGGTGTTCAGCCTTTTACGCACTGAAATTCCTCCTGATTCCTTGAATGGTTTAATGATATTATGCACTGTAGATGGAGAAATATGCAAATCCCTTCCAATCTTTCTTAAGGTACATTGTTTATAAACATTTCAATCATTTTCTCACACATTTGTTGACAAACTGGAGATCCTCGGGCCATCTTTGCTCATCAAAGACTCAGCCTTTTCTGGATGCTGATTTTGTACTAAACCATGATTACAATCACCTGTTGGTTTGGAATTTAGTTTTTTCACCTCATTACTAGCCCTAAATTTCTCCCGTCCCAACTTTTTTTGGAACGTGTTGCAGGTCTGAAATGCAGGAATGGATGTTTATTAACAAATGAAATGAAGTTGAGCAGTTAAAACATGAAATATCTCAGGTTCAAACTGTCTGCAATCAAATAAAAGTCAAAGTAAATGTAAGGAACTCTTGTTGACATGCTTCGTTTTTCATTCGTCCGTTTACATAGCACGCAGACGAGATACTCTCTGACCCCGTTTCCCTGCACCTCTCAGCGTTTCTCTCCGCCTTGGACGTAACATTTGGTGACAGAGACAATTAGGCAGTGTTGCAGCAGCCACTACCAGGCACATATCTATCCACTAAAAGCCAAAAAACACAGAGCGAGAGGGTAAGACTAGGCTAGGCTGGAGGCTAGGCTGGGCCTTTTATGTACCATCAGTAGATTTAATGTGAGAGGGGACGGTACACGAGACACAGAAACACTCACGGGGTAAGGCTGAGAGAACACAACAGCTGGCCAAATATGTCAAGCTGATGTATGTCAACGTCAGTGTGTGTATCTGTGAGTGACAGTGATACAAAGGTGTCTGTCTCTTGCTGCCCGGAGTCCTCCACTCACTGTGCATTTCGCTTTGACGAGGAACATATGTCTGTCAGGGCTATAAGTGTGCCACAAATCAAAGGAAATGTAAAGAACTTCATATTGACTTCATTGTGCGGTATGTACGCTTAATGAGCACTTTATTAGGTACGCCTAAGCTACACCGACCATACAGAAGAACATTGTATGTATACAATTACTGAAAGTAGCCTATATGAACCTTCTGAACCATCTGAACTAGATGTCATTGCATAACAGGTCAGCCTGCTGTGGAGATGGGCAGGGGGAACGACTTGCAAAATAATGCCTATCTGCTATGCCAGTGTTTTTCTCTCTTCAAGCGACCCACGTTATGTCCATATTTGTTTTACTCAACAGGCAACACTAACAAACATCTTACTCTATCTGTTTTGCTCTGTGCAATCTGATCCCACTGTGGTTTACAACATGTAACATAAAGCCTCCACAAACGGGTGATCACATACAAGTTAATCTCGTGTTTCTGTGCTGTTAGAATTCACTCACTCACTTTCTAAACCGCTTATCCAATTAGGGTCGCAGGGGGGTGCTGGAGCCTATCCCAGCTTTTCAATGGGTGCAAGGCACACAGTAACACCCTGGACGGGGTGCCAATCCATCGCAGGACAGACACACACACACACACACACACACACACCCATTCACCTACAGGGCAATTCAGTGTCTCCAGTTAACCTGACTGCATGTCTTTGGACCGTGGGAGGAGACCCACACAGACACGGGGAGAACATGCAAACTCCACACAGAAAGGACCCGGAAAGAACTTGTACGTGATCGCCCCTACAATCATGTTAACACTTAATGGATGATTGTATTATGATCTGGATTTTAGGCTCGGTGGGTAGCACTGGCACCTCAAAGCAAGAGGGTCCCAGGTTCAATTTCCAGATGGATCAGTCTGGGTCCCTTCTGTGTGGAGTTTGCAGGTTCTCCTTTATGTCCCGTGTCTGCATAGGTTTCATCCCACAGTCCAAAGACATGCAGTCAGGTTGATTAGAGATCCTAAAATTGCCCTGTCCAGGGTGTTTCTGTGTGCCTTGCGCCCACTGGGAGCTGGGATAGGCTCCAGCACCACAACAGATAACCCCCCCACCCCACCCTGTGACCCTGATTAGGATAAGCGGCTTAGAAAGTGAGTGGGTGACCAGTTTTCATGTGCAACCTAATAGGTTGGGCACCACAGATGATGATTTATATTTAAATTATACACTATTTGTTTTATAAGTTTTATTTGAATTCTATTTATATTTTGTTTTGCCTTCAGGATTAAACTTCCATGTGGTGTGTGTGTGTGTATGAGTGTGTGTGTATTCTAGGGTCTGTTTGGGGAATAAGTACTCAATAACAGCTGACATTGCCCTGCCCCCTGCTTTACATACACAAAGGCCTGTGATTCTATTATTGCTTGACTGCTGCCCCTCCCACTCATACCCACTGGACCAACATAATTACCCCTATTGTGCCTGAGACACACACACCCTGACAGGCCCACAAAGGCACACGTGCTCTGACACACACACAAACACAGTAACACTCAAGCTTTTGACAAAGGCCCAGACCTAAGTAAGATGCACACACACACACAATCTTCAGTAGGATAAGATCAGGGTCAACCTACCATATGCATATGCTCACATTATAATACAACTTGGACTCTTTCTGGATGTAATTCTACTGTATAAGGTTACAGGGATTAGGTATCTGTGTATTGTATACCAAGCTGTCTATTCATCAGTGATCAGGATCAATGATCTCGACCTTCTGCGTATCCTTTGACAGTCAGGGCTAGAGGGAGAAGCATCGACCTGCAAGTGTGGTGAGTGAAAGTCTGCCCCAGACGACACGCCAGCTACTGAGTCCACCGATGTGCTGACACGATCACAAATCCAATGCTTCCCCTCCAAGCACACCACAACCTGACTCAGGAAAAGTAGAAACAGTCATGCCAAGGAAACAACTGGCAACCGTAGTGCACTGTAACATTGGATGAGCTCTTATTTCAAGTATGTTAGAAAGAATTATATCCCTATAACTGTGACGTAACAGTTTTGGGAAGGCTGGAAACGTAGCCGTTCCAGTAGGACGGTACCCCATTGCATAAGGTAACCAATAAAGGATTATTTTGGCCCGAACAGGAATACCAACTGTGAGCCAGGCCTCAATACTTATGTTGCTGTATAAAAACAATCAAGAGAACTAGATTGATGTAAGGCACACTACAACCTGACTCTGGAACAGTAGAACAGTAGAAGTGATGAAGTGTGTCACAGTCTGAAGTCTGCTGGATGATTCTGGATTTGGTGGATGATAAGGAAACAACTGGCAACCACAGTGCACTGTAACATTGGGTGAGCTCTTATTTCCAATAAAGAAACCACTAAAGGATTATTTTGGCATGAACAAGAATACCGACTGTGAGCCAGGCCTCAAAACACTGGTGGCTGAATAAAAAAATAGAGGTAAGTCTTCCCAGGAGGGTTTAGGCTAGCATTAGAGGGGGTTGGGAATGAAAGGGTGGCACCAATTTAATTCCTAGGGTTTCAAATATAAAGCTTGGGCATCAGGTGTTCACAGATTTTTTTTTATACCATATTATGTATATTAATGACAAAATGGCGGACGATATTCTGAATGGTGTGTGTACGCGTGTGTGTGTGTGCTTGAGAGAGACAAAGTAAAAAAAAGACAGAACCTTTATCTGCTGCAGCCCTGTGGCTTTAGCCATCTGTTGACATGGACTAAATTAATTAGTTAAACTCATTATAATTCTGCAAGAGGTCCTTACCATTAATAGAGAGCAGGATACAAACAGAAAGCTCCCACTCTCTGGCTGTCGTTCAATGACTTTATTTTTTCTGAATACGCAGGGTATTCGCATATATAATATTTTGCTGAAGCATGTGTCTAGTGATCTTACAGTACAATCCATTTTACTCTACACAGAGAGAGAGAGAAGCAGAGAGAGAGAAGCAGAGAGAGAAGCAGAGATTGGTGCATTTATTATTTAAATCACTCCAAACTGGAATATTAATGCTAAAAGCAATTGGGCTATGGTTCATTAACTGAAATGAGGTGTGAAGGACACCACACACACACACACAATTGTGTTGGCAAGCAATGATTGATCATGGCTCATCAACCTTTAAGATAGAAAAATTAAAATAATTCAGTCTTTCACCATCTACTGTCCATAATATTATGAAAAGTCCTTTGAGCTCAATTATGAAAATGTCATGCTACTGTGATAAACATAGCCACTCGGGCTCGGGAGTACTTCAGAAAACCGTTGTCACTTATCACAGTCCGCCACTGCATCAAGGAATGGATGTCTTTCACCATCTACTGTTCATAATGTTATGAAAAGTCATGAAACCACTGTTAAATATAGGTGACCTTTGAGCTCTATGATGAAAATATCATGCTACTGTGATAAACATAGCCACATGGAATCAGGAGTACTTCAGAAAACTGTTGTCACTTAACGCAGTCCGCCGCTGCACCAAGAAATGGATGTCTTTCACCATCTACTGTCCCTAATATTGTTAAAAGCCAGGAAACCACTGTTGAATCTGAGTGACCTTTGAGCCCAATAATGAAAATGTCATGCTACTCTGATAAGCAAAGCCACATGGGCTCGGGAGTACTTCAGAAAACAGTTGTCACTGAACACAGTGCGCCACTGCATCAAGAAATGGAAGAGAAAAGAAAAATAATTTAGTCTTTCACCATCTACTGTCCATGGTATTATTAAAAGTCAGGAAACCACTGTTGAATCTGAGTGACCTTTGAGCTCTATGATGAAAATGTCATGCTACTGTGATAAACATAGCCATATGGGCTTGGGAGTACTTCAGAAAACCGTTGTCACTTAACACAGTCCGCCGCTGCACCAAGAAATGGATGTCTTTCACCATCTACTGTCCATAGTAATATTAAAAGTCGGGTAACCACTGCTGAATCTGAGTGACCTTTACGCTATAAGATGACATTGCTACTGTGATAAATAGAGCCACATGGGCTTGGGAGTACATCAGAAAACAGTTGTCACTGAACACAGTGCGCCACTGCATCAAGAAATGGAAGAGAAAAGAAAAATAATTTAGTCTTTCACCATCTACTGTCCATAGTATTATTAAAAGTCAGGAAACCACTGTTGAATCTGAGCGACCTTTGAGCTCTATGATGGCATTGCATGAGAAAATATCATGCTACTGTGATAAACATAGCCACATTGACTCTGAAGTACTTCAGAAAACCAGTGTCACTTAACGCAGTGCGCCGTTGCATCAGAGTTGGGTTACTGGTAAGTTACTGTCTAGGATGGCAAAACCAGTTATCAGATTTAGGGGGCATAAAACATATTTAAACCTGATTCTATTGCACTATTTTCCAGCAATATGTGTTTAGTAAATGCTTCCGTCTCTACGTGTATTTCATGTTTTGTTTTGCACTGTGCATAAGTACTTGGGCTTTAAGGCTGCCAGCGAAGGATTATTGATTTTAATGGCAGATGTGCAGATGTGCTGGTATCAGAAAAAATGACACACAACCACCCACCCCCAACAGACACACACATAGCTCAATCACCACGCCACAATCACAAGGACTCACAGTGTTCAGAGTGAATTTAACAACCACACATGAGTTCAGTTCGGTTTGTTTACACTACCTCTGTTTCTGATTGGTCTATAGATTTCAGACCAGATCTTAAAAATAGGAGTAGTTTAGTTTATGTTTCTGTGTCCTTTAAATGACCTTCACGTGACTGGGGGTCCAACACGTTCTGTTAAAAATAGCGTAGTGGTGCAACCTGTTATAGAGCTATCAGTCAACCAGGCATGTACAGTACACAGACATCATGGGCAATGCTATGGATTGAAAGCATGTCCAGGGTATACCCAGTGAAACTGGACCTGACATGACTTTCACCAGGATAACAATTGGTCTTCCATACTTTGGGTGACACCAGTCTCGCACATGGAGAGTCACACACTGATCTCCGCATTCCTCCACTTCTGTACAGGCGCCTCGGGCTACTATCCAGGGTCTTTACAAAGAGATGAAGACCCCACCCTCTTATTAGTCTGGTCTTTTCCCACCCAGCAGACTAGTGGCCAGTGTTGCCAGCTGCAAGCGCTGCCAATCGTGCCTGCTAGGGGTCGCCCATCCGACTGGTAGCAGAACACAGTGGCACAGTGGGTAATGTACAGTATGTATATATGTGAAAGGTAGGAAACAACCTGGACAGGTTGCCAGTCCCTCAAAAAAGGCAAACACACACACACATTCACGCAACTCATTTACACTTATGGCAATTTAAGGAGCTTCAATAAATCTGACTGCATGTCTTTGGACTGTGGGAGGAAACCGGAGCTCCCAAAGGAAACCCATGCAGACATGGGGAGAACATGCAAATTCCACATAAAAAGAGGTAACAGTGCTGCTCACCAAGCCAACGTATCAAACCCAGGACCTTCCTGCTGTGCTGTATATATATATACACACGTATATACCAATGAGGCATAACATTATGACCACAGACAGGTGAAGTGAATAACACTAATTATCTCTTCATCACGGCACCTGTTAGTGGGTGGGATATATTAGGCAGCAGGTGAACATTTTATCCTCAAAGTGGTCCAAGGAAGGAACAGTGGTAAACCGGCGACAGGGTGATGGGCGACCAAGGCTCATTGATGCACGTGGGAAGCGGAGGCTGGCCCGTGTGATCCGGAATGGTTCAGGAATGTTTTGAGGAGCACAACAACGAGTTTGAGGTGTTGACTTGGCCTCTAAATACCCCAGATCTCAATCTAATCGAGCATCTGTGGGATGTCCTGGACAAACAAATCCGATCCATGGAGACCCCACCTCACAACTTACAGGAGTTAAAGGATCTGCTGCTGACATCTTGGTGCCAGATACCACAGTACACCTTCAGGGGTCTAGTGGAGTCCATGCCTCGATGGGTCAGGGCTGTTTCGGCACCAACACAATATTAGGAAGGTGGACATAATGTTATGCATGATCGATGTATATACATATATGACACAACCTTATCCCTTCCACAGTAGTTCCTGATGTGACGGGTAGGACCCTGTTACCTCGTGACAGCACTTTATATTAGTATGTCACATAAACATAGCCGTGGCGCGGTTGCCCTTTTAAAAGTGCATTGCCCTTTTTAAGAAAGTAGCGCCGGCAGAGTGGAAGTCGTCTGAGACTTCATTTAACTCGCGTCTGGTCTCGTTCAGCAGCAGCGCATTCATATGTTCCCAGATTTAAACCTCAGAGTTTACCTGTTTTACCTGCATCCTATTTGTCCTGATTTTGTGGAAGATTGTTTAATGTAAGCTTGTGTGGTGCTTGTTTATTAAGTGTTGTTTTAGCAACTTGCTAATTTAATCTCTGTCTATCTTAGAGCTACTAGGCTTTTTGTGGAGTCTGAACGCGGCTTGTTTACGGAGCCAAAGCGGCAGACGTGAATGTTGCTATTAGCGACTATTTAAGTGACTTCTGTGCTTATTTTGTACTGTTGATGTGCTTTAAATAAAAAACACTCAGTTATTTATGTTTTGGTTTAGTGTTTTCTTAAGGACGAGTGCTTTTAGAGCAAACTGTTATCTTCAAAGTACCAAAGCTATCTAGCACTAGCACTAACAAACAGGTAGGACTTAGACATTAGCATATCTTTGTTTAACATATATATATATATATACATATTTACTGATCAGCCATAACATTAAAACCACCTCCTTGTTTCTACACTCATTGTCCATTTTATCAGCTCCACTTACCATATAGAAGCACTTTGTAGTTCTACAATTACTGACTGTAGTCCATCTGTTTCTCTGCATGCTTTGTTAGCCCCCTTTCATGCTGTTCTTTAATAGTCAGGACCCCCACAGGACCACAACAGAGCAGGTATTATTTAGATGGTGGATCATTCTCAGCACTGCAGTGACAATGGCATGGTGGTGGTGTGTGAGTGTGTGTTTTGCTGGTATGAGTGGATCAGACACAGCAGCGCTGCTGGAGTTTTTAAACACCTCACTCTTACTGCTGGACTGAGAATAGTCCACCAACTAAAAATACCCAGCCAACAGCGCCCCAAGGGCAGCGTCCTGTGACCACTGATGAATGTCTAGAAGATGACAACTCAAACAGCAGCGATAGATGAGGGATCGTCTCTGACTTTACATCTACAAGGTGGACCAACTAGGTAGGAGTGTCTAATTGAGTGGACAGTGTGTGGACATGTCACCACCATGTCAGTGTCACTGCAGTGCTGAGAATGATCCACCACCCAATAATACCTGCTCTGTTGTGGTCCTGTGGGGGTCCTGTCCAATAAAGAACAGGGTGAAAGCAGGTTAAAAAGGTGTGTAGAGAAACAAATGGACTACAGTCAGTAATTGTAGAACTACAAAGTGCTTCTATATGGTAAGTGGAGCTGATAAAATGGACAGTGAGTGTAGAAACAAGGAGGTTTATATATTTGGTGTATTTCTATGGTGATTTGCTCTATAGATTGATAGTTTAATCCCTTTTATTTCGTTATTCCACCTAATGCTCTGTATTTTATAATGAGGCATATCTATATTTAATCTTTAAGCACTATTTTTCATTGGCTACTGTTTCTATTTGCTAGTACCGTGTATTTATATATACCAAATTTGAAATAAACAATTTGTACATTAGTACATAGTGCCTGTGTGGATGGGAAACCTCTTTCTTGGCCGTGTACTAGATCCACATGTCTTAACCAGTGGTGGCGTAGTGGGCTAGAACCTAAAACCTGGGTTTGTCTAGAGCACTGAGATAAATGTTAACATGGCTCTAGCAGTCATAAGTCTTGGGGCTTACACACACACACACACACACACACATACACACACATACACACACACACACACTGAACCCACCACACCCTGTAAACATCAGTTGCAAAAACCCCTTATATAAAATCATAACTGATGGTTTATGTGTATAAAGACGGATGAAAAACTGTTTAAATAAAATGAATAAAAGCACTGCTTCGTAGTAAGAAAATAGCAGCAATGTAAAAGGGTTTGCTGCATTACTGGCTAGAAGCAAAAAAGGAGAAGCCATCTTCTCTGGAAGCTAAATAAATGCGCTGAAGCTCTATGCAAATGGTCCCTGGGCTAACGAGCCTTGCTGGATGATTGGAGTGCCATTGAAATTCCTGTCTCGCACAGCACTCCTTTCATGCTTCCTATCTTTCTCTTCCTGTCTAATCTATCTATCTATCTATCTATCTATCTATCTATCTATCTATCTATCTATCTATCTATCTATCTATCTATCTATCTATCTATCTATCTATCTATCTATCTATCTATCTATCTATCTATCTATATATCTGATCTATCTGTCTATCCGTCCGTCCGTCCGTCCCTCCCTCCATCCATCCATCCATCCATCCATCCATCCATCCATCCATCCATCCATCCATCCATCCATCCATCCATCCATCCATCCATCCATCTATCTATCTATCTATCTATCTATCTATCTATCTATCTATCTATCTAATGTTTAACTATCTATATATCTGATCTCTGTCTGTCTATCTATCTATCTATCTATCTATCTATCTATCTATCTATCTATCTATCTATCTATCTATCTATCTATCTATCTATCTATCTATCTATCTATCTATATGTTTAACTATCTATATATCTGATCTATTTGATCTGTCTGATCTGTCTATCTATCTATCTATCTATCTATCTATCTATCTATCTATCTATCTATCTATCTATCTATCTATCTATCTAATGTTTAACTATCTATATATCTGTCTGTCTGTCTGTCTGTCTGTCTGTCTGTCTGTCTGTCTGTCTGTCTGTCTGTCTGTCTGTCTATCTATCTATCTATCTATCTATCTATCTATCTGTTTATCTAGCTATCTGTCTGTCTGTCTGTCTGTCTGTCTGTCTGTCTGTCTGTCTGTCTATCTATCTATCTATCTATCTATCTATCTATCTATCTATCTATCTATCTATATATCTATCTATCTATATGTTTAACTATCTATATATGTGATCTATCTGATCTGTCTGATCTGTCTATCTATCTATCTATCTATCTATCTATCTATCTATCTATCTATCTATCTATCTATCTATCTATCTATCTATCTATCTAATGTTTAACTATCTGTCTGTCTGTCTGTCTGTCTGTCTGTCTGTCTGTCTGTCTGTCTGTCTGTCTGTCTATCTATCTATCTATCTATCTATCTATCTATCTATCTATCTATCTATCTATCTACATACAGTATATATATGCCTGTCTGTCTGTCTCTCTCTCTCTCTATCTCTATCTATCTACATACAGTATATACAGTATATATGCCTGTCTGTCTGGATCTGCTCTCAGTGATCACAAAGTCTATCCTGCCCCTGCTCTCCCTGTAAAACATTTAGATGCAGCAATGAATAAACAACCACCATCCTGTATCCTGCCACCACTACCATAATCACCTTGTCTTATAAACACACATCAATAAATAAACACCTCCGTGTCTTTCAACATACACTCACGGACACACACTAACACACACTAACACACAAGACATTTACAGAAATGGACCACAGTAATACACACACTTGCAAATCTTGTTGAATGTTTTTTCTTATACGCCTTGCTTGTTAACAGAAAAACAGGGCTGCGATAAATAAATAAGGGAGTGCTGAAGCATACATCTTTAATGACCGAACATCGTCCTTTCCTTCCCAAGAGATTTGGTCACAACAGCTTTTACATTCTCTTACTGTGTCCACCTGTCTGTTAACACATCCGGCTTTTATTTTGCATAATTCAAGAGCTGGACAACTTAGTCGCTCCATTTTTTTGCATCCTATAGTGTTTGTGTTGCTTTTACGGCGAGTTTCTTTCTCTGACCCTCTTAGAGAAAAAGGAAGATACTGTATGTGACAAAATGGTGACAGGACCTGAAGGAGCAGATGAAGTGGTGGAGCGCTACGCTAAATAGAACGCTGATTACTCACACTCACCGTACACCCTTCATCCTCACCTAATTTTCCTCCTTCCTGTTCTTCTTCATGCAGATTCAGAGCCACCTCCTTGCTTCTACACTCACTGTCCATTTTATCAGCTTTACTTACCATATAGAAGCACATTGTAGTTCTACAATTACTGACTGTAGTCCATTTATTTCTCTGAATGGTTTGTTAGCCCCCTTTCATGCCATTCTTCAATGGTCAGGACTCTCACAGGATCACTACAGAGCAGGTATTATTTGGGTGGTGGATCATTCTCAGCACTGCAGTGACACTGACATGGTGGTGGTGTGTTAGTGTGTGTTGTGCTGGTATGAGTGGATCAGACACAGCAGCACTGATGGAGTTTTTAAACACCTCACTGTCACTGCTGGACTGAGAATAGTCCACCAACCATATCCAGCCAACAGTGCCCTGTGGGCAGCGTCCTGTGACCACTGATTAAGGTCTAGAAGAGGGGACCAACAAGGTCTACAAGGTGGACCAACTAGGTACAACACACTAACACACCACCACCATGTCAGTGTCACTGCAGTGCTGAGAATCATCCATCACCCAAATAATACCTGCTCTGTGGTGGTCCTGTGGGGGTCCTGACCATTAAAGAACAGCATGAAAGGAGGCTAACAAAGCATGCAGAGAAACAGATGGACTACAGTCAGTAATTGTAGAACTACAAAGTGCTTCTATATGGTAAGTGGAGCTGATAAAATGGACAGTGAGTGAAGAAACAAGGAGGTGGTTTTAATGTTATGGCTGATGCATTCTGTATGAACCCTGTGATTTATACTGTATAGGAAACCTGGCACAAGAGCCTATGAGAACGTTTTATGCATCATGTTCTTGGAAACGTGCGACGTGCACTTCAGTCCTCATGCATACGCAAATGAGGGAGAAAAGTAGGAGGTCAGCACAAGGAGGTATGAAGAAATTGCGGCTGATTTTGCACATTATTTCTTCTGCTTTTCAAAACCAAACCTGAATCACGTGCGGCCACATGACTGAGAAAATACGTTATACCCAAACAGCCTTTTTTAAATACAGGTGTACCTTGTGGTGTACCGTGTGCAACCATTTGTGTAGAATACTCATCAAATTCACTCTGAAAGCGTCCACATGTATCTGTGTTTAGCTGGATTTTCCTCCTGTTTCACTTTTTACCTTGTGTTATAGCTCGGGGTGCTGAGGAATGGTGAGAATCAGCTTTTCTGAGAGTCTAAAATGCTTATCGTTAAAAAAAAGCTGGAACAACATGGAAACACTAAAACTCTCTTAATTATTACTGCTTATAAGTTCTCTCCACTAATTAAATTCCTCGCTCGTTGTTTTAGTACAATAATTCACGTTAAGCTTTGTGCACCACCACACTCCATAGGAAATAACGGCACAGCAGCGCAAAAGCTATTCTGCTGCTTCTCATGGTATTTCAAGGTCAAGCATCTCCACGATTAGGAAGCATAAGGAAACAATAAAGAAGTAAAGGTAAAGAGCAGGTTTCATACACAGGCTTCATACACCAATGTTCCCCTGTACCAAGAACTATAAAATATCAAAATCATGACACAACCCATGGAAATGATTGATTCCTAGTTATCATCTAAGAAAAGACAACGTCATCTGAGAGAAGTGGATCAACTTCAAGTCAACTGCCCTAGAAGACCCAACCAAACAGGCTGGTTGCTATGTCACGTCTCGTCCCATTCTTTACCCCTCTTATATAATGTACAGACGTGGTAGGGTAGAAATAGAATTGACACCCAACACATCATCCAAGTAGGACCGTGCATACCATTACTTAAAGTTCAGCCACTTGATGAAAAGCCATTGAGGTCAGGAGAGGTCAAGTTTCAAACCATTCACACATCAGTCTGTATTGATCCACAGCTCTGAAACCATGTCATTCTGTGTTAAGCCCCCCAACATCATCTTGCCAAAATTTACGACCACATTCCCAAGCTATTTAGCACACACAAAGCCTCCCGGGTCTCTCTGCATTGACCCTGGGACTATGCTATTGACCTCAAAGGGGCAACTACAGCTGCAATCAATGCCAATTAGGTTTACTAGCAACGTTTACAAATTTACAGCTATTTAAATAGCCCAACACAGCTAATATAACAAGTGGTTTCAGCAAATTCAACACCAAATGCCATTTGTAATGCAGTATCAGAACTGGATGATGAAAGACCATCCAGACAGTCTTCAGTCACCTTAGGAGCAACTGCTAGGAGGGAACCTTTGCAACAAATTCCAATTCCTAACATGGTCAGCACTCGGTATGGCCATCAGTTTCATGATCGCAGCATTTGTAATCGCCTCAGTATTGATACCTGGAACTTATTCCATAGTTGGTTAACTTGCACGACTACACCTATAGCGCTTTCCATCAAAAGAACTCTGGTTCTTGAACCGGTTCTGTTCGGGTTTCTTTGAACCTTGGTGTTTTTTAGAGAACCGCCCCGCGTTTCCACCTGTTTTTGAGAGCCAAGCATTCGTCATCAACGGTGGGTGTTGCGCAACAACAATAAAGAGTAGTAATTCTAGGCGCTTGGCTTGAGCTGTGTGGTAAAACATCACTAAAGTGTTCCACGACACTGTAAAAGCATCCACATATATCTATATTTAGCTGTATTTACTTCACTGTATGGTGGTTTTACTTTTAAACTTGTGTTATGCAGCTCGGGGTGCTGAGAATCAGCTTCTCTGGAGAGTCAATAAAGCTTAACATAAAAAAAAAGCTTAACATGGCTTAATGTACTATAAGTCGACATAGGAACACTACTTTTCTCTCAGTTATTACTGGTTATAAGTGCTCTGTACTGCTGAAATTTTCCACAGTAAGCATTGTTCGTAATGTCTGGGGTGCTTTTACCATGCCATATCAAACAGTTTGTCTCATTAAAGGAGCTTTGAAAATATCAGCGGCAAACTAACTTAAAATTCAATCAGGTGTACCTTAAAAGATGAAGTGCTGCACCAAGCTCTATAGGAAACAACGGTTTTGCTGCTTCTCATGTGAAAGAACCCAGACCTCTACAACTTGAAACGCTCACAGATGACGTCACGGTTCGTGCTGAAAAACCAAGATTTTGTGGTGCCAGGTTCAAACACAAGTTCATAAAGCACTAATTAAAGGTGGGGGAAAGGTTATTTGTGGTATTTGTAAAGTAATCCCTCACCCAAGTGGTTATATCAGCTATTGTTGAGTGGCGGTTCTTGATGCAGTGCCGTCTGAGGGTTGCACCTCTGGCCTTTACGCACTAAAATTACCCCTGATTCCTTGAATGCTTTAATGATATTATGCACTGTAGAGGGAGAAATATGCAAATCCCTTCCAATCTTTCAATTTCAATCATTTTCTAACACATTTGTTGACAAACTGGAGATCCTCTGTTTCCTGGATGCTGCTTTTGTACCAAACCATGATTACAATCACCTGTTTGGAATCACATCATTATTTAGTTTTTTCACCTCATTACTAGCCCTAAATTGCCCCGTCCCGAATTTTTTGGAATGGGTTGCAGGCCTGAAATGCAGGAATGAAGGTTCAAACTGTCTGCAATGAAATAAAAGTCAAAGTAAATGTAAAGAACACTGGGTTTTTATTTAATCTGCATTTTCCATACTGTCCCAACTTTTTCTTATTTGGGGTTGTAGAATGGAATCTAATAAAAGGCTCATTTACAGATTTTCAGCCCATCCGGGCACAAAACAACAAAGAACAGCAAAGCTTTGAGTATCGTTATTGATGTAGGAATGATACCACGCACTTAACTCATTTGTACAATCATTTTCACATCAACTTCTCCTCCACGTTAACCAATAAATATCACGTTTGTACACGCGCTGTCTGATTACTCAGACTAACAGATCCGACAGCAAATCAATATCGTCTTATCGACGCGTTTATTTTCCAAGCGGACGCACGCCGACACTCATGGACCTCCGTCTCACTGAGAGAATCAGTCAGAGCTCCCAGATAAAGGACGGAGAAAAATGTAGTGAGAAAGATGAAGTGCGAAAAGAGAGAGAGAATGTGTGAGAGAGTGTGTGAGAGGGAGGGGATGAGAGAAGTATGAAGTAAGTGGGAGCAAATCAGGCCTCAAATACAATTTGACCTGGCCATTGTCGGCAGCACCTATTGATTTTCCGATACACTAGAGACAAGGATTTACACACATTTACAAGCACTTGTACACACCCACACACACACACACACACTCACAGATACCCAAATTGCATTTGTACATGTGTAAATAAACCTTTTTGAGATTGATTCTTTGAAAGCGTGGTTCAGAGTTGCTCTTTTAAATCTCCCGATTACTTTTACCTTAAAAGGTATTGTGATGTGAATAGAATTGAATTGAAATATACTAAAAGTTTATTGAGATATACAGTATATATACTGACTGACTCTCTACATATCTTTTTAGCCTGCTTTCACGCTGTTCTTCAATGGTCAGGACCCCCACAGGACCACCACAGAGCAGGTATTATTTAGGTGGTGGATCATTCTCAGCACTGCAGTGACACTGACATGGTGGTGGTGTGTTAGTGTGTGTTGTGCTGGTATGAGTGGATCAGACACAGCAGCTCTGATGAAGGTTTTAAACACCTCACTGTCACTGCTGGACTGAGAATAGTCCACCAACCAAATATATCCAGCCAACAGCGCCCCGTTGGCAGCGTCCTGTGACCACTGATGGAGGTCTAGAAGATGATCAATCCAAACAGCAGCAATAGATGAACGATCGTCTCTGACTTCACATCTACAAGGTGGACCAACTAGGTAGGAGTGTCTAATAGAGTGGACACGGTATTTAAAAACTCCAGCAGCGCGGCTGTGTCTGGTCCACTCATACCAGTACAACACACACTAACACACCACCACCATGTCATTGTCACTGCACTACCTGCTCTGTGGTGGTCCTGACCATTGAAGAACAGAGTAAAAGGTATGTAGAGAAACAGATGGACTACAGTCAGTAATTGTAGAACTACAAAGTGCTTCTATATGGTAAGTGGAGCTGATAAAATGGACATTGAGTGTAGAAATGAGGAGGTGGTTTTATTCAATTGATAAAAACTTCAGTTAAAGCACAATCTAGCTCAGCACAAAGGTTAGAGTTATAAATCTTGAATACACTAACTGGACGTGGCAGAACGAGGAAGCTATCACCCTCTGCCACCAGATTCCTGAGGAGGCAGGTGGTCAGAAACCCTCAAGTCAATGCAAAAGACCCAGTGGCAGCAAGCACTGAGGTCTCCATGCTCGTACTCCAGGATGTACACCTCTACTGACCCAAATGCACAATGTCTGCTCCAGTATGCTCAAAACTACATAAATATGACACAGAAGTTTGGGGATTTTGTTCTGTGGAGCGATGGAACAAAGCTGGACTTTTTCGGGGCTATGGATGAGCAGTTTGCTTCAGTGAAGCATGTCTGTCTTCGTTTAAGAATTCCTCTTTGAAAATCTTCCTTAAGTTAAGGAAAGACATTATATACACCACCTCCTTGTTTCTACACTCACTGTCCATTTTATCAGCTCCACTTACCATATAGGAACACTTTGTAGTTCTACAATTACTGACTGTAGTCCATCTGTTTCTCTAAATACTTTTTAGCCTGCTTTCACCCTGTTCTTCAATGGCCAGGACCCCCACAGGACCACTACAGAGCAGGCATTATTTAGGTGGCACTTATTTAGGTGACACTGACATGGTGTTGGTGTGTTAGTGTGTGTTGTGCTGGTAGGAGTGGCTCAGACACAGCAGCGCTGCTGGAGTTTCTAAATACCGTGTCCACTCACTGTCCACTCTATTAGACACTCCTACCTAGTTGGTCCACCTTGTAGATGTGAAGTCAGAGACGATCGCTCATCTATTGCTGCTGTTTGAGTTGGTCATCTTCTAGACCTTCATCAGTGGTCACAGGACGCTGCCCACAAGGTGCTGTTGGCTGGATATATTTTTGGTTGGTGGACGATTCTCAGTCCAGCAGGGACAGTGAGGTGTGTAAAACCTTCATCAGCGCTGCTGTGTCTGATCCACTCATACCAGCACAACACACAGTAACACACCACCATGTAGAGAAACAGTAATACAGTCAGTAATTGTAGAACTACAAAGTGCTTCTATATGGTAAGTGGAGCTGATAAAATGGACAGTGAGTGTAGAAACAAGGAGGTGGTTTTAATCTTATGACTGATCGGTATATATACAGTGTATCACAAAAGTGAGTACACCCCTCACATTTCTGCAGATATTTAAGTATATCTTTTCATGGGACAACACTGACAAAATGACACTTTGACACAATGAAAAGTAGTCTGTGTGCAGCTTATATAACAGTGTAAATTTATTCTTCCCTCAAAATAACTCAATATACAGCCATTAATGTCTAAACCACCGGCAACAAAAGTGAGTACACCCCTTAGTGAAAGTTCCTGAAGTGTCAATATTTTGTGTGGCCACCATTATTTCCCAGAACTGCCTTAACTCTCCTGGGCATGGAGTTTACCAGAGCTTCACAGGTTGCCACTGGAATGCTTTTCCACTCTTCCATGACGACATCACGGAGCTGGCGGATATTCGAGACTTTGCGCTCCTCCACCTTCCGCTTGAGGATGCCCCAAAGATGTTCTATTGGGTTTAGGTCTGGAGACATGCTTGGCCAGTCCATCACCTTTACCCTCAGCCTCTTCAATAAAGCAGTGGTCGTCTTAGAGGTGTGTTTGGGGTCATTATCATGCTGGAACACTGCCCTGCGACCCAGTTCACCCAGGGAGGGGATCATGTTCTGCTTCAGTATTTCACAGTACATATTGGAGTTCATGTGTCCCTCAATGAAATGTAACTCCCCAACACCTGCTGCACTCATGCAGCCCCAGACCATGGCATTCCCACCACCATGCTTGACTGTAGGCATGACACACTTATCTTTGTACTCCTCACCTGATTGCCGCCACACATGCTTGAGACCATCTGAACCAAACAAATTAATCTTGGTCTCATCAGACCATAGGACATGGTTCCAGTAATCCATGTCCTTTGTTGACATGTCTTCAGCAAACTGTTTGCGGGCTTTCTTGTGTAGAGACTTCAGAAGAGGCTTCCTTCTGGGGTGACAGCCATGCAGACCAATTTGATGTAGTGTGCGGCGTATGGTCTGAGCACTGACAGGCTGACCCCCCACCTTTTCAATCTCTGCAGCAATGCTGACAGCACTCCTGCGCCTATCTTTCAAAGACAGCAGTTGGATGTGACGCTGAGCACATGCACTCAGCTTCTTTGGACGACCAACGCGAGGTCTTTTCTGAGTGGACCCTGCTCTTTAAAAACGCTGGATGATCTTGGCCACTGTTCTGCAGCTCAGTTTCAGGGTGTTGGCAATCTTCTTGTAGCCTTGGCCATCTTCATGTAGCGCAACAATTCGTCTTTTAAGATCCTCAGAGAGTTCTTTGCCATGAGGTGCCATGTTGGAACTTTCAGTGACCAGTATGAGAGAGTGTGAGAGCTGTACTACTAAATTGAACACACCTGCTCCCTATGCACACCTGAGACCTAGTAACACTAACAAATCACATGACATTTTGGAGGGAAAATGACAAGCAGTGCTCAATTTGGACATTTAGGGGTGTAGTCTCTTAGGGGTGTACTCACTTTTGTTGCCGGTGGTTTAGACATTAATGGCTGTATATTGAGTTATTTTGAGGGAAGAATAAATTTACACTGTTATATAAGCTGCACACAGACTACTTTTCATTGTGTCAAAGTGTCATTTTGTCAGTGTTGTCCCATGAAAAGATATACTTAAATATCTGCAGAAATGTGAGGGGTGTACTCACTTTTGTGATACACTGTATATATATATTAAAATCTACATGTATTTCTTCTTTCTTTAGCCCAACATTGTTGAAATTCGAGTTTGAATCTCAGGGGTGGGGTGCCATTGGCTAGCACCATCTACATCTATGACCGGTTCAGTTTGGGAAGGATTGTGAAGGATTCCCAGGGTATTTCCCATTTGAACCATACCTGCCACGGCCCTGACCAGGATGAAGCTTGATACGAATAAAATAAAAATGTTCCCGGTCTGCAGTGGTCAGTATCTATCAAAAGTTGCCCAAGGAAGGAACAATGGTAAACCGGCGACAGGGTCATGGGCGGCCAAGGCTCATTGATGCACATGGGGAGGGAAGGCTGGCCCGTGTGGTCCGGAATGGTTCAGGAATGGTTCGAGGAGCACAACAACGAGTCTGGAACCATACCTGCCACTGCCCCGACCAGGATAAAGGTAGGTGGTTACCTATCAATAAGCCTAGACACATAAACGTTTACACATTTCTAGCTTTCACAGTAAAAAAAGCTGTACGTTTATGTTTCATGACCCCATTTCGTTTCATAAACCATTTTCCCTCTGAGAGACCTTTAAAAAGGTCAAATGAATATGTCTGATTAACAGAACGCTCTAGCATCCTAATGAGGTTGCACAATCTTTAGGCTTAATATCAGAAAATGAATTCTATTCATCATCTCTTTAATTATAACTTGTACGATCTTGGCAGCGTCCATTTAAATATACATTCACACACACACACACACACAACATACACACACAACACTGGGTAAAAATGTTAGGACTGGCGTTCCTACCTGGGACGATCGAGACAGTGTCCTTCTCCCAGGAGACCACGCTGACATACTCCTGCACGGCTGAGGGAATGAGGCACTTAAAGACGGCCACATTGCCTCGCATGGACCGCTGGTCAGCCACGCGAACTGTGTATGGCTCCCTGAACACTGTGTGAGAACAAAAATGCTGGTCAGAGGTCATAAAGCTGACTGGTTAATCTTACGTTTGTTTTTCTGAAAGTGAAACAAAGAGGTAAAGAATTCCAAAGGTGACATGAAGGTCTGAAGACATATTCTAAAACTTTGCTGCTATTAAATCCACATTTAATAATTACTTGTTGATAATGTGTCATTATACACCGACCAGGCATAACATTAAGACCACTGACAGGTGAAGTGAATATCTCTTCATCACGGCACCTGTTAGTAGGTGGGATATATTAGGCACCAAGAGAACATTTGATCCTCAAAGCTGATGTGTTAGAAGCAGGAAAAATGGACAGGCGTAAGGATTTGATAGAGTTTGACATGGGTCAAATTGTGATGGCTAGACGACTGGGTCAGAGCATCTCCAAAACTGAAGCTTTTGTGGGGTTTTCCCGGTCTGCAGTGGTCAGTATCTATCAAAAATTGTCCAAGGAAGGAACGGTGGTAAACCGGCGACAGGGTCATGGGCGGCCAAGGCTCATTGATGCACGTGGGGAGTTTGAGGTGTTGACTTGGCCTCCAAATTCCCCAGATCTCAATCCAATCGAGCATCTGTGGGATGTGCTGGACAAACAAGTCTGATCCATGGAGGCCCCATATGGCTGACATGTAGGCACAGATAATTGACGAGTCAGTTCCTCTTGTCTAAGATTTCAGCACCTCATTGAGAACTAATACGCTCCAGGTGGAAGAGTTTCTATTTATCACAGTTTCTTCCTCACAGATTTGCCAGCTCCTCTTTTGGCAACCTGCTTTTCTCTTAACCCTTAAACCATGATCCCGGGCTCAGTCCAGGACATTTTTGCTGGTGTATGAGGCCAGCACACGTTTGTCATTCCGGGTCATTTTTAGGAGTCACAAGGGATGTAAACACCAGGCCGGGCACAGGCAATGCCAGTTAATAAGATGGGGTGGTGCTCGTGCATTGCCATCCCCAGCTCATTCTTGATTTCTCATCCTTTTCTCTTTGTTCCGTAAAACTGGGTTGACATATTGCGACAACCAGTTTCCGTTTCTGCTCTATCCCTTTTCTATCCACTTTCTCTGTTGCGGGTTGCTCATGGTTTTGTGCCTTTCATTGGGTTACCTTTTTTGTTTGTGGTTTTTAAGGCACAAATTGGGTGCGTTTATCGTCTTCTTGCAGGTGCAGGGTTAAAACCTGATGCTTTAGTTGTGGAGCGCATTCGTCCCATTACAGTCTACCTTTATTAACATCGTTTTTGATTCAAATTTTGGCTTTTTTTTTGTAAGGAAATGAATCATTTAGGTTAAAAAGTGCCATTTTAATACATTATTCCCCAACATGATGACTACTGCAGCTATCATAAACCTTATACTTCCTTAGAAAAGTACCTCGAAGCCACGTCTATGCCTGACAAGCAGAACTAGACGTGTAGGAAGGGAGACAAGATTTTATAAAATGCTTGTATCACGTGAGAAAATTTGCCTTCAGTAAAGGGCAACAAGGGAAACAAAGCTGATTAGAGAAGGCGCAGAATGTAGTTTTCATTTTAGACATTTAATTTGTTGTCTTATCCTAATCAACCTTCATTTACTCAGGGACTTTAATTACTCCCTTGTTTCTTTGTGGGAGGCAGTGCAAGGGTGTTTCATTCACCGAAGTCCTTGTGCAAATCTCGACTGTGAAACTCGGTGGTACTGTAACAGATCTTGTCTTTTTAAGGTAGCAGGGATACATTTTAAGTATCGGCAATCCCTACCCAAACCCAGATATAATTAATGATCGGCTTACGGGCATGTTTCCTTGGTCATTAATAATCATTTGGGCCAGGCGGCGCTCTCCCCCACGGAGACTGGAAGCGGTTTTCTTGTCTGACTGCGAGTTTACACAGTCGACCATATATAACTATGTACATGTATGTCTTACCTAACTAAACAGCATTTTACTAGAATCAATAGAACAAATTAGCAATTCAAGGGGGCTTGATCTGGCAACCGAGCTACCACTGCCAAACTCAGACCTATCAAACATACACATCAGCCATAACATTAAAACCACCTCCTTGTTTCTACACTCACTGTCCATTTTATCAGCTCCACTTACCATATAGAAGCACTTTGTAGTTCTACAATTACTGACTGTAGTCCATCTGTTTCTCTACATACTGTTTTAGCCTGCTTTCACTCTGTTCTTCAATGATGCAGGTATTACTTAGATGGTGGATGATTCTCAGCACCGCAGTGACACTGACATGGTGGTGGTGTGTTAGTGTGTGTTGTGCTGGTATGAGTGGATCAGACACAGCAGTGCTGCTGGAGTTTTTAAATACCGTGTCCACTCACTGTCCACTCTATTGGACACTCCTACTAAGTTGGTCCACCTCGTAGATGTAAAGTCAGAGACGATCGCTCATCTATTGCTGCTGTTTGAGTCGGTCATCTTCTAGACCTTCATCAGTGGTCACAGGACGCTGCCCACAGGGAGCTGTTGCCTGGATATTTTTGGTTGGTGGACTATTCTCAGTCCAGGGGGGACAGTGAGGTGTTTAAAAACTCCATCAGCATCGCTGTGTCTTATCCACTCATACCAGCACATTACACACTAACACATGATGGAGTTTTTAAACACCTCACTGTCACTGCTGGACACGGTATTTAAAAACACACACACTACACAACACACACTAACACACCACCACCATGTCAGGGTCACTGCAGTGCTGAGAATGACCCACTACCCAAATAAAACCTGCTCTGTAGTGGTTCTGGGAGTCCTGACAATTGAAGAACAGCATGAAAGGGGCTAACAAAGCATGCAGAGAAACAGATGGACTACAGTCAGTAACTGTAGAACTACAAAGTGCTTCTATATGGTAAGTGGAGCTGATAAAATGGACAGTGTGTGTAGAAACAAGGAAATGGTTTTAATGTTTGAATTACCCCAAAGACTCATAAGGTATTTGCATGACGGTGCAGTAAGTAGTGTGGGTGCAGTGCAATGCACAGTGACCACTATTGGAAGGAGGGGGTGTTGTTTTTTGAACAACTACTTCCCTCTATATTCCAAATTCATGTAGCAGGCTGACTGGCTACCGTTGCCACAAGGACTGAGTAAGTGATCAAAATAAAGTGGACAATATTATGCAATGCTTATATAATTAAAGTACTGTGATTTTACTCAAAGTAGGTTGGTAGATAAATAGAGAAAGAGAGAGAGAGCACATGGCGAGATTTTCAAAACGTTAAGCTATCAACATAGGTGCCCCTGCTATTATTGGCACAGAATCTGCATGAAATGGAGTGGGTGGGAGAAAAAAAAAAAAAAAAAAACAGGACGGCGAGGAAGGAAGAATGAACTCATGATCCAATGAAGGCGAGATTGATAATGATGGGGTGAGGCGGAGGGGGTGGCGTCACACCGTGAGCTGTCAACTGTCATCCTTCTCCGGTGCCACCTGAGACACGGGGCACCACACCCTGACTCTCCCGTCTTTGGTTCCTATGACAACCGTGAAATGATGGAGATCAGCGAGATGCTCTTGCCCCGGTGCATTCTTCCAATATGGGTCTAGTAGAGATTTTTCGGGTTCTGCTTCTTATCACCTAATTGATTAATTAGTGCAATTATTTTGGACCAGCCAGTCTTACTGGTAACTGGGATGTGGGTAATTCTTCAGTCCTCCAATATTAAGCATTAAATGCTAAACTGTAGAGGGTATTTTAATAAAAACTAGTTAAGTAAGTATATGTACGTTTGCGTTGGTGTGTGTATGCTAGGGGTGAATACTTTTGCACCGAGGACAGATGGAGACCTGAAGACAGTAGGGACAATGGCACAGACTCAGCACAAGCTGGCATACATGTGTTTGTTTGTGTGTGTGTGTGTGTGTGTGTGCACGTGTGTACATGGACATCCCTCGCCGTCACCGGCAGTCAGCTTCCACTCACAAGACGTGACCTTGGCACTAAATGAAAGGGTCACTCAGCCAACTGTCTGTGGCACCGTGTGGCCGTCTGCTGGCTTTTTAAAGGAGCCGGGTCGACGGGTCGACAGGCCGGCCACTGAGAAACCCATGTGGCACTTACGTACTAATTTAGGTTAACAATATGGTCATTACAGGTTCTGCAGTCACGGCAGGTGTTCGACTTACACCCACGTCCTATACTGTGTGACGATATAGAACATGATGATAGTCTTACCACTTCTGTCCTGGCAATATGGCCCACAGTGGGAACGTGCATGCAGCCTGATAATTGTAGACAGTTGTAGCCTAGTGGCTAAGGTACTGGTCTAGTATCAAAAAGGTTGCTGGTTCAAGCCCCACCACTTCCAAGTTAATGAGCAAGGCCCTTAACCCTTAATTGTAACCCTTGAGTGTATACGGTCACAGTACTGTACGTTGCTTTGGATAAAGACATCTGCTAAATGCTGATAATCTGTACTAAATATTAAAACCACCTCCTTGTTTCAACACACGTTGTCCATTTTATCAGCTCCACTTACCATATAGAAGCACTTTGCAGTTCTACAATTACTGACTGTAGTCCATCTGTTTCTCTGCATGCTTTGTTAGCCCCCTTTCATGCTGTTCTTCAATGGTCAGGACCCCCACAGGACCACTACAGAGTAGGAGTAGTTGGCACTGCAACCCCATAGGCGGCGTCCTGTGACCACTGATGAAGGTCTAGAAGATGACCAACTCAAACAGCAGCAATTGACGAGCGATCTTCTCTGACTTTGCATCTACAAGGTGGACCAACTAGGTAGGAGTGTCTAATAGAGTGGACAATGAGCGGACACGGTATTTAAAAACTCCAGCAGCGCTGCTGTGTCTGATCCACTCATACCAGCACAACACACACTAACACACCACCACCATGTCATTGTCACATGTGCAGTGCTGAGAATGATCCACCACCTAAATAATACCTGCTCTGTGGTTGTCCTGTGGACTACAGTCAGTAATTGTAGAACTACAGAGTGCTTCTATATGGTAAGTGGAGCTGATAAAATAGACAGTGAGTGTAGAAACAAAGAGGTGGTTTTAATGTTATGGCTGATCAGTGTATATTCAGGTTAGCCTGGCTGGGTCCTCAATAGATACAACTGGCCATGTCTAAGAAAGGAAAGGCCGGATGGGAATCCACCTCCATGCAGGTTAAACAGGGGGGGGGGGGGGGGGGGGGGGGAGTGATAGGAGGAGGAGGAGGCGGTAGGCAGAGGATGTCGGGGTGCACAGAGAAAGTTGGGAATATAATTTATACATTTTGTCCACATTTTGTGCCAAGGGAAGAATAAAAAGAAGTACTTAGAATTTAGAATGGTCGCATCCCAACAAACTTAAACCTCTTCATGTACACTCTCCATCAAAGTAAGAAAAGAACCCTATTAAAAAATGTATGTTGTCTGTCAGTCCCATATTATACTATATTATATATGTATACTCCCAAAGTGTATTCCGTTAGTGCCATTAAAGCTCATTACCTGCTTTGACGCGTATACTGGGGCTGCGGATTTTGCCGGCCTGGTTTTCTGCAGTGCAGAAGTAATCATTGTCATGAATGAAGCTGTTAAAGGCAGATGGAGAGAAAGGGTAGAGCTGCAGCGTGCCGTTGGCATGCACATGGCGAATGTGGGGCACATCGTAGATGTCGTCGCCGGTAGCCAGGTACCAGCGGAGGACTGCGTGGGGGGCGCCACCTGCAGGGCAGGGCAGGGACACCCCCACCGAGCTGGAGAAGGTCACTCTCTGCAGGGAGGCGTTCACAAAGTACAGCCGTGTCGAGACCACATCTTCACTGTTCACTGACGGAGAGAAGGAGAAAAAAGCGTTACTGTTTCCACACGCAACATCTGAACGCAAAAATGACACTTTTGTGATGTCAGAATAGCACTTTTGTGATGTAATCAACTTTACAACTTTGAGGCTCTGTGCTCTGAGGGCAGTTTCTCAACTAAGACCATAACAAACCATGTCTTCACTTTGTACATAGAGGCACAGTGATGCTGAAACAGGAAAACATTTGATTTTCATCATCAAGAATATACACCGAAAGGGCATAACATTACGACCACCTTCCTAACTGACATAGGCAACAAACTGTGTGTATTCTGACACCTTTCTATCAGAACCAGCATTAACTTCTTCACCAAATTGGATTGGACCACACGGGCCAGCCTTCGCTCCCCACGTGCATCAATGAGCCTTGGCTGCCCACGACCCTGTCGCCGGTTTACCACTGTTCCTTCCTTGGACCACTTTTGATAGATACTGACCACTGCAGACCGGGAACACACCCCACAAGAGCTGCAGTTTTGGAGATGCTCTGACCCAGTTGCTAGCCATCACAATTTGGCCCTTGTCAAACTCGCTCAAATCCCTACGCTTGCCCATTTTTCCTGCTTCGGTGTATGCTATAACTCACGTAAATATCAATTAGGTGTGTACTAACACCCAAACACTCAGAGTTCTGCTTCAAAAATCTCTATTTTTTAGCTCAGGGCTAAAGTATCAACAAGAACAAAATTGCTATTATGTACAAACCCAATACCAAAAAAAAAAAAAGTAAAAATACAGTAATGTAAATGAAAACAGACACAACCAATTGGAATATCCTGTCTGAACTATATTCAGTCAAAAAACAGGTCAAGGGCAAAATATTTGAAGTTTCAACTAATCAATTGTATTGATTTATTGGATATAGCTCATTTAACTCTGCTGTTTACTTGTTCAGTTGTTTACTACTTAGTTACATCACCTTACTTTTAAATAGTGGTTTTTAATCATTTGAAAACTAAAATATTATAGATTTATTTTATTGGAACGTTGGAATGTGCAGGCTTTTTATTAGGACTTAATGTATATTAAAAAACAATTAAAGTAATACATAAATCAAATGTCTCTTATCTGTGTGGTTTTACTTATTACCATATAAGGCAGCTAAAAACGTATTAGCATTTAAGGCAGCTAAAAGCTTATAACCATATAAGGCAGCTAAATGCTTATAACCAAACAAAGCAGGTAAAAATGTATTACCACATAAGGCAGCTAAAAACTTATAACCATATAAGGCAGCTAAAATCTTATAACACATAAGGCAGGTAAAAACGAATGACCATATAAGGCAGCTAAAAACTTATAACCATATAAGGCAGGTACAAACTTATAACCATATAAGGCAGGTAAAAATTTATAACCATATAAGGCAGGTAAAAAGTTATTACCATTTAAGGCAGGTAAAAACAAATTACCATATAAGGCAGCGTTTAAAGCTTATAAGCATTTAAGGCAGCTAAAAGATTATAGCCATGTAAATCAGCTAAAAACCTTATAACATATAAAGTGGCTAAAAAGCTTATAACCATTTAAGACAGGTAAAAAGCTGTACCAATTGTCACAATTAATTATAATTTTTTTTATGATACAGGGCATTATAACCATATAATGCAGCTGAAGGCTTTTAACCATATAAGGCAGCTAAAACGCTTATAACCATATAAGGCAGCTGAAGGCTTTTAACCATATAAGGCAGCTAAAACGCTTATAACCATATAAGGCGGCTAAAGCTTTTAACCATATAAGGCAGCTGAATAATTATAACCATACAAGACAGCTAAAAAGCTTATGACCATATAAGGCAGCTAAAAAGCTTATAACCATATAAGGCAACTAAAAACTTATAACCATATAAGGTGACAAAAAGCTTATAACCATATAAGGCAGCTATAAAGATTATAACCATATAAGGAAGCTAAAAACTTATAACCATATAAGGTAGTTAAAAGCTTATAACCATATAAGACAGCTAAAAAGATTATAACCATATAAGGCGGCTCAAAGCTTTTAACCATATAAGGCAGCTAAACAACTTATAACCATATAAGGCAGCTAAAAAGCTTATAATCATATGAAGCAGCTAAAAAGCTTATAACCATATAAAGCAGCTAAAAGATTATAACCATATAAGGTGGCTAAAAAGAGCAGGTATTATTTGGGTGGTGGATCATTCTCAGCACTGCAGTGACACTGACATGGTGGTGGTGTGTTAGTGTGTGTTGTGCTGGTATGAGTGGATCAGACACAGCAGCGCTGCTGGAGTTTTTAAACACCTCACTGTCACTGCTGGACTGAGAATAGTCCACCAACCAAAAATATATCCAGCCAACAGTGCCCCGTGGGCAGCGTCCTGTGACCACTGATGAAGGTCTAGAAGATGACCAACTCAAACAGCAGCAATAGATGAACGATCGTCTCTGACTTTACATTCACAAGGTGGACCAACAGTGACAGTGAGAGGACACGGTATTTAAAAACTCCACTCATAGCAGCACAACACACACTAACACACCACTACCATGTCAGTGTCACTGTAGTGCTGATAATGATCCACCACCTAAATAATACCTACTCTGTGGGGATCCTGTGGGGGACCTGGCCATTGAAGAACAGCATGAAAGCAGGTTAAAAAGGTATGTAAAGAAACAGATGGACTACAGTCAGTAATTGTAGAACTACAAAGTGCTCCCATATGGTAAGTGGAGCCGATAAAATGGACAGTGAGTGTAGAAACAAGGAGATGGTTTTAATCTTATGGCTGATCAGTGTATATTTTGACATATTTGTTAGACCTGGTTGTTTCATGTGTGCAAATGTGTAATAAAAACTAATAATAAACATGTCATGGTCCCTTTATTTTCAAATCTCTTACTGTCCATATAGAAAATGCCACAAATAAACATAAATGTATCAGTCTGAACCATTATCTAAGCTTATTTACTGAATTGTAAATACATCTTTTATTTTTAGAAGCTTGGTTCTCTTTGTAAGATGCTTATCTCAGCATCTATGTACATTTGTGTAAAAGCTTTTGTGTGAAAAGGCAATTAAACCTAATTAATGCCTTCAATACATGTATGTCAACATGACAGGATAATCCCCATTATGATGGTGATATGTTAACATAAAACAAATAAAAGATATAAACAAAGAACTACATATAATGCATATAATGTTAAATAAATAATTCTAACAAAATAACATACACATTAATGATAAATGATATGCATTGACTATGAGGTAAAAGCGGTTCTGTCAAGTGTTAACAGAGCTAAAAGTCAGGGAGTTAACCCCACCCCTTATTCCATATTTTTATATAAATGTTATGTGACTGGAATTTGTATGCCAGACGCAGAGAGGTAAGCCATATAATCTCCTTTCACATTTAACACACACGCTAAGCCGTCCCAGGCCTATAACCACTGCCTCATGGAGGGTCTCTATCTCTTCTGCCCCCCAGCAAAAGATGGATTATAGAGGTTGGGTCGGTCTGTGAAATGTATTAAATACTGTACTGGGTCACTAGTGCTGTAAATCATACAGTATACAGAATGAGAACATGTTAAATGGTACGACTGTTATTGGAACTTTTCAAAAGACTACTAGATGTGAGAACTGGGCGGGTTTTTGACAGGGAAGCAGAAACAGAGGTGCATTATCAAATTATTCTAGTACACACAGCGTGGTAGCCCAGACAAGCTGAGTGTGACATCCTTTGTCGCTCTCAGCCATTCGACATTAGAGATAAACCACTGTGGTTATTGACCTTTCTTTACAGAGCAGTCCATGTACTTGAATTTAAGTGCCATTTACAGCGAGTGTGGTTTACGTTTGTACCTGCATCAAATGTAATTTCTACCACGGCTGAAAAGGAAAATAAAAACAGGAGCATTTCAGCACAATGGACAGCAGCATAAATACGTGCCCTGTTTCAGTACCATTAACAGCTCCTAATCACCCCCTGCACGCCCCCCAACATAAACGTTTGGGACAGTGGTAGCCTAGTGGGTAGAGCTTTGGTCTATCAACTGGAAGATTGGCGGTTCAAATCCAGGCTTTGCTATGCAGCCACTGTTGGTTCCTTGAGCAAGACCCTTAACCCTGTCTGCTCCGGTGGGCGTCGTACCTTGGCTGACCCTGCGCTCTGACCCCGGCTTCCAAACAAGCTGGGATATGCGAAGAAAGAATTTCATTATACTGCACATCTGTATATGTATATATGACAAATAAAGTATATCTTCTTTTGTCTTCTTCTAAACCCCCAGATACCAAATGGGGATAAGTTCAATTTAAACAAAGCATTATTGTAAAAGTGAGTGAGTGTAGAAACAAGGAGATGGTTTTAATCTTATGGCTGATCAGTGTATATTTTTACATATTTGTTAGACCTGGTTGTTTCATGTGTGCAGATGTGTAATAAAATCTAATAATAAATAAGTCGTGGTCCCTTCATTTTCAAATTCTCTTACTGTCCATATAGAAAATGCCACAAATAAACATAAATGTATCAGTCTGAACCATTATTTAAGTTTATTGACTGAATTGTACAAAAAAGAAAGGGGGGTTGTTTGACACTCCTCTTGAAGTTGATGTAGAAACAGGTCAGCTGGTTCACTTTTTGGCCCCGTTTTGCTTTAAGAGATTATGTTCTGCAGCATTATCCTCATAATAAAGATGAAAATGTCTGTAATCTCTTGAGGGGTGGGGTGTGATGAGGTGTGGGTAAGGATCATGCACATGCAAAGGACAGTGACTGTGTTATCCCTGATGGTCTGAGTTTGTTTGTTTATTAGGATTTTAACGTCATGTTTTACACTTTTGGTTACATTCATGACAGGAACGGTAGTTCCTCATTACACAAGGTTCATCAGTTCACAAGGTTATATCGAACACAGTCATGGACAATTTAGTGTCTCCAATTCACCTCACTTGCATGTTTTTGGACTGTGGGAGGAAACCGGAGCACCCGGAGGAAACCCACGCGGACAAGGGGAGAACATGCAGACTCCACACAGAAAGGACCCGGACTGCCCCACCTGGGGATCAAACCCAGGACCTTCTTGCTGTGAGGCGACAGTGCTACCCAGTGCTACTTGTCAGTTTTAAAAGATAAAGATGTTTTGTTTGTTTGTTAGGAAATAAACATTTATGGTTAATACAGATTCAACCTGTAACACCACATGTAGATAGATAGATAGATAGATAGATAGATAGATAGATAGATAGATAGATAGATAGATAGATAGATAGATAGATAGATAGATAGATAGATAGATAGATAGATAGATAGATAGATAGATAGATAGATAGATAGATAGATATCCTTTATTTGTCATATATACATATATAGATGCACAGTACAACGAAATTCTTTCTGGTGTCAGAGCGCAGGGTCAGCCATCGTAGGTGCCCCTGGAGCAGACAGGGTTAAGGGCCTTGCTCATGGACCCAACAGTGGCTGCATAGCAGAGCCTGGATTTGAACCACCAATCTTCCAGTTGATAGCCCAAAGCTCTACCCACTAGGCTACCACTGTCCATAAATAAAGACCAATTCCCATACCGGGAGTCGAACCCGGGCCGCCTGGGTGAAAACCAGGAATCCTGACCGCTAGACCATACGGGAAACACAGTTGTGTACTTGCTGTGTACATAAGTATTTCATGCATAAATGTTGACTAGAACTTTACCATAAGCTGTCACTGTGCCAACAGAAAAGATACACATTGTCTTTATTGTCCCAAATTAATACTATGACATATTAAAAGATGTTTAAATATGATACACATCACCTACATGTGCTAATCTGATCACAATTATTTTGGCTTTTCTCATTTTATATGAAATGAATGCATTTGTAAAATAATTAAGCTTAAGGGATTAAATATTATTATTAAATTATTATTACATTTTACGTTTTAAAAGGAAGCAAGAAGGAAAAAAAAGACACATTTTTTTCTTTCGACTGTCATGGGCTAACGAAGGCTTGCCGCTCACCGCCATTTTGCCTACCATATGCATAAACAGCAAATGAGGAGAGAGGCAGAAGAGGCCAAGCCTCTTTGTTAATGAAGACTGTTTTCCTCATCTCGTTCACGCTGTCTTTTAAAAATTCACTTGCTTATTTGGATTATTTATGCCAAAATGGGTGCATAATACGCCACTGTAGTCCTATAATTCTTCAATTCTTAAAAAAAATGCTTTAATCTTTTTACTTTCTTGCTAATCAATCAACCTTGTTTTTTGTGCTACCTTTTAATATTCTATTTGTACATTCTTTTCTGTGTTTCTGTTGGCTGTGTGTGAATAAGTATAGCAAGGAGGCAGGGAAATTGCCTATAGTGAACTGATATGCATAATGCAGCCCTCTTAGGCTCCCATCTACATTTACTTAGACACACATATGCCCTCTCTCTCTTCCTCTCTCTCTCTCTCTGTTTCATTCTTTTTTATGACACACACACATTTTACACCCCACCCCAATAGGACCTCCACACACTAGTAAATAAATTCAGTTTCTATTTTATTTTATTTTATTTTATTTTATTTTATTTTATTTTATTTTATTTTATTTTATTTTATTATTTTATTTTATTTTATTTTATTTTATTTTATTTATTATTACATTACATTGATGATTGCACATAATGTAAGCTTTAGAAATCCTAATCTCAATAGATTTTACATCACAAATCCACAACATATGTAAGCATTTTAGAATACACCTAACTTCTACTAATTGCTGGACTTTCTTTAAGTGTGTAAAGAATATTTTCTAAATAAAATGTAATAAAAAGAACAAAATCTGATTAATGCCATCTTCCTCTCACTAGATTTTATTTAACTTGACAAGGACTACTTCTTTCCTCCAGGACTGCTGTGTCAGCTTAAATTTGAACATGTTATGCATTTGTTTGAATGGTAAACATACGCATCAGACATAAGAATCAGACTGGCACCCTTACACTTATCCACAATTCTGCACACAACGGTTTTATGTAAAATGCCTGGGTCAATCACAAACTGTTAGGTAGCTTGGCAGGTCAATAGTAGTAAAGTAGGAAGATTGCGTAGACTTATTATGAAGAATATTATGAAGCTTTTTTTACTGGTGAACATTAAAGGTCATGCAAAAATTAAGGTGTGTGATTATATTGCAGTGTAAGCAGACAGAGAATAGATAGATAGATAGATAGATAGATAGATAGATAGATAGATAGATAGATAGATAGATAGATAGATAGATAGATAGATAGATAGAGTGAGAGAGAGAGCAAAAGAGAGAGAGAGAGAGAGAGAGAGAGAGAGAGAGAGAGAGAGAGAGAGAGAGAGGAGCGAGAGAAAGATTACATTTTCAGAAAAAATAAATGGAGTCCTTATGGCCAATGACCTGATTTAGTTTTGGAGTGGGGGATGCTACATAGCTCAGTTTATAATTGCTCAACTGCAAAGACCAAAGGAATATCTAATTATTAAAATAAAAACAATAATTATCGTTCTTTTAAATGTAGGAATTAATTATAATAATTATAATTAATACATAATTATAATATTAAAACAAAAATCCGTTTTTAATTTTGCTTTAAATGCTTAAAAAATAGGATCAGACTGGAAAACATAGCAGCACACTACACTCATTTGATGACCTGAGGAGAAAATAGATCCCTAAAATATACTGAATTAGCTCAAATCCTTCCCCTCTATAGGCTTAATTAATTAGAATTAATAAGAATAAACATAAGAAAAATACACAGATGCATTATAATGTTTTAGAATGACTATGTTTAAAAGAATGTGATTTAATTTAATTTAAAAACAAGGTAAAATTAAATAATCAGGAGGGCAATCTGCATAGAGTTTTTGTCGCATTGAAATGAACACACGACAGCTTGGCAACAAAAAGACTTCGTGCTAAAATTATCCTATAAATGGGATGTGTTGCAATGAATATGTGTTAGATTTTATTTATTTTAATTTAAATCACGATAATAGGAATTACTTTTATTAATTAGTATTAGTATTAATATTAGTATTATTATTATACGCAATTTAATAACAAGAAACAATAGGTTTTGTCCAAATGTAAGACTGCAGCACTTCTTGTTTTTTTTTTTCTTTTTATTTATTTATTTATTATTTTTAATATAAAGTCGATTTTAGTGGAGCCTGATCCCCCTAAAAGAAGACCAGGACGAACTGATCCTCTCACCGAAGGCTTCAGGTGAGCAGCTTTTCCTCCCCAAACTACACACGTCCATTCATTTAAGAACCAAGAAATCGCGTAAACACACAGTCCTGTGAATTCTTAGTTTTGTTTTTGTTTTAACGAAGTCTAAAAATCGTTTCTAATCAGAGATTCGGTCGGACTGGGAAGGTAAGAAAAAAAGGAGGCGCGGCCCAGTGGAAAAAATACGCAGTCCTAATGCATATGCATGTATGATAATTAATGTGAGTTTTGGTAACCAGGTCTAATTGGTAAACCAAAATATGCTTTGAGATTTCTTGAGGTGTGATAAAATCAAAATAGAAAGAAAATAATGAAAATAAAAGTATAGAGAATTCAAGTTTGTTTTCGTCCTTTGGTTTCATATCAATGATTTTATCTCAGTTAACCCCCAATGAGAGAGTGAGAGAGAGAGAGAGAGAGAGAGAGAGAGAGAGAGGTTTGAAAATAGCAAGGTACTTATAATAATAATCATAATAATAATAATAATAATATTAATAATAATAATAAACTGATTTGTTATAAGCCTAGATAAAATAATAATAATAATAATAATAATAATAATACTAATAATAAATTTGATAAGATTGAGAAATTGAAACTTGCTTCGATTTCCAAGAATAGTGGCAAATAATACAAACTGTAAAAGACTTTAAAAAATAATGCATTACATGCAATACAAATGCAATACAAATTCAAAAGTGTATTATTATTATTTATTCATATGTTTATCAATACTGGGAAATAGAGTAGATATGAAGAGAGGGGGATGGGCGCAGTCAAAGCCCAAAATTTGACAAAATTCGCACAACTAAACGCACCATGAACACAAAACGCACCACTAAAAGTGCTAAAGTTCTGATTCTTGCTTGATATAAATAAATCAATAAATCAATGCGTATATCAGTCTTATATCATGATCACCACCAAATGAGGAATATGTTGGCACAGAAAATGGAGGACCACTAATTGCACCACGACTAATTGGAAATGAGGCTGCATATGATATGCTGTTGTGGTCAAAGGAAAAAAAAAAAAGAAATATGCATATTACCCTGATTAATGCACTTTTACTTTATTCAAGTGTTGGTAAGAGATAAAATGCTCCAGATCCAGATGAAATATTACTACAAGGATTGAATAAGCTTGACAAATCAGATGCGACAAATATGGAAAATTACATCTCTTGTTGCAGCCCAGCTCTATCCACACAGTGGATATAAAGTGGGATTCGAACAAAAAATCTTTACCACACTTTACCAACACCAAGTAACACTTTGCTTTACTGTGACACTTTATGAGCGTGGTTTTGAACTGCAAACGGACAAAAAACACGAGATAAAAACACGCTCCCCGAGTCTTGTCATACATATTTATGACTCCATGGCGCTCATGAGTGCGCGCAATGGAACATGCAAAGCGAGATCAGCATCAGAAAAACGCGTTTACCTTCCAAGAATCAAGAATTAAATCGTGCTTAAACTTTAAACCAACAAATTGCACATTTTAAAACTTTTACCATCACTTTTCTGAAGCATTTAAAAGCGTAAAAACATATTCTGGAGGAGAAACACCCAAATACGCGCATCCAAGGGACACCGATTACTGCATGACATTTGACATTCATACCCAGAAACGCATAAGTAAACAAGTATTTAAGTCAAAGTAAACATTTCTGATCTTGTGGATGCTACAAAATGCAATACAAAACTGCTCCACTCACCTTCTTTAAAAGAATACAGCAGGAGTAATATTACCAGCCACATGCCATAAATAGCAGGTATATTTCTTAGGAATTGTGTGCAGTCCCGACGTGTGCACCGTGCAGTGCTCGGCCAGGCGCGGCTCCGTGCAGGAGTGGTGTCGATGCTCCCCGGCGATCTTCCCAGCCCTAGACTCAGACTCCCTAGCGCCGAAAAGCGGGGGCAGGATTGACCACGCCCCCTCCGTACAAACGTCATCCACGCGCTGGAGAGGTGCGCCAAGGTTTAGAGCGCGCGGAGTCAGACGGACAGCGCGCGCGAGTTGCAGGTAAATGGGAAAGGTGGAGAAAAATGCGCGTGCGTCTGTTGTTGGTGATAAAGCACGTGGTTGGTTGAAGATGCGCCCTGTTGGGGGGAAAGTGCACCCGATTATTTTGTGTGACCAACACTTTTACGCACGCCTTATACATTTGAATTATTTTGAACACATTCTATTTACTGTGTGTGAGTGTGTGTGTGTGTGTTCGCCACAGAGGATTATATTCTCCCCACTACAGAAGTAGAACTATATAGAACTACCTATATACAGTGTCCCTAAAGTCTGGACACATAAGCATTTCATTAGAATCATTAGAATTAAAATTAATCAATAACATCTTCAATGTGTTTTCCACTATTTGTGATGCAATATGTATGTGTGTGTATTTTACAAAACATATAAGTTAGTAATAGTTAGTGATATTTCCTATGTGTCCAGACTTTATGGACACCCTGTACAGTATGTGGTAAAACGTTTGTTAACACTGACTTTTCTTACATACTGTCAATTATTTTGTAGCCTTATACCAACATTATATAAATATATAAGTATTAACTAACCACACAGTACTTTCGAACTTTGAACCACTTTATAGTGTGTTACTTGTATTATTTGTTTTAGTTGGGGTCTGTTTTGTTTGTTTTGGGGGTCACCACAAGTGGATTATTCTGGTATCTATCTATCTATCTATCTATCTATCTATCTATCTATCTATCTATCTATCTATCTATCTATCTATCTATCTATCTATCTATCTATCTATCTATCTATCTATCTATCTATCTATCTATCTATCTATCTATCTATCTATCTATCTATCATCTATCCATCCATCCATCCATCCATCCATCCATCCATCCATCCATCCAGCCACCCACCCATCCATCCTAGAGTCCCTTCCTAAATTTCCCCTTCCAATGTTTCTTCCATTTTTATTAGAACTGCCTATATACAGCAAGTGGCAAAACATTTGTAAACAGGCACTTTCAAAAACATCAAAATTCAAAACCATAAAAATAAAACAGGTCCATCCTTTGCTGCTAACCATGTAATTGACTTCTCATTAAATACTGTAAATTATTTTAAATTAAGTCCTTTGCTAAATTTCCCCTTCCAATGTTTCTTCCGCTTTTAATAGAACTACCTATATACAGTATATGGTCACCACAAGTCTGGGGTCATCACAAGTGGATTATTTTGGTCCACACCTGATTTGGCACAGTTTTTACACCTGATGCAGGTGTGGCTGTTTACTCAGTTATGTTTAATGTTAAAAGAACATATTACATAAATTAGCTATTGCCCCTATATCTCACAGACCCCTTCCTAAATTTTCCTGTCCAGTGTTTCTTCCATTTTTAAAAGAACTACTTATGTACAGTATGTGGCAATGACCACCATATGTCTGTCTGTCTGTCCGTCCGTCCGTCCGTCCGTCCGTCCATCCATCCATCGTCATAGAGTCCACTTAATTTGCTCCTAACCATGTCACTGACTTTTCTTTAAATACTGTCAATTATTTTGTAGGCTAACCAAGTGTATTATTTGTTTAGTTGGGTTCTGTGTTGTTTGTTTTGGGGTCACTACAAGTGGATTATTCTGGTCCATATACTTGATTTGGCACAGTTTTTACACCTGATGCAGGTGTGGCTGTTTCTTCAATTATGTTTAATGCTAATAGAACATTTTATATATAGTCCTTCCCCTATATATGTATCTTTCTGTCTGTCCTTCCCTAAATCTCATGTTACTTATATTTTTAAAATAACTACTTATATACAGTATGTGGCAAAATGTTTATGAACAAACACTTGAACAATACATTGAAAACCATAAAGATAAAAGGTGGCCACTTCCTTTTCTGCTGAAGATATTGTTGACTTCTATCTGTCTGTCTGTCTGTCTGTCTGTCTGTCTGTCTGTCTGTCTTTCTGTCCATAAAAAAACCCCATAAAAATAAAACTGGTCACTTCATTTCCTCCTAACCATGTCGTTGACTTCTTTTTAAATACTGTCAGTTGTTTTTGTAGCCTTACTAACATTATACAAATATAATATGAACTAAACACATGAGACTTCTGACCTTTAAACCACCTTATAATGTTTTAAGTGTATTATTTGTTTTAGTTGTAATAGTATTTGTAATGCACATAAAACATCCCATTTAAAAGTATTTGGCTAATTCTAATTTTCCCATAATTTTGGGGTCACCACAAGTGGATTATTCTGGTCCACATAATGTGTTCTATTAACATTAAACCAGTTATGTTTAATGTGAATAGAACATATTATATAAATTAGGTATTGCCCCCATACCTTAGACCCCTACCTATATACTTATATACTACTGTATATAATGTTTTAAGTGTATTTTTTTTTTGTAACTGTAATGTACATAAAGCATTCCATGAAAAAGCATTTGCCTTTTCCTAATTTCTCATATTTTTGCATATTAGCTACACTTGTTTTAAATATTTTAACAAACTATAGGACGAAGGCAACTTAACCTAACACTGTATATAGTTTTCGAATAACTATTTTACGTATTAATGGTAAAAAGTTATCCAAGACTAACTGGTCCTTTGTAAAGAGAGCAGAATTCACAGTTATGTCAATTATGGCAAACTGCCCAGGCCCTGAATCAGCAAAGCATTCCCACACTAGTGTATTACACCACCACTATGTAAGACTGTTTGTATATTGTTCTTATTGTGGATTTGACTTGTTGAAGCTTTTCTGTTGGCTTGCAGAATTGTCACTCGTGATATTGTTTGGTGTTTTATTGTATGCATGTGTGTATATGGATAAAAGGGATGATTAGCAGTACTGAGACACGTAAACCAACCCTTCTGTTAACATGAACTCTTTTACTCTTTTACTTTCAGCTGCTTTCATATTAGGGGACAGAGCGGATTATTCTATCTTTTCACATATCTGATTATTTCCATTCTGATTCAACATTCCTTATTTTTATCTGGGCTTGGGACCAGCACTGAGAGCACGCTGCCAAGTGCACCTCCCAAAAGCTAGGCTAAATGCCCCCCCACCCCTAACGACATTATTATTTAGGTGTGGTTGTTTTCCCCAATATCAATTTCTGGAGTCCTTCCCAAAACGTCAACTTATACAGTGTATCACAAAAGTGAGTACACCCCTCACATTTCTGCAGATATTTAAGTATATCTTTTCATGGGACAACACTGACAAAATGACACTTTGACACAATGAAAAGTAGTCTGTGTGCAGCTTATATAACAGTGTAAATTTATTCTTCCCTCAAAATAACTCAATATACAGCCATTAATGTCTAAACCACCGGCAACAAAAGTGAGTACACCCCTAAGAGACTACACCCCTAAATGTCCAAATTGAGCACTGCTTGTCATTTTCCCTCCAAAATGTCATGTGATTTGTTAGTGTTACTAGGTCTCAGGTGTGCATAGGGAGCAGTTGTGTTCAATTTAGTAGTACAGCTCTCACACTCTCTCATACTGGTCACTGAAAGTTCCAACATGGCACCTCATGGCAAAGAACTCTCTGAGGATCTTAAAAGACGAATTGTTGCGCTACATGAAGATGGCCAAGGCTACAAGAAGATTGCCAACACCCTGAAACTGAGCTGCAGCACAGTGGCCAAGATCATCCAGCGTTTTAAAAGAGCAGGGTCCACTCAGAACAGACCTCGCGTTGGTCGTCCGAAGAAGCTGAGTGCACGTGCTCAGCGTCACATCCAACTGCTGTCTTTGAAAGATAAGCGCAGGAGTGCTGTCAGCATTGCTGCAGAGATTGAAAAGGTGGGGGGTCAGCCTGTCAGTGCTCAGACCATACGCCGCACACTACATCAAATTGGTCTGCATGGCTGTCACCCCAGAAGGAAGACTCTTCTGAAGTCTCTACACAAGAAAGCCCGCAAACAGTTTGCTGAAGACATGTCAACAAAGGACATGGATTACTGGAACCATGTCCTATGGTCTGATGAGACCAAGATTAATTTGTTTGGTTCAGATGGTCACAAGCATGTGTGGCGGCAATCAGGTGAGGAGTACAAAGATAAGTGTGTCATGCCTACAGTCAAGCATGATGGTGGGAATGCCATGGTCTGGGGCTGCATGAGTGCAGCAGGTGTTGGGGAGTTACATTTCATTGAGGGACACATGAACTCCAATATGTACTGTGAAATACTGAAGCAGAGCATGATCCCCTCCCTCCGGAAACTGGGTCGCAGGGCAGTGTTCCAGCATGATAATGACCCCAAACACACCTCTAAGACGACCACTGCTTTATTGAAGAGGCTGAGGGTAAAGGTGATGGACTGGCCAAGCATGTCTCCAGACCTAAACCCAATAGAACATCTTTGGGGCATCCTCAAGCGGAAGGTGGAGGAGCGCAAAGTCTCGAATATCCACCAGCTCCGTGATGTCGTCATGGAGGAGTGGAAAAGCATTCCAGTGGCAACCTGTGAAGCTCTGGTAAACTCCATGCCCAGGAGAGTTAAGGCAGTTCTGGGAAATAATGGTGGCCACACAAAATATTGACACTTCAGGAACTTTCACTAAGGGGTGTACTCACTTTTGTTGCCGGTGGTTTAGACATTAATGGCTGTATATTGAGTTATTTTGAGGGAAGAAAAAATTTACACTGTTATATAAGCTGCACACAGACTACTTTTCATTGTGTCAAAGTGTCATTTTGTCAGTGTTGTCCCATGAAAGTATATACTTAAATATCTGCAGAAATGTGAGGGGTGTACTCACTTTTGTGATACACTGTATATAAAGAGGAAACCGGAGCTCCCAAAGGAAACCCACGCAGACACGAGAACATGCAAACTCCGCACAGAAAGGACCCAGGACCTTCCTGCTGTTAGGCGACAGTGCTACCCACCGAGCCACCGTGCCTCCCATGAATGAATGAATGAAACTGAAATTTAATAAACTTCCTTTTAGGTGTAATCTGTACAGTGCCACAATAATAATCAATAATGGAATCAATGTTTCAAGTTCTTCCACACCAAACTCGCTCATCCACGTCTTTATGGACCTTGCTTTGTGCACTGGTGCGCAGTCATGTTGGAACAGGAAGGGGCCATCCCCAAACTGTTCCCACAAAGTTGGGAGCATGAAATTGTCCAAAATCTCTTGGTATGCTGAAGCATTAAGGGTTTCTTTCACTGGAACTAAGGGGCCCGAGCCCAACTCCTGAAAAACATCCCCACACCATAATCCCCCCTCCACCAAACTGTACACTTGGCACAATACAGTCAGACAAGTACCGTTCTCCTGGCAACCGCCAAACCCAGACTCGTCCATCGGATTGCCAGACGGAGAAGCGTGATTCGTCACTCCAGAGAACACGTCTCCACTGCTCTAGAGTCCAGTGGCGGCGTGCTTTACACCACTGTGCTTGGTGATGTAAGGCTTGGGTGCAGCTGCTCGGCCATGGAAACCCATTCCATGAAGCTCTCTACACACTGTTCTTGAGCTAATCTGAAGGCCACATGAAGTTTGGAGGTCTGTAGCGATCGACTCTGCAGAAAGTCGGCGACCTCTGTGCACTATGCGCCTTTACATGGCTACCACTTTGTGTCTGAGTTGCTGTCGTTCCCAATCGCTTCCACTGACAGTCGACTGTGGAATATTTTGTAGTGAGGAAATTTCACGACTGGACTTGTTGCACAAGTGGCATCCTATCACGGTACCACGCTGGAATTCACTGAGCTCCTGAGAGAGAAGCAGAAGCAGTCTGTCTCCATGCTGAGGTGCTTGGTTTTATACACCTGTGGCCAGTGGAAGTAATTGGAACATCTGAATTCAGTGATTTGGATGGGTGAAAGGAAACTTTTGGCAATATAGTGTATGTAACAAGTAAAAATACTGCAGGATGAACACCACCCTAATCCTCCTACACATCTACAAAAACTCAAGTAAAAAAAAGAATTTTACCTGTTCCCTGTTTTCCCTGACCAGCTTAATTTGAATATGTAAATATAAACAAATTTAGGAATTCATGCCTGCAACACACTCATAAATAGTCGACACAGAGGCACGCTTTCCACCTTTCTTATTACACATTTAAATTGTTTGGGAAATGAAGTTACTACTTACCATATAGAAGCACTGTAGTTCTACAATTACTGACTGTAGTCCATCTGTTTCTCTGCATGCTTTGTTAGCCCCTTTTTATGCTGTTCTTTAATGGTCAGGACCCCCACAGGACCACTATAGAGCAGGTATTATTTAGGTGGTGGAACATTCAGAGCACTGCAGTGACTATGACATGGTGGTGGTGTGTTAGTGTGTGTTGTGCTGGTATGAGTGGATCAGACACAGCAATGCTGCTGGAGTTTAATAGAGTGGACTTAGACACTCCTACCTAGTTGGTCCACCTTGTAGACGTAAAGTCAGAGACGATCGCTCATCTATTGCTGCTGTTTGAGTTGGTCATCTTCAAGACCTTTATCAGTGGTCATAGGACGCTGCCCATGGGGCGCTGTTGGCTGGATATTTTTGATTGGTGGACTATTCTCAGTCCAGCAGGGACATTGCTGTGTCTGATCCTCCACCACCACCATGTCAGTGTCACTGCAGTGCTGAGAATGATCCACCACCTAAATAATACCTGCTCTGTAGTGGTATTGTGAGGGTCCTGACCATAGAAGAACAGCATGAAAGGGGGCTAACAAAGCATGCAGAGAAACAGATAGACTACAGTCAGTAATTGTAGAACTACAAAGTGCTCCTATGTGGTAAGTGGAGCTGATAAAATGGACAGTGAGTGTAGAAACAAGGAGGTGGTTTTAATCTTATGGCTGATCGGTGTATAACCACAGGGTATCAAATAATTGCAAACGAGCTAGCAGTAAAAGCAGACAACAATATAAATATTCTGAATCACTCCACCCTTATTTTTTAGCCCGAAGAAAGATATGAACGAGAGGGAGAAAAGGCTGGGAGGACGAGAGAGAACATGGTACGCCGAGGCTGGTGGCCTAATGAGAAGGATAATGCTAATACACAGGCAATCAGAGAACCCCCCTCAGGCCATGACTACATGGTAGGATCATATTAACGCTAATGGTATTAATGCTGAGCCCCGTCCGTTGTAACCCTCAAACCCCTGCAAAGTCAGCAAGCACGTAGGGAGAGCGGAGGTCGCTTTCCGAGGCGTGACCATCTGCTCTCGGAGACTACAGGTAAAAGTCGGAAGGGGGAACGGGTGCAGTCTTAGCCCAAGCTTAATACAGATGCTTAAAATGGTGGCTGACGGGCATTCTGTGTACATATTAGAAGTATCTACGCAAACTACAAATGATCGGATCCAAGATGGCATCCGAACAACAAGGCCCAAATGGCGGGGTGAAGCGGCGCCCGCGTCGCCAAGTTTTACACAGCGCCGGGTCCGCCACCGGAGCGCCTCCGTTGGTAATTAGGAAGCCGTATGCAGTATAATATGCCATGTTAAGCTTTTCAGCCTTAGTCAAATGAGTCACTGAACAGCGTCATGCAGCAGAGGGAGGGTTATGAGCTAATGCGCATGCGTGTTGGTAGGTGCCAATCTGCACCAAGAAATAAATAGTGATTGGGTATTTTGGCGCACGTTTGTGTGTGGAAACAGGGCAGAAACAGAAACGTGACAGAGGTTGGGCGTCTGGGTTCCCGTTCGCGGTAGTGACTGGTAGTAACAACGCACACGAGTAAAAGTAAGCGTTCGCACGTGTGGAGAAACGGGACGATATTTCTGGATCTTTCTCCTTCACAGCAGCTTGTTCAATGAGGGGGGAAAAATCTGGGAAAAGAAGGTGATGAAGCGAGGCATTGGGGGGGGGGGGGGGGGGGTGTTAATTTATTCAAATGAGCAGGGGAGAATAACAAGAGGAGGGGGCAAGGAAAGGAAAGAGAGAGAGGAAGAGTGGGGTGGGGAGGGCTGTTTCATTTTGCAGATCTACCATCTTCTATCCAATCTCGTCGTTGAAAAATGAAAGAAGGAAGTGAGGAGAAGAGAAGGACCCTGCAGGAGCGGGAAGCGGGCTAATATGGAGATTAGAACATTAGTACTCCATATTGACATCAGATTATTTCTGCTCTGTGTAAATGACTACAAATGTTTGGGTGACATCCTTCCCCAGATAGAAAACATGGGTTATCAGTCTTATCTTTATCCTGGCAGGGAACAGAGGCTGATTCTCGTACAATGAAGCATGATGTTATCAGCCTGAGTACTGTGCTTTATGCAGGAAAACACAGATAAGTCTGTTATCTGATTAAATGACAGGTTGTACTGACTTCTAGTGAAAGATTAAGTCCACACGCGGTCTCAGAGTGCTTTAATGCATGGCGAGAGTGATGAGCCATAGCAAGCTCAGCAACACCTGAGGTGAAATTTCCATGCCCTGCCAGTCCATGTAATACGATGTTATCTTCATTCCCACGCTGAAGTACTGTAACGTCTGTAACAGTGTTTACGTTTCAAACACGGTGTAAGAAGCAGTATGTTTACAGCACACACACACATACACACAGCGGAACAGCAGAACCAGCAGAACAGCAAACTTTCATGTGGCAAAAGCTGACTAAAGCTTTTTTTTTTGCATTTAATTATATAATAATAATAAAAAGAATACATTTAAAAATAATCACATAGTTGACTGAGCGCCTCTATACTCTGTACTATGTATCAAAATAATAATAATAATAATAACAATAATAAAAAATAATAACAATAATAATAATTATTATTATGCATACTACTAATACTACTACTACTACTAATAATAATAATAATAATAATGTTATTATTATTATTGCGCATGAAACTACTACGACTACTACTACTATAATATATTACTATATTATAATATAGTATTATCATTATTATTATTATTATTATTATTGCACATACTACTACTACTAATGATAATTGTATATTATTATATTATAATATAGTATTATTATTATTATTATTATTATTGCGCATACTACTACTGCCAATGATAATTGTATATTATAATATAGTATTATTTTTATCATTATTATTATTATCATTATTATTATTAATATTATTAGTATTATTATTGCGCATACTACTACTACTAATAATAGTATATTATTATATTATATTATAGTATTATTATTATCATTATCATTATTATTATTATTATTATTAATATTATTAGTATTATTATTGCGCATACTACTACTAATAATAATAGTATATTATTATATTATAATATGGTATTATTATCATTATTATTATTATTATTAATATTATTAGTATTATTATTATTATTGCGCATACTACTACTACTAATAATAATAGTATATTATTATATTATAATATAGTATTATTATTATTATTATTATCATTATTATTATTATTATTATTATTATTATTATCATCATTATTATTATTATTGCGCATACTACTACTACTGATACTACTACTACTAATAATATATTATTATAATATAATATAGTATTATTATTATCATTATTATTATCATTATTATTATTATTATTATTATGCATACTACTACTACTACTACTAATAATAATAGTATATTATTATATTATAATATAGTATTATTATTATCATTATTATTATTATTATTATTATTATTATTATTGTGCATACTGCTACTACTGCTACTACTACTAATAATATATTATTAAATTATAATATAGTATTATTATTATCATTATTATTATTATTATTATTGCACATACTACTACTACTGCTACTACTAATAATAATATATTATTAAATTATAATATAGTATTATTATTATTATTATTATTGCACATACTACTACTACTACTAATAATAATAATAATAATAGTATATTATTATATTATAATATAGTATTATAATCATTATTATTATTATTAATATTATTATTAGAGCGCATACTACTACTACTACTAATAATAATAGTATATTATTATATTATAATATACTATTATTATTATTATTATTTTGCATGATACTTCTACTACTAATATTATTATTATTATTATTATTATTATTATTATTATTATCATGTATGCTACTAATACTACTACTATTAATAATATTAAACATACAAAGCAGAGGTACTGCAACCAACAATCTGAAGCTGTTTTTGTTTCTAAAAGAAGCTACATTTAGACTTAGAGTGGCTAAATCACGTCCAGATCTGCCACAGATCATAATAATAAAAAGAACATTTGGCCCTATGTGTAAAATGTGTAAAATCTAAACGTCACTTTATTGTCTGGATAAAAGGTCTCTAAAAGCAGTCTCTAAAATGCAAGACAAGTCTTTCTATTCTGTAGTCTGCCTGTAGTCCAGACTTGTCTCTCTCTCTGTGATGCATTATGGTGTACAATATACAGAAGCTACCAAGGCCAAGCCCCAGGACTATTGAGCAGCTAAAGTCTTGTTATCTCAAACAAAATAGATATTTTTTTTCCAAAAGATCACAGATTGTTGTTAAAATTGAAGTTGATGTAACACAAGGGGAATTATTCCGTGGCTAAACCGCATTTTTCCTTCAATAAATACATGCCAATACATGTCAACTAAATACATGTCAATATGTTATTGCAGCTAATTGCTCTGTCTATTTACATTTGTCCTACTGTATTGACTTATTCAGAATTGGGGCTCCAACACATACCAAATGTATAATGATACCTGACCATGGGCGTATTAGGCATCCCATTCTGAAACCAGTGACATTTAAATATTGTCCACCCCCCGTATTTGCACACACAACAGCCTCCACTTTTCTCTGAAGGCTTTCCATAACATTTCCAGGAGTGTCTGAGAATTATTTCCTGTTTATTTAAAGGAGTGTTTGTAAAGTCAGGTGCAGATGTTTGACAAGATGGCCTGGCTTCGAATGACATTTCAATTCATCCCAAAGTGGAGTTAAGCTCGGGGCTCAACTTAACTGGATGTTGTTCTGTGTTTCCTGACCCCTACCCAGTGTTTTCAAATGCTCTAGACTTAAGATGTTCATTACTATATACACTGATCAGCCATAACATTAAAACCACCTCATTGTTTCTACACTCACTCTCCATATTATCAGCTCCACTTACCATATAGGAGCACTTTGTAGTTCTACAATTACTGACTGTAGTCCATCTGTTTCTCTGCATGCTTTGTTAGCCCCCTTTCATGCTGTTCTTTAATGGTCAGGACCCTCACAGAGCAGGTATTATTTGAGTGGCGGATCATTCTCAGCACTGCAGTGACACTGACATGGTGGTGGTGTGTTAGTGTGTGTTGTACTGGTATGAGTGGACCAGACACAGCAGTGCTGCTGGAGTTTTTAAACGTGTCCACTCACTGTCCACTCTATTAGACACTCCTACCAAGTTGGTTCACCTCATAGATGTGAAGTCAGAGACGATCGCTCATCTATTGCTGCTGTTTAAGTTGGTCATCTATTGCTGCATCAGTGGTCACAGGATGCTGCCCACGGGGTAGATATTTTTGGTTGATGGACTATTCTCAGTCCAGCAGTGACAGTGAGGTGTTTAAAAACTCCAGCAGCAGTTCTGTGTCTGTGTCACACTAACACACCACCACCACGTCAGTGTCACTGCAGTGCTGAGAATGATCCACCACCTAAATAATACCTGCTCTGTTGTGGTCCTGGGAGAGTCCTGACCATTGAAGAACAGGGTGAAAGCAGGCTAAACAAGTATGTAGAGAAACAGATGGACTAAAGTCAGTAATTGTAGAACTACAAAGTGCTTCTATATGGTAAGTGGAGCTGATAAAATAGACAGTGAGTGTAGAAACAAGGATTTTAATGTAGGTTTTAATGTTATGGCTGATCGGTGTATTTGCTGCACTGCCAGGTTGCTGCTGTTGGGCCCTTGAGCAAGGCCCTTAATCTTTAATACTGGATGAATGAATGCCTTTATTTGTCATACATATACAGTTGTACAGTACAACAAAATTCTGGGGTCAGAGCTGGGAGCAGAGAGGGTTAAGGGCCTTGCTCAAGACCTGGGATTCGAACTCTCAGCCTTTCAGTATACTGTACACTGTTCGCTAGCTACTTCTAATTAAATTACATTGTATTTACCCTTTAATTTATTATATTAATGTCTGGATATTAATGTATATTGTACTGTTGTTATTATTTATTTATAACCCTCCTTTATTTATCAACAACAGTAATACGTTGAATATTTGTATTGACTAAATAATTGTGCTTTACCGCCACCCTGTGGTAGTTACTAAAATAGCATTAAAATATATATATATATATATATTTTAAATATTAATTATTATTTTTATTTCGTAATACTGACATTTTACGACGGTGTGTATTAGTACAACGACTTACTTGAGCAAATAAAAGTTATTTAGCTTCTATTTCTAAAATAAAGTGCAAGTATTTATTTCGAGAATAACGTAATAGTATGTGGTAATAAACAATGTATGCATTTATCTAATTAGCTTTTTAACTGCCTTATTGATTCCTAATTAAATAATTATAATTTCTAATACAAGAAACATCATGAAAATAAAGTAAATACAACATTTATACTGACCATTCACAGTAAATGTAGTCAGCTAAAGGTGGGCAACATGTTAGCATAACAGGTACAGTAGTTTGAATGCTGGATAGCATCTGGGTGCTAAGTTCACTGATTGCATTTTTACCACAGAACACTGACTGTGAGGGTATTTGCATGTTCTTCTCATGTCTACATGGTCTTTCCTTTCTTTCAAATAGCAAAACATGCCAACAGGTGGAATTGCTGCTCGAAATCGCCCCTAGCTGTGAGTGAGAAGATTTGCGTGTGATAATGATGCTGCCATTGATCAGCCATAACATTAAACCCACCTCCTTGTTTCTACATGTATTGTCCATTTTATCAGCTCCACTTACCATATAGAAGCACTTTGTAGTTCTACAATTACTGACTGTAGTCCATCTGTTTCTCTACATACGTTTTAAACCTGCTTTTACTCTGTTCTTCAATCTTCAATGATCAGGACCCCCACAGGACCTCTACAGAGCAGGTATTACTTGGGTGGTGGATCATTCTCAGTACTGCAGTGACACTGACATGGTGGTGGTGTGCTGGTATGAGTGGATAAGACACAGAAATGAGGGACACTGTCCCCGCTGGACTGAGAATAGTCCACCAACCAAAAATATCCAGACAACAGCGTCCTGTGACCACTGATGAAGGTCTAGAAGATGACAACTCAAAAAGCAGCAATAGATGAGCGATCGTCTCTGACTTTACATCTACAAGGTGGACCAACTAGGTAGGAGTGTCTAATAGAGTGGACAGTGAGTGGACACGGTATTTAAAAACTCCAGCAGCGCTGCTGTGTCTGATCCACTCATACCAGCACTACACACACTAACACACCACCACCATGTCATGTCAGAATGATCCACCACCTAAATAATACCTGCTCTGTGGTGGTCCTGTGGGGGTCCTGACCATTGAAGAACAGGGAGAAAGCAGGCTAAAACCGTATGTAGAGAAATATATGGACTACAGTCAGTAATTGTAGAACTAAAATTTGGAGTACACCAGTGTTAGGTTGTATCTCTACACTCAACATATTACACAAAACATTACAGTCAGGCAAAACAGGAAAACTGAAGCAGTATTTATAAAATTACAATTTTTACAGGTGTGATCAATTATTACATTACAGTTCAATATTATTTTATTACATTTAACAATTAAAACAAATAATTGTCCCTAATTAATTCCCATGTTTTCTTTTACTTGTTGTTCGATAGAGATCTCGTCTCATGTCTAGCTTTCACCTCTGACTGATTTATGCTGAAACAAACACACACACACATAATAAACACTTTGTTCACTTTATTATACTGTATACTACTTTTAAGATCTGATAATCCAACAGCAACACTTACCTTTGACTTCCCGCATCTTTTAATGCGATTACCTAAAGGAGATAAAAGCCATTAGAAACATAGGATTGTATGTCGGGCTCATGCATAAACACCTATCAGCTTATAAAACACTCACCAACAAGAAGCAGAATGGAAAGGACCACTAGGACTGCAGCAACGGATAAGCCTGCAATACTCAGAGTTTTATAGTCTGTAAAATATTAAAGAAAAAAGAAAGTGTTAAACAATTTAACTGAGCTGTTTAATCCATTATTTTCCTAAAGATTGTTAAATAAATGCTTTATTTATTCATTTATTAATTACCAATGACCAGCTTCTCATCCTCTCCAAAATTACAGGTACATTGCATATCTTACAAACTGCAATTTGTTGACTAGTTTAAAGTTGGTTAACTTAATTACAATTAATTAATAAACAATATTGCTTCCTCTGCACAGTGCCGTAACTAGTAGCTCATGGGCCCCAGTGCAAAGAAAAAACGTTGGGCCCCCTCAACAAATTTCATATATATACACTATATTCACTCACCCATCCAAATAATTGAATTCAGGTGTTCCAATCACTTCCATGGCCACAGGTGTATAAAACCAAGCACACAGGCATGCAGACTGCTTCTATAAACATTAGTGAAAGAATGGGTCGCTCTCAAGAGCTCAGTGAATTCCAGCGTGATATCGTGATAGGATGCCACCTGTGCAACAAGTCCAGTAGTGAAATTTCCTCGCTACTAAATATTCCACAGTCAACTGTCAGTGCTATTATAATAAAGTGCAAGCGACTGGGAACGACAGCAACTCAGCTACAAAGTGGTAGGCCACGTAAAATGACAGAGCGGGGTCAGCGGATGCTGTTTTTCAGGAGTTGGGCTCGGCCCCTTAGTTCCAGTGAAAGGAACTCTTAATGCTTCAGCATACCAAGAGATTTTGGACAATTTCATGCTCCCAACTTTGTGGGAACAGTTTGGGGGTGACCCCTTCCTGTTCCAACATGACTGCGCACCAGTGCAAAGCAAGGTCCATAAAGACGTGGATGAGCGAGTTTGATGTGGAAGAACTTGACTGGCCTGCACAGAGTCCTGACCTCAACCAGATAGAACACCTTTAGGATGAATTAGAGCGGAGACTGTGAGCCAGGCCTTCTCGGCCAACATCAGTGTCTGACCTCACAAATGCACTTCTGGAAGAATGGTCAAAAATTCCCATAAACACACTCCTAAACCTTATTGAAAGGATTCCCAAAAGAGTTGAAGCTGTTATAGCTGCAAAGGGTGGGTCTACATCATATTAAACCCTATGGATTAAGAATGGGACGTCACTCAAGTTTATATGCGTGTGAGAGCAGACGAGTGAATACTTTTGGCAATATACTGTATGTGCTGTATGCTGGTATTTTTAATGCACAGTTTTAGTTGTTTTAATTTTTTACTTGACAAAAAATATTGGAATATAATATTAACGACCTGGCGAGTGCAGCCAATGGGGGTGGGGGGGGGGGGTGGGTGCAGTGCAGTGCAGTGCAGTGGGGGGTTGAGTTCATGTCGTGGAGGGCCCCCGACGCCGCCATGGGCCAGATGTATAATCAAGAAAAGCATTAAGAAATGGATTAATTAATAAAAGGAATAAACTGACAATTTCTGACGTCACTTGTTCTTGTTCAATAACAGTCAGTTTCTTATCAGTTATATAATTATTGTTTGTATGTTGAGCATTGTGATCTGTAGTTTTACGTTGTCAATCACTTTTCAAAACACAACCTGTTTCTTTGCTGCTTCAGCAAAGATCCAGCAGAAACTGTCGACTCAGCATTAGCTACCGTAACAACCCAGTTACTTACACAACTTACACAAACCAGTGTTGCAATATTAACAGATGTTATTTTCATAGTTTGTGGTCAAACAGGTTACATTATTTAGAAACGGGGATTAAATGGATGAAAAGGGAACTAAACGAGAAAATAAAAAGTTCAAAATAAGTCATGTACATGAGCAGCCGCATTAACTCAGTGTTCACAGTATACTTCCAATATACTTCAATGAAATTGCTCTATTAACAGAATGTAAGCATCTTTATGACCATCACAACCACAGCACCAATAAATTGTACACTAACGTTTAAGCTTTTACATGGACACCATGTCTAAAACAAAAGCAAATCCCACTTTTGTTTAACGTGTTCTTTTTTTAGGCAGCGCCATCTGTTGGTGGCTTGTTGCATCTCCCCTCTTACAATATAACACTACTGACCTGTTGTTACGGCACTGCTGTTAGCTTACATTAGTTCACTGTAGCATTTATTTAGCAAATAGCATTGGTGGTTAGCTTGACAGACAGTGGCAACTCCTGCCAAATCTCTCAGGGGGGGCAATTGTTGCGATGATGGCCAAGGTGACCCGTTCAGTGGGTAAATTAAAGCTTAAATAATTCACATCTTAAGTCATCTGTCAGTTTGCCCTCACAAATTAACTTTGAACATGGGGACAGACCAGCTTTACCATGAATAATGAATAATGAATGAATAAAGAAGTACAATTAAACAATTGGGGAGATACAACAAGTGCACAATTTAAAAATTACATACTTACTTGTAATTTACTTGTAATTTATATGATTTCGCCCCCTTTGTAGATACTTGATGTTTAAATTTGGTCTGGGTGGCCCTAATTCTTTTATTTAGAATTATAATTAGGTGGCCCTAAATTTTTTTTACCAGATTACTACGACGACTGAATGGCATTTCCCTTAATGACATGATGGAGTTGCTTCGAACTGAGGTGATGGTAGTCATGGTGACGAGATCGCGACACCAGGTTGCGTGTGACGCAAGCACGTAAGTGCGAGCCCTCCCGGAACCCATTCAGATTGTATTGCAGTGCCTACAGTTAGAAAAAATCGCCCAAAAAGGACTACGATATTCAGAGGCAAGACAGACTGTCCAGAACAGTCACAGCTAGTTTAACACTGGTTGAATGTGATAGAAACATTTCCTCCCTTTTACCCTTTGGTGGTGCATCGCCCGATCATCCTAAGGAACGAGCCTTAGCATAACTTAGAATTCGATTTAGTTCAGTCTTTGTTTATTGGTCCATATTTATAGTTTTTCCTGTTATGTGCCACCCTAGTCCACTTTGTTAGTTCTTTATTTTGCTTATTTTGTTTATTTAATAAATGTAAGTGTGTATTATGTCTGCAGATTTGTATCCTACCTTCTTACCCAGACTATCATTACAGTAATAATACTAAATATTGCATGAATTATTAAGAATATAAAAACATTTTAATGTGGCAATCAATTTTAAATGTAGTATTTCTCACCATACTCAAAATCAGCATCAGGGTTGACATTAGGTGCTGAGAAAAAATTTACATATCACAGAATTCATTAGTAATTTAATTACAGCAATACAAAACAGTATGATAATTGCACTTTATTTTCTTGTATAATTAATTATAAGCAAACACATTTTATATGTGTAAATATGAGACCTTGCATATAAATTCCAGCTGTTTGTTTGGTACTCGGTGTAGCTTGATTTTTTTTTTCCAAGTTTGATTGCGAACAAGCTCATTAGCATAATGTTTTTTGTATAATACAAAGTAATAAACCATACTAATTAATATACTTAGAATCTCTATTGGGAAGAACAACACATTTAATGTGGTACATGTAAAGAACAAGGGTGCAAAAAATGGAGGCGCCAGGCAGCAGAAGAAGGCCGAAAGGGTGTTTATGGATGCAGTGAGAGAGAACATGATGGAGACAAATCATCTGATGTGGCAACTCATCATTTTTTTAAGTTTGCGTTTCTAAGCTTGTAGTTACTGTTATAAACTGTTTTTATTATTGGTCTGATATTTTAATTTTACTTGAATTGCACAGTGTCCTTGGGTATCGTGAAAGGCGCTTATAAATTAAATTCTATTATTATTATTATTATTATTAACTTTAAGGGGTAGCAGCACCAAAAGAAGGAGGATTCTTTTATACACATAAGCCTATATGTCTATGTATCTCATTTGGCGGCGCCATCCAATGGAACCACTGCATTTTTACATTTGTGCATTTAACATCCTTATACATGAAGTTCCCACAGACAAAACACACTCCTTATTTTATCCTTAAGTGTGTCCAATGGCTTTGCTACAATGTAGTTCTAACATCATATGAAGTAGATTTAAGTCTGGGACTCACCTCCTCCAGAAGACATTGTGGATCTCTTCTTGTGTGTATGGCTGTTCAGAATGGAAAAATTGTGATGGAAGAGGCCTTAAGTTACTTATGTATTATTTATAATAAAACCATTGTGTTGAGAATAGGAAGAGAATAAAAAATTAAGGTAACATAGATAGGTCTAAGTGTTTTGAGAATACTGTATATAGGTTAAATGCCATTCATTTAAATGGTAAATAAGATTAAATGAACTATATCTCATGTTTATGGGTGGCACAGTGGGTAGCACGGTCCTGGGTTCGATGTGTGAAATGTGTGGATGTGTGGAATTTAATCCCACAAGTCCAAAAACATGCATTAACATTAACTAGAACTACTAAAATTTTCCTAAGTGTATGATCCTTGATGGACTTGCGACCTGTCTGGGGTGTTTCCTGCTTTTTGCTCCAAGAATCAGACCCACCATGACCCTGACCAGAATAAAGCAGTGGTAAAACAAACACTTTAATGAAAATTCAGTTTATCTTGCTTTCTAGATCTGATGAGTTGCATCGAAGCCAAATTCCTTTATTTATTTTAGATAACAATTAAAAAATACTCTAAAGTCCACTTAAATAAGTACGCCATAATTATACGTAAAATACAATTAACATTAACAGGCATACCTTAACCTTAACTACCAAACACCAAACTCTAAACCAGTGATATACTAGTAGAAAGTATGCACCAAATGGTATAAATAGTAGCTCCACTTACCTAGTTCACAAAGAAGCTTCACACTGGGTCGAAAGAATCACCTGAATCTGTACCAATAAGCACTTTATCTTTCTGCCCCTCCCAGTTCCCACTACAGAACATCAATAAATCTACCTAAAGCTACAAACAACGTGACCTTCAAACCATCATAAAAGTTTCTTTTTCAACCTTTGAAATCATAACCCGAGTGCAAACCTGCCACCACAATGCACTAGTCTCTGCCAAGAGTAATAAACATTTTGACCTGATTTAGCCCATTGTAGGACCCATCCAACCCTTTTTCAATGTTAGCATTTGTGTGTATGGACACAATGCATGGACCATGAGAAACTTCTATCGGACGACTCACCTCCTGTCAGACTACTATGCCGTTGGCCTGCCGTCTCACCATGTGGGTTATTTATTTATTAGGATTTTAACGTCATGTTTTACATACTTTGGTTACATTCATGACAGGACAAATAGTTATTGGTTACACAAGATTCATCTGTTTAAGGCTTTATTGGTAAGCAGTCATGAAAAACTTTGTATGTCTAATTTATCTCACTTGCACGTCTTTGGACTGTGAGAGGAAACCCACACAGACACGGGGAGAACATGCAAACTCCACACAGAAAGGACCAAGACCACTGCACCTGGCAATCGAACCCAGGACCTTTTTGCTGTGAGGCAACACCATGAGGATAAAATATATTTTGTTTATGCATTTTCTCCCCTTTTTCTCCCTTTTTAGCGTGTCAGATTGCCTGATTGAGTCATGCTTCCTCTCCACCAATGATTGAGGAGAATGCCGACACGTGGGCAGCAGCCGTATGCATTTTGTCACCTACACTTTGATGAAGGTATTGCAGATCAGCACTGTGTACGGAGAGACACACCCTGACAGCACTCTTTTCCAATCTCTGCACAGGCGCCATCAATCAGCCAGCAGAGGTCATAATTGCATTAGTTATTAGAGAGACCCTATCCGGCTTTGATATCCCACCCGTATCTGAACAACAGGCCAATCGTTGTTCATGTTGGCTGCTCAGCCCAGCCGACAGGCAGAGCTGAGACTCGATACGATGTATTCGAGATCCCAGCTCTGGTTCCAGCGTGTGTTTTTACCGCTGCGCCACCTGAGCAGCTATGTTTAAATACATTATATTTAATTCAGGCACTCCAACAACATCCTCAACAGACTGTCAAAGGTTAAATACAGTGGTACCTTGAAACTCGATGTCAGTTGGTACTGGGAATGGCGTAGAGTTCTAAACCTGTTAAGTTTCAAGGTATTTTTTCTCATAGGGATGTATGGGAAACCTGTTAATGCGTTCCATGGTCCTGTGGAACTGCATATATTTTAGATTAATGTAAAATAATGGGGTTGTTTTTGACATGTAACAAAGGAACTCTACATGCTGTTACTGTTAGACACGATTTTTATTTGGTATTTCAAAGCACAAACTTCTGCCATAAAACAGCTGAACGAAGATGTACAATATGATCATTTATAATTATATTTCTCTAAGACAAAGCATTTTCTAACTCACTTAGCATTATAGCATTGCATGATTAAAGATATACCCAGCATAAATATGCTAAATGGTAAACATACTTTTTACCTCTATGTCTACGACTCTCAGGTTTATGGTATGTGATATGTGCCGTCACATAAACACGTAAACATCTGACCGCCTTCGACAACACCGACAGTTTCACGAATCTGCAGATCGTTTGAAGAAAGTGCAGCTAAAGAAGAGAGACACATTCGCTACGTGAGAGTGAAGAACACGGGTAAGTGGCACAATGGTGAAGTGAAGCGTTCCTGTTACCATGATTTCTAGCATACGTTGGATCACAGGTCTTTTCTGGGCAGTGGTACAGCTAATTCTGTGGTGCGACCCCCTGTAGTCCAGTGATGGTAGTGTTTCTGTGCTTTTTAAACGCGGCAGATTGTCAGGAGGGTATGCATACTTACAAATCCACACAAACACACACAGACATACACGCCACTGTAGTATGCATTTACATTCATAGACATGTAACCTGTAACATATAAGCACATTTATCTTAATACAATCAAACGATAGTGATCACGCTATTGATAGTAATACAAAGAGACTAACTAAAGACAAACTTTTAACTGGAGCACGAGTGGTACAAACTATTACCAAATAGTGGCAGTATTTCACTTTGAATAGGCACAAGTAAAAACACAGACATATATGGTCACTAGACACATTACAGGACAGTCGTTTTTTTTATACAGGACACTGATCCATCCCTAACTACAACAAGGTTCTTCTCCTAACTTTGTCCCATCACATTTAGCTTTAAGATCATCATAACTGGAAATACAAGGTTTGGTCCCGGATTTGCATTCTGTTAAAACCTGCAAGTGTATACAGGAGATTAGTGAGAGTTAAAAATATTAGCTTACATTACACTACATTACATTAAATTGAGTAAAAATAAGTTACATATCCATACCTGGAATGGCCTCAGTTGTCAGATTTTGGAGTTTCTTTAGCTTTAAGGAAATGGAAAAAAGTGAACATACAGTGTATCACAAAAGTGAGTACACCCCTCACATTTCTGCAAATATTTTATTATATCTTTTCATGGGACGACACTATAGACATGAAACTTGGATATAACTTAGAGTAGTCAGTGTACAACTTGTATAGCAGTGTAGATTTACTGTCTTCTGAAAAGAACTCAACACACAGCCATTAATGTCTAAATGGCTGGCAACATAAGTGAGTACACCCCACAGTGAACATGTCCAAATTGTGCCTAAAGTGTCAATATTTTGTGTGACCACCATTATTATCACTGCCTTAACCCTCCTGGGCATGGAATTCACCAGAGCTGCACAGGTTGCTACTGGAATCCTCTTCCACTCCTCCATGATGACATCACGGAGCTGGTGGATGTTAGACACCTTGAACTCATCCACCTTCCACTTGAGGATGCGCCACAGGTGCTCAATTGGGTTTAGTCCATCACCTTTACCTTCAGCTTCCTCAGCAAGGCAGTTGTCATCTTGGAGGTTGTGTTTGGGGTCATTATCCTGTTGGAAAACTGCAATGAGGCCCAGTTTTCGAAGGGAGGGGATCATGCTCTGTTTCAGAATGTCACAGTACATGTTGGAATTCATGTTTCCCTCAATGAACTGCAGCTCCCCAGTGCCAGCAACACTCATGCAGCCCAAGACCATGATGCTACCACCACCATGCTTGACTGTAGGCAAGATACAGTTGTCTTGGTACTTCTCACCAGGGTGCCGCCACACATGCTGGACACCATCTGAGCCAAACAAGTTTATCTTGGTCTCGTCAGACCACAGGGCATTCCAGTAATCCATGTTCTTGGACTGCTTGTCTTCAGCAAACTGTTTGCTGGCTTTCTTGTGCGTCAGCTTCCTTCTGGGATGACGACCATGCAGACCGAGTTGATGCAGTGTGCGGTGTATGGTCTGAGCACTGACAGGCTGACCTCCCACGTCTTCAACCTCTGTAGCAATGCTGGCAGCACTCATGTGTCTATTTTTTAAAGCCAACCTCTGGATATGACGCCGAACACGGGGACTCAACTTCTTTGGTCGACCCTGGCGAAGCCTGTTCCGAGTGGAACCTGTCCTGGAAAACCGCTGTATGACCTTGGGCATCATGCTGTAGCTCAGTTTCAGGGTGTTAGCAATCTTCTTATAGCCCAGGCCATCTTTGTGGAGAGCAACAATTCTATTTCTCACATCCTCAGAGAGTTCTTTGCCATGAGGTGCCATGTTGAATATCCAGTGGCCAGTATGAGAGAATTGTACCCAAAACACCAAATTTAACAGCCCTGCTCCCCATTTACACCTGGGACCTTGACACATGACACCAGGGAGGGACAACGACACATTTGGGCACAATTTGGACATGTTCACTGTGGGGTGTACTCACTTATGTTGCCAGCTATTTAGACATTAATGGCTGTGTGTTGAGTTATTTTCAGAAGACAGTAAATCTACACTGCTATACAAGTTGTACACTGACTACTCTAAGTTATATCCAAGTTTCATGTCTATAGTGTTGTCCCATGAAAATATATAATGAAATATTTGCAGAAATGTGAGGGGTGTACTCACTTTCGTGATACACTGTAAGTGTAATAGTGTAGAGGTTGGCAACAGCAACAGGAAATAAACTAATATTGCCCTTTTCAACTGTAAGCATCCCCCAAAATAAAATAAAAACAACCTTTTTTTTCTTTACTCATTAATTTTTTTTGTTTATTCATCAATTCATCAAGAAGGAGATAATGAGCCGCTCAGGTGGTGCAGCGGTAAAGTACGCTAGCGCACCAGAGTTGGGGTTTCGAATACACCGTATCGAATCTCAGCTCTGCCTTTCCGACTGGGCTGGGCGGCGGCATGAACAACGATTGGCTGTTGTTCAGGCTTAGAGGGTAAGAAAGTCGGATCATAGGTCCTCATAACTGGTGCAACTGCGGCCCCTGCTGGCTGACTGATGCCGCCTGGAATAATGCGGATGGGGGTGTGGCTCTCCGTACACAGTCCCCGTCAAGTGTATGAACTCGACTCGTGCAGGTGAAAAATACAGTCTGTACTGACTGTACGTGCCGGAGGGGGCGTATGTCAGTTGAGAGGCGTCCTCAGTCAGCAGTGAAGGGTCGAATCAGTATAGAGGACGCAATCAGGGTAATTGGACACGACTAGATTGGGGGGTGGGAAGAAAAGAAGGATGGGGTATGCGGTTTTGATGAACAGGTCTAGCAGTTCGTTAAAGATTTATTTTTTCATTGGTCATTTTAATATTTGCTGCTATGGACAGACAAAGATTTATACCACACAATCGACACGTAAAAAATAAAAAGTGAAAAGTGAAAAAGTGGAGATATGTGTTTTTCATCAGACAGCGACGATAATTTATTTTTTCTGTTGTGCTGGCGGGCCCCAAGTAATGCAATTTAAGACAGAAGATGCGGGCTGTATAGAATCCGACGGGCCGGACTTTGGACATGCCTGCCCTACATGGACTGAGATTTGTTCAGACTCCTCGAGTCTTCTCACCATGTTAGGTCCGATAGTGATGAACCTCAGCTCATTATTGACTGCATAGAGCATTTGGTGGGTGACGAATCATGATTTGTCACTCCACAGAACACGATTCCACTGCTTCAGGGTCTAGTGACGACATGCTTTACACTACTTCATCCTTGCATAACATTGTGCTTGGTGATATAAGACTTGCATGCGGCTGCTGGGCCATGGAAACCCATGAGAGAAGCTACCAGCACACAGTTTTGGTGCTGACGTTAATGCCAGAGGTTTTTATGCAAAATGCACCTCGGCACTCAGCCATCCTTCTCTGTAACTTAGTGGCTGAGTTGCTGTGGTTTTTAAGTACTTCCACTTTTCAGTAATACCACTCACATTTGACTGTGGTATATCTAGAAGGGAAGTGAAGACATTTCACAAACTGACTTGTTGTAACAGTGGTGTCCTATTACAGCATCATGCTTGATATCACTGAGCTTTTTAGATCAACCCATTATTTTAATGTTTGTAAAGGAAGACTGTACGACACCTGTGGCAATGGGAACGAATGAAACACCTAAATTCAGTGATTGAAAGGTGTGTCTCAATATGTTCGTCCATACAGTATACATGTGTCAGTAATAAATGTTAGCTTACCCTTGGACACCATCAGATTCTCTTCTTGGGCCTCCTCATTCCCTGGAGCCCTAAAAAATGCAAATAAATAAATAAATAAATAAAATAAAAGCATTTCTATAAGCATTCAGTTGCTAATTACATGGATGTTCATTTTCCAACTCCTTTCTAGATAAAATCTTTTAGGGACGTTCAACATGATGACACAAAGCCACATGGTATAACAAAAAGGCTATGTAAACAGAAATGTGGGGCTAGATTGTAGTCCTGTAGTCTCCTATTGAATCTATGTAGTTCAAAACGAGGTGCAAAATGCAACCAAGCCATGTTACACAGCTTTTAGAAAGGCAGAAGAAATGTACTTCCCAAACTAAACTAAATCTTTAGTCCCTTAAGTATTACTAAGCCATGTTAAAAGGCATGGTAATGTAACACACTTTTTGGCATGTGCTGTCCCTACTGTTTTGAAATGGTAGCAAACTTATAATGAGTTTGTTTATAACAATGGAGATTCTAAGACAGGGGTGTCCAAACTTTTCTTATTGGGGGACATATGAAGCAACACAGGCCACAATAAAACTCAATATTGGTAGATGACACTATTTTAGAAGAAAAGCCTTTCTAACCCATTTGTCACCTTAAAGCTATAGCAGCCATCAAGCATGATGTTTGGCAACTGTTTGGTAGAGGCTCGTTAACTAGTAAAAACAGGGCGGCACGGTGTTTAAGTGGGTAGCACTGTCGCCTCACAGCAAGAAGGTCCCGGGTTCGATCCCCAGGTGGGGCGGTCCGGGTCCTTTCTGTGCCGAGTTTGCATGTTCTCCCCGTGTCCGCGTGGGTTTACTCAGGGAGCTCCGGTTTCCTCCCACAGTCCAAAGACGTGCAAGTGAGGTGAATTGGAGACGCTAAACTGTCCATGACTGTGTTCGATATAACCTTGTGAACTGATGAACCTTGTGTAATGAGTAACTACCGTTCCTGTCATGTTCCTGAATGTAACCAAAGTGTAAAACATGACGTTAAAATCCTAATAAACAAACAAACAAGTAAAAACAGTATCAATTGTTTGTTGTTGGTATAGTCCCCCAAAAATAAGAAATGCAAAGAAATCATTATGTGATGAGACCATTAAAGGGTTAAGTAAGTATCTGGGGACCTTGTATTAAGAACAAATATGATTGCAGATTGAATTTGCAGCAACAGTTTGCCAGTAAATGTAATCCTCTGGTTTGGCAAAGCTGTTTGTGAACATGGTTTTCAGTGTACAGGTCATTGTGTTCCCCTATTCTCACCCATGGTCATGAGCTGTGAGGTAATGCCTGAAACAATAAGTTTCTGTCTAAAAGGATTAGGTTTCTTCATTGGGTGATGGGGATTACTTTTCGTGATAGGATAAGGAATGTAGGCAATAAGGAAAACTTCTTAATACAGTTGTTTTTTTCTCTGAATCAAGAGGAGCCAGCTGTTTTATACCAGCCTCACTAAAACAAGACCCACTGGAGGAATTATCTCTCAATGCTGGCTTAGGTAAACCTGAATATCCTGACCGTATTACACAGTAGTAGACTATAGTAGAGTGTTACTACTACTATAGTTAAAAGATCATTAATTCGTTTAAATATTATAATTTAAACAGAAAGAGAAAGTGGACTTCTGCATTCAATGTTGTTGCTGAAGTTTGGAAGACTAAATGATAACATTTATATAAAATAATAATACAAAATAATTATGTCTGATCTTGCTGCCCAAATCCCATGCAAACGTTCTGCATCAATCAGCAGTTTGAACAGAATTTCATCAACGTGCATACGCAATTCCCTCCGACTAACCTTGGCTTCTGATTAATACTGCAGCGGCATCTCCGACCTAAAGTTGATATACAGAGAACGAAAAATTATAAAATAGATAAAATAATGAATAATAAAATACAAACAGTACGAAAACCTAAAAAACATAAATGTGAGGAAAGCTGAAAATGTAAACAGAGGTACATCTTACTGAGAATGAGGAGGACACCCAGAGCAAAGAATACCACAGCAAATGACAAACCACCGATCCTTAAAGTCTCATAGTCTGGAAAGGGTAAGACAATGAAGAATGTGTTTATATATCATATAAACATTATACATGTGTACAGTACAATTACATATTTCAAGCATATTCCAGCTTGTTATGAAGCTGGGGTCAGAGCGCAGACATTGAACGGCACCCCTGAAACAGACAGGGTTAAGGGCTTCCAACTGACAGTCCAAAACTCTACCCATTACTGATACGGTGGCTTAGTGGGTAGCACTGTCGCCTGACAGCAAGAAGGTCCTGGGTTCGATCCCCAGGCAGGGCAGTCCGGGTTCTTTCTGTGCGGAGTTTGCATGTTCTCCCCGTGTCTGCATGGGTTTCTTCCGGGAGCTCCGGTTTCCTCCCACAGTCCAAAAACATGAAGTCAGGTTTATTGGAGACACTGAATTGCCCTATGGGTGAATGGGTGTGTATTTGGGTGTGTGTATGTGTGTCTGGTGACTGGTGTCCCATCCACGGTGTTACTGTGTGCCTTGCGCCCATTGAAAAGCACCCCGCTCCGCCTAACTGGATAAGCGGATAAGAAAATGAATGAATGAATGTCCTACTGATAAGCAATGGACAATTGAACACAAGCTTGTTGGACATCTCAGTCCAAAATAGCTATAACAGCATCCACAGTGCATTTACACCAAATAACCTACCATCATATACAGTGTATCACAAAAGTGAGTACACCCCTCACATTTCTGCAAATATTTCATTATATCTTTTCATGGGACAACACTATAGACATGAAACTTGGATATAACTTAGAGTAGTCAGTGTACAACTTGTATAGCAGTGTAGATTTACTGTCTTCTGAAAATAACTCAACACACAGCCACTAATGTCTAAATGGCTGGCAACATAAGTGAGTACACCCCACAGTGAACATGTCCAAATTGTGCCCAAAGTGTCAATATTTTGTGTGACCACCATTATTATCCAGCACTGCCTTAACCCTCCTGGGCATGGAATTCACCAGAGCTGCACAGGTTGCTACTGGAATCCTCTTCCACTCCTCCATGATGACATCACGGAGCTGGTGGATGTTAGACACCTTGAACTCCTCCACCTTCCACTTGAGGATGCGCCACAGGTGCTCAATTGGGTTTAGTCCATCACCTTTACCTTCAGCTTCCTCAGCAAGGCAGTTGTCATCTTGGAGGTTGTGTTTGGGGTCGTTATTCTGTTGGAAAACTGCCATGAGGGCCAGTTTTCGAAGGGAGGGGATCATGCTCTGTTTCAGAATGTCACAGTACATGTTGGAATTCATGTTTCCCTCAATGAACTGCAGCTCCCCAGTGCCAGCAACACTCATGCAGCCCAAGACCATGATGCTACCACCACCATGCTTGACTGTAGGCAAGATACAGTTGTCTTGGTACTTCTCACCAGGGCGCCGCCACACATGCTGGACACCATCTGAGCCAAACAAGTTTATCTTGGTCTCGTCAGACCACAGGGCATTCCAGTAATCCATGTTCTTGGACTGCTTGTCTTCAGCAAACTGTTTGCGGGCTTTCTTGTGCGTCAGCTTCCTTCTGGGATGACGACCATGCAGACCGAGTTGATGCAGTGTGCGGCGTATGGTCTGAGCACTGACAGGCTGACCTCCCACGTCTTCAACCTCTGCAGCAATGCTGGCAGCACTCATGTGTCTATTTTTTAAAGCCAACCTCTGGATATGACGCCGAACACGTGGACTCAACTTCTTTGGTCGACCCTGGCGAAGCCTGTTCCGAGTGGAACCTGTCCTGGAAAACCGCTGTATGACCTTGGCCACCATGCTGTAGTTCAGTTTCAGGGTGTTAGCAATCTTCTTATAGCCCAGGCCATCTTTGTGGAGAGCAACAATTCTATTTCTCACATCCTCAGAGAGTTCTTTGCCATGAGGTGCCATGTTGAATATCCAGTGGCCAGTATGAGAGAATTGTACCCAAAACACCAAATTTAACAGCCCTGCACCCCATTTACACCTGGGACCTTGACACATGACACCAGGGAGGGACAACGACACATTTGGGCACAATTTGGACATGTTCACTGTGGGGTGTACTCACTTATGTTGCCAGCTATTTAGACATTAATGGCTGTGTGTTGAGTTATTTTCAGAAGACAGTAAATCTACACTGCTATACAAGCTGTACACTGACTACTCTAAGTTATATCCAAGTTTCATGTCTATAGTGTTGTCCCATGAAAAGATATAATGAAATATTTGCAGAAATGTGAGGGGTGTACTCACTTTTGTGATACACTGTATATATATATATATATATATATGGGCGAACAGAAGGGGTCCGCTAGGACTGCGCACGTCTCGGAGGAGGCGTGAGCAGCCATATACCCTCCTCAAATGCAATCAGGGATCCCCAGCAGTGCAGCAGACAAATTGACTAAACTAAAATCGAGAGAAAAATGGGAGAAAATGCATAAATAGGCCGCTCAGGTGGCGCAGCGGTAAAGACACACGCTGGAACCAGAGCTGGGATCTCGAATACATCATATCGAATCTCAGCTCTGCCTGCCGACTAAGGCTGAGCGACTACATGAACAGCGACTGGCCTGTTGTTCAGATGGGCGGGACACAACGTTGAGCTGCACTGCACTCGTCAAAGTGCAGGTGATAAGATGCATACAGCATGCTGCCCACGTGTCGGAGGCGGCGTGGGTTAGCTTTGCTCTCCTCAATCAGAGCAAGGATCGGCATTGGTGGAGAGGAAGCATGACGCAATCGGGCAATTGGACACGCTAAAAAGGGGAGAAAATGCATAAATAAATAGAAAAGCAATCTGGTCCTACTGTGGTTAACCTGATGTAACATAAAGCCTCCACAAGTTCATTTTGTGTTTATGTGCCTGTTAAAATGATTATTATTGTCTGCGACCCATTTTTTTGGCTTTTTGTTTTTAAAAACCCTGCTGTAGATCAACAGTGTGCCATACAAACTATGTGCTGAAATGATTGTAACAGTCCTGGTTTATTAGAAACAGTCTGTTTATATCAGGTAAGAGTAAATTTCATGTTTCATAAAGTAATTACAGTATTATGATGTGATGACCTTACCATACTTAAATGGATCAGTATTTTCTTCTTTTCCATCTGCGGAGAAAGAACATTTGATGGTACACATATTATTTTAGTATGAGGTCAGTTTGCATGCATATGAATAAAACGTTAAACAGGGAAGACAATAAACCATAATTTTCCTTATACATTGTGATGTGTTGATTGATCTGAAAAGCACTACATGCATATAATGCATTTTTTTAATTCTTTAGCCATTACATGCTAGTGATTAAAGCTTGTAGAATAAAAATGCATAAATAAAAAATTAATTAATGAAACATGGACTCATCTGACTACAGCACATTTAGTCATGGTCTTTCACTCCATCTGTGTTGAGATGGGCTTAGGCCCGTACTACAGAGCCAATCTATATGTAATGGTATAGTACAGTGGCATGACGGTTTCTTAGACAATGTTCTCTGAAGGTTTGAAGGTCACGGACATTTAGAGAAATGTTCATTAGGAACTGATTGACAATTCTCTCAAAGTGTGGCTCAAAGTGGTCAGCCATGACCCATCTGTTCATGCAAAGACTGAGCCTTTAGTGGATTCTCCATTTTTACCCAATAATGACACACTTACCTGTGTTAGAATGGTGTAACTTCAATATACTATGAACTATTCACTTCTGCCCAAACTTCTTTTAACTGTATTGAGGCATCAAATTCTAATTTTGTTCATAAATATTTACATACAATCAAGTTGGTCAGTGAAAACATTAAAAGTAATTCATTTGTACTTTTTCCCTAGGTAAATAAAAGCTCAAGAGATTAGAAATAAAAATTGTGTAAAATATTACATGGTTACAACTTTATTACAGTAGGTTTACTCACCTTTTGCGTTGGCATTAGATGTAGCTACCATAAATGAGAAAGAAAATTTTTTTATTTCAAAAGACAGACAGGCAGACTGTTTTTTTTATTTGTATTTTTTTTTTACCCCTTTTTCTCCCCTTTTAGCGCATCCAATTGTTCAATTAGCATCGTGCTTCCTCTCTGTCTATGCCGAACCCTGCCCTGACGGAGGTGATTGAAGCTAACCCGTATCCCCTCCGAAACACGAGCAGCAGCCAGATGCATCTTTGCCACCCACACATTGACGAGTTTGGCGCCACCCAGCGTTGCATGCGGAGAGACACACCCTAAGGGCACCCTCTCTCATCTCTGTGTAAGCGCCTCCAATCAGCCGGCAGAGAACGCAATCTCATTCTGACAGAGAGAGACCCACATCCGGTTCTTTATCCCACCCCCCATATGAGCAACCGGCCAATCGTTGCTCATATAGCCACTCAGCTTCGAACCGGTAAAGCAAGGCTGGATTCGATACCACGTTCTCAGAATCCAGCCCTGGTTGCAGCGCGTCTCTTTTTACCGCTGCGCCACCTGAGCGGCTTTACTTCATTTTTTAAGCACTGTATATACACCAATCATGCATTAGATTATAACATTACACCTTCTGAACTGACTGGTCTGCGGCTATGCAGCCCCATACGCAACACACTGCGATGAACAGTGTATTCCGACACCTTTCTGTCAGAACCAGCATTAACTTCTTCAGCTATTGCAATTTGAGCTACAGTAGCTCGTCTGTTGGATCAGACCACACGGGTCAGCCTTCGCTCCAAATGTGCATCACTGAGCCTTGGCCGCCCATGACCCCGTCGCCGGTTTACCACTTTTGATAGATACTGACCACTGCAGACCGGGATCACCCCACAAGAGCTGCAGTTTTGGAGATCTGACCCAGTTGTATAGCCATCACAATTTGGCTTTTGTCAAACTCAGTTCTAACACATCAACTCTGAGGATAAAATGTTCAATTGCTGCGTAATACTGTATATCCCATCCACTAACAGGTGACGTGATGAAGAGATAATCAGTGTTATTCACATCACCTGTCAGGGGTTATAATGTTATGCCTGGTCACATTCTAAATACCACTTAATATTTCACCATAGCCTGAAAGCTCACGCTTAGTCTCCTAATTTCCCAAGAAAGGTGGAACGTAGGAAATGGTAATAAGGCTTGTGGTAGAAGCCAGCAGTGTAACAATAGTAAATTCATCACTTAGTGTGTTTCCCTCTTCCACCAGCAGAGAGAGAGAGAGAGAGAGAGAGAGAGAGAGAGAGAGAGAGAGAGAAGGGAGAGAGACTTACCAGAGACAGAGACTAGGAGTGAACAGAAGAAGAAAGTAGTTTCCATGGCAACTGCTTAGAAAAGAAGAGATAGGTGGATGTATTAGGAGAAAATATTAGTAGGAATCAGTGTCATTTATAAATATGATGTTTAGTCTTGATGATGATGGGTACAGAGCCACTGAGACAGATGTCAGATGTCCTTTTAGTATATTGTATCGTATTGTTTCCTGTATAACCCTAATGTATACGTACCGTTACATATGACCTGTCACAATGTTTATAAGACGGTAAATGATCTGGGCCTGGCAACACCATAATGGGCGCACAGAGCTTACCAATGGGCAAGAGGAGCAAAGGCTAGCCCATCTGGTCAGATCCCCCAGAACAGCCACTGTAGCAAATAAGGGTGTGTTCGAAAACCTAGTGAGCTCTCTACATAGACAGCATTTTACGCCATCCTAGATGCCGTAAAATGCTCCCTACTAAGGCACCTTAAATCAGAACGGTATTCTGACAGAATAATGAGGGAGCATCCGATGCTGCCTTATCCGGAGTTCACACTACACGACCAAGTTCACACTACATGACTTTCCAATTCGTCAGGTCTCTGTACAGTTCACTATACACGACTGGATCTCTTGTAATCAGGAGTCTTTCTAGTCGGTGTGTATTTCACACTACACGACTGATCGGCGATAGGGGGTTTCACACTACACCATCTATCACCAACTGGAATCGCAGGCGAGCTTCTCTGGTCTCCCAGACTACGTTTTGTCATAAAAACAAACGCGAAAAGTGACGAGGGGTTAAATGATACCACTTTCAAAAATGCACGTCAACAAGTGCGCTGATGTGCAGCGTAAAAGCAAGTAGGAATAATAAATGAATCTGAGTGGATTTGGCTACGCGAACAGTATGGATTGTTCTGTAGTGAGTTGGAGGTTAATAAATAGGGATGCACCGATCCGATATTAACCGGTCCCGATATTACCAAAATGAGATAGATCGGGTATCGGATAATTAGGCCGATCCATGGGGCCGATACGCTGCCTCAGTAGAGAGGATTCTAATAAGTCAATATTATTCGAACGCGCTACTTAGACAGCGCTTCCATCGGGTTTCGCGTTTAGCATTTAGCATCTTGCCATTAAAACCAATGAATTGAGGAAGCACGGCACGCTAACGTCAATATAACATTTTCCTTCATGTACCGATAACGGTTACATTTCCTGACAAGCCTGAACTTGCAAATAAAAACACTCGGTACAAGTTTATACAGGTTAAAAATCAGTAATATTTTATTTACGTTTGATAAAAACATTCGTTTCTCCGCCCCGTCAGCCATGTTTATTTTTCTGTGAGAGAAGAGCACCCGACCCACAATGAATGCTGGGATTGCCTTGATCACTAAGGCAGCGTCGGATGCTCACTCGTTCTTGAGCCAAAATAACATTGAAATATTAAGATACCTCAGTAGTGAGGAATTTAAGGCATCTAGGATTTCTAACAGTCTCCTTATCGGGAGCGCGCACAGGATGACGTAAAATGCTGTAAATGTAGAGAGATCGCTAGCTTCTCCAACACACCCTTTATGTTGAATTGCACTAGATGTTTGCTTGTTTACAGGGTTTGATTACTGATTGTATTGTACCAAGGTATTCGTTTATTCTCAGGTTCTTCCGCTGCTAGATTTTATTTTGAATTACTGTTTACACTACATATTTAAAAAATAAGATTGATTACTGTTTGTGTAACTACTTATGTTTCAGCTGATACATTGAATTTATTTTAAAATATTTTAAGAAGAAATATTTAAGAAAATATTTTAACTATTTTGAATTTGAATGCTATGCCAAGGTCCAGCACAATTGTTTATTATTTTATTGACAAATAAATAGCAGTTCAGTACATTCATATCTGTGTTAATTATATTTTGTTTTGCAAACTTAGTAATGTTTAAGTCAATCCTGATGCCTTAAGTCTTTCCCACATGATAAAGTATACGCTTTATTAATTCAACAATGGTATCGGATCGGTATCGGGTATCGGCCGATATGCAAAGTATATGTATCGGATCGGTATCGGAACTGAAAAAGTTGGATCGGTGCATCCCTATTAATAAATATTTTGCAATCCAATGTTGTTGTTATGTTTTGTAAAGAACAATCAGGTCAGAAACGCTGTAAAACTTGTGTTTGTGCCGATGTATTCTGATATAAACTATATTATCCCCCTGTCCCACCTGTTTACAACTCCTCCCCTGTGTTTCCCCTCACATCGTATCTTGCGTTTTCATTGCCTGGTCGACATAATACTCATTGCCAGTTGTGCAACTCCGATTCATATATTCGACATGCTAGAAATCTCTCTTTGGTCTACTACTACTACTACTACTCAACAACTCAGAGTAGTTCACACATAGCGATTGAGAGCCGACAAAGGGCAAACATCAAGTAGTGTGAACGAGGCATTAGCGGTGAAGGTAATCCCAGCATTCAGTGCGGCACAACCTTTCTCACAGAAAAATAAAAAAGGCGGACGGGGCGGCGAAACGAACGAGTTATTTTCCAACGTAAATATATTATTATTGATTTTTAATTTGTATAAATGTGCACAAGTGTCATTTATTTGCAAATTCGGGCCAGTCAGCGAATTCAACCGTTTTCGCTACACGGAGGGAGATGTTAGTTGACATGCTAGCGCGTTGTGCCACCCCATCCTACTGGTTTGAATGGCATGAATGGCATGACAATGGCTAACTGTGTTAGCTTAGTAAGCGAAAACTGATGGAATCGCCATCTAAGTAGTGCGTTCCAATAACCCGACTTATAAGTCGATGACTTATTAGAATCATCTCTACTTAGTCAGCTGCCTATGTAGGCAGTAAGACAGCAAGGCAGCTCACTAGGTTTTCGAACACACCCTAAGTTAATGCTAGCTGGAACAGAAAGAGATCAGAACACCACAGTGCAATACAGCTTGATGCATATGGGACTGAATAGCTACAGACTGGTCCGAATGCGACCCCTGTCCACCTCTGAAAGCACCTAAAAAGACACATAAAAATCAGAACAGGACCCTGGAGCAGTGGAAATCGATGAACTGGTTTGATGAATCATGCTTTCTTTTACAACATGTGGATGGCCAAGTGCACGTGGAATAAAAGCAGACCTGGAGTCCTGGAATTTGTGGATGTTACCTATATATCGTTGCATTTTAAGCAGTAATCCCTAATGACAGTGGCGTTTGCACACTGCAATAAATGATTAGTAATGCATAGAAGGAAATGACAAAGGATGGCATGGTGCTGGAGCCTATCCCAGCTTTTCAATGGGCGCAAGGCACACAGTAACACCCTGAACGGGGCGCCAGTCCATAGCAGGGGAGACACACATACACACATTCACTCATTCACATATAGGGCAATTCAGTGTCTTCAATTAACCTGACTTCAAGTTTTTGGACTGTGGGAGGAAACCGGCGCTCCCGGAGGAAGCCCACGCAGACACGGGGAGAACATGCAAACTCCGCAGAGAAAGGACCCGGACCGCCCCGCCTGGGGATCGAACCCAGGACCTTCTTGCTGTGAGGCGACAGTGCTACCCCCTGGCCCAAACTTAATGTAATATGTCTGTCCACACAGTAGCATGCTCCAAATAATAATAAAATAATAATAAAGTTTGAATCCTTAGTGATGCTTGGCCATGATTGGTCTACATACTGACATGATGCATACATAGCCAATCATGTCTGTGCAGACGCCCGGCTGGCAGATGTGATGTGCTACCCAAGCACTAAAACAATACTTGTTCATCATCAACATATTATTATTATTGTTATTATTATTAGTAGTATAATACCACAAATAATCGGGACATGTAATCAATAGTATCTTTATAGACCTCACTTTATCCCAGTCATGCTGGACCAGAACAGGGCCTTCCCCAAATTGTTCCCACAAAGCATATACAGTAGAGGCTAAAGATCTGAGACACCTAGTGAAAATGCTTCCATTTACATTTTCCTTTAATGTATGACACTTCACTCAGTGGGTAGCACTGTCGCCTCACAGCAAGAAGGTCCTGGGTTCGATCCCCAGGCCGGCCGGGCGGTCCGGGTCCTTTCTGTGTGCAGTTTGCATGTTCTTCCAGTGTCTGCGTGGGCTTTCCCCGGGAGCTCCGGTTTCCTCCCACAGTCCAAAAACATGCAGTCAGGTAAATTGGAGACACTGAATTGCCCTATAGGTGAATGTGTGTGTATGTGTGTTTGCCCTGCGATGGACTGGCACCTCGTCCAGGGTGTTACTTTGTGCTTTGCGCCCATTAAAAAGCTGGGATAGGCTCCAGCAGCCAACCCCCGCACAACACTACTGATGATTTTACTGTGAATATACCACCAAAAACCACTTAGTTCACCTTTAAAATGTGGATCCAGCTAGTGCAATTTATATATGCACGTTTTACACTGGTATATTACGAGGGCGCACCCACTGTCCTATTTTGTGTAATGTGGCATACAAGAAGTTACATATACACTGTATTAGATTGAACGTCTGTATTCTGTACTTCACTCTATATTTTCCTTTTTGTTGCTCTTTTGTTCTTCAATTACTCTAAAAGCTTTCCAGCTTGTCATTTCTAGTAATGTGTCGGCTTTTATTTTTTATAAAACCCTCCCAGCACTTTCCCAGAAACTGCTAATTTATTCTACAGATAATTTAGACTCTGATTTCTGTTTACATTAAATCTCTTACTGGCAAAGAACTAATATAATACACCAATCAGTCATAACATTAAAACCACCTCCTTGTTTCTACACTCACTGTCCAAATTATCAGCTCCACTTACCATACAGAAGCACTTTGTAGTTCTACAATTACTGACTGTAGTCCATCTGTTTCTCTGCACACTTTGTTAGCCCCCTTTCATTCTGTTCTTCAATGGTCAGGACCTGTACAGAGCAGGTATTACTTGGGTGGTGGATCATTCTCAGCACTGTAGTGACACTGACATGATGGGGTTGTGTTAGGGTGTGTTGTGCTGGTATGAGTGGATCAGACACAGCAGCACTGATGGAGTTTTTAAACACCTCAATGTCACTGCTGGACTGAGAATAGTCCACCAAGCAAAAATATCCAGCCAACAGCATCCTGTGACCACTGATGAAAGGTCTCAAAAATGACCAACTCAAACAGCAGCAACAGATGAGTGATCTCTGACTTTACATCTACAAGGTGGACTAACTAGGTAGGAGTGTCTAATAAAGTGGACAGTGTCTAATAAAGTGGACAGTGATCCACTTATACCAGCACAACACACACTAACACACCACCATGTCATTGTCACTGCAGTGCTGAGAATGATCCACCACCTAAATAATACTGCTCTGTAGTGGTCCTGTGTTAAGAACAGAGTAAAAGGAGGTTAAAAAAGTATGTAGAGAAACAGATGGACTACAGTCAGTAATTGTATAACTACAAAGTGCTTCTATATGGTAAGTGGAGCTGATAAATGGACAGTGAGTGTAGAAACAAGAAGGTGGTTTTAATGTTATGGCTGATCAGTATATATACAGTGTATCACAAAAGTGAGTACACCCCTCACATTTCTGCAAATATTTTATTATATCTTTTCATGGGAAAACACTATAGAAATAAAACTTGGATATAACTTAGAGTAGTCAGTGTACAACTTGTATAGCAGTGTAGATTTACTGTCTTCTGAAAATAACTCAACACACAGCCATTAATTTCTAAATAGCTGGCAACATAAGTGAGTACACCCCACAGTGAACATGTCCAAATTGTGCCCAAAGTGTCAATATTTTGTGTGACCACCATTATTATCCAGCACTGCCTTAACCCTCCTGGGCATGGAATTCACCAGAGCTGCACAGGTTGCTACTGGAATCCTCTTCCACTCCTCCATGATGACATCACGGAGCTGGTGGATGTTAGACACCTTGAACTCCTCCACCTTCCACTTGAGGATGCGCCACAGGTGCTCAATTGGGTTTAGTCCATCACCTTTACCTTCAGCTTCCTCAGCAAGGCAGGTGTCATCTTGGAGGTTGTGTTTGGGGTCGTTATCCTGTTGGAAAACTGCCATGAGGCCCAGTTTTCGAAGGGAGGGGATCATGCTCTGTTTCAGAATGTCACAGTACATGTTGGAATTCATGTTTCCCTCAATGAACTGCAGCTCCCCAGTGCCAGCAACACTCATGCAGCCCAAGACCATGATGCTACCACCACCATGCTTGACTGTAGGCAAGATACAGTTGTCTTGGTACTTCTCACCAGGGCGCCGCCACACATGCTGGACACTATCTGAGCCAAACAAGTTTATCTTGGTCTCATCAGACCACAGGGCATTCCAGTAATCCATGTTCTTGGACTGCTTGTCTTCAGCAAACTGTTTGTGGGCTTTCTTGTGCGTCAGCTTCCTTCTGGGATGACGACCATGCAGACCGAGTTGATGCAGTGTGCGGCGTATGGTCTGAGCACTGACAGGCTGACCTCCCACATCTTCAACCTCTGCAGCAATGCTGGCAGCACTCATGTGTCTATTTTTTAAAGCCAACCTCTGGATATGACGCCGAACACGTGGACTCAACTTCTTTGGTCGACCCTGGCGAAGCCTGTTCCGAGTGGAACCTGTCCTGGAAAACCGCTGTATGACCTTGGCCACCATGCTGTAGCTCAGTTTTAGGGTGTTAGCAATCTTCTTATAGCCCAGGCCATCTTTGTGGAGAGCAACAATTCTATTTCTCACATCCTCAGAGAGTTATTTGCCATGAGGTGCCATGTTGAATATCCAGTGGCCAGTATGAGAGAATTGTACCCAAAACACCAAATTTAACAGCCCTGCTCCCCATTTACACCTGGGACCTTGACACATGACACCAGGGAGGGACAACGACACATTTGGGCACAATTTGGACATGTTCACTGTGGGGTGTACTCACTTATGTTGCCAGCTATTTAGACATTAATGGCTGTGTGTTGAGTTATTTTCAGAAGACAGTAAATCTACACTGCTATACAAGCTGTACACTGACTACTCTAAGTTATATCCAAGTTTCATGTCTATAGTGTTGTCCCATGAAAAGATATAATGAAATATTTGCAGAAATGTGAGGGGTGTACTCACTTTTGTGATACACTGTATATACAGTAGAGATCAAAATTAGAGAACAATTTATGAACATCTGATTTTTTTCAGAAATAATGTAATCTTCATTGCTCAACATTTAAAGAATCTGGATTGCCCATTGAGATTTTCCACATTATCCTGTCCTCTCTTGCATTTGTTTTTCGTGAACGACCAGCCTTCTTGGGGGACTTAAATGAGTTTGGAACGACCAACTTCTCTTGCTATGGCTGATAAGTTCATCCCTTTGGCCTTCATCTGGACAACCTGCTGCCAGAGGGTTTCAGTCACTTTAGAATGGCTCACCATCTTGCAAAGTCAGTGAAAAATGGAAAGTTAGGCTGCCAGTTAAATAGGGTTTGTCAGATAATTAAGGGAAATTAGCACCAGGTGCCAGATTAACACCAATAACTGGGGGAATCTGAAAGTTTTCTCTAATTTTGATCAGTGTTCTTTTTCAAGTATGTCATTTAAGTTTTTTATTCTGTGCTTCAGAATGTATGTAACTCATGAAATATGCCTAAAATACTGCTCTTTTACTCCTGTTTGGATTATATTAAATAGGACTATGCAGTTACCTTGACATTTAGGAATTTGTCGGTTGTTCTCTAATTTTGATCTCCACTGTGTATATATATACTATATATAAGGGAAGTGATAGCTCAGTGGTTAAGGTACCGGACTAGTAATCAGAAGGTTGCCGGTTCAAGCCCCGCCACCACCAAGTTGCCACTGTTGGGCCCCTGAGCAAGGCCCTTAACCCTTAACTGCTCAGAATTGTGTTCAGTCATAATTGTAAGTCGCTTTGGATAAAAGCGTCTGCTAAATGCCGAAAATGTGAATATATATATATATATATATATATATATATATATATATATATAAAATGTGAATATTTTTATAAGGGATATTTATATAAATATATTGTGGTATTTAAGACTAAAAGACATGGACATGGAAACCTGTTGTTGCCATTTCCATTCCAAGACCCCTTCAGCTGGCGTTCTGTATGCGCCATTATATTACACACAATATCGTTTTATGTGTTATTTAAGATTTATATGCAGTAAAATAAATAAGTAGTAATCCGATAACGAATGGGGGGATTAGTTATCGTGATTAGTCATCGTTTTAATGTAGTGAGCTTCATCATCCACACAAAGCATGTCTGACACACCCTCCTCGGTGCGAATGAAAACAAAACAGCGGTCATATTTCAATATTAAAAATGTAATAAAACACGGTTTTTACATCATAATAAAGACTTACAACAATCGGTCATAGCAAAAATTTGAATTACAATTTTTATTAATCTTAATTAGCGTGTTTATTTTGTGACCTATTTTTTGACATGATTTGACATCACGTAACGCAGCATATAATTAGCAATAAGGCTAATTGCGTCACCCAGTTTGTCAATATTTACTTAAATAGCATTCAACATTAGCATTTCTACCAACAACGAGACCCGAAAATTTGACGCCCGTTTTATTACATTTTACGATAAAGAAAAGTTTATGCACATAAAATATATATCCTATCTCTTCACACTTACCTTAGTTACTTTGTGAGAAGGAAATAAAGGAGAGAAAAATGAATCAAAATGGTCCTTTGAACAACACCGATTCCTGAGGCGTCGATACCACACAGCTGTTGATTTGGCGACTTAAGCGATTCACTGATTCACAAAATAATATTAAAAAATACAGTATCAGTGGGTCGATAAATATTCCTCTAATTGTGTTTCACACTGTTAGTACTGGAATTCTCCTCTCCTGCGAATGACACAGCTGGCTTTTACTGATTTCTCCCTTCGTGCCCCCACCCCTTTCTTTCTTTCTTTCTTTCTTTCTTTCTTTCTTTCTTTCTTTCTTTCTTTCTTTCTTTCTTTCTTTCTTTCTTTCTTTCTTTCTTTCTTTCTTTTTTTCTTTCTTTCTTTCTTTCTTTCTTTTTTTCTTCCTTCCTTCCTTCCTTTCTTTCTTTCTTTCTTTCTTTCTTTCTTTCTTTCTTTCTTTCTTTCTTTCTTTCTTTCTTTCTTTCTTTCTTTCTTTCTTTCTTTCTTTCTTTCTTTCTTTCTTTTTTTCTTCCTTCCTTCCTTTCTTTCTTTCTTTCTTTCTTTCTTTCTTTCTTTCTTTCTTTCTTTTTTTCTTCCTTCCTTCCTTTCTTTCTTTCTTTCTTTCTTTCTTTCTTTCTTTCTTTCTTTCTTTCTTTCTTTCTTTCTTTCTTTTTTTCTTCCTTCCTTCCTTTCTTCCTTTCTTTCTTTCTTTCTTTCTTTCTTTCTTTCTTTCTTTCTTTCTTTCTTTTTTTCTTCCTTCCTTCCTTTCTTTCTTTCTTTCTTTCTTTCTTTCTTTCTTTCTTTCTTTCTTTCTTTCTTTCTTTCTTTCTTTCTTTCTTTCAAGCAATTTTGTAACTATCTGTGTTTGTAAAAACCTACATTAAGGTCTAATATATGGGTGGCAGTGTCTGTCTTTCTTTCTTTCTTTCTTTCTTTCTTTCTTTCTTTCTTTCTTTCTTTCAAGCAATTTTGTAACTATTTGTGTTTGTAAAAACCTACATTAAGGTCTAATATATGGGTGGCAGTGTCTTTCTTTCTTTCTTTCTTTCTTTCTTTCTTTCTTTCTTTCTTTCTTTCTTTCTTTCTTTCTTTCTTTCAAGCAATTTTGTAACTATCTGTGTTTGTAAAAACCTACATTAAGGTCTAATATATGGGTGGCAGTGTCTTTCTTTCTTTCTTTCTTTCTTTCTTTCTTTCTTTCTTTCTTTCTTTCTTTCTTTCTTTCTTTCTTTCTTTCTTTCTTTCAAGCAATTTTGTAACTATTTGTGTTTGTAAAAACCTACATTAAGGTCTAATATATGGGTGGCAGTGTCTTTCTTTCTTTCTTTCTTTCTTTCTTTCTTTCTTTCTTTCTTTCTTTCTTTCTTTCTTTCTTTCTTTCTTTCTTTCTTTCTTTCTTTCTTTCTTTCTTTCTTTCTTTCTTTCTTTTTTTCTTCCTTCCTTCCTTTCTTCCTTTCTTTCTTTCTTTCTTTCTTTCTTTCTTTCTTTCTTTCTTTCTTTCTTTCTTTTTTTCTTCCTTCCTTCCTTTCTTTCTTTCTTTCTTTCTTTCTTTCTTTCTTTCTTTCTTTCTTTCTTTCTTTCTTTCTTTCTTTCTTTCTTTCAAGCAATTTTGTAACTATCTGTGTTTGTAAAAACCTACATTAAGGTCTAATATATGGGTGGCAGTGTCTGTCTTTCTTTCTTTCTTTCTTTCTTTCTTTCTTTCTTTCTTTCTTTCTTTCTTTCAAGCAATTTTGTAACTATTTGTGTTTGTAAAAACCTACATTAAGGTCTAATATATGGGTGGCAGTGTCTTTCTTTCTTTCTTTCTTTCTTTCTTTCTTTCTTTCTTTCTTTCTTTCTTTCTTTCTTTCTTTCTTTCTTTCTTTCAAGCAATTTTGTAACTATCTGTGTTTGTAAAAACCTACATTAAGGTCTAATATATGGGTGGCAGTGTCTTTCTTTCTTTCTTTCTTTCTTTCTTTCTTTCTTTCTTTCTTTCTTTCTTTCTTTCTTTCTTTCTTTCTTTCTTTCAAGCAATTTTGTAACTATCTGTGTTTGTAAAAACCTACATTAAGGTCTAATATATGGGTGGCAGTGTCTTTCTTTCTTTCTTTCTTTCTTTCTTTCTTTCTTTCTTTCTTTCTTTCTTTCTTTCTTTCTTTCTTTCTTTCTTTCTTTCTTTCAAGCAATTTTGTAACTATTTGTGTTTGTAAAAACCTACATTAAGGTCTAATATATGGGTGGCAGTGTCTTTCTTTCTTTCTTTCTTTCTTTCTTTCTTTCTTTCTTTCTTTCTTTCTTTCTTTCTTTCTTTCTTTCTTTCTTTCTTTCTTTCTTTCTTTCTTTCTTTCTTTCTTTTTTTCTTCCTTCCTTCCTTCCTTCCTTTCTTTCTTTCTTTCTTTCTTTCTTTCTTTCTTTCTTTCTTTCTTTCTTTCTTTCTTTCTTTCTTTTTTTCTTCCTTCCTTCCTTTCTTTCTTTCTTTCTTTCTTTCTTTCTTTCTTTCTTTCTTTCTTTCTTTCTTTCTTTCTTTCTTTCTTTCTTTCTTTCTTTCAAGCAATTTTGTAACTATCTGTGTTTGTAAAAACCTACATTAAGGTCTAATATATGGGTGGCAGTGTCTGTCTTTCTTTCTTTCTTTCTTTCTTTCTTTCTTTCTTTCTTTCTTTCTTTCTTTCAAGCAATTTTGTAACTATTTGTGTTTGTAAAAACCTACATTAAGGTCTAATATATGGGTGGCAGTGTCTTTCTTTCTTTCTTTCTTTCTTTCTTTCTTTCTTTCTTTCTTTCTTTCTTTCTTTCTTTCTTTCTTTCTTTCTTTCTTTCTTTCAAGCAATTTTGTAACTATCTGTGTTTGTAAAAACCTACATTAAGGTCTAATATATGGGTGGCAGTGTCTTTCTTTCTTTCTTTCTTTCTTTCTTTCTTTCTTTCTTTCTTTCTTTCTTTCTTTCTTTCTTTCTTTCTTTCTTTCTTTCTTTCTTTCTTTCAAGCAATTTTGTAACTATTTGTGTTTGTAAAAACCTACATTAAGGTCTAATATATGGGTGGCAGTGTCTTTCTTTCTTTCTTTCTTTCTTTCTTTCTTTCTTTCTTTCTTTCAAGCAATTTTGTAACTATCTGTGTTTGTAAAAACCTACATTAAGGTCTAATATATGGGTGGCAGTGTCTTTCTTTCTTTCTTTCTTTCTTTCTTTCTTTCTTTCTTTCTTTCTTTCAAGCAATTTTGTAACTATTTGTGTTTGTAAAAACCTACATTAAGGTCTAATATATGGGTGGCAGTGTCTTTCTTTCTTTCTTTGTTTCTTTGTTTGTTTGTTTGTTTCTTTCTTTCTTTCTAGCAATTTTGTAACTATTTGTGTTTGTAAAAACCTACATTAAGGTCTAATATATGGGTGGCAGTGTCTTTCTTTCTTTCTTTCTTTCTTTCTTTCTTTCTTTCTTTCTTTCTTTCTTTCTTTCTTTCTTTCTTTCTTTCTTTCAAGCAATTTTGTAACTATTTGTGTTTGTAAAAACCTACATTAAGGTTGTTAGTGTGTGGTTTGGAAGTGTGGGGTAAAAAAAAAGTTTTTTAGTCTTTTTGTTTGTCCGGGCTGTAATAGACCTGAAGCGTTTTCCAGAGGGCAGCAGGTCAAACAGATGATGTCCAGGGTGAGATGGATCTTTCAGTATGTTGGTTGCTCTGCCGAGGCAGCGAGAGCTGAAAAGGTCCTCCAGGCTGGGCAGTGGGCAGCCGATGATCTTCTGGGCAGTGTTGATGACCCACTGAAGAGATCTTTTATCTGCCGCTGAGCAGCTGCTGTACCACGTTGATATGCAGTATGTCAGCACACTCTCAATGGCGGAGCGGTAGTAGGACACCAGCAGCTTCTCCTGAAGGTTGTTTTTCCTGAGAATTCTCAGGAAGTAGAGTCTGTGCTGTGCCTTCACTACTGCCATGATGTTGATGGTCCAGGAGATGTCTTCAGAGATGTGTGTGCCCAGGAATCTGAAGGAAGGGAAGGAAGAGTTCAGGGTGAGATTATTCTCTAAACACCACTCAGACAGTCCTTGAACTTCATCGCTGTTTGCAGTCTTGTCTCCTCCAGAGATAAGTCCAACTACAGTTGTGTCGTCCGCGAACTTGATGATGGTGTTGCTGGAGTGGGTGGCGGCTATAAATTAAGTTATAAAATAAATATTGAAACCTTTCATAGAACATTTCATATACAATTTTAAATATAATTTTTAACTTATAAAATTCATTTAGTCACAGAAAGTACCCAACTTTTCAGGAAATACAGTTTGTACAGGGCAATGTTAAGTAATTGTAATATCTAAAGTAACTGAGTACTAATACACTAATGTACTAATACTAAATGTTTACATTTACATTTTCGGCATTTAGCCGACGCTTTTATCCAAAGTGACACTATGGGTGTGTTCGAAAACCTAGGAATCTCTCTACATAGACAGCATTTTACGTCATCCTACGCGTGCTCCTGAGAATGAGGCTGTTCGAAATCCTAGATGCCTTAATATCCTCACTAGTTAGGCATCTTAACATTTTAATGTTATTTTGACTCAAGAACGAGTGAGCATCGGAAGCATCCTTAGTGATCAAGGCAATCCCAGCATTCAGTGCGGCAGCTATTCTCTCACAGAAAAATAAAGAAAACATGGCTGATGGTGCAGGGAAACGAATGGAGTTATTTTCAAACGTAAATAAATTATTATTGATTTTTAACTTGTATAAACTTGTACACGTGTTTTTATTTGCAAGTTTGGGCTTGTCAGCGAATGTAACCGTTTTCGGTACACAAAGGGAGTTGTTAGGTGACACGCTAGCGCGCTGTGCCACCCCGTCCCATTGGTTTGAATGACTAGATGCTAAATGCTAAATTCGAAACCTGATGGAATCGCTGTCTAAGTAGCGTGTTCGAATAACCTGACTTATAAGTCATTGACTTATTACAATCCGCTCTACTGAGGCAGCTGCCTATGTAGGCAGTAAGGCATCAAGGCAGCTCCCTAGGTTTTTGAACACATCCAGTATTGTCTAAGCAATTGAGGGTTAATGCCAGTAATGGGGCTTAAACCAGTGATCCTCTGATTACTTGTCCAGTACCTTAACCCCTAGGCTACATCTGCCCTGTTTTCATTTAGTAAAAAAAAATGAATAAGGGATGCCCAGGTTTTTATTTACATCTGTAAACTTATAAAAAGAAGTGAACTTTGTCAGATCCAGCTGCCCTGGGTGGTAGAGTTACGGTAGACTGTAAATAGGTCTGAAGTAAAACTGGTTTGTGTAATGTGTATTTGCACATGGAGATTACCTGTCTGTATGTAATGCCTATTCTATTAGGGAGTGCTTTATGAACCACGGTGACGCTCTTTAGAAAAGCTGGCATACAGATGCTTCTTTTGTTTTTAAAATATCTAGATGCCCCCTCCCTTCTCTAACAAAATACATCTCAGTCTGCACTCTGCCAGGCTGTTTTAATTTAGGCCATTCTTAAAATGAGGCGTTCAGTGGTTGCATTGGTAATGTATTGAATCACTGTGGTGTTATTTTAATGAAGTGCCCCCCTCTGCTGGCGGTGCTTTGTACTGCAGGGTACATAGTACAGAATTGCTTTGTATTTGTGACCTTATGTTTGTATCATTAGCTTTTCCAGGGCAGGAAAAGTTATTTATATATGTAGGAGTGTGTTATTTTTCTATAATGTGAGGCTTTTATCCAGTAAGATAAATTAATCTTTAATGTTTGTTGTTTATTCACGGGTGGCACAGTCTGTAACAGTTGGAGCCTGGGTTTAATTCCCTGGCTGCCTTTGCGTCTGTGTGGATTTCCTCTGTGTCCTCCAAGTCCATAGACATGCAGTCAGGCCAATTGGAGCTATTAAAAAGTGCCTTAGGTGTAAGTTAGAGATACACTGAACAAAAATATAAACGCAACACTTTTGTTTCTGTTCCCATTTTTCATGAGCTGAACTTAAAGTTCTAAGACTTTGTCTATGTACACAAAAGGCCTTTTTTTCCTCAAATATTGTTCACAAATTTGTCTAAATCTGTGTTAGTGAACACTTCTCCTTTGCCTTGATAATCCATCCACCTCACAGGTGTGGCATATCAAGATGCTGATTAGACAGCATGATTATTGTAGCTTTTAAAGTATTCATCATATTGCTTCTAAACAAGTTGTATTTTATCAAGTGTAACCCACTTTACGTACTACAGCTCTTATACTGACCTTTATTACATTATAAAAAAACTGATTTTTATAAATAACTTCAATAGCGATTAAAGTATTCAGCATATTAATAACTTCAATAGCTTTTAAAGGATTTATCATATTGCTCCAAAACAAATTGTTTTTTATCAAGTGTAACGCACATTACATACTACAACTCTTGTAATGACACTTTTAACCTTAATTACATAATAAAAAACAGATTTTTATAAATAACTTTAATAGCGTTTAAAGTATCCATAATATTAATAACTTCAATAGCGTTTAAAGTATCCATAATATTAATAACTTCAATAGCTTTTAAAGTATTTATCAAATTGCTCCAAAACAAGTTGTATTTTATCAAGTGTAACCCACATTACTACAACTCACTGTTAGTGAGCACTTCTCCTTTGCCGAGATAATCCATCCACCTTACAGGTGTGGCATATCAAGATGCTGATTAGACAGCATGATAATTGCACAGGTGTGCCTTATAGGCTGGCCACAATAAAAGGCCACTTAAAAAAAAAAAAAAAAAAAAAAAAAAAAAAAAAAAAACACAGCACAATGCTACAGATGTCGCAAGTTTTGAGGGAACGTGCAATTGGCATGCTGACTGCAGGAATGTCCACCAGAGCTGTTTCCCATGAATTTAATTTCCCATGTTCATTTTTCTACCATAAGCCGTCTCCAAAGGCGTTTCAGAGAATTTGGCAGTACATCCAACCGGCCTCACAACCGCAGACCAAGTGTAACCACACCAGCCCAGGACCTCCACATCCAGCATCTTCACCGTCAAGATCGTCTGAGACCAGCCACCCGGACAGCTGCTGCAACAACCAAAGAATTTCTGCACAAACTGTCAGAAACCGTCTCAGGGAAGCTCATCTGCATGATCGTCGTCTTCATCAGGGTCTCCACCTGACTGCAGTTCGTCGCCGTAACCGACTCGAGTGGGCAAATGCTCACATTCAGTGGTGTCTGGCAGGTGGTGTGGTGTTCTCTTCACGGATGAATCCCGGTTTTCACTGTACAGAGCAGATGGCAGACTGCGTGTATGGCCTTGTGTGTGTGAGTGGCACTCTCACTCTATTACATAATCCAAAACAGATTTTTATTAATAACTTCAATAGCATTTAAAGTATTCATCATATTGCTCCAAAACAAGTTGTATTTTATCAAGTGTGAACCACAGTAGATACAACTTTTATATTGACACCTTCAGCCTTTATTCCCTAATAAAAAACGATTTTTTAATAACTAACATTTAAAAGTATTCATCATATTAATAACTTCAATAGATTTTAAAGTATTCATCATATTGCTCCAAAACAAGTTATAAATAAAAAGCTGATTTTTGTTCCATATACTAAAAAGCATACACATGATGCACATTGAATTTTTTTTAGCATATTTTAAACTTCAATAACTATTAAAATATTCATCAAATTGATTCAAAACGAATTGTATTTTATCAAGTGTAAGCCACATTACACACTACAACTGACACTTAACTTTTTCATAAATAATAAACTGATTTTTGTTCCATATTTTAAGTAGCATACACATGATGAAAATTAAAAAAATTCTGCATATTTTAAACTTCAAAAACTTTTAAAATAATGATCAAATTGCTCTAAAACGTTGTACTTTATGTTTTGTTTAAAAAGTTGTATTTTATCAAGTGTAACCCACATTACACACTACAACTGTTATACTGACACTTTTACCTTTTAATTAATTATGAAAAACTGATTCTTGTTCAATATTTTAAGTAGCATACACATGATGCACATTGAAAAAATTCAGCATATTTTAAACTTCAATAACTTTTAAAATAATTATCAAATTGCTCTAAAACAAGTTTTTTAAAAGTATTTTATCAAGTGTAACCCACATTACACATATACAACTGTTAAACTGACACTTTTACCTTTTAATAAACAATAAAAAACAGATTTTTGTTCCATATTTTACAAAGCATACACATGATGCACATTGAAAAATTCAGCATATTTTAAACTTTAATCAAATTGCTCTAAAACAAGTTGTAATTTATGACATGTAACCCACATTACACACTACAACTGTTATACTGACACTTTTACCTTTTAATATATAATAAAAAAGTGATTTTTATTCATATTTACAATAGCATTAAAAGTATTCAGCATATTAATAGCTTCAATAACTTTTAAAATATTCATCAAATTGCTCCAAAACAAGTTGTATTTTATCAAGTGTAACCCACATTACATACTACTGTACAACTCTTTTACTGACACTTTTACCTTTATTACATAATAAAAAGGAGATTTTTATTAATAACTTCAATAGCATTTAAAGACCATCATATAGTATCATGATGCTTTCTCTGTGACACCCAGGTAAATCTGCCCATCACGATTGATTTCCTTTCCTTTGATGCAGATATGAGTAACCTTACTCAAGTAAGTATTCTATCATCTCTGCACTCGCTGCCAATTAAATTTAGCATCAATCCCAAAATACTTTTACTAACCTAACCTACATTGACTAAAGCGCTACATGGTTTGGATTCACAATTCTTGAGAAGATGTGTAAACCAGGGGAATGGGGCTCTGGTTCTGGGGGTCCAAGGTGTAGGCAGTCTGTCTGGGTCTATTGTAGTATTTTTTCTTATCTTTAAGTGCCATGAAATAATGCAACTAAGATATATGGCTCATCTATTTTTTTAATGCATTTAAGCATGTGTAAGTTTAAAAAAATGGTACTTGAATGTGCTCAGGGTTGGACTACAGCAACTCCCGCTTGGCAGGTGCTCCCATGTCCACTATTAAACCCCTGCAACTGAATTTCAATGCAGCTGCTTGCCTGGTTTTTAACCAACCTAAACACTGCCACATCACCCCACTGCTGCATTCTCTTCACTGGTTTCCTGTAGCTGCCCACATTCAGTTTAAAACACTGAAGCTCGCCCACAAAGCCAAAATGGACCAGCCCTAAGCTACCTTTGTGGTCTAATAAAACCCCACTCTATCACACAATCTCTGAGCCACTAGTCAACTTGATCCCCCACCCACAACTCAAGGAAGACAAGCATCAAGGCTCTTCTTTGCACTTGAACCCAAGTGGTGGAACGAGCTTCTCTTGTCTGCCCGAACATCGGAGTCTCTCGCTGTCTTTAAAAGATTACTTAAAACCCACCTCTTTACCAAGCACTTGAGCTGATATGCACTTACTAATGCTCTTATTTATTTCTTGAAAACAACCCTTTGGTTCTAACAGGGTTTTCAGCAGATTTGTATTATTGGACTGCTGTCTACCTAACACTAGCTTGACTGAAAATCTGAGATCCTGAGGACAAACCCCTCCTTCTACATAACCATTAGAGCACGATCAGTCCTCTTTTGTCATGCATATGCTTGCAGATAACACACTATTCAACCCACCCCAAACTAATCTATGATTCTGTCTCTTGCTAGCCAGCATGGTCAAACAGAGGTTTGTATGACCATTTTCAAATAGTTTCATATATAGTAGTTTTCAAATATTCATATATACAGTACATACATACATATATGTATGTATGTATACACACACACATATGTATATATATTATAGAACTACAAAGCACAGTGACTTCTAAAACTATAGCTATATATATATATATATATATATATATATATACATACATATACATACATATATATATATATATACACACACATGAATATACATATATGAATTTTATATATACAGTGTATCACAAAAGTGAGTACACCCCTCACATTTCTGCAGATATTTAAGTATATCTTTTCATGGGACAACACTGACAAAATGACACTTTGACACAATGAAAAGTAGTCTGTGTGCAGCTTATATAACAGTGTAAATTTATTCTTCCCTCAAAATAACTCAATATACAGCCATTAATGTCTAAACCACCGGCAACAAAAGTGAGTACACCCCTTAGTGAAAGTTCCTGAAGTGTCAATATTTTGTGTGGCCACCATTATTTCCCAGAACTGCCTTAACTCTCCTGGGCATGGAGTTTACCAGAGCTTCACAGGTTGCCACTGGAATGCTTTTCCACTCCTCCATGACGACATCACGGAGCTGGCGGATATTCAAAACTTTGCGCTCCTCCACCTTCCGCTTGAGGATGCCCCAAAGATGTTCTATTGGGTTTAGGTCTGGAGACATGCTTGGCCAGTCCATCACCTTTACCCTCAGCCTCTTCAATAAAGCAGTGGTCGTCTTAGAGGTGTGTTTGGGGTCATTATCATGCTGGAACACTGCCCTGCGACCCAGTTTCCGGAGGGAGGGGATCATGCTCTGCTTTAGTATTTCACAGTACATATTGGAGTTCATGTGTCCCTCAATGAAATGTAACTCCCCAACACCTGCTGCACTCATGCAGCCCCAGACCATGGCATTCCCACCACCATGCTTGACTGTAGGCATGACACACTTATCTTTGTACTCCTCACCTGATTGCCACCACACATGCTTGAGACCATCTGAACCAAATAAATTAATCTTGGTCTCATCAGACCATAGGACATGGTTCCAGTAATCCATGTCCTTTGTTGACATGTCTTCAGCAAACTGTTTGCAGGCTTTCTTGTGTAGAGACTTCAGAAGAGGCTTCCTTCTGGGGTGACAGCCATGCAGACCAATTTGATGTAGTGTGCGGCGTATGGTCTGAGCACTGACAGGCTGACCCCCCACCTTTTCAATCTCTGCAGCAATGCTGACAGCACTCCTGCGCCTATCTTTCAAAGACAGCAGTTGGATGTGACGCTGAGCACGTGCACTCAGCTTCTTTGGACAACCAACGCGAGGTCTGTTCTGAGTGGACCCTGCTCTTTTAAAACGCTGGATGATCTTGGCCACTGTGCTGCAGCTCAGTTTCAGGGTGTTGGCAGTCTACTTGTAGCCTTGGCCATCTTTATGTAGCACAACAATTCGTCTTTTAAGATCCTCAGAGAGTTTTTTGCCATGAGGTGCCATGTTGGAACTTTCAGTGACCAGTATGAGAGAGTGTGAGAGCTGTACTACTAAATTGAACACACCTGCTCCCTATGCACACCCGAGACCTAGTAACACTAACAAATCACATGACATTTTGGAAGGAAAATGACAAGCAGTGCTCAATTTCGACATTTAGGGGTGTAGTCTCTTAGGGGTGTACTCACTTTTGTTGCCGGTGGTTTAGACATTAATGGCTGTATATTGAGTTATTTTGAGGGAAGAATAAATTTACACTGTTATATAAGCTGCACACAGACTACTTTTCATTGTGTCAAAGTGTCATTTTGTCAGTGTTGTCCCATGAAAAGATATACTTAAATATCTGCAGAAATGTGAGGGGTGTACTCACTTTTGTGATACACTGTATATATATATATACACACATACACAGTGTATCACAAAAGTGAGTACATCCCTCACATTTCTGCAGATATTTAAGTATATCTTTTCATGGGACAACACTGACAAAATGACACTGACACAATGAAAAGTAGTCTGTGTGCAGCTTATATAACAGTGTAAATTTATTCTTCCCTCAAAATAACTCAATACACAGCCATTAATGTCTAAACCACCGGCAACAAAAGTGAGTACACACCTTAGTGAAAGTTCCTGAAGTGTCAATATTTTGTGTGGCCACCATTATTTCCCAGAACTGCCTTAACTCTCCTGGGCATGGAGTTTACCAGAGCTTCACAGGTTGCCACTGGAATGCTTTTCCACTCCTCCATGACGACATCACGGAGCTGGTGGATATTCGAGACTTTGTGCTCCTCTACCTTCCGCTTGAGGATGCCCCAAAGATGTTCTATTGGGTTTAGGTCTGGAGACATGCTTGGCCAGTCCATCACCTTTACCCTCAGCCTCTTCAATAAAGCAGTGGTCGTCTTAGAGGTGTGTTTGGGGTCATTATCATGCTGGAACGCTGCCCTGCGAGCCAGTTTCCGGAGGGAGGGGATCATGCTCTGCTTCAGTATTTCACAGTACATATTGGAGTTCATGTGTCCCTCAATGAAATGTAACTCCCCAACACCTGCTGCACTCATGCAGCCCCAGACCATGGCATTCCCACCACAATGCTTGACTGTAGGCATGACACACTTATCTTTGTACTCCTCACCTGATTGCCGCCACACATGCTTGAGACCATCTGAACCAAACAAATTAATCTTGGTCTCATCAGACCATAGGACATGGTTCCAGTAATCCATGTCCTTTGTTGACATGTCTTCAGCAAACTGTTTGCGGGCTTTCTTGCGTAGAGACTTCAGAAGAGGCTTCCTTCTGGGGTGACAGCCATGCAGACCAATTTGATGTAGTGTGCGGCTGACAGGCTGACCCCCCACCTTTTCAATCTCTGCAGCAATGCTGACAGCACTCCTGCGCCTATCTTTCAAAGACAGCAGTTGGATGTGACGCTGAGCACGTGCACTCAGCTTCTTTGGACGACCAACGCGAGGTCTGTTCTGAGTGGACCCTGCTCTTTTAAAACGCTGGATGATCTTGGCCACTGTGCTGCAGCTCAGTTTCAGGGTGTTGGCAATCTTCTTGTAGCCTTGGCCATCTTCATGTAGCGCAACAATTCGTCTTTTAAGATCCTCAGAGTTCTTTGCCATGAGGTGCCATGTTGGAACTTTCAGTGACCAGTATGAGAGAGTGTGAGAGCTGTACTAGTGATGTGACATTTGAAGCGAGGCTTCGGAGCCTGTGTCGAGCAAAAAGGGGCGTGTCAAATGAAGCCCCGGTTCGAGGCGTGTATTGTGACGTAAAAAATCACGTGACTGATGACAAACGAGGCCTCGGATTCAGTGGGACACGTCATCGTTTCATTTTGCTGAACCGCAGGGCACTTTGTGGGTTTTGAGTTGGCGTTGTTTGGTGTGGTTGCGAGGCGATTGGAGTGTGCGTTAGTTAGTTTGTAAAGTTTAGTAATAACATTATAGATTATATCAGTTATAATTATTATAGTAATATTATCAGTTATTAATATAATTATATCTAATATTTATATTATTAGGTTAGGGTTTAGTAGACTAGTTAGTTGAGTAGTTTAGTGTTTTATATATATATATGCGTATGTGTGTGTATAATGTAATATCAATCACTGATTGCTGTTTTTGTACCCTTGTACACTTATAGGTGACCTTTGGCATTTGCTGGACTCCAATGTGGGACAGAGCAGGCAGAATTCGAGTGCAATAGTTGATGCAACCATTGAAGTTGACAGATACTTATCTGAAGTAAACCTGCCCAGACAAGAATATCCACTCATGTACTGGAGCAAACATAAATATATACAGTGTATCACAAAAGTGAGTACACCCCTCACATTTCTGCAGATATTTAAGTATATCTTTTCATGGGACAACACTGACAAAATGACACTTTGACACAATGAAAAGTAGTCTGTGTGCAGCTTATATAACAGTGTAAATTTATTCTTCCCTCAAAATAACTCAATATACAGCCATTTATGTCTAAACCACCGGCAACAAAAGTGAGTACACCCCTAAGAGACTACACCCCTAAATGTCCAAATTGAGCACTGCTTGTCATTTTCCCTCCAAAATGTCATGTGATTTGTTAGTGTTACTAGGTCTCAGGTGTGCATAGGGAGCAGGTGTGTTCAATTTAGTAGTACAGCTCTCACACTCTCTCATACTGGTCATTGAAAGTTCCAACATGGCACCTCATGGCAAAGAACTCTCTGAGGATCCTAAAAGACGAATTGTTGCGCTACATGAAGATGGCCAAGGCTACAAGAAGATTGCCAACACCCTGAAACTGGGCTGCAGCACAGTGGCCAAGATCATCCAGCGTTTTAAAAGAGCAGGGTCCACTCAGAACAGACCTCGAGTTGGTCGTCCAAAGAAGCTGAGTGCACGTGCTCAGCGTCACATCCAACTGCTGTCTTTGAAAGATAGGCGCAGGAGTGCTGTCAGCATTGCTGCAGAGATTGAAAAGGTGGGGGGTCAGCCTGTCAGTGCTCAGACCATACGCCGCACACTACATCAAATTGGTTTGCATGGCTGTCACCCCAGAAGGAAGCCTCTTCTGAAGTCTCTACACAAGAAAGCCCGCAAACAGTTTGCTGAAGACATGTCAACAAAGGACATGGATTACTGGAACCATGTCCTATGGTCTGATGAGACCAAGATTAATTTGTTTGGTTCAGATGGTCTCAAGCATGTGTGGCGGCAATCAGGTGAGGAGTACAAAGATAAGTGTGTCATGCCTACAGTCAAGCATGGTGGTGGGAATGCCATGGTCTGGGGCTGCATGAGTGCAGCAGGTGTTGGGGAGTTACATTTCATTGAGGGACACATGAACTCCAATATGTACTGTGAAATACTGAAGCAGAGCATGATCCCCTCCCTCCGGAAACTGGGTCGCAGGGCAGTGTTCCAGCATGATAATGACCCCAAACACACCTCTAAGACGACCACTGCTTTATTGAAGAGGCTGAGGGTAAAGGTGATGGACTGGCCAAGCATATCTCCAAACCTAAACCCAATAGAACATCTTTGGGGCATCCTCAAGCGGAAGGTGGAGGAGCGCAAAGTCTCGAATATCCGCCAGCTCCGTGATGTCGTCATGAAGGAGTGGAAAAGCATTCCAGTGGCAACCTGTGAAGCTCTGGTAAACTCCATGCCCAGGAGAGTTAAGGCAGTTCTGGGAAATAATGATGGCCACACAAAATATTGACACTTCAGGAACTTTCACTAAGGGGTGTACTCACTTTTGTTGCCGGTGGTTTAGACATTAATGGCTGTATATTGAGTTATTTTGAGGGAAGAATAAATTTACACTGTTATATAAGCTGCACACAGACTACTTTTCATTGTGTCAAAGTGTCATTTTGTCAGTGTTGTCCCATGAAAAGATATACTTAAATATCTGCAGAAATGTGAGGGGTGTACTCACTTTTGTGATACACTGTATATCCACATTTATATAAGTTGGCACAAACGTTTTTATGCATTCCAGCCTCCTCAGTGCCATGTGAAAGGGTATTCTCTAAGGCTGGGGAGATTGTATCCAAAAAAAGGAATCGCCTAAACCCCAACACTGTTAAAAAGCTTATGTTTTTAAATAAAAATCAATAAGTTGAATTTGTCCCTTCTCCATACTTTTGTCGTAGTTTACTGTCCTTCACTCAAAGTTCAATAAACACATCATTCATAAAGCACTCTTGCACTCCCAGTTTAATAAGCACATTTACATTCAGTGTCAGTGTCATCATTGTTGTATTTATTTTAAGTGTTTATCATCACTTAATACCTAATAATATTTCCTAGCAAACAACCTTTTATATTCATTGATAGAGTGGCAAAGATGGTTGATTTCCTATATAGACATTCAAAGATACTCTGGCTCAGATTACTGTAGATTGTCATATTTCTCTTTTAACAGCAGGTGTCACTAGTGAGAACAGTTCATGAGGCTTCGAGTAATGAACCTTTTGGCGAATCTTTGGACTGGAAAGCCAGCCCCATTGGTTCATGAGGCTTCATTTTGCCATCACTAAGCTGTACTACTAAATTGAACACACCTGCTCCCTATGCACACCTGAGACCTAGTAACACTAACGAGTCACATGACATTTTGGAGGGAAAATGACAAGCAGTGCTCAATTTGGACATTTAGGGGTGTAGTCTCTTAGGGGTGTACTCACTTTTGTTGCTGGTGGTTTAGACATTAATGGCTGTATATTGAGTAATTTTGAGGGAAGAATAAATTTACACTTATATAAGCTGCACACAGACTACTTTTCATTGTGTCAAAGTGTCATTTTGTCAGTGTTGTCCCATGAAAAGATGTACTTAAATATCTGCAGAAATGTGAGGGGTGTACTCACTTTTGTGATACACTGTATATATAGAACTACAAAGCGCAGTGACTATAACTAAAACTATAACTATATGTGTATATACTGTATATATATCACACAGTACATCTCAACTAAGCCTGATAAATTTGGCATAAAGTTCTGGATTGCTGCAGACTTGGAGACGAAGGAGCTGATAAAATGGACAGTGAGTGTAGAAACAAGAAGGTGGTTTTAATGTTATGGCTGATCAGTATATGCCATTCCACTTACTACTTCAGGAATCCACCACCACCAACCCAACAATGTTCAATGGCTGAGCCTTTATAGGGAGTAATTCTAAGAGTTTATCAGTCAATAGGAAAAGTAAAGTACCACATAGACAGTCTGTGGCGCCAAGTGGCTGGAATATTTGTAGCAGGCTTATTTTGTCCCAACAACATTTTATACGCCTGTTTAATTCTTACATTAAAATTCAGTCATTGTGTTGCTGTCTTTGTAAAAAAAATAGGTGCAGAAGTTTGAAGCAAAACAGGAACAGCAAATGTGAGTGGGTGGCTGTAAAAGAGAGATTGACATAGAGGAAATGCGTAAAGAGGGGTGTGTCTTAGATTTATATACAGTACATGAGACTGAATACAGTGTCACATCGGTATGTTATCTCCTACAGACCAGACCAGGTTTTTTTTTAATCAAGACTAAGGTGCTTCAGGTGCTATATTTTATGTACTCTTCCAACCATGTTCATTTGTGGATTATGATCTTAATATGATACCTACACAACCATGGCCAGGAACCTATGGGTTTCATGTGTGTTTATGGTACTCCACTTAATAATCAACATATCAGGTATGTAAATCTTTGATTATTAATACTCTTCAGTATGTCATATTTGCATTTATACATTAAACCATATATACAGTATAATTGTTTTGTAATTCTAGGTCTAGGTCTGTTTGTTTATTAGGATTTTAACGTCATGTTTTACACTTTGGTTACATGCATGACAGGATCGATAGTTATTCATTACACAAGGTTATATCAAACACAATCCTGAACAATTTAGTATCTCCAATTGACCTCACTTGCATGTCTTCGGACTGTGGGTGGAAACCGGAGCTCCCGGAGGAAACCCACGCAGACACGGGGAGAACAGCCTCACAAACTCCTCACAGAAAGGAGCCGGACCGGCCCACCTGGGGATCGAACCCGGGACCTTCTTGCTGTGAGGCGACGGTGCTACCCACCGTGCCGCCCTCTAGCTCTAGGTCATGTAGTCATGTAGTCATGAAACAGTGATGTAAGCACGGAGAGTCCATGGTCTCCTTTCATCATTTTCCATTACACACGAGTTAATGTAGAAACAGATTATGTCACTAAGAAGGTCATAAAGCTAGTACACATAGCATAAAGCTTGATTTACAAGTATTTTATCTATTCTTTTTTACTATTTTACAACTATTTAAGTATTGACTTTGTGGGATTTTAACACAAACAATATAAACAGTAATACAATCTATATTCATCATCATGTAATAGTGTAAATAATGTCTGTACTGTGATATTTCTCTGCTTTTTAAAAATGCTGTTGGTTGTCTTAAACTAAATTGTATTTTTTCTAATGTGACAATGTGTCTTTTTTTAGGTGAGGTGATACCGGGAAATGTCACAGTGCACATATGGGAGGGGAACGTAACCGTTACCTGGGATCCTCCTCAGAAAAACCCAGGGGGTTGCCTCTATCAGGTTCAAATGTCAACGTAAGAGGGCATATATTTTTACTTATTATATAAACAGCACTACTTTTAGACACTAAGGTTTTTGTACAGTTCTGAAGATATACCATAAAGATCATAAAATAATAATATATATATATATATTTTGTAGATCGGAATCTCCTAGTGTCTGGGTCAATGTGTCCCAGTGTAGTCTGCTTACATCGACAATATGCAATGTGGGATACCTTTCAAGTGATTTAAAGTTCAAAGTGCGTGTTGGCATACCCGTGACTCAAAACAATATTTCCTGGAGTACTACAAAATACAATAATATGAGAAAGAGTAAGTACTTTACACATTTTGTATTTCAATATAATACATACATTAAACTGTTCGTTGAATATAGATTCACAATTAGCTGCATTATTCACTTTTTTTCTGCTTTTAATAATAATAATAATAATAATACATTTTATTTATATAGCGCTTTTCAAGAATGGATTACATATATAATTATTGTGTCCTAGGTCAATTGTTCGCGCCTACTTTTGAACTGTCATCCACCTCATATTCTGTGCAAGTGAAAATACACAGGAAACAGATGCTTGAAAATGTCTTTCCCTATGGGGTGCAATATACTTCCTATGTATGGCCAGATGGGCAAGAAAACAAGGTAGGGCTTGTATTTTACTGCACTCAGACTTCATGACTTGTACACATCAGCCATAACATTAAAACCACCTCACTGTCCATTTTATTAGCCCCATTTACCTTGACTGACTAGTCTGTCTGTTTCTCTGCATGCTTTGTTAGCCCCCTTTTATGCTCTTCTTCAATGGTCAGGACTCTCCCAGGACCACTCATACCACTACAGAGTAGGTATTATTTGGGTGGTGGATCATTCTCAGCACTGCAGTTACAATGACATGTTGTGTTGGTATGAGTGGATCAGACACATCAGCACTGCTGGAGTTTTTAAACACCTCACTGTCACTGCTGGACTGAGAATACCCCACCTGCCTTGTGGGCAGCGTCCTGTGACAACTGATGAAGGTCTAGAAGATGACCAACTCAAACAGCAGCAATAGATGAGCGATCGTCTCTGATTTTACTTCTACAAGGTGGACCAACTAGGTAGGGGTGTCCAATAGAGTGGACAGTGAGTGGACACGGTATTTAAAAACTCCAGCAGTGCTGTGGTGTCTGATCCACTCATACCGGCCCAACACACACTAACACACCACCACCATGTGGCTCAAATAATACCTGGTCTGTAGTGGTCCTGGCCATTAAAAAACAGCATGAAAGGGGGCTAACAAAGCATTTAGATAATAGATGGACTACAGTCAGTAATTGTAGAACTACAAAGTGCTTCATATGGTAAGTGGAGCTGATAAAATGAACAGTGAGTGTAGAAACAATGAGGTGGTTTATTGTTATGGTTGATGGTAGCCTAGTGGTCACTGGTTGCCACTGTAGGGCAATTGAGTAACCTCATTGCTTAGACAATGTACTGTCAAAATGATGATGTCTTTGGATAAAAGTGTCTGCTAAATGCCGTAAATGTAAATATACCTTATTTTTACTCAGACGATGATAAAGAGTGACGATGACATGGACGATAATGGTGAGATCAATTTCAACGCATTGCAATCACTACAAGTATACTGCGTGCGTATAAAAGTAGAGTCTACATCAACGTTTGCTACAAACATCTCTCCAGTACACTGCATAAAGCTACCACTAGGTAACTAACTCACATTTTGGTATATTTATGTATAAAATTTTAAATCCGAACTTTAATTTAATAACTATATCTGATTTATTAATTCATTTTTAGATCTAACGCTGGTTTTCGGCATGATCCTTCTCGGACTTCTGAGTATTGTGGCTCCCGTGATGCTCTTTGTCTGTTTCATGAAGCGACCTCGGGAAATGCCTACTGCTCTGGTAAGACGTAGTCACGTTCATTTGGTTTCATCAAAACTAAAAGTAAAAAACAAGAATGTTTTATCTACTAAAAAAAAGGAACGAGGTTTTATTTAAAGGAAGTGAAGTTAATCAGGGATGCTTAAGAGCTGTGAAACAATCACTTCACATTTCTTAGAAACCAAAATGAAAAGACGGACGCTGGAATTTTTTTTTTTTTTTTTACTGTTTTGTTTTTTTACAAATACAGCACTTTCATTTCTTTTCTGCATGCACACCAAACAGCCAAAACATTAAAACCACCTCTTTGTTTTTACACTCACTGTCCATTTTATCAGCCCCACTTACCATATAGGAGCACTTTATAGTTCTTTAATTACTGACTGTAGTCCATCTATTTCTCTACATACCTTTTTAACCTGCTTTCACCCTGTTCTTCAATGGTCAGGACTCTCCCAGGACCACTACAGAGCAGGTATTATTTAGGTGGCGGATCATTCTCAGCACTGCAGTGACACTGACATGGTGGTGGTGTGTTAGTGTGTAATGTGCTAGTATGAGTGGATCAACACTGTGCAACACTCACTGTCCACTCTATTAGACACTCCTACCTAGTTGGTCCACCTTGTAGATGTGAAGTCAGAGACGATCGCTCATCTATAGCTGCTGTTTGAGTTGGTCGTCTTCGAGACCTTCATCAGTGGTCACAGGGCGCTGCCCACGGAGAGCTGTTGGCTGGATATTTTTGGTTGGTGGACTATTCTCAGTCCAGCAGGGCAAACTCCAGCAGCGCTGCGGTGTCTTATCCACTCATACCAACACAACACACACTAACACACCACCACCATGTCAGTGTAACTGCAGTGCTGAGAATGATCCACCACCCAAAAAATACCTGCTCTGTAGTGGTCCTGTGGGGGTCCTGACCATTGAAGAACAGGTAGATGTAGAGAAACAGATGGACTACAGTCAGTAATTGTAGAACTACAAAGTGCTCCAATATAGTAAGTGGAGCTGATAAAAATGGACAGTAAACGTAGAAACAAGGAGGTGGTCATAATGTTTAAACGTTTTATGTCTCTTTCCAGAAACCTGTTGCAAGCGGATGGCGCCCCATGACGATAGGACCCGTCCAAGTGGAGACGGTGAATAACAAAGGATGGATACTCATCGCCGACACGGCGACGAAGATGCAAACGTCGGACAAGATTACCGAATATTCCGAGGAAGATAATGAAAGGAGAGAAAGCCTAGACAGTGGAGTGAGCATGGATCACTTGAACCTGTCCGAGTCTGGCAGCGACACGATAATTCATGAACCAGTACCAGACATATCAGTAGACAGTGGGTGTGGGAGTCTGAAACTGACCGAGGGCTGTCAGAGTGGCACAGGAGACGCTGGAGCACAGTATTCGCCACAAAATACACATCGTAGGGGTAGACACGAGGGAGGGGAGGAGGACAGTGGTTTGGGAATGGGCCACCAATTTCAGATTTCAGACTCTCTAGAAGGGGAAGAAGGTGGGCTGTTGTCCGAGGTAGTGGTTGGAGACGGATATCGGAGTCAAAGCCCTTCAAGCGTTGATGAGACTACGCCAAATGAGACTACACAGCTTTGTGGCATAGAGACAAACATTGCGTTCCCATCCTGTGGCTACAGGTCAGGAGGTCAGGTGACATGTATGTGTTCGGACCATGAGTACTGCATTTGGTGCAAATCTAAAAAACCTTCGATTGAAGACTCTCCACAGACTCAAGAGAGCCACTCTTCGGTGCCTATCTACCTAAAAAAGGGACATGTCCAGACAGAAACCTTTTGTAATGTGAAGAATGAGCATGAACAGTCAGTGTTTGTCTGGGAAAATGTGAACTATACTGATTCCTGTCAGTTTCTCTTGTCATGCCGACCACTTCTCCAAAATGAGAAGCCACAATCCTGTTTATTGAACACTCAGCCTTTCACACTTGATGATGTGGAACTGACATTTTCTTGAGCTACTTGCTAGTGAACTTTAACATTTCAAAGAAAAACTCGTGTTTATGGATCATGTGTATGTATGTGGGTGTTTATTTGAAATCAGCACTTCAAACTACCATAGTCATTGCATTTATACTAATATGAAAATACAACCTGGAATCAGAATCAGAATCAGAATTTCATTGCAGATAGGATGAACTTGAGATGTTTGATGTTTTGTCTGGTCAACTTCATTTCATTTATTAATAAACATCCATTCCCGCAAAAAGTTGGGACAGTAAAGCATTTACCACTATGCAGTGGTAGGACTTTGCAGGTCAGGACTGAAGGCAGGCCAGTCCGGTACCCGTACCATCTTCTTCCACAGCCATGCCTTTGTAATGTGTGCAGCATGTGGTTTTGCATTGTCTTGTTGAAAGATACATGTACGCCCCTGGAAAAAATGACGTCTTGAAGGCAGCACATGTTGCTCTAAGATCTCAATGTACTTTTCTGCATTAATGCTTCCATGACAGACGAGTAAATTACCTTTACCAGGGGCACTGACACAACCCCATACCATGACAGACCCTGGCTTTTGGACTTGCTGCTGATAAGTCTGGATGGTCCTTTTCGCCTTTAGACCAAAACAGACCTGGAATGCTGATTCATCTGACCACACTACACGTTTCCACTGTGTGATGGTCCATCCTCATCCTGTAACTCTGTATTGTAGTGCTTGCCCATGTGGTTATATCAGCTATTGTTGAGTGACGGTTCTTGTTGCAGTGCCGTCTGAGGGATGGAAGATCACGGGCGTTCAGCTTAAGCTTGCGTCCTTGGCCTTTATGCACTGAAATTCCTCCCAATTCCTTGAATGGTGTAATGATATTATGAACTGTAGAGGGAGAAATATGCAAATCCCTTCCAATCTTTCTTTGAGGTACATTGTTTTTAACAAACTGGAGATCCTCTGATCATCTGAACCATGATTACAATCACCTGTTGACATCACCTGTTTGGAATCACATCATTATTTAGTTTTTGGAATGTGTTGCTGGTCTGAAATGCAGGAATGGAGGTATATTAACAAATGAAATGAAGTTGACCAGGCAAAACATGAAATATCAGGTTAAAACTGTCAGCAATGAAATAAAACTCAAAGTAAATGTAAGAAAAACTGCATTTTTATTTTATTTGCATTTTCCATACTGTCCCAACTTTCTGATTTAAACTTTTTTAAATTTTGCACATTGTGTATTACTTATTGCACTTATTATGGCTATAGGTACGTGGCTGTCTAAACATGTCAGCCATCCAATAGATTTAATAATGTTTCCTATTAGGGCTATTATCTGTGCATGATTACTGCAAGATTTTGCAGAATGTCTCAGTTTGTGCTCATCTAGTCAAGAAAATGCTGTGATCAGACTATAAAAGAATGGCTCTGGTGCAGGCCACTCCAAACTGATCAAACCATGTCTTTTTGACCTTGGTGTGTGCTTACGGGCAATGTCATGCATAAACAGGAAACAGCCTTACTGAAACTGTTGCCACAAAGTTTTCACACCTGTAATTAGCAGGGGTGTCCAAATACTTTTGACAATGTTGTTTTTTTTTTTTATTTATTAATATTTATAATAAAAAAAAAAACCTAATCAATAAATACAATTTATTATTTGTCAGTAATTATTGTAATGAGTTATGTTTTATCTACAAATTATGGGGTGGCATGGTGGCTCGGTGGGTAGCACTGTCGCCTCACAACAAGACCCTGTGTTCGATCCCTTTGTAGAGCAGTCCAGGTCCTTTATGTGTGGAGTTTGCATGTACTCCCAACACGAAAAAGCTTAACACGCCAAACTACCATGACATAATGACTAGTGGACTTTAATGCTTTCTTATTCTTTGCCTTACCAGTCAGTACCTAATACTGAAGAATTGATGAATTACAGTGGTACCTTAAAACTCAATGTCAGTTGGTTCTGGGAGTGGCTTTAAGTTTAAAAGACGTTGAGTTTGAAGGTATTTTTTAAGGTATATGTGTATATCTTAAGCTAATGTAAAATAATGGGATTTTTTTTTACACTTATATACTGAAAATAACACGCACAAAAAAGCTGATTCTCACAATTTCTCAGCACCCCGAGCTTTAACACGAGTTTAAAAGTGAAACAGGAGGAAAATCCAGCTAAACTCAGATACATGTGGAGGTTTCAGAGTGTTTGTTTATTAGAATTTTAATGTCATGTTTTACACTTTGGTTACATTCATGACAGGAACGATAGTTACTCATTACACAAGATTCATCAGTTCACAAGGTTATATCAAACACAGTCATGGACAATTTAGTGTCTCCAATTCACCTCACTTGCACGTCTTTGGACTGAGAGGAAACCGGAGCACTGGGAGGAAACACACACAGACACGAGGAAAACATGCAAACTCCACACAGAAAGGACCCGGACCGACAAAGCTTTTAATGCAAATGTAATGTAAAAAAATGTGAAAGCGATTAAAATTCTACATCAATAACTGCACCAGTGTCTTTAAATTGTTTACTTGGGTCAAATTTCATAAAATTCCCCTACTTCCTACAATACTGTACGATTGATTCATAAATGATATTAGTAGAATCAAAAATACGTCTATAAGTTTTACAAAAAGCCCATAAGTTAATTATGGTGTGCTTTCCTTTAACCAGTCTTGTTTCTCTGTTGAACTGTTTAGTCATGTTCCTCTTTGCATGTGGGCTTATTTGACACTTGCAAAAGCTCTGTGTGTGGTGACCGTGTAAAGAACAGTGTCATAAACAGCATGTACAGTCCAGTAGTTTTGGGAATTCCTATAAAACAAATGTTTGTTATGAGGGAAAATCCCATCAACTATTTATATGCAGAAGTGCATGTATGCATGAAGAAGCGCATGTACCCAAATAGCTATGAAACAAATTCATATTCGTTCCTCTTTTTGTTTTTTTGGCTGAAGTTAGTCATAGCTTATTTAAATGCACAAGTTAAATATAAAGCATTTTTAATTTATGTTAACTACATTAGGATCATTACAATTAAAAATTAATAGTTTGTATTATTACAAAAAACCTGTCAAAGTTTTCAGCAGCTAATAATTTTCTATAATATTTTTTTATAATTATCATTATTTATAATAATACTTTTTATAATAATTTGTATTTATAATTATCATTATTTATAATAATATTTTTCACAATCTGTATTTATAATTATCATTATTTATTATAATACTTTTTATTTATAATTATCATTATTTATTATAATACTTTTTATAATACTTTTTATTTATAATTATCATTATTTATTATGATATATTTTATAATAAATTGTATTTATAATGATCATTATTTATAATAATATTTCTATAATAATTTTTATTTATAATTATCATTACTTATAATATTTTTTTAAATATGTTTTATAATTATCATTATTTATAATAATATTTTATAATAATTTTTTTTGATTATCATTATTTATTATAATAATGTTTATAATATTTTTTTATAATTACCATTATTTCAAAAAATATTTATTATAATAATTTTTATTTTTAATTATCATTATTTTTTATAATATTTTTTATAATATTTGTATTTATAATTATCATTATTTATTATAATACTTTTTATAATACTTTTAATTTATAATTATCATTATTTATTATAATAATCTTTTATAATAATTTGTATTTATAATTATCATTATTTATTATCATAATCTTTTATAATCTTCTTGCTCCTCAGCCTTTGTCCTGTTTTTTGGTTACGGGGTGTGCATTTCCGGCTTCTTCCCATTACGGGTTGCTGGTGGGATTTGGCACAGTTTTACGTCGGATGCCCTTCCTGACACAACCCTCCCTATTTATTCGGGCTTGGGACCAGCACTACAATGCACAGGTCTGTGCATCCCAGCGGCTAGGTAGCGGCATGTCTTTGGACTGTGGGAGGAAACCGGAGCACCTGGAGGAAACCCACGCAGACACAGGGAGAACATGCAAACTCCGCACAGAAAGGACCCGAACCGCCCCACCCGGGGATCGAACCCAGGACCTTCTTGCTGTGAGGTGACAGTGCTACCCACTTAGCCACCGTGCCGCCCATAATAATCTTTTATAATAATTTTTATTTATAATTATATTTTTTCCCCCTTTTTCTCCCCCTTTAGCGCATCCAATTGTTCAGTTTGCATCGTGCTTCCTCTCTGTCTATGCCGATCCCTGCCCTGACCAAGGAGCTAACCCATATCCCCTCCGAAAGATGGGCAGCAGCCGGATGCATTTTTGCCACCCACGCATTGATGAGTGTTGTGCCACCTAGCGTTGCATGTGGAGAGACACACCCTAAGGGCACTCTTCCTCATCTTTGTGCAGGTGCCTCTAATCTGCATTCTGACAGAGAGAGACCCACATCCGGTTCTTTGTCCCGCCCCCCAACTGAGCAACCGGCCAATCGTTGCTCATACAGCCACTAAGCCTCGAACCGGTAAGGCAGAGCTGGATTCGATACGATGTACGCAGAATCCAGCTCTGGTTGCAGCTTGTCTTTTTTTACCGCTGCGCCACCTGAGCGGCCTTAATTATCATTATTTATTGTAATATTTTTTATAATAATTTTTATTTATAATTATCATTATTTATAATAATTATTTTTTTAAAATATTTTTATAATTATCATTATTTATAATAATATTGTAATAATAATTTTTATTTACAATTATCATTATTTATTATAATTAGTTTTATATATTTTTTATAATTATAATTAGTTATAATAATATTTTTATAATAATTTGTGTTTATAATTATCAATATTTATAATTATAATTTTTTATAATAATTTTTATTTATAATTATCATTATTTATACCAATACGTGTTTAAATTATGTTTTTGTTATCATTATTACATGCAATAATCTGGAAAACAACATTCTGTGTTTCATTACCGGATACCCTAGTTTTGGAGGCTGTTTAAAGTAAAGCTAAGCCTAGTTTAACAGAAACCAGTTTTCCTACACAAGAACTGTAAGCTTAGTCATGAAACAGCGTAAGTTTCCAAGCACTGCTGCCCACACGAGATTAACTGCACGGGTTTCGATCAGTAAACGTACAGAAATCGACTACAAGAAAATAATTTTTAAAATGAGTTAATTAACTGTACAGTTAAAGTTAAAGTTCTTTAGATTTAGTTTTTCTAAACATATAATCTAGGATTTTAGAAAGACGTGTGCTGACATCAGGGTGACGTCTTTTCCAGGAAGTTCACAGTTATTTCAGGAAGCTCTTATCAATCAAGCCCTCTTTCTGCATGTGCTACAACATTAGGGACAGTGGTACCCTAGGGGATAGGGCTATGGGCTATCAGCTCTGCTATGCAGCCACTGTTGGGTCCTTGAGCAAGGCCCTTAACCCTCTCTGCTCTGGGGTGCCGTACAATGGCTGACCCTGTGCTCTGACCCCATTGTACTGTGCATGTGTATATACATATAAATGCATTCTATTCTATTCTATCATGGCTTCAACAACAATGAGTGCCTGACTGACCTGCTTGCAGTCCAGATCTGTCTCCTATTTAAATTAAATGGTGCATCATGCACTGTACGTAGAGTAGTTGAAGTCTTGTCAAACAAGAATAGGTTATAATAACTGTGACAGCTGGCATCCATTTAACCCATCTAACAGATCACAGAAGGGTACAGAAAAATCGCTGCAGCTTTACAGGTCCCAAAGAGCACAGTGGCCTCCATCAGTTGTAAATGGAAGAAGTTTGAAAGCACCAAAAATCGTCCTAGCCCTGGCCTCTTGGCCAAACTGAGCGATCGGGGAAGACGGGCCTTGGCCTGGGAGGTGAGCAGGAACCTGAGGGTCACTCTGACAGAGCTCCAGCATATCCTTATGGAGATGGGAGAACCTATTAGAAGATCAATCATCCAGGCAGCACTCCACAAATCTCGCCTTTATGGATGGTAGAGTCGCCAGACGGAAGCTACTCCTTAGTAAAAGGCACATGAAGGCCCGCATGGGCACCTAGAAGAATCTCAAACCATGAGCAACAAGATTCTCTGGTTGAACTTTTTGGCCTGAAACCAGGCGTCCCTACAGTGAAGCATGGCGGTGGCAGCATCATGATGTCAGGGTGTTTTTCAGCAGCAGGACCGGGACGACTAGTCCTGATAGAAGAAGGGAAGTGAAGATGAATGCACCAAGATCCTTGAAGAAAACCTGCTCCAGAGCGATCTGGACCTCAGACTGGGGCGAAGGGTTATCTTCCAACATGACAACGACTTGAAGCACACAGCCAAGAGAACACGTGGCTTCTGAGAAAATCTGTGACTGTCGTTGAGTGGCCCAGACATGAATCCAATCGAACATCTGTGGAAGGAGCTGAAAATGTACCAACGCTCCTCATCCAACCTGACGGAACTTGCAAGGATATGCCAAGAGGTATGGGCAGAAATGTCCGGAAACAAGTGTGCCAAGCTCATAGCTCATAGTGCCTTGAAGCTGTAATTGCTGCCAAAGGTGCATCAACCAAGAATTAGGCTAAGGGTGTGTACAGATACTGTAACCCCTAATAAACAATTTGAATGAGACTGTAACAATAAAACGTGGAAAAGGTGAAAAGGGTGCGCAAAGGGGTGCAACTTTATATATAACGTTTATTTAAAAGAATTTTGGGTAACCTTTTTCTGCCTTCATGTGGTTTTGTGGATTTGAAATGACGTTTCTCTGTAATGCAGTACAAAAAACCCAGCATAACAGCTTAATTCTCAAAGGTCGGCTGTAGCTAAAGGTTTGTGTACTTTGGCTGTTAGTTTCAGCTTCACACCACTAAAAGGAAACTGTCTGCCAGTGAACATGACAACTCTCGACAGTTCTGATACCCCACATCCTGTTACGTCAGCAGACCACCCTTGTTTCTTCATGTTTTGTACTTTTGTATTATAAAAACTGTAAAAATAGAACCTATTGCAGTATGATTTAATATACGGTAGTAACAAAACATATGCAATACCATTTTTGGTGGATCATTCTCAGCACTGCTGTGAAAATGACATGTGCTGGTATGAGTGGATCAGACACAGCAATGCTGATGGAGTTTTTAAACACCTCACTGTCACTGCTGGACTGAGAATAGTCCACAAACCAAAAATATCCAGCCAACAGCGCCCCACGGGCAGCATGTTGTGACCACTGATGAAAGTCTAGAAGATGACCAACTGAAACAGCAGCTATAGATGAGCGATCATTTCTGACTTTACATCTACAAGGTGGACCAACTAGGTAGGCGCTGTTGGAAGTCAGGAACCAGCAACATTACTAAAGATCCCACCCACCCAGGACACGAACTGTTTGTCCCTCTGCCTTCAGGGCGGAGATACAGGACAATAAAAACTCAGACTAGCAAGCTGAGGAACAGCTTCTCCCCCTGAGCTGTAACATCCATCACTCCCTCTGTACACCCCCTGTAAAACCTTAAGAACTCATGCATTTTTGCACCTCTTTTGCATTTTTGCACCAAGATCTTATATTGCAGCTATTATTGACTGTATGTTTTATGTCTGTGTTGCCGTGTGGTGTTTTTTTTGTTGCTGTTGTTTTTCTTTTTATAAGATTAATTTATGTTAAGACATACCACACAGTATTTCGTTGTACCATGTACAATGACAAATAAAGTTTCTATTGTATTGTATTCTATTCTATTCAAGGAGTGTCTAATAGAGTGGACAGTGAGTGGACACGGTATTTAAAAACTCCAGCAGCGCTGCTGTGTCTGATCCACTCATACCAGCACAACACACACTAAGACACCACCTCCATGTCAGTGTCACTGCAGTGCTGAGAATCATCCACCACCTAAATAATACCTGCTCTGTGGTGGTCATGTGGGGGTAGAACTTCAAAGTGCTTCTTTATAGTAAGTCAGGCTGATAAAATGGACAGTGAGTGTAGAAACAAGGAGGTGGTTTTAATGTTATGGCTGATCGGTGTATGTGTAGGAGGAAACAAAATAAAGAGAAATAGGTGTTTTCCCGGCTTATTTCCTGGTATGTTGTGAATAATGCTTGAAAATAAAGCCTTGTCATTCTGTTTTTCACACTTTTCATTACACACCCACAAACACACCTTCACTCTTTTACAAAAAAACTTCAGCAGAAGCAAACCAGCAAAAGGAAGTTCATCATGGTAGATCTTTACTGTGTAATAAACACAAAACTTTATTTGACCTACATATTCTCCAAAACATACTGTATGTATTTGTACATGGTTATACATGGTTGTACATGATCTTATTCAAGTGATAATGTAAGCAACTGCAGGTAGTTGCACCCATAGAATATAGACGTATAAAAATGTTTGTTAAATAGGTGTCAGTATGAGAGTATCAGTTTGACAGGTGAGGTGTGTAAAGGTTATAGGAGGGTTAATCCCTATTACTGACTGTAGTCCATCTATTTCTCTACATACTTTTTTAACCTCCTTTCACCCTGTTCTTCAATGGCCAGGACCCCCACAGGACCACTACAGAGCAGGTGTCATTTAGGTGGTGGATCATTCTCAGCACTGCAGTGACAATGACATGGTGGTGGTGTGTTAGTGCGTGTTGTGCTGGTATGAGTGGATCAGACACAGCAGCGCTGCTCGAGTTTTTATATACCGTGTCCACTCACTGTCCACTCTATTAGACACTCAAACCTAGCTTGTAGATGTAAAGTAAGAGACGATCGCTAATCTATTGCTGCTTTTTGAGTTGGTCATCTCCTAGACTTTCATCAGTGGTCACAGGATGCTGCCCACAGGCGCTGTTGGCTGGATATTTTTGGTTGGTGGACTGTTCTCGGCATTGCTGAGGGATCGGCATTGCTGTGTCTGATCCACTCATACCAGCACAACACACACTAACACACCACCACCATGTCAGTGTCACTGCAGGCTGAGAATGACCCACCACCCAAATAATACCTACTCTGTGGTGGTCCTGACCATTGAAGAACAAAGTAAAAGGAGGTTAAAAAAGCATGCAGAGAAACATATGGACTACAGTCAGTAATTGTACAACTACAAAATGCTTTCATATGGTAAGTGGAGCTGATAAAATGGACAGTGAGTGTAGAATCAAGGAGGTGGAGACTTATTACTCTGTCTAGTTTAAGTATGTTCCGTCAGTGGTAATCCCAAATGCTGTACAGCCCATTTACGATCTGATTCGTATGTTTTTTACATAGCCTTCTTTCATTCCTCTCATATTTCTTGTCTGTGTTTTGCCTGGAATTACAATAACAGTCTGTTACCCAAATAAAAGCCAACACCTCTTGTATCTCTTACATATAAAGAAGTAAAAAGCAAATGAAATGTACGTTTAACAGGGAGGGCATATTTAAACAGTAGGTCTGAGAGATAAGGCAAACAAATTTCAAAAGAGCATTGCTAACCCAACAAAGATTACCAAGCAGAGTAAAGAAGAGGTTCAGATCTCAAAATATCCATTATATATTAAGACTTATTACTTATTACTACTGGAGCAGGCCATTAAGGTTTTTCAATAAAACAGTAAGTAATACATTAATTATACTACATTTATTAGTCATAAACAAATAACAATGTCTAGCTGTTTTATGAGTTGGGTAAGTTATATAAGGTAATATAAACTGCAAATGCCATAAAAGTCAATGTAAGATAATGCAATAGAGTCAAAGCTCATTTTTGTAATGCATTACTTTCTAATTATTCAACTGACTTTACTGATTTTTACAGCATTTAACAAGAAAGAAATATAGTCAGGTATATACACTGATCAGCAATAACACATTGTTTCTACACTCAAAACTGTCCATTTTATCAGCTCCACTTACCATATAGGAGCACTTTGACTGTAGTCCATCTGTTTCTCTGCATGCTTTGTTACCCCTCTTTCACCCTGTTCTTCAACGGTCAGGACCCCCACAAGACCAGGTATTATTTGGGTGGTGGATCTTTCTCAGCACCGCAGTGACACTGATATGGTGGTGGTGTGTTAGTGTGTGTTGTGCTGGTATGAGTGGATCAGACACAGCAGCACTGATAGAGTTTTTAAACACCTCAATGTCACTGCTGGACTGACAATAGTCCACCAACCAAAAATATCCAGCCAACAGCTCTCTGTGGGGAGCATCATGTGACCACTGATGAAGGTCTAGAAGATGACCAACTCTAACAGCAGCAATAGATGAGCGATCGTCTCTGACTTTACGTCTACAAGGTGAACCAACTAGCTATGAGTGGACAGTGAGTGGACACGGTATTTAAAAACTCTCATACCAGCACAACACACACTAACACACCACCACCATGTCAGTGCAGTGCTGAGAATGATCCACCACCTAAATAATACCTACTCTGTAGTGGTCATGTGGGGGTCCTGATCATTGAAGAACAGCATGAAAGGGGGCTAACAAAGCATGTAGTGAAACAGATGGACTACAGTCAGTAATTGTAGAACTACAAAGTGGAGCTGATAAAATGGACAGTGTAGAAACAAGGAGGTGGTTTAAATGTTATGGCTGATTGGTATAAATGGTAAATATCTTGACTGAAAGAATATATATTTTATGACTGTAAACATTAGCCACAAGTGTGGCTTTCTGTCAGAGCTGTGTTTTCAGTCAACACTATTTGTGTTAACAAGCATCAAAATGGTTACACGACGGTACGTCGCAGGTTATATAAGTTTAGGATTAACTTTTACAACTTTATTTTGAAGGGAGGGATGACCAAGATTAAAATGTGAAGTGTATTGTACTTCTAGATCCCTGGCAATAAATGCTAGGAGACAGCACCACAAAGCAATGCAGACACACTTGGAACTTAACGCCATAGAATCGTGTAAATCCGATATAACAGTCTACCGCTCCAGTTTTTAGGGCTCTAAAAGCATCGCACCAGGAAAGCTTGAGGATTGTAAAGGCAGGTAAGAATTACTTTGTTTACTTTTAGTCAAATATTCTATACACATTGTGTTGATAGACTGTGTTGATACATTGTGTTGTATCTGTTCACTGAGGTAAAGTAATGTAAAGTAATATAACTATAACTGTTAATTAATATTCGACTTTTGTTTGACATACAAGATTCAATGCACCTCAGTAGTAAAGGTAACACGTATTACCTACTCATTTTACAGTTTCACAGGCAACTAAAATGGGCAACACAATACACAATACAAGTACAATTTGGTGTTAAATTTAGGACTAATTTTATTTATAAAAAAAATTAAGTCAAAATGTTCATTAGTTAAACCTATTTTTCCCATAAGAAATAATGTGAGCAGAATTAATCCGTGCCAGACCTCCAAAACCACCCCCTTACCTAACCTTTCTAATGTCTTAAATGCTCTTTTTTGTTATAAATACAAGTATATTTACCCTTAATCTTAAATTATAGAATAGACAATACTGTAATAAACAATAATAAACATCAATACACAGTAGTACTGTACATAAAACACACCACGTTTCAGTACAGTACGTGTGCTGTACCATACACCATAATAAATTTCCTTTTTTTTATATATATATAAAATGTATCTACCATAAACAACGATAACTCTCATATTTCTCTATTATTTCCTTCTTTATTTCAATAGTGTTGTATTTTGTTGGTGTAATTGCACAAAAGAAAGAATACTTTACTCAGCAATTTCCTTCTTCTCTTTCACTTCTCTTATCGGAGGTTAAAAATAAAAATCTATGGTTGCATAGATATTCCTTTTAATTTAATGACAGCATTTAGTCATTTTGGGTTGGAGTCCATAAACATGGCACATCTGGACTTGGCAATCTTTGCTCACTCTTTCTTGCAAAAATGCTTCACATCTGTTGTTAGGAATCCTTTCATTCCTGACATTATACAAACCCTATTTACAGTAATACCTATGAGATATATTATAGAAGGATATTCTCTAAGCTTTAGTCATAAGACTAAATGATTGATCCGGCTTTCCTGCATTAATGTCCACATGTGGATTTTGATGTCTTTACAGATAGACCATTAATCAAAGCAAACTGTCCATAGAGATCAGTCTTCTTTCCTTTTTTTTAATGGCCATAGTATAATCTCAAAAAAATTTAGGAAAAAAGAGATATTTGATAATCCAGTTGTTTTAGTTGGTCAGTTGTTTATATTTTAACACTTGCAGGCCCTATCCATGAGCAGGGTCTATACTGGAGTGATTTCTGTGTGGTGAAATGTTGCTGAACAAGTTTATACTGGTTTGTCTGATGTTTTCCCCAGTTTGCCCCTGAAATCGTGCAGTTCTCAAATTCCTTCTCTGTGTAATGCACCCAGGGCATGATCTTCCTCCAGTTGTACCTCTTTTATTACTAGGTTTAGCTTTATTTTTTCATGAATTGGTTAGTTATGTTATATTTTAGCAGCACACAGTCACTTTGGGCTGTCAGATGTTGGCTTACATTTCTTGTCAGGACTTGCCTTCAGACTTGTAAACAGTGATGCTGGCTTAAGTTGCAAGTTTTGCACTGCAGTGTGTGTGTCTTCATTTGTGTCCATGGGTGGGAGCGAGGCCAGCCAAGACTATTAAATCAACTTGAAATAACGTCTGTTCAAGACATGCCATAAAGGTCCTTTTAGGAGACCCAAGAGCCCCCAAAGGGTGTTGGCCGAGGGTCAATCAAGTAGCATTATAATATCAAATGTATACTTAGGTATACCATCCCTATAGTCTCGGTGCATACCTGCAGGAATTCCATGACTCCCCCTGCATCCCCCTGTTCGGCTTTGTGGTGAGTGGTGAGTAGGGATGTTGAAAACACATACTTACCAACATGGATAAATTAACTGGCATTGCTTTATTCAACTAGAATCTACAACACTGGAATACCACTAACCATACTGACACCCTTTCCAATCCAAAAAGAAACACAAGGCATTGCAGGAGAAGTAAAAATACTAAACGTCCAGATCCAGATGAATCCTAATCAATAATGCACTAAGAAATTTCAAATGGAAAACCTTCTCTGTGGCACCGAATTTGAAGGGGTACGGATGAAATCTTAACTTTATCCCTTCCTTAACAGCAGCAAAAGAGTCATTTGCACTAGAGAACTTAAAGTTATGGAAGACGCTGGGATTAAAACCAAGGAATTACCAACTTTAAATGGACCTTCATAAATCATCAGAACTGAACTGTTAAGCACTTGTAGAACTGTATATTCAAAACCCACTAAGGTGTATCAAGTGCCAAAAAACCGTCTGGCACTGTATGAGTAACGCAACTTGTTAAAACTGTGGCTGACCAGAACATGGGCCAGGATGTCAAAACATGCCAAAATACACAAACTGTTCAGAAAACAACAACGCTGCTTTCAAAAAGTGCCAAATAATCTGGTACAGAGAGAACGAAATACAAACAATCAGGACCATGAAGAAGTTACCTTCATTGAAGCAAGGAAAATAGTTTGAAAATCCTAAACTTAACATTTTAAAGAACATATGCGGAAATATCGAAATCCACACCTACAGTAGGTTGAGGAAACCAGAGATCCCTCCCTCCCCTCCCCCCAAAAATACCCAGGGACAAAAATCAACAGAAACCAACCTTGAAAGCAAGATAAAAGAAAAAATCAATGTCCAAAACCCTCACAACGTCCAACTGGGGGAACATCTATTTGATCAAACATCTATTATAGCCAAATCCTAATTGAAACCAAAGTACAGGTGACAGATATTAACCCCAGACAGCCATATTACTCTGCAGGAACTAGATAACAGCTAATCAACACTAACCAACTTAACCCTAATACATGCGCTTGGGAGATTTTAATATACACAACGCGCTCAGGGAAGCAACAAAGGGTATAGCTTTAGAAAATGTTATCAATGCAAGTGACCTATGTGTGTTAAACCAGCGGTCCCCAACCGTTTTTGCAGCACGCACCGCAAAATATAACATAAGATATAATTTCACGGACTGGCGTGGGCGGGGGGATTTAAAATAGAATAACTATAGAATGGAAAATCAGTGTGAATCCTGAGCTGCTCCTACCTGGTGGTGATTGGAGACAATAACCACAAGTTTTGAGTGAGTGTGTAGGTTAGAATCTGGGCTCATTCTGTCTTTACTGTACGCTGGACTTAATGAGACGTGCCCACCTCTAACTATTTTATTTCTGCTATAAGTTTAAGCACTTTGCTTTGTGTACGGAACGCCATAAACACATGTTGCACTTTGTTTAATATGGAGCACTTGAGAATTTGATAATATGGACATAAACCCTGTTTACATTTAGTTTTTTGCCATATTATTATGCCATACGGTTTGTTGTTAAAATAAAAGAAGCTTAAATGAGATTCTGAATTAAAGATTAAATCGATTCATTGATAAAATAGTCTGTAGATTAATCGATAGAAAAATAGTAATTATTGGCAGCCCTAGAAATTGAATTGCTCTTGTAGCGATCTCTAATTTTGTTCTTTCTGTGCGGCCTGGTGATAAATGACCCAGTGGTTGGGGACCACTGTGTTAAACGACAGAACCAGTACCTACCTACACCAAGAATAAGCTCTCATAAAAATTTTGTTTGACATTACCTGGAAGAAACTGGATGACCTATGTGGTAGCGACTTCCAAATAATATTAATTAATATTGGCAGCGACTGTAAAACAACCCGGCATACAGAAATGGCAGCTTAGAAGAGACAACTGGCCTCAAATTTGTTTTTATGTGGTTGTGGTTATGAATGGGGTTCTTCTCATCTCTAGGAGGTTACACCTGGCATTGTGAGTTGTCATCTCAAAATGAACATCCAGCATAAAAGCACCAAAGGTTAACAAATGAATGTTTAATGCACTCCAATAAAGTGCAGTATCCCAGTATAAAAATAGAAACTCAAAACAATATGACAGAGCATTATTGACATAATACCATTGTCATGTGTACATGAGGCATTCTTCATCTGTGTCATCTGAACTGTTTGGTAGGATTATTCTGGCATGAGGACTTGTTAAACAAGACCACACCCATACCTATGCGAGCTACAGGAGGAGGTGTCCTCTTGCACTACACATTCGAGGTTTTGAATTTTCCCAGTTTCGGTTTATCCACTAAAACTAAGAAGAACTACGAGACACTTCTTAGCTTTCTGGATTCTAGATCAGAGCAGGCTCTAAATTCCCAGGCGTATCGAATATCGCTTGTGGAGACAGAACAATCAGGGTGAACGGGCAAAACAAAACAAAAAGTAAGAGCAAAGGTGCGTGAAGGGAAAAAAAACAGAGAAGGGTTTTTAGGACCGTGAGCTGCTTTTCAGAGCGGCAAGAGAACCATGAAGGTGAGTTGACGTTCTCTGTAATTATTCTTGGCGGTTCACGTAGGAGGAGAATTCCATTCTAAATTTAATGCCTAATGTTTTTAGTGTCTCTCACAGCAGTGTATTTATGTGTGTTTTATGATTGCTTTGTATTAAAACCCGAAACCTATTTTTAAATCCCCCAAAATGCTGCCTGACATCTTAATCATTCTTTAATAGTGTGGCTTATAACCTTGTCACTGTACAATGTCATTTCAGGTCACCCTTACAATGTGATATATACACCGATCAGGCATAACATTACGACCACCTCCTTGTTTCTACACTCACTGTCTATTTTATCAGCTCCACTTACCACATAGGAGCACTTTGTAGTTCTACAAAGCACTGCTGTAACACTGACATGGTGGTGGTGTGTTAGTGTGTGTTGTGCTGGTATGAGTGGATAAGACACAACATTGCTAATGGAGTTTTTAAACACCTCACTGTCACCGCTGGACAGAGAATAGTCCACCAACCAAAAACATCCAGCCAATAGCGCCTTGTAGGCAGCGTCGTCTAGAAGATGACCAACTCGAACAGCAGCAATAGATGAGCGCTCGTCTCTGACTTTACATCTACAAGGTGGATCAACTAGGTAGGAGTGTCTAATAGAGTGGACAGTGAGTGGACACGGTATTTAAAAACTCCAGCGGCGCTGCTGTCTGATCTACTCATACCAGCACAACACACACTAACACACCACTACCATGTCAGTGTCACTGCAGTGCTGAGAATGATCCACCACCTAAATAATACCAACTCTGTGGTGGTCCTGTGGGGGTCCTGACCATTGAAGAACAGGGTGAAAGCAGGCTAAAAAGGTATGTAGAGAAACAGATGGACTACATTCAGTAAAAGTGCTTCTATATGGTAAGTGTAGCTGATAAAATGAACAGTGTGTGTCGAGTGTGTGATTTTAATGTTATGGCTGTTATTGTTAGTTTTGCCACATGACCTCAGAATTTAGGGACAAAAGTTTTGCACAAATTTGAATTCTTGCTAAGCCGCTCTAGTTTTCAGTCTAATTAAAAAAGACAAAAAGGTCACACTATTTTTATTAGGGCTGTATATGACCTAGTTATCAAGCTATTTTAGGTCATAGCTTTGTATGACCTAGTTACTTACCTAGTATACCTACCTTATATACACCGACCAGGCATAACATGAAGTGAATAACACTGATTATCTCTTTATCACGCTACCTGTTAGTGGGTGGGATATATAAGGCAACAAGTGAACATTTTATCCTCAAAGTTGATGTGTTAGAAGCAGAAAAAATGAGTTTGACAAGGTCTGTAGTGGTCAGTATCTATCAAAAGTGGTCCTAGGAAGATACAGTGGTAAACCGGCGACAGGGTCATGGGCGGCTCAAGGGTCAAGGCTCATTGATGCACGTGGGGAGCGAAGGCTGGCCCGTGTGGTCCGATCCAACAGACGAGCTACTGTAGCTCAAATTGCTGAAGAAGTTACAGCTGGTTCTGATAGAAAGGTGTCAGAATACACAGTGCATCACAGTTGCGGGGCTGTTTTGGCAGCAAAAGGGGGACCAACACAATATTAGGAAGGTGGTCAAAATGTTATGCCTCATTGGTGAAAGTCAAAAGCAGCCAGTCTGCAACCCAACAACTGCTTAAAGCATCACCAGAACAATATAAAACATGTCAGTTATTTTCCGTAATAGACACTTATACCTGATTATTAGTTAAAATACTAGTTTCTTGGGTTGTTTCGTGGTTATATATTGTGGTTATATATTAGATCTGTGACTTTCCCGACTTGCAGCCTTTGTAAGATCTGTATGCAAATCTTATTCAAAACATTGTGCACATTTTACATACTTTACACTGTTAAAAAGGTCAGACACAAAAACTGCTCTGCACCTGCAGTGTAGATATGATTACATGCTTTATGTTTGTTTTTGTAAGGGTTTAAAAGAGTTTTGTATGAATTCTAAAAGGAAAGATCAATGCATTGTGGACACACCTACAATCCAATGGTTTGAATAGTGGTAGAAACAAAACTGGCATATCAACCAACTCAATCAAACAACGTAAACCGGTAAATCTGGTAATGCCAATACAACATTAGGGTCATTCACTGCACCCTTTAAGTTAACCAATAGCTTAAAGAGCTATTTTAAGTTCCTACTTTTATTAGCTCCTGTATAGTATTTGTATTGTGTTTTACACCATAGCAATACACGTCATCTACAACATCAATGCGAATAGTTTGATTATCCCAGTGTTTGTACTGTCATACTAGTTTTTCTTGATGTCTGTTTTGTTCCTTGTGAGTCACTAAATAAATTGGCACAGATCAAATGACCATCATCCTATTTCCAGTCAAGCCACTTCAATACTTTAATCACTGATTACCGAACATACTGAGTGGTACAGGCATATGAATCGATAGTCATGAATTAAATGATAGAATAAAAGGAAGCTACAATACACAGCACAGCCTGCCTTAATAATTGAAACGAAAATTCCCATCCTTGTTTTGACACTGAATCGGTTGGGAGTTTTCCAAACTCAGTTACCTGAGTCACGTTCTTAGCCAATTTAGGCTTCGACATCTTGGACATTTTGACTAACCGATTGCTAACTGAATTGCCGTAGGACTGCTAGTGTAACAGACCTTACTGTGGTGTTCTGGCAATGTTTGATCTATGTGTTGACCTAGGGCTGGACGGTATGACGATACATTCGGTATATATCGTCTTTGAGTCCTCATACGGGATGGATAATCAATGGAAAAGTGTGCTTCTCTACACACGTGATCATCTCCGTGTAGTCTGTGCTGCGCCTCACTATGTATATTTTTATGCATTTTCTCCCATTTTCTCCCAATTTAGTGTAGTCAAGCAAATCATGTTTTTAGCTGATTTAGTCTTCGACATCTTGGACATTTTGACTAACCGATTGCTAACTGAATTGCCGTAGGACTGCTAGTGTAACAGACCTTTCTGTGGTCTAGTGTTTTGACCACGTTTGATGTATGTGTTGACCTAGGGCTGGACGGTATGACAATACATTCGGTATACCGTCTTTGATTCCTCATACGGGATGGATTTTGTCCCTTCGGGGATTCCATAATCAGTGGAAAAGTGTGCTTCTCTACACACGTGATCATCTCTGTGTAGTCTGTGCTGCGCCTCAATATTTATATATATGTATATTTATGCATTTTCTCCCATTTTCTCCCAATTTAGCGTAGTCAGTTTGTCTTCCGCTGCTGGGGGATCCCTGATTGCAGTCGAGGAGTGTACATTGCTGCTCACGCCTCATTTGACTCGCGTGCAGCCCTTAGTGGAACCCTTTTTCACCCATGCTCTGTGCACAGGCGCCTCTCCATCCGTCAATCAGGGTCCTTACACAGCGTTTGATGACCCCACCCACATAGTCCGGTCATCCCGCCCTAGCAGAAACGTAACTACTGCAGACACTGTCAATCCCGCTAAATGGTGCCTAGCTGACCGGTGGCAATGCCGAGTATCAAACCAAGGAGTTTAGAATCTCGGGTGCTGGTGTGCTAGTGGAATATCCCAAAGCGCCACCTGGGCGTGTAAATAGATATATTATTAAGGCACTCACTCTCACTTACTCACTCACTCTCACTCACACACACACACACACAATAGGCTGCAGTCCACTCTATCACAAAACCTGTTCTGCCACATTTTCTGCTTGATTTGTAGCCCCGGGTCACTCTGACCAAGGTGGATAATGAGCTGTTTTTCTAAAACCGCTCAACCCAGAAAGACCAGTTTAGAACAGACTGGTCCTTTTACACATAATCACTAGATTTTAAACTGACTTAAAAACTAAGATTGCACAATTAGTCATACAATTACTAATAGTAAACACAAAGTCATTGTTAACATTTTGTATTCAAATGTTACCTTTTAATAATATAGGGTCAAATGTAAAGGATCATTGGAGACCGGGTCTTCAGGTCTTCAGATTTATCAAACACATACAGACGTATGGGCGCAGCATGGAAGACCAACAAAATCTGACTAGACATATTTTTGGGGAGACTTTATCTACACTAGAAAGGATACAGGTTAGGGGGGTCAGGATACAAGATGAAAGGATTAAACAGGGAGGGTCATTTCAATATCTAAAAAGGTGTGAGGAGACAGGGTTAGTGGAATATGTCCGTGGGGTCTTCAAATGCTGTGTAAGGACCCTGATTGGCAGATAGAGACGCCTGTGCAGAATGCATGGGTGGAAAGTGTTCTGTTAGGGGCTGCGCGGCAATATGCCCACCTCAACTGCAAAAATCGGGGATCCCTTAACAGCGGAAGACAAATTGAACACAGGAAATAGAAAATGAAAAATGCATAATATATATATAAAACCACATGTTTCTACACTCACTGTCCATTTTATCAGCTCCACTTACCATATAGAAGCGCTTTGTAGTTCTACAATTACTGACTGTAGTCCATCTGTTTCTCTGCATGCTTTGTTAGCCCCCTTTCATGCTGTTCTTTAATGGTCAGGACTCTCCCAGGACCACCACAGATCAGGTATTATTTGGGTGGTGGATCATTCTCAGCACTACAGTTACACTGACATGGTGGTGGTGTGTTAGTGTGTGTTGTGCTGGTATGAGTGGATAAGACACAGCAGCGCTGATTGAGTTTTTAAACACCTCACTGTCACTGCTGGACTGAGAATAGTCCACCAACCAAAAATATACCCAGCCAACAGCGTCCTGTGACCACTGATGACCGACCAACTCAAACAGCAGCAATAGATGAGTGATCGTCTCTGACTTTACATCTACACGGTGGACCAACTAGGTAGGAGTGTCTTATAGAGTGGACAGTGAGTGGACACGGTATTTAAAACCTCCAGCAGCACTGCTGTGTCTGATCCACTCATACCAGCACAACACACACTAACACACCACCACCATGTCAGTGTCACTGCAGTGCTGAGAATGATCCACCACCCAAATAATACCTACTCTGTAGTGATCCTGGGAGAGTCCTGACCATTGAAGAACAGCATGAAAGGGGGCTAACAAAGCATGCAGAGAAACAGATGGACTACAGTCAGTAATTGTACAGTAGAACTACAAAGTGCTCCTATATGGTAAGTGGAGCTGATGAAATGGACAGTGAGTGTAGAAACAAGGAGGTGGTTATGTGTTTGATGTAATGTTACAGTAAACTAGTCTCGCCAACGCCCCAATATTATTCTGTATTTACTAGTAGTTACCAGTTTGGCCCCCACTGTATGGAATGTGTCTCAGAAAAATTATTATTTGATAACGCCTAGCATGGGGAGTAATTTATATAGTGATACAATTACAATATTCTGAAGGAAAAACACAGCAATAATGAAATAATTACAGATGTAAACCTACTACTCTTTATCATGACCTCTTCTTTTAAAACTAAGAAAATAATTCACATTCTTTTCACATTTAGACTACTGGTCAAGCTGTTGAAGAGAGCACTGCACCCTTAAACCAAACTCAGCAAGGTAAAGTATTACCGGTTAGTCATAAAAAGCCTACAGACCACAAAATCTATGTGCATACACAGGAAACAACTTTGAATTCATTTGACCTTATTATTACCCTGTCTTTCAGTTGTGGTCAGGCCTGGCAGGCACAGAAGGCTCATGCCAGGTTCAAAGCCAGAGGTTAAGAAGTGCACAGTGAGGAAAAAACTCATCATCACCATCCTCTGTGTAGTGCTTGTTCTTGGCATTCTGGCAGTGACTGCATACTTTAGTGAGTATTTACACACATGCATGCAGTCAAAGTCCTTACTGATCAGAACCTACCATTCTTGAGGTTAATGCCTAGTTCACACTACACGACTTTTGCCCAGATTTTCGCTCGGCGACTGGTCGGCGCTAGATTTGCCGGCTCGGGAGCAACTCGGCGTTTGCTCGGCGATCGAAACTCGGATCTTAATCGCTATGTGTGAACTACTCAACAACTCGACCCGCTAACATTTCAGATATCTCAATGTGAGTTGCACAACTGGCAATGAGTGCCATGTCGAACAGCCAATGAGAACACAAGATATTGCGTGAGCATAGTATTTTTGACCTTATCGTTCTCTACAAAACACCAACGTTGCATTGCAAAAATATTTCTTAACCTCCAACTCACTATAGAACAATCCAAGCAAAATCCACTAAGATTCATTTATTTTTTCTCTTTGTTTTTACGTGCACAAACTTTGATCGCTACTTGTTGACGTGCATTTTTGGACCTTTCGCCACTTCTCGCGTTTGTTTACGTGACAAAACGATATTTGGGAGAGCAGAGATGCTCGTCTGTGATTCCAGTTGGTGATAGATCGTGTAGTGTGAAACCCCCTATCACCCATCAGTCGTGTAGTGTGAAATATACACCGACTGAAAAGACTCCCGAGTGCAAGAGATTCAGTCGTGTAGTGTGAACTGTACAGCGACCCGGCAAATCAGAAAGTCGTGTAGTGTGAACTTGGCATAAGGTAGGCTTATGCTGTAAAATGGACCACACCGGGGGTCAGATTATACCAGTTTAACCATTTTAACCATTTTTACCATGAAACACACGCATTTTAACAAGCTCACACGCCACACATGGCATTTCTCACGCTGAGAAATGATAAACTTCGCCGCACAGAAATGACTATAACCTATCCTACACACGAGTCAAAGGAGATTACTCTGCGCTCATACAGCTGTCTTGAATTAGCGACCTATCGGCCAATCAGAAAATAGAATTTCTTGTTGCTGGGTGAGGAGTTCCTGGACTACCCTGGACATCCCTATGCCCCAAGACCCAGCCATGTTTGACATTGTACTGTATATACAAGAAATATTCAGCCCATTGACATGAGCAACTTAATAACTGCAAAACTATGTAGGAGTGTAATTAGGCTTCCTTGGTTTATTTTCTTCAAAGGTGACTGGTATGAGCAGATTTCCGAGGCTGTCTACGATTGACAAACTGGTATTAGTTCTGCCACACTCAAATGCAGATGCAGAGAGGGTTTTTTCCATGGTGGGGCTTAATAAAACCAAAACCAGGAACGCGTTTGGCGCTGGATGGAACTCATTAATGGACATTGAACAACAGTGCTTTAAATGGGAGCCCCCAATAGCCCCAATTTCAGCATAGCTTAAACAATTTATTTAATATTACAGAATTTAGTGTAAAGTGAAGAAACAATGACCACTGCTGTTCAAGGGGCCCATTTGAGGCTAATTGTGTTTATGCTGATGGTCCCCCGGAAAGGGACATCGACAGAACAACCTCTGACAACCCCCAGCACCCACCCCCCCTCCCCTCCAAGCAAACTTGAAAACTTGAGAGCCCTGGTACATGTAAATATTATCTTCATTTTTTTACTTCAGAAATGTGTGTGCGTCATTCATGACTACTGTGTGAAAGAGAATATCTAATTATCATGTATCAACAAATTAACACTAGCTAGCTAATTAAGCTAGCTAACATTACTGTATGTACTGTGTGTGTAGGTGTGTGTAGGTGTCATTTATGTATATTGTGTAAAGGAGTATGTTTCTTATCATCTATCATCAAATTTGCCTAATTTGTAGTTTGCGAAACTAGCTAGCTAACAAAGCTAGCTAACATTGGATGGATGGATGGATGAATGTATAGATGGATGGATAGATATCACCAATGCATGACGGTTCTTTCTCAATGAGCTCTTAGAAGAGCTTGTCACACCACACATGAGACATTGACTGGAAGGTTGCCCCCAACTGCACACCCCAATCATTGACGCAATGGAAAGGTGTGGGGTGACAAAAGCCACAATTCAGCCACAGGAAAGAAGCAGACAGGGTCAACCGAAGAGAAAGAGGTGTTAGATCTGCCCAAGTAACAAATATCGTAAAGTCAACAGTCGGTGTGCATAATGCACCTGTATGTACCTGTGTGCAATGGTCACAGCCAGAAACAGATAGTTTGTCACAACTACATACCGTGAGAAGGCAAGAAGAGAGAAACGGTGTGGACAGTTACACACAGACCATACAGACCCATATACTCTCTCTATTTCACACACACACAGACACACACACACACACACAATGGATGTTGACATTTTCTTTTCCAATTTTCAAAAGGTTTTAAGAATGTTACAAATGTTTAAAAAGTGAAAAATACAAATATTCAAATATCTCAAATATAAATATATAATATACAAATATTTCAAACATGAAATCATTCTTTTGTGGACCAAAATATAATACTAAGTATAATAAAAATGATTATTTTTAACCAAAATGACAAAAGTGGTATAAAAACACATTGATTCTAACATTTTTGACCCACTTATGGAAGAGTGTAGGGTTCAGTCACTCATGCATCTAAGGGTTAAGTAAATATGCTCAAGCTGCACATCAAGTTGAGCAAACAATGCTCACAACATGAACATTCCAAATTTGCACAGGGCTACATAATTATGTTATTAAATTAACCTCATGAATCATGAATAAACTTATTAAACTTATTACCAAGTTTATTCTATTTAAACACACAAGCACTGGGTAAATCTTACTGTCTTAGTTACTTATATAATACATCTATACGTATTAATTACCTCAGCTCTGCCATCCAGCAGAATGGGCGCCTACAAGAACAATGATTGGCTGTTGTTCTGATGCAATTATGACCTCTGCTGGCTGGCTGATTGATGCCGCATGCACAGAGACGAGGGATAATGCATTGATCAGGGTGTGTCTCTCCGTACACAAAAGCTGATCCGCATATGAACTCGCCTCGTGCAGGTGAAAAGATGCAGTCGGCTACTGCACACGTGCCTAAAAGAACAACGATTGGCTGTTGTTTAAAAGGGGTGCCGGAGGGAATGATGCAATTATGACCTCTGCTGGCTGGCTGATCGATGCCGCCTACACAGAGACAAGGGATAATGCATTGATCAGGGTGTGTCTCTCCGTACACAAAGCTGATCCGCATATGAACTCGCCTCGTGCAGGTGAAAAGATGCAGTCGGCTACTGCACACGTGTCGGATGGGGCGTGTGTGAATCTCGGCTCTCCTCAATCAGGGTAGAGATCAACATCAGTAGAGAGGAAGCGTAATGCAATCTGGTAATTGGATATGACTAGATTGGGAGGAAACTAGCACTGGGATTCTGAACTCTAATACTGGTCGACTGGGCAATTTGGCAGTGCGTGCAATCAGTGCAATAAGTGCCTCATTAATTACTTAATGACATTAATGTGATTCTAATGTTTTTTTCTCTCTCTTCTCTCTTTCACTTCCATTCTCCACTCCTTTCTCATGACCCAGTTGCACAACTAGTTGAAACTAAGTACTTTTTCTGCTCCAAGTCACTGAAGTTCATTCCACTAGAGCAAGCCTGCGATGGCAAGCAGGACTGCACAGATGCAGAGGATGAGTCTTCATGCGCCTCCCGCTTTGTAAGCAACTCAACCTTTCCTGGTAAGACATCAATCCATATTACACAAAAACATGACACTAAACAGTTAACTCAAATTATGTGGCTCAGAGAAACTTAACCCTCCCTGAGACTTCAGAGCCTTACAAAACATCCCAAAATAATATTTTTCTGTTGCTATTGTGTTCCAAACACTCCCATTCATTTATACACTTTGGTTGGGGTCTTAGAGTGTGAGTCTGTAGATTTTTTACAATTGCATTTATGTATTCAAAGTGACTTACAATTGATTGAATACAGTGCAAGGTTAAAGGCCTTGCTCAGCAGCTTGAACTTGGCAACAACAGGGCTTAAACAAGCAACCTTCTGATTATTAACCACTGTCCATTGCCTTATAAGGAATATTGGTGTCTTAACCTCTAATGTGTTCAGACCTAAGCTTAAAATAAAATTTTTAATTTAGTTGTCAAGGAACACAAATACAGTTGCTATCTGGTTGCACGTACTGTAATTATCCAGCTCACCTTAACATTTTTTTGTTGTTGTTTTGTTTTCACAGTACGCTTGACCACAAATCTCTCGGTGCTTCAGATATACAATGCCAGCCAAAACCAGTGGAGGAGTGTGTGTGCGGATGGCTGGACAAAGCAACACACTCAAACAGTATGTCAGCAGCTAGGATATACAGTGTAAGTGTGAGGATTAAAAAAAGACATTATAATGTTATTTGTTTAGGCAGAATGTGATGATTTTTTATTATGCCTAGAATTATGACGTAGGTAAGACAAACTAATGCACAAATTCTGGTCATTTGCATAATTTGTTCTGATGAACATTATTTCTCTCTTTTCTCCCCCCGTTTTTCTTCTAGTAATCCATATCATTATACAGTTCAACTGCCTGATCTGTCATCTGATCTAAAGCTTTATTGTACCGTGGGACCCGATAATGTACAGCCAGTTCAATCTGGCACCTCAAATCAGTCAGTAACATTTTATAGTAAACTTATATTTATATTTTATTTACACTATTGTGCAGTTTGACATGTTAGTGCATTGACATTTTTTAATAGGCTACATTAATGTCTTATTATTAGCCTTAATGAATAATCACTATAGGAATGTATACATATAGAGGTAATGTAAACATAATGTATCAGCACAGTTACCTCATTCCTCTTCTCTCCTGCAGAAATACGTGCAGTTCAGGATCAGTTGTTGCCTTGTTTTGCTCAGGTAGGATATAAACTTGTTTTTAATTATTAAGCATATAACATGATGCCAAACCAGCGGGGACATTTAGGTAGCAGTATGCTACGAGTACCACCGTTGTTGGGCTTGCCAAAAAAATATGAACTGCCTTCAGTAATTCAGAAATTGTTACTAGCATTATACGTGGGTGGGTGAGGGAGTGAGTAAGTGTTTTTAAGAGATTGATTGGCACCCTAGCCAGGATGTTTTCCTGCCTTGTGCCCAGTGTTTCTTGGAAGGCGCTCAACTTGTCAGCTGAGCGCCTACGCGAACAACAATTGGCTTTGAAGGGAGGGTCCCGGAGGGGATTCCTCATAACTGATGCAATTACGACCTCTGCTGGCTGATTGATGTGTGTTCAGGGTGTGTTTCTCCGTACACAAAGCTGATCCACATATGAACTCCCCTTGTGCAGGTGAAAAGATGCAGTCAGGTACTGCACACATGTCGGAGGGGGCGTGTGTTATTTACTGCCTCAGTCAGAGTGGAGGTTAACATAAGTAGGGAAGCGTAATGCAGCCAGGTCATTTGATGCGACTAGATTGGGAGGGATTTTGGGGGAAAATGCAAAAAATAAAGAATTAGAGGATTATAGAGTAGAGTATATTATAGTATATTATATTATAGAGTGGCAGTTATACACAGCAGGAAGGTCCTGGGTTCCCAAGTGGAGCAGTGTGGAGCATGTTCTCCCATAGTCTGCATGGGTTTCCTCTGGGTACTCCGATTTCTTCTCACAGGCCAAAGACGTGCAGTCATGCTAAACGGATATGCTAAATTGCCCTAGGTATGAGTGTGTGTGTGTGTTAACATTGTGATGGACTGGCAACCTGTCCAGGGTGTTTCCCTGGGTGTATACAGTGACAATGGGGGGATCAGCAGCATCAGGTGAATATGATCTCAGACACCCCTAAAGTGGACCGTACCATTTCTCCTCTCATCTGCCTGCCTTTACTCCCATTATTGGTCGTGTCTTCATTAAGGTTGTATTAATTAGGACAGTCAGACCCCCCAGTCCCCCCATAATCTTTACTTGGGACTGCAACTTAAGCCTTAACGTGCAACTTAAGTCTGCTGTTTAGCTGGCATTATGGGAAAAAAATAATATAATACTTGTTATAAATTATTGTTATTTACTTAATAAAGGATTGTATTCCTGGTTGTAGACTGTGGTCCAAAAGCTCCCGACAGCAGGATTGTGGGAGGACAGAGTGCAATTATTGAGAATTGGCCGTGGCAGGTGAGCCTGCAGCATAATGGCCAGCACACATGTGGAGGCTCGCTGGTGTCGCCGAACTGGGTCGTCACAGCTGCCCACTGCTTCAACGGGTAAATGTTTTAACTCTTCCACCAACATTATGCAATTTGCCTTTGTAAGCATGTCATGTTTATTGTTGTTTAACCCTTCACATGTGGCTTACACTAATAGACTAAATTAAGTCTATATTTTATGTAACAGGAGGGCACAAGTGTCCAGATGGCGGGTGGTGGCAGGCAAGACGTACTACTCGAGCCTGGGGGGATCCAGCGTCGACAAAATCATCGTGAACGGAGACTACAAAGAATCACGCAACGACTATGACTTAGCCATGATGAGACTTAGCAAACCATTTACTGTAGGAGGTAGGAAGCAATTTTCTAGTACTTTTGAACACACATTGGGTCTGTTCGGAAACCTAGTAAGCTGCCTTGCTGCCTAGGCAGCTAAGCAGCAAGTAAAGAGGATATAAAGAAGACATTAAATTTTTAAGGCAGGTCATTCAGACACACTACTTAGACAGCGATTGCGATGATTACGTCACCGCAGTTTTCGCTTACTAAGCTAACACAGTTAGCCTTATGCCATTTAATCCAATAAGCTGAGGCGACACAACCCCCACAAAGCTCACTAGATTTTCGCACAGACCCATTGTCTACTGGCTAAGACATGTTGGGATCAGACCATAGTCTAGAGGTTAAGGCACATGCCAAGTATTGGAATTGGCATTGGTTTAAGCCCCATTACTGCTAGGTTGCCATCACTGTTGGGCCCTTGAGCAAGACGCTTAACCCTCAATTGCTTAGACTGTATGATCCTAGCAAACAGTGACCAAGGCACCAAAGTATATTTTCTATTTATATAATCTATATATAATATATAATACCAATGTAATGCTAATTTAAATGGTATATATACATTATTTTATTTATTTGCAAATTGACTCTCCACTGTTAGGTGTTCCTTTGTTCTTCTTATGAATTACAATAATGCTGCTTAACATAGGGACATTGTAGCCTAGTGGTTAAGGTACTAAACTAGTAATCAAAAGGTCACTGGTTCAAGGCCCTTGAGCAAGGCTCTTAACCCTCAATTGCTTAGACTGTAACAATAGACTGTTACAATAGACTGTTACAATACTGTAAGTTGCTTAGAATAAAGGCATCTGCTAAATGCCGAAAATGTCAATGTAACATTGTTCCCCTTCTTGAAGCACTTACTTAACACAGGCGAATGAACTCGATTGCCTAATATTATTGGAAGACAACAGCATGTATAGCAAAACCAAGGGAATAACAGATTACCAAAATGTCTTGCCACTAGATTAGATCCCCCACGGGAGCATAGACTCCACAAACTTGTGCAAGGACACTGTAGGCAATGAATACCATACTTCCTGCACAACGTTCCACAATTCTTTCCTATTCCGAGATGTAGGATTTCTGTATTCCACAGTGTGTCGCATGAATCTGGTGATTTAGGTAGGAATGGCAGGACCCCAAACTCAGATGAGTGTTCATCTAACCATAATCTGGCGTCTCTAGACGTGTGTGGCGACGCATTGTCTTGTTGTTAGAGGCCGCACCCATCAGAATGAATACAGGGCATGAACAGGCGCACATAACGTTCACCTGTCAGAGGTTTTGGAATGTCAGCTACACTAGTAACTAATAGACTCATCTGTACCAGGTTTTCTGGCACTTAGCAACTAGCAAAAAAAACAAACAACTCACGCGTGTAAACGCCTACAAAGGAATCTATAACTGAATCACATTTTTCATTATAATGTCATTATATTAATTCCACTGCATGCACATCAAATCACACTTGGTACTTTTAAAAGGAAAAAAATGGTCAACCGAACCACACCCATTAATAATAATATTATTATTATTTCTATCATAACATGTTTTAATAATTACGCTGATATGCATCAGTTTACCATATAAACTAAAACCCACTGTGTTTGTTCCTTATATACCAGGCCAATACTAGGATCAGATTTTATGTCTATAGTCTTGTTTTTCTTATATAAAAAGCATTTCTCATTATGTTTGTTTCTTTTTATTAGCCTATGTGAAGCCGGCATGCCTCCCACCCTCCAATCTGGGCCTCAAAGGAGGAGCTCCATTAATAGTAACTGGCTGGGGTTATTTGCATGAAAACGGTACTAATACAGTCTCAATATACAGTATCACTACATACTATTATAAATAATCCTAAATCTAACATTTTAAATGAACTGCTTTTTTATGTCATTTTAATTTATCCAGGAAAACTTTCATCAGATCTTCAGAAGGCTAAAATTCCGCTCATAGACAGAGATCAGTGTTCTAGCCCATCGGTTTACGGCACCAGCATCACTCCCAGAATGATTTGTGCCGGCTTCCTGGAGGGCAACGTGGACGCATGCCAGGTAAACAATACACCGAGGAATGAGAACAAATACACATGCCTGAAACCGTAAAAGAAACTCTCACACAGGACGACACAAGAACAGTTTAACTTACCTTGCAGCCATTATATGGACTAAAATATATAGACAAGATACGATTTTTGTCATTAAATGACACGTGTTAAACATGCTGTTAAAACACAAATTAATAAATAGGACCAGGGTCTTGGGAACCTGAGTTCGAGTCTTCCCTCCTGGCTTGTTCTCATTAAGTCTTCATACATTGGGCCGCTCAGGTGGCGCAGCGGTAAAACACGCTAGCACACCAGAGCTGGGATTTCGAATACATTGTATCGAATCTCAGCTCTGCCATCTGGGTGGGCTGGGTGGCTACGCGAACGACGATTGACTTGTTGTTCAAGGGACGATGCCGAAAGGAATTTCTCATAACTGATGCAGTTATGATCTGTGCTGGCTGATTGATGGCGCCTGCACAGGGGGATAATGGGATCAGGGTGTGTCTCTCCACACACAAAGCTGATCTGCATAAGAACTCGCCTTGTGCAGGTGAAAAGATGCAGGGTCGTGTGTTAGTTACGGCTCTCCTCAGTCAGAGTGGAATCCTGCACAGAGCTGTACGGCACATGGAATAACACGTTTTACCCCTAAGTATACCTCTGTGTCTTCTGCCTGTACCTTAATCAGACGTTGTTATTATTAAAGCATACTAGGCGGCATCTGAGATGCTCTGGGTCAGCAATATTGATTTTATTTCTGTTTTAACGTTTCAGTTTGAATCAGATTGACCATTGCATCTGAACTCATTTGTGTCTTCCTTTGTCTATCCCTGTCTTTTTCTCTCAGGGGGACAGTGGTGGACCTCTGGTGTATTTCGAACAGCGCTGGATGTTGGTAGGAGTTGTTAGTTGGGGTGTGGGCTGTGGAAGGAAAGGCCAACCTGGTGTTTACTCTAATGTGGATCAGATGCTCAACTGGGTGTACTCAGTCATAGAGGTATCAGTTTTTGGTTATGTCTTTTGGTTACACACACAGTGCTAACTCTATTTTAATACCATTTGTTTTTCCAACAAGACAGGCTTCTTATAAAAATTCCCTCGTTATTCAGTCAGATTAACACTTAGAATTAGGGCACCTCAGTAGGCAGCCTTTAAGGGCAACCAATAAATTGAGACAGACTTCTTCTCAGGAGCGTGCTGTCTATGTAGAGAGCTTACTAGTTTTTCAGACAGATCCTTTGAGTACAAATCTGAGAAACTTCTAGATTTATTTCTTACATTTATCACATGATTAAACATGTTGTTGACTTACTGTTGTTTGTTTCTTTTCTTTGACAGAAGCCCTGAGCAAAAGCAGACCAGAAGACACCGAGGCCTTAGAAACACATTACTCAAGTGCAATACAATCTCTCTTTGAAGCACGTCGTTCTCTGTATATACACAAACATGATAAGTGAATTGTTAAAGATTGTGTTTGAATTGTTCTAGAACTTTATGCATATGTACAGTCTTATGGAAAAGTTTGGACAACTCTGGTTAAATGTAAAGAGGTAAAAATACATATATATAGTGGTAGCCTAGTGGGTAGAGCTTTGGGCTGTCAATCAAAGGGTTGAGAGTTCGAATCCTGGCTCTGCCATGCTGCCACTGTTGGGGCCTCTCTCTCCAGGAGCACCGTACGATGGCTGACCCTGCATTCTGACCTTAGGTTCCAAACAAGCAGAGAATACACCTGTATATATACACTGACCAGGCATAACATTATGACCACTGACAGGTGAAGTGAATAACACTGATTATCTCTTCATCACGGCACCTGTTAGTGGGTGGGATATATTAGGCAGCAAGTAAACAATGGAAAAATGGGCAAGCGTAAGTAGTTTGACAAGGGCCAAATTGTGATGGCTAGACGACTGGGTCAGAGCATCTCCAAAACTGTAGCTCTTGTGGAGTGTTCCCGGTCTTCAGTAGTCAGTATCAAAAGTGGTCCAAGGAAGGAACAGTGGTAAACCGTCAACAGGGTCAAGGCTCATTGATGCACGTGGGGAGCGAAGGCTGGCCCATGTGGTCCGATCCAAGAGACGAGCTACTGTAGCTCAAATTGCTGAAGAAGTTAATGCTGGATAGAAAGGTGTCAGAATACACAGTGCATCACAGTGGTCATAATGTTATGCCTAATCAGTGTATATCCAAAAATATTACATATTTAATTTTTATCCCTGTAGTGGATGTGTGAACTTATTTTCATTCATAAAAACAACATAACATGGCATTTAACCAGAGATGCCCAATTCTACCTCATCTGTCTAGGATTTAGGATTTATCCTGTACCGTTAGCTTGTTAGTGCATTTCATTAGGTGTGTTCTCAGGGATTTAATTTAATTAATTAACACCTTTTTTTACATAATGTGTACATAACAGAAGAAGAATCAGATTGTCTTGGCTTTGCAGGCCGCGAATGAGCCGAAAAGCCGCGTTCTATATAGCGTAGGTCACCAGAGGAAATCCATCATGTTTGGATCGCGTGTCCTTGCTAATGCCAAGTTCACACTACACGGCTTTCCAAGTCGTCAGATCGCTCTACAGTTCACACTACACGACTGGATCTGTTGCAATCAGGAGTCTTTTATCGGCGATAGGGGTCACACACTACACGATATATCAGTGATAGGAATCAAGTCTGTCTGGTCTCCCAAACTACGTTTTGTCACGAAAACACACGAGGGGTTTAACGATACAACGTCCAAAAATGCACGTCAACAAGAAGCGAGCGATCAAAGTTGTTTGTGCGCTGATGTGCAGCGTAAAAGCAAGTAGGAAAAGTAAATGAATCCGAGTGGATTGGGCAATGCGACCAGCTGGGATCAGAACAGCGTCTGTTCTGTAGTGAGTTGGAGGTTAATAAATATTTTTTTGCAATGCATTGTGGGTATTATATATATGCCCCTGTCCCGTCCATGTTTTTCCCCTCACCCCGTATCCTGCGTTCTCATTGGCGGTAGTTCCACATAGCACTCGCTGCCACTCGCAACCTGCTCGCAACGCCTCGGATCACGTCATTGAACGGTACGCGATTGCACACACAGCGATCGAGAGCCGAGTTTCGAGCCCCGAGCTGCCACATCTAGCGGCATCCAGTCGGCGAGTGAAAATCAGGGCAATCGTGTAGTGTGAACTAGGCATAAGTCACCATAGAAAAGCTGCTGCTGCCTGTGCTCGTCACACTCAGCAAATATTGCACAAAAATGCACATACAGATGATTTTAGTTTGTATATCAACTGTGACTTCTTTACTAAGTGCAATAAGTGGTACATTGTCAAAGTAGTTTAAAAAATGTATCAATTTCTTAATATGATTAATTTAGAGTGATGGAAATTGTAATGAATTGCTTTATTGTTGCTGAATAAATTGGCAAAACACTACACTTGCATTATTAATGTTATAGCTATTTTCTTTACATTTTTAAATAAACATTGTTTTTTTTAAATGTGTTGTTTGCTTATGATTAAACATTGCACTTAAATTAAAAAAATGCTTAGATTAAAAAAAAAAAAACATGGTTGTAGCTCAAGGATTAAGGTACCGAAAGTTAATCAGAAGCACACATTAGCGCCATCTGGTGGCCAAAACCACAAAGTGCTTCGTGTATACTGGTGGACTAATGGTACTACAAACGTCATCTGCTTTTAAACATTAAATCCAACAGGAGATTTTAGAAAATAAGACATTATTACTACACACACCGATCATTCATAACATTAAAACCACCTCCTTGTTTCTACACTCACTGTCCATTTCATCAGCTCCTGCATTATGGGAAGAAGGCAAGCCGGCGGACGCATTGTGATGCTTTGGGCAATGTTCTGCTGGGAAACCTTGGCTCCTGCCATCCATGTGGTGGACAAACAAGTCCGATGCATGGAGGCCCCACTTCACAACTTACAGGAGTTAAAGGATCTGCTGCTGACATCTAGGTGCCAGATACCACAGCACACCTTCAGGGGTCTAGAGTGGAGTACATGCCTCGACGGGTCAGGGCTGTTTTGGCAGCAAAAGGGGGACCAACACTATTAGGAAGGTGGTCATAATGTTATGCTTTGTAAGTGCCAAGTAACATCCACATGGATGGCAGGACCCAAGGTTTCCCAGCAGAACATTGCCCAAAGCATCACACTGCCTCCACTGGGTTGCCTTCTTCCTATAGTGCATCCTGGTGCCATGTGTTCCCCAGGTAAGTGACGCACACGCACCCGACCATCCACGTGATGTAAAAGAAAACGTGATTTATCAGACCAGGCCACCTTCTTCCATTGCTCCGTGGTCCAGTTCAGATGCTTACGTGCACATTGTTGGCGCTTTCAGCGGTGGACAGGCATCAATGAGCCTTGGCCGCCTATGACCCTGTCGCCAGTTTACCACTGTTCCTTCCTTGGACCACTTTTGATAGATACTGACCACTGCAGACTGGGAACACCCCACAAGAGCTTCAGTTGTAGAGATGCTCTGACCCAGTCGTCTAGCCATCATAATTTGGCTCTTGGTGTCTAATATATCCCACCCACTAACAGGTGCCGTGATGAAGAGATAATCAGTGTTCTTCACTTCACCTGTCAGTGGTCATAATGTTATGCCTAGTCAGTGTATAATGTAAGAATACAAGACAATTCAATAAAGACAACGTACAGTACATTTTTACCAAAAAAGAACTTTATTTCCAGTATTTTAGTATATCTTTATTCTTTTAGATTTTGAATGGACTGTTTAAGTGCATAGTAAGAAAGATTGGCAGACACATAGATGATGAAGGAAACTGGCATTTATGGAGTACATTTGCACTTTTTGCACATTTCCTTCTTACTTAGAGTTTGTAATAAAACAAAGTGTCCTTTTTAAGTCTAAAAACTACCTGTGCATCAGGGGAATAGTTCCTGTCATGATTACCATCATAACATACTTTCAAAGTATAAAAGTTGCACTATGTATTTCTAGTGTTTTTCATTGATTTGTAATAAACTCGAGCTTGAATTTAAAACTGCAGTGTAGTGAGGAAGACTGCAGGGAGTGCGAATGCTCTCTGAAGTGGAATGTGTGGAATATCTGTAGAGCAGATCTCATACTCGTGGCCTGGCAGTGAGAGAAGGAGCCACTATAGTAGTAAAATCTATATAATTATTTAAAATGATTATTCTTAGGTAATAATTCCATATTAAATTTTAATTTATTGTGTGTTATAATTTAAAAACATGCAAATTAGCAACTTTATAAGTCTGGCACAAATAATATCAAAATTATTTTGCTTGGTTTAGTGTATAACCCCATATGCACAGGCTTTATGTCTGATTAAATCACCTCCTTGTTTCTACACACACTGTCCATTTTATCAGCTCCACTTACCATATAGAAGCACTTTGTAGTTCTACAATTACTGACTGTAGTCCATCTGCTTCTCTGCATGCTCTGTTAGCCCCACTTCACCTTGTTCTTCAATGGTCAGGACTCTCACAGGACCACTACAGAGCAGGTATTATTTGGGTGGTGGGTCATTCTCAGCACTGCACTGACACTGACATGGTGGTGGTGTGTTAGTGTGTGTTGTGCTGGTATGAGTGGATCAGACACTGCTGGACTGAGAATAGTCCACCAACCAAAAACGTGGGTGGCGTCCTGTGCCCACTGATGAAGGTCTAGAAGATGACCAACTCAAACAGCAGTGATAGATGAGCGATCGTCTCTGACTTTACATCTACAAGGTGGACCAACCAGGCAGGAGTGTCTAATAGAGTGGACAGTGAGTGGACTCGGTATTTAAAAACACACACACTAACACACCACCACCATGTCATTGTCAGTGCAGTGCTGAGAATGATCCACCACCTAAATAATACCTGCTCTGTGGTGGACCTGTGGGGGTCCTGACCATTGAAGAACAGCATGAAAGCAGGTTAAAAAAGTATGTAGAGAAACAGATGGACTACAGTCTGTAATTGTAGAACTACAAAGTGCTTCTATGTGGTAAGTGGAGCTGATAAAATGAACAGTGAGTGGGCACTGTGTGAGGACTGCATCACACGCTCACCGGCTCTGAACACAGCACGTTCTGGTAACACAACACAGTATCAAGCTGCATGCATTAAGCAGTGCTGCATCCGAAAATCTGAAATCCTGCAGATATATCACAGCATGACATACCAGAACATACAGAGCTAAGCTAAGTTTCAGTTTATGCATAGACAGAGCGAAGTGTCTAAGTGCTAACAAGTCACAGAAAAAATACAAAAAATAATAACGGGTGTCGGGAACTAAGAGGGAGTTAATTCACATTTGTACATAAAAGAACAGAACAATAACAGTTTAAGAACAATAATAAATTAATAAGACAATAAAACAGTAGTCTGAACAGTTGACACACAGTCGAGACATGCATACACTCGATATTGCTTTTCTAAGAGACTTACAGTATAATAATGAATCATTTACTGCTTATTGTGTTCTTGATATGTTGTCTATATTTGATATGCATGCTTAAAAATGAACAGCAGCAACAAAAGGCTTAGCAATAATGTCTACATTCATATATTTTAATTTCTTTTACATTAATTTGCTTAGACATACCCTTTTCTTCTATTTTCTTTTATTTTTATGCATTGCATGGTGATCTGATACAGCCAATGTTCAGACTAGGAGACAAAAACAGTAGGTAAAGTTTATCCTGGTTTGTCCAGCTTTATGATTCGGTTCTCTACACATATCAGGATTAGGGTGGCACGCTGGCTTAGTGGGTAGCACTGTCGCCTCACAGCAAGAAGGTCCTGGGTTCAATCCCCAGACGGGGCGGTCCTGGTCCTTTGTGTGCGGAGTTTGCATGTTCTCCCCATGTCTGTGTAGGTTTCCTCCGGGAGCTCCGGTTTCCACCCACAGTCCAAAAACATGCAGTCAGGTTAATTGGCACTGAATTGCCCTATAAGTGAATGGGTGTGTGTATGTGTGTGTTTGTGTATGTGTATGTGTGTCTGCCCTGTCATGGACTAACGTCCCGTCCAGGGTGTTACTGTGTGCCTTGCGTCCATTGAAAAGCTGGGATAGGCTCCAGCACAACCCCCGGGATACCCCCTACAACCCTAATCTATAATCCTCCACTATAATAATAAATCATTATTATTTTTTTAAATCTACGAACAGCATGTTGTCTTGACGAAGCAAAGCAACCCCACAACATCACATAATATGTCATCGACAAAGTCGAGGGATAATGCATTGATTAGGGTGTGGCTCTTCGTACACAAAGCTGATGTGAACTCGCCTTGTGCAGGTGAAAAGACATTTACATTTTTGGCATTTAGGAGACGCCTTTTTCCAAAGTGACTTACATTACAGTTACAGTATACAGTCTGAGCAATTAAGGATTAGCTGGGTAACTGGTTACGACTAGATTAGCCACTGATGCACCGCTGCTTTTACATCATCATCACATGAAAATCTTCTGCCTCTTAAAGCTTCCTTGAGCGGTCCAATAAAGGTGGAAATCAGATTGTGCTAAATCCGGACTTTAAGCTCTGTCTCAGTCTCTCAAAGACGACCAATTACTACTCCTCCCACCCTTAATGTTTCCACTTTTTGACGATCTCTTGTAATTCGTCATTTCATAATCTAGCTAGTTAGTTAGTTTCTTACTAGTGTGAATGCAGGGTGATTCCTAATCAAAGCAGTTCCTAATCTTCTGCACTAGGTGAGAGGTACACACACAAATAACACTGCACAATGTCTCATTTGGCAACGGAGAACCAAAATACAGATCGACAGTTTATTGCCTGTTGTATGCTCACTATGCAACTCCTAAAAACATCAAGACAATCAAGATAAATCAATCACGCCTGACGAAACGTTTTTCTTTTAGTGCAATGGAGAGTTAAAATGGTACCAAATTATCAGATGTTGTACAAAAACCATACAGCACAGTGTTCGCAAACTGTATCTAATGTAAGATTCTGCCATTATTGCTAACATGCCAAAAAAAAGACATTACTCTATGACGTACAGCTTTACAAACCTCTAAATTTAATTATTTTAACGTCGTTCATTGAAAATCCTAGAAATAAATTGAAGAATTAATATCGCTCTGTTGAATGAATCGCATCCCAAACATCTGAGACTGCTAAAGCCCCTGAATTCTGACTCGAGTCAAGGCTAATGGAAGACGACTAGATATGTGCAATTTGCAGAGTTAGTAAATGTGTGTATGTGATATATGTACACTATATTGCCAGAAGTATTCACTCACCCATCCAAGTCATTGAATTCAGGTGTTCCAATCACTTCCATGGCCACAAGTGTATAAAATCAAGCACCTAGGCATGTAGACTGCTTCTACAAACATTAGTGAAAGAATGGGTCGCTCTCAGTTTGGTACCGTGATACCACCAGGATGCCACCTGTGCAACAAGTCCAGTCGTGAAATTTCCTCGCTACTAAATATTCCACATTCGACTGTCAGTGGTATTATAACACAGTGGAAGCGATTGGGAACGACAGCAACTCAGCTACCAAGTAGTAGCCACATAGTCAATCGCTACAGAGTCAATCGTAAAGCACGCCGCCACTGGACTCTAGAGCAGTGGAGACGTGTTCTCTGGAGTGACGAATCACGCTTCTCCGTCTGACAATCCGATGGACGAGTCTGGGTTTGGCGGTTGCCAGGAGAACGGTACTTGTCTGACTGCATTGTGCCAAGTGTAGAGTTTGGTGGAGGGGGGATTATGGTGTGGGGATGTTTTTCAGGAGTTGGGCTCGGCCCCTTAGTTCCAGTGAAAGGAACTCTTAATGCTTCAGCATACCAAGAGATTTTGGACAATTTAATGCTCCGAACTTTGTGTGAACAGTTTGGGGATGGCCCCTTCCTGTTCCAACATAACTGCACACCAGTGCACAAAGCAAGGTCCATAAAGACGTGGATGAGCGAGTTTGGTGTCCTGACCTAAACCAGATAGAACACCTTTGGGATGAATTTGCGCGGAGACTGCGAGCCAGGCCTTCTCGTCCAACATCAGTGTCTGACCTCACAAATGTGCTTCTTTCTATAAACACACTCCTGAACCTTGTGGAAAGCCTTCCCAGAAGAGTTGAAGCTGTTATAGATGCAAAAAGTGGGCTGACATCATATTAAAAACTCTATGGATTAAGAATGGGACGTCACTCAAGTTTATATGCGTGTGAAGGCAGACGAGTGATTACTTTTGCCAATATATTGTATATATAGTATATATATATATATATATATATATAAAATGAGGTCTCTTGTTTTGATGCGTGTCTTTTTTAGTTTCAGTCACATGTCATTATTGATATTCTCTCTTAGACAGTACTTATGTGTTAAGCTATTACACGTGATATCCATATTTATGCGAGTGGCTTTGTTACATATTGCACATTCTATACTACCAAAGCAAGCAAAGAGGTATACTTGTAATTGCATATGGATGTCAAATTAAAGTTATTTGTGGTTGTACTTACAGTAAAAAGCTGAAAACACACACACACTCACACCGGGTCCGTTCGGAAACCTAGTGAGCTCTGTACATAGACAGCATTGTACGTCACCCTACGCGCTCCCCAGAAGAAGGCTGTTCGAATTCGAACAATAGATGCCCCAAAATGCTGCCTACTAAGATGCCTTATTTTGAAGCTATAATCTGACTGAATGACGAGGGAGCATCTGATACTTCCTTAGCGGTGAAGGAAATCCCAGCATCCCGTGTCTGTGTGGGTTTCCTCCGCGCGCTCCGGTTTCCTCCCACAGTCCAAAAACATGTAGCCAGGCTAATTGGAGACACTGAATTGTCCTATAGGTACCTAGCCGCTGGGATGCATAAACCAGTGCATTGTAGTGCCGGTCCCAAGCCCGGATAAATAGGGAGGGTTGTGTCAGGAAGGGCATCCGGCTTAAAAACTGTCCCAAAGTAATAATGCGGATCACGATCTGCCGGCGACCCCTAACGGGCGCAGCCGAGGTAACTGTGATGTTATTGTGCTAGTAGTTGTCTAATAACTGTGTCTGAATAACCTGCCTTATAAGTCGATGACTTATTAGAATCCTCTCTATTTAGGCAGCTGCCCAGATAGACAGCAAGGCAGCTCACTAGGTTTTCAGACAGACCCACCTACACACACCCCACACACATGAATGTAAAGAGATTCATCCCAGTCTGTATCCCTGCCTGCCTATAACAGTGTAATCATTCAAACACAAAGAAAGATGTTATGACTTCACTTGTTTTCCATTTTTTCACAAGAAAGAGTAAAGTGATATTATTGTAGCATTTAGCACTAAATATTACATATATAAAATTATTCACATGCTTTTTTTTCAGTTTAAAAAGTGCATCGGTTAACTTGTTAAAGCAGCATCAGAAAAGATCATTCATTTTCTGCAAAAAAGTGTTTCTATAGGATTGTCTTTTTTTGCTAAGGTTTTAAGAAGCTTGTTTTCTTTTCATATAAGTCGAAGGCTACCAGAAGCAAGAGGAGCTTAAAGCAAAAGCAGAAAAGCAGGCACGAGTGTTTTTTTTTCTCTGTTCCTAAACGGCAATGTAAGACTCCTGCTGTCCTGGAAGACTACAACCCCAAATCAGATCTATAAATAATGCAAATAAAATAAAAACGCAGCATGAACCTGAGATATTTCATGTTTTCTCTGCTCAACTTCATTTCATTTGTTAATAAACATCCATTCCTGCATTTTAGGCCTGCAACACAGTCAAAAAGTTGGAAGGGGGGCAGTTAAGGGCTAGTAATGAGGTGAAAAAACTAAATAATGATGTGATTCCAAACAGGTGATGTCAACAGGTGATTGTAATCATGGTTTGGTACAAAAGCAGCATCCAGGAAAGGCTGAGTCTTTGATGAACAAAGATGATCAGAGGATCTCCAGTTTGTCTACAAATGATTGAAATGTTTGAAAACAATGAACCTCAAAGAAATATTGGAAGGGATTTGCATATTTCTCCCTCTACAGTGCTTAATATTATTAAACGATTCAAGGAATCAGGAGGAATTTCAGTGCGTGAAGGCCAAGGGCGCAAGCTTAACCTGAACGCTTGTGATCTTTAAACCCCTATTGTTAGACGGCACTGCATCAAGAACCGCCACTCAACAATAGCTGATATAACCACATGGGTGAGGGATTACTTTGGCAAACCTTTGTCAAGCACTACAATACAAAGTTACATGCGCCAAAGTTCAAAAAAGAAGCCTTATGTTAACCATGTCCAGAAGCAGCATCGATCTCTCTGGGCTCTGAGACACCTAGGATGGACCATCACACAGTGGAAACGTGTATTGTGGTCAGATAAATCAGCATTCCAGGTCTTTTTTGGAAAAAAATGGACTTGTGTGCTCTGGACCAAAGATGAAAAGGATAATCCAGACTGTTATCAGGAACAAGTCCAAAAGTCAGGGTCTGTCATGGTATGGGACTGTGTCAGTGCCCTTGGTAAAGGTAATTTACACTTCTGTGATGCAGCATTAATGCAGAAAAGTACATTGAGATCTTAGAGCAACATGTGCTCCCTTCAAGACATCATATTTTCCAGGGACGTTCATGCATTTTTCAACAAGACACTGCAAAATCACATGCTGCACACATTACAAAGGCATGGCTGCGGAAGAGGCGGGTACGGGTACTGGACTGGCCTGCCTGTAGTCCTGACCTGTCCCCGTACTGTTGTACATCTTAAGACGTGTTTGCAGAAAGAATGAGACAAAATAAAAGCTGAAACACTGAATCACTTGGTATCCTCGGTGCCAAAACGTCTTTTAAGTGTGGTGAAAAGGAATGGCAACATTAGAAAGTGGTAAATGCTTTACTGTCCCAACTTATTTTGGAACGTGTTGCCGGCCTGAAATGCAGGAATATCTCAGGTTCATTCTGTCTGCAATGAAATAAAAGTCTGTGTGTTTTTTTCATTATTTGCATTTATGTTGTCCCAACTTTTTCTGATTTGAGGTTGTATAACAGACACATTTCCAGGAACAGCAGGAATGTTACAACTTTGATCTCAAGCAAATAAAAAAAGCACATTATGGGCTGGATCTACTTTTGTTTCTTTCAGCTGAACATTTCTATGATCATATTACAATTCAGATCGTTCTGTGTTTACATGCTACTATACACTGCTTGATTCCCTATTAAGAGAAGTAAACGTAGTAATACGTAGCATATATCAGTGGCCACATATTTTTCTTGATTATATTGATAGTAAACATCCAATCTAAGAGGCAGTATTCAGTTTGTGTAAAATCTTATATTCTATTTGTAAAATTCTACTTTTAAAAACTATGTCCAGTAAATTCTGGTTGTATTCTATATCTGAGGAGCTATTTCAGCTTAGGAAAGTGGAATGTAATTGCAGCGTTTTCATCTAAAAATGACCGTTTTTGTGCTGTTTATGTTAACACACATGGCAGTTGGTTGTCGACGGCAGTGTACGTAATTTGCGTTTTTAAATAATGACACTTCTCTCCATTTTCCATCTATTCCATCCAAAAGTAACATCCAGCCCATACAGCTTAAATCTCAAGCAATCTAAAATATACTGTATACTAATATAATTTTCACATTCTGCTTCTATATTATTATAAGATGAATACAAAACAAGCCATAGCTTTTTTATAGCTTTTTAAACTCGTTAATTACGCGTACGTCTGTACAAGTGCACATTTCTGCATGCTTATTTCTGCGCCTTTGGTGATGCTTTGTTGTCCGCTTTGGATCCCGAAAGGCCATTTTCTGTGTTGTCGTTCCCTGAATTGCTTACAAGGCACTCTTTACTGTAAAGAGGAGAGAGACAGAACCAAAGATGATTAGGTTAATATACACAGATCAGCCATAACATTAAAACATACACTCACTGTTCATTTTATCAGCTCCACTTGCCATATAGAAGCAATTTGTAGTTCTACAGTTACTGACTGTAGTCCATCTGTTTCTCTGCATGCTTTGTTAGCCTCCTTTCACCCTGTTCTTCAATGGTCAGGACTCTCCCAGGACTCATTCTGAGCACTGCAGTGACACTGACATGGTGGTGGTGTGTTAGTGTGTGTTGTGCTGGTATGAGTGGATCAGACACAGCAGCGCTGCGGGAGTTTTTAAATACCGTGTCCACTCACTGTCCACTCTATTAGACACTCTTACTTAGTTGGTCCACCTTGTAGATGTAAAGTCAGAGACGATCGCTCATCCTTTGCTGCTGTTTGAGTCGGTCATCTTCTAGACCTTCATCAGTGGTCACAGGACGCTGCCCACGGGGCGCTGTTGGCAGGATATTTTTGGTTGGTGGACTATTCTCAGTCCAGCAGTGTGAGTTACATGTTTAAAAACTCCAGCAGCGCTGCTGTATCTGATCCACTCATACCAGCACAACACACACTAACACACCACCACCATGTCAGTGTCACTGCAGTGCTGAGAATCATCCACCACATTAATAATACCTGCTTTGTAGTGGTCCTGTGGGGGTCCAGACCATTGAAGTACATCATGAAAGGGGGCTAACAAAGCATGCAGAGAAACAGATGAACTACAATCAGTAATTGTAGAACTACAAAGTGCTTCTATATGTTAGTGTTAGTGTATCTAGAAACCAGGAGGTGGTTTTAATGTTATGGCTGATTGGTGTATATATATCCAGGTCTTTTTATTTAATCTGGCATATGTCTGTAAGTATCTGTATGTGTGTAGGAAATTGTGTGGACAAGGAGAAGGGCAAAAAAGACTTACTTCTTGTCCTGGGATTTGTTCATGACATGGAGGACCACCGCCTTTATTACCATGACGATAATGATTAAACCGATGAGCCCACCAAGCACGGAGACAATGAGGAGTGTCAGTGTTTTATCCACTACTTTTACTGGTAGCAAGAGATTCCAAAGAAAGGGAGAAGACATATTTTATATATTATTATTATTATACTTTGTACAGCAAAAACATAGAAACTTCATTTTATTTATTAATAAACATTTATCCCTGCATTTCAGGCCTGCAACACATACCAAAAAAAAGTGGAACAGTAAATGCTAATCCTTTTGACCACACTTAAAAGACATTTTGGCACCCAGGAGACAAAGTGATTTAGTGTTTCAGCTTTTGATTTGACCCATTCTTCCTGCAAACACGTCTTAAGATGTGCAACAGTACGGGGTCGTCGTTGTCGCATGTTTCGCTTAAAAATTCTCCACACATTCTCTATTGGGGACAGGTCAGTACTGCCGGCAGGCCAGTCCAGTACCCGTACCCTCTTCTTCCGCAGCCATGCCTTTGTGTGCAGCATGTAGTTTTGCAGGCAGCACATGTTGCTCTAAGATCTCAATGTACTTTTTTGCATTAATGCTGCCATCACAGAAGTGTAAATGACCTTTACCAAGGGCACTGACACAACCCCAAACCATGACAGACCCTGGCTTTTGGACTTGTTCCTGATAACAGTCTGGATGGTCCTTTTCGTCTTTGGTCCGGAGCACACAGCATCCATTTTTCCAAAAAAGACATGAAATGCTGATTCATCTGACCACAATACACGTTTCCACTGTGTGATGGTTCATCCCAGATGCCTCCAAGCCCAGAGAAGTCGACGCCGCTTCTGGACATGGTTAACATAAGGCTTCTTTTTTTGCACAGTAAAGTTTTGTGGCATTTGTGCATGTAACTCTGTATTGTAGCGCTTGACAAAGGTTTGCCAAAGTAATCCCTCACCCATGTGGTTATATCAGCTATTGTTGAGTGGTGGTTCTTGATGCAGTGCCGTCTGAGGGATCGAAGATCACTGGTGCTCAGCTTAAGCTTGCGTCCTTGGCCTTTATGCACTGAAATTCCTCCCGATTCGTTGAATCGTTTAATTATATTTTGCACTGTAGAGGGGGAAATATGCAAATCCCTTCCAATCTTTCTTTGAGGTAGTTGACAAACTGGAGATCCTCTGATCATCTTTGCTCATCAAAGACTCAGCCTTTCCTGGATGCTGCTTTTGTACCAAACCATGATTACAATCACCTGTTTGGAATCACATCATCATTTAGTTTTTCTCACCTCATTAACTAGCCCTAAATTGCCCCCGTCCCAACTTTTTTTGGAATGCGTAGCAGGCCTGAAATGCTAGAATGAGCAGATAAAACATGAAAAATTTTGGGTTCAAACTGTCTGCAATCAAATAAAAGTCAAAGTAAACGTAAGTAACATATTGTCCCAACTTTTTCTGATTTAGGGTTCTACATCCTAAGAGTATAGAAAGAGGTCTTACACTGATCCACAACGATGATGCTAAACACAGCGCTGTGGTTTCGGTTCTTCTCCTTAGGGTTGCGGCCAAAGCAGGTGTACTCGCCCTCATCTTCAAAAGTGACGTTCCATAGTAGGACAGAAATGTTGTTGTTCTTACTGGACCCAATGAATGAAAAACGGTCATGATAGATCGCCACATGGGGTTCGAAACCCTCCGCCGGAATTGTGCCTTCACAGATCTGGTGAAGAGACATACTTTCCATTATTAATCATACTGGATTTAAAGTGCTAAACATGTCAGTATAGAAGTCAATACAATAAAGCTTAGTTCAGATAAAGCATGTGCTAGTATAATGCATTATTGTGCGTCATATGATGGTTATTGCAATGATACCTGCAGGGGTCAGAGCGCAAGGTCAGCCATTGTATGGCGCCCCTGGAGCTGAGAGGATTAGGTGCCTTGCTCAATGGCCCAAACTTCTATATTCATCATTTTAGCCTATGATCAACCATAACATTAAAACCACCTCCATGTTTCTACACACACTGTCCATTTTATCAGCTCCACTTACCATATAGAAGCAGTTTGTAGTTCTACAATTACTGACTGTAGTCCATCTATTTCTCTACATACTTTTTAAACCTGCTTTCACCCTGTTCTTCAATGGTCAGGACCCCCACAGGACCACTACAGAGCAGTATTATTTGGGTGGTGGATCATTCTCAGCACTGCAGTGACACTGACATGGTGGTGGTGTGTTAATGTGTGTTGTGCTGGTTTGAGTGGATCAGACACAGCAGCGCTGCTGGAGTTTTTAAATACCGTGTCCACTCACTGTCCACTCTATTAGACACTCCTACCTAGTTGGTCCACCTTGTAGATGTAAAGTCAGAGAAGATCGCTCATCTATTGCTGCTGTTGGCTGGATGTTTTTGGTTGGTAGACTATTCCCAGTCCAGCAGTGACAGTGAGGTGTTTAAAACTCCATCAATGCTGTGTCTGATCCACTCATACCAGCACAACACACACTAACACACCACCACCGGGTCAGTGTCACTGCAGTGCTGAGAATGATCCACCACCTAATTAATACCTGCTCTGTGGTGGTCCTGTGGGGGTCCTGACCATTGAAGAACAGCATGAAAGGGGGCTAACAAAGCATGCAGAGAAACAGATGGACCACAGTCAGTAATTGTAGAACTACAAAGTGCTTCTATATGGTAAGTGAAGCTGATAAAATGGACAGTGAGTGTAGAAACAAGGAGGTGGTTTTAAAGAGGTACTACTATCGCCGTCTTACCTTAATCATTGTGCCATTGTCATTGTAATGCCAGTTGAAGTATAAGTTCTTGATGCCGATACAGCTACTGTAAGTGCAAGGTAAGAGTACAGAGCTACCGTTCATCACCTCAATAGAGTGAACTTTGCCCACCGATATTTCCAACGCCTGTGCACACCATACACCTACATGACCGTGAAATAAAGAAGAGAAAGACAGACAGAAGAAGGATGAATAATTAGTGGTTCAGTCTGAAGATTGTCGATTCAACTCCAGGCTCTGCTATGCCAACCACTGTTGGACCCTTGAGCAAGGCTCTTAAAGGTGTTCTTCTTATTTCAGTGATCTCATTTGTTCTTTAAGTTTAATTATAACCAGCTAAAACAGACTCACCCATACAAAAGACATTCAAATATACCAAGCCAAGCCTCATCAATGAGGCGCCACCAATACCCAAGCTACTTAAAGAATCAAAAGTGAACCCAATTTGCAGGATGCTTAACCAAGTTGGAACAATACTGTGGCTAAGGGTAAGCTTGCTCGTCCAGGGCAGTTTCGAAAAGTCCCATGACTGAGTTGAGGCCGAGTTACTAAACGGATAAAGTATGACATCAAACGCCGGCAGGAAACTAGACCGCAATGAGAAAGGCAGGTTTCCCAACCAAGGAGCTGACAAGTCTTTGAAGAAAAAAACATGCTAATTAGAAACACTTCCACCTGGAGTGAATAAACACTCGACAAGGTGCAAGTGAATGTCAATTAGGAAGGACAGACATTTCAATCTACGCCTATGTAGGATACGCCCCACAGGTCATATTTGGCAGGGCAGATTGGCATGATTTGATGCTCAGCAGTTGGGCCCAGTACAAATAGTTGTAGGGCTTGGGAGGCATAGCAGTCTACCAGCCCTAAAAACTAGAACTCTAGAGTTTAAATCCAAAATAATGCAATCAACAGGGCAGGGGGTCAAAACAAGCATAAATGACTGAACCAGAGCAAGGGTGGAAAGGGTGCAAAGAGAAGGGGTAGTTGTTTTCTGCTTCCTATGCTGGTATCCTCAGCATGTAGATCAGTGATAGCCCTAAAATAAGTTTGCGTAATAGCTATTTTTAAATCCAGATGGGATTGTGTGTGTGTGTGTGTGTGTTTATAAGAGTTTAAGTATATGTAACGATAGTCGTGATGTGTGTGTATGGTATGTGATATGTGGAGTTAAGTATGGACACCCCTAAGTTCAAGATTTTCAGCCATATTTAGTGCCAGTATGTGTGTTTTTCAGCATACCCTGATTGCATTACTTCTCCCCTCTACTGATATCACCCTCCACTGCTGACAGGAGAGCCGAGACTGACACACGTGTGTCGACTGCATCTTTTCACCTGCACGAGGCGAGTTCATATGCGGATCAGCTTTGTGCACGGAGAGCCACACCCTGATCAACGTATTATTCCTCGACTCTGTGCAGGCACCATCAATCAGCCAGCAGAGGTCGCAGTTGCACCAGTTATGAAGAACCCTGGTTTGACATCCCCACCCTGTGTGATCACCAGCCAATCATTGTTCATGTAGGCGCCCAGCCCAGCCGGATGGCAGAAATCCCAGCTCTGCTGTGTTAGTGGATTTTACCGCTTCACCACCTGTAAATGTATTTTGAAAGTGTGTACACAATCAATGATATGACAAAGGTTTTCTCCATTAGTGCATGATGGCTCTCACTGTGGTTTGCTGGAGTCCTGGAGCCTTGTAACCACGTCTAGACTGATAAACAGGCATCATATGCTGCTTTTTGAGACCTCCCGTCCTGCTTCAAATTGCCAGACAGCTTATATTTAACTAATGTTTGGATTTAAGAGTGTTTGGCAGTTATACTGCCTGGGTGTGGCTAGTAAAATTGATTTTTGTAGAAACGTTAACTGACTGCATTCATCCAACCATCTTTTATTTACTTTACTAACTCTACCCTGCTCATTCATTCTTTTTACGTCCATGTGTTCAGTAAAATTCAATTAAATATATACAATACACGGTCTTTTTTGCTTTTATATATCTTTCTGTTTAATCTATATACAATATTGCTAAGCTAAGCTCTGCTATTTTCACAATTCCCCCAGGCTCTAATAATGGAGTAGGAAGTGATACTGAGGTATTGCTTACACTAATGTGTGTGCTGCTCTAGACTACTACATTAGACTACATGCCTCTGTGTGATACTTAAAGGTGTGTGCTGACTGAACGCTTTGTCTTTTCACAGCTGTTATCCAGTTGATGACTTGCACTGTTAAACATCTGGATCAAGTATTTCTAAAAACCTCAAATTAAAAAGATGTTTATTATAGTTGTATGTGATTTGGGATGGATCCAAATTGTGACTGTTGTGCTTAATTTGAAAGGACATCTTTGAATCACCTCATATATATATATGATTGAAATATATAATTTAAATATATAATGTTTATACAAATATTATATATATATATATATACATAATTTAAATATATAATGTTTATACACTTATATAAAATTTGTTTTCTTTTTGTTTTTAAATTCTAAATGTGTTTTTTAATATACCATTTAAGTATATAAATATATAATTAGAAATACGGGTGGTACGGTGGCTAAGTGGGTAGCACTGTCGCCTTACAGCAAGAAGGTCCTGGGTTCGATTCCCAGGTGGGGTGGTCCGGGACTGGGTCCTTTCTGTGTGGAGTTTTCATGTTCTCCCCGTGTCCGTGTGGGTTTCCCCGGGTGCTCCGGTTTCCTCCCACAGTCCAAAGACATGCAGGTGAGGTGAATTGGAGACACTGAATTGCCCTATAAGTGAATGTATAAGTGTGTGTATGTTTGTCTGCCCTGCGATGTTCTGGCGTTCCATCCAGGGTGTTACTGTGTGCCTTGCGCCCATTGAAAAGCTGGGATAGGCTCCAGCACCCCTCCCCCCTCGTTTTTAAATGTATTATTGAAATATGTAAATATATAATTATAAATAGATCATTTAAATATATAATGTTTATACATATAGTATATCATTTGTTTTTAAATTCTAAATTCGTTTTTAAATATACTAGGTAAATACTGTATATAAAGATGAATATATACTTGAATATATAATGTTTATACATATATATATATATATATATATATATATATATATATATATATATATATATATAATTTGTTTTTAAATTGTAAATGCATTTTTAAATATATATATATATATATATATACAGTATATATATATATATATATATATTTTTTTTTTTTTTTTTTTTTTTTTTCTTTTGCCTCTGTTCCATTTTTCTTAAAGTGTGTTGCAGGCAATAAAATGTAAATGTGTTGATCAGTAAAAACATTTCTACTTTTTACTTTTGTCAGTAAAATATATTCTATTGCATTTTATTGTATTTTAAAATAATCTCGATTTTCTCATGTTAAATTTGTTTTTCACTCTACAAAACCCAGATAAGCTACACACACAATTCCCGAAGGCTCTAAGATTGAAGTAGGCAGTGAGTACTACTTACAGTAAGATGCCTGCTCAAGGTTTAATGCACGGACTGCATACCTCTGTGTAATGCTTAATGGTTTGTGCTGACTGGATTCTCTGCCTTCACCCACTAATAGTTCCTTTAGCTGCTAACCAATAATGACCTGCAGAGTCAGGCTTTTGGGTCAAGGTCTATGTAAAAAGCTAAGCATGGCGCCGTTATGGTTAAAATAACTATTATGTTTTTAGGTTTAGAAGCCATTTAGAAACTGGGGAACAAACAAATTTGTTATAAATATATTGATAGTTTAGAATTAGGCCTGTTAAGACTTACATCTAGCAGACATTGCAACGGAAAATTAATGCTCTTAAAATTCATCCAAAATAAGGTTCTTAACCTTTTTTTCTCCTCTTTTTTTTACAGACCCCAGTATGATTGAAAAAAAATCTGGGACCCCCTTGACACAGGTGATCTTATGATCTTATTCTTAAGCTTTCAGCGTGGATGTAGAAGGGTATCGTCTTCTTGCTAATGGGAAATCTGATAAATCCATGCTGAAGGTAACTTCTTTATATTGTCTGATTTTGGTTAATATAGTGGGTTCACTCCTGATAAACTGGTGCTGAAGCTTCCTCACCTGGGTCTACTTCTGGGGGCTCTGCATTAACAACTGAATCTGAATCATTTATAGCCCCCTTTGCACTTTTGAGGTGGGCAAATAAAATATGTGCCCATTCTTACAGACCCTGTATAGTCTATGGACTTTTTAATAGTTTAATGGACTATGGGTAGGTTATAGGTACTATAAATGGGTATTATGTATGCTAATATTCGAGCCACTCAAGTGGTGTAGCGGGAAAACACACTAGCACACCAGACCTGTGATTTCAAACACATCGTATCGAATCTCAGCTCTGCCATCCGGTGTCAGTTCACTCTCCGCAGGGGTCAGCACCGGTAGAGAGGAAGCATAATACAATTGGGTAAGCAATGGTGAAACCTTAATGTCACTGACCTGCTGGATGTGTATATGGTGCTCAGAAAACAACATTGCTTTGTAGATAACTGGTCCACTTTCTACAGGAAAGCCTGGTCTTTTAAAGGAGGACAGTGTCCATCCCTGTTGGGAAGCTGCTGTTCTCATTTCTTGTAGCATAGTTGGCAGGATTTATGGTATCAGCGTAGCTACAGATAATGGTCATTGACTAACCAGGGTTTCTCAAAAATATAAATGTTAATATAGTTATTGGGTTGACTGGGGTCCTTTGCTATCCTCCTGGCCCTTGATCAGCACCATTTTCTACATATGGACCGCAGGTCAGGAAGCTCGGTCTGGATAGTGCACTCAGCTGAACGCACCACCCTCTGGAGAGCCTGCCTATCCTGCTTGGTGCATCCTGCTTACACAGACAGCCTGGTTGTTCCACCACAAGATTGAAGGCAATATGCAGTTCCAGTTTAGTGAACCCTGAAACCTGCTGTGGCAACCCTAATGCAGAGTTCATCAGTGGCATGGAGGTGGTAGGTGTGTGAGGTGAACTAGGGCTAGCGATGCAAAGACCTAGCCTTCTTGGTCATGAAGAAAACAGGTGAAGAGTATATCTCAGATCTCAAAGAGCACAGGGAAAACAACCTTTCTTAGGGTGGAGTAGTGCCCAAAAGAGGGTGAGGTGAGAGGATTTGAGCTTTGCATTTGTTAAAGACGGCCTGGAGGAAATGTTGGGGCGAGATTGACTGGTCTGGCCAGAATAAGCTTCAGTCTGGCCCGCCTGAGATGGTGGTGGGTCATGAGTGGCCAGCTCATCTTCAAGCTCTTCTAATTGCACATTTACTGTGCAAAAAAGAAGCCTTATGTTAACCATGTCCAGAAGCGGCATCGACTTCTCTGGGCTCGGAGGCATCTAGGATGGACCATCATCACAGTGGAAACATGTATTGTGGTCAGATGAATCAGCATTCCAGCCGTGTGCTCCGGACCAAAGACGAAAAGGACCATCCAGACTGTTATGAGCAACAAGACCAAAAGCCAGGGTCTGTCATGGTATGGGGTTGTGCCAGTGCTCTTGGCAAAGGTCATTTACACTTCTGTGATGGCAGCATTAATGCAAAAAAGTACATTAAGATCTTAGAGCAACATATGCTGCCTTCAAGACGCCATCGTTTACAGAAACGTCCATGCATTTTTCAAACATGGTGCACATATTACAAAGGTATGGCTCCGGAAGAAGAGGGTACAGGTACTGGACTGGCCTGCCTGCAGTCCTGACCTGTCCCCAATAGAAAATGTGTGAAGAATTTTGAAAGGAAAAATGCGACAACGGCAACCCCGTACTGTTGCACATCTTAAGACGTGTTTGCAGGAAGAATGGGTCAAAATAAAAGCTGAAACACTAAATCACTTGATATCCTTTGTGCCAAAACCTCTTTTAAGTGTGGTGAAAAGGAATAGCAACATTACAAAGTGGTAAATGCTTTACTGTCCCAACTTTTTTGGAATGTGTTGCAGGCCTGAAATGCAGGAATGGATGTTTATTAATAAATGAAATGAAACTGTGTTTTATTATTTTATTATTTGCATTTTCCATACTGTCCCAACTTTTTCTGATTTGGGGTTGTATAAAAAACTATATTTTGCAGGCTAAATTCAGATATACAGCATTAAAAATGCACTCTAGAAGGTGTGAATGTTGGCAGGGGAATCAGTATGTGACTTATGCAGATGCCTTGTGGGGGTTGACGGACTGATAATCTAGTGATCTAGAGGTCAGTTTAGAACAGAATGTCTCTGCCAAGCAGCAGAACTGTTAACCCACACGTCCTGCATTGAGTAACCACTAATGTTACACATATTAAATTACATTAACTGACGTACTAAAGTCTTTAGGTCTGTAAGTCTTCCAGGACTGGGACTTAAAAGATCTACCAAAGGTTCGCTCAGGTGGCACAGCGGTAAAATACGCTAGCACACCAGAGCTGGGTTTTCTAATACATCGTATCGAATCTCAGCTCTGCCATCCGGCTGGGCTGGCTGGCCACACGAACAACGATTGGGTGGACAAGCCGGACCATTATTGAGGAATAATGCTGATCAGGGTGTGGCTCTCCGTGCACAAGGCTGATCCGCATATGAACTCATCTAGTGCAGGTGAAAAGAGGCAGTCAGTACTGCCCACGTGTCGGAGGGGGCGTGTGTCCATTGCGAAGCTCCTCAGTCAGCAGTGGAGGGTTGTATCGGCAGACGTAATTGGATATGACTAGATTAAATTGCAAACAATTCAGATCATTATTCTTACATAATATTGCAAAAAAATTTAGGCAACCTGAGAACCAGAGAAATCTCAGTCTGTGTAGGTAACGGCTGGCTGCTACTATTAAATATGCGTGACCTTCATGCCCTCAGAAGGCACTGCATGAGAAACCGTCATGCTACTGTGATAAATATAGGCACAAGAGCTGAGAAGTGCTTTGGACAGCTGCTGTCACTTAACACAGTTCACGCCTAGATAAAATGCATGCAAAAACTCATAGAGTTCTTGGGCTTAGTTTGGGTGTAGTCAATGATTATTTCCGCAATACCAGGCCTCGTTCTATACAAGCTGCACCAGCATGGCTTTGTAGACACAGAGTGCATGTGCTTGACTGGGCTGCCTGCAGTCCTGATCTTTCGATCACTTATTTCTTTGTTATCTACTGCATTCTTCTGGTCAAGGTCACAATGGGTGTGATTCAATTTGAAAACGCTAGAACAAGGCAATCATTGCAGGGCTTTAACAAAAGCTTATACACTTGTAACATTAGCAAAAGTAGCCTAAAGTTACTTAAGCCATGTTGTTCATCCTTTAGTTTTTTGATTCCCTGACACAACATACATACGAAGCTCACTGTGTCTGATAGAATTAAAAGTTATTAATATATAGGTGTTGTATCTTTATTGTGTTTAACAGCTGGTAAAGCAAGAAAAATGACCTATTTTAACTTGTATTTGATCCCCAGAACTAAAATTATTAATACTGAAACTAAAATATATACAACAACAATGATGAGAATGAAGAGAAATCACATGATATTAATAATAATAATAATAATAATAATAATCATAATAATAATAATAATTACTAAAACTGAAACTAAAATTAACTAAAACGGTTGATAAAAATGAGCATGATGGTAAATAAGGTAATAATAATAATAATAATAATAATAATAATAATAATAATAATAAAACTAATAGTAATAATAATAATAATAATAATAATAATAATACACTATTTGGAAATAAGTATTGGGAACGGTCTGGGAAAGGCCATGACCCTGGGCACTAAGCAAGGTCAATAAAGACAAGACTTGATGAGCAAGTTGGAGAACTGACTGTTAAATCTGTTAAAAATCACAGGGAGGTTGACTACAAAAGTTTTATTTTGACTAAATAGGCATAAATTCCCACAGACACACTCCAAAATTTAATGGAAAGAATTTCCAAAAGAGAAAAGACATTGGCATCGCCTTAACAACAACAACAACAACAATGATAATAATAATAATTATTATTGTTATTATTATTATTATCATTATTATTATTATTGTTGCGAATATTATTATTATTATAATTTATATTGCGATTATTATTATTATTATTATATTATTATCATTATTATTATTATCAATATCATTATTTTTATTATTATTATTATTTATATTGCGAATATTATTATTATTATTATTATTATCAATATCATTATTATTATTAACAATATCATTATTATCAATATCATTATTATTATTATTATTATTATTAACAAAATTATTATTATCAATATTATTATTATTATTATTATAACAGCATTTCAGATTTATTCTGGTAATAACTAATTAAAACTCATTTCAGTCCATATTGCAGACTAACTTCCAAAGCATTATTTTAAAAAAATACAGCAAATTATCATCATTATACTGTGTTTACCCATTAAGCCTAAATGAAAGCATGTGTGGTAACCATAACTGCTTGTGAAAGCACTCAATAATGCCCTGTTTTATTTGTTCCCACGTCACCTTCAAAATAAGCCTCCAACAAAGCAAAAATGTGTGTGTATATGTGTGTGCGTGTGTTATGGCAAATACAAGATATATACATTTGGGTATATATACACTGTATATAACATTTAGAAATTAATACATTAAATTACACACACAAATATATGCATACATACATACATGCATCTATAGACGACAGATGTAGATATATAGATAGCCTTGTTTGTGTACAAAATCTGGCAGCATTTTTTCCTAAACGCATTCCTAACCTCCACCCATATAGAAGGACAACTGATATGTGTAACTAAATCAACCTTACACAGCAACAAGTAAATACACATGCCAGGACAGGAAGGAGGGTGTCCCATGTTTGCAAGCAGTGCAGAAATCTTAGTGTTCTGGCAACACCTCTAGCGCTAACGCAAAGGGTACGACAGAGGGCACATGTGAAAAGTGACAGCGAGAGGTACAGAGCGGGAGGAATGCAGATAGAACGTGAACCGGAGGGCTTACCAAGGAGAAGGGTGATGACTATGCTGGAATGGACCATATCACCAGAGCTTGTGCACCTGTGCAGGAACGATCCGCTGTTCCTCCACCCGTCCGTGTCCCGTTTATTACTCGAACGTCTCCCCATTTGTTTATCTTAAAGTCTTTCCTTGTCCTGAAACGTGTGTCTGCGGTTCGACTGTAGCCGTGGGTTCCTTGGTGGGATGGTGGGTAAAAAAGACGGACGAGAGGTGAGGTGAGCTACGGTGCAGGAGTTAAAAAAAAAAAAAGCAAGGAAGGAGGGGTGAGTGGGGACTTTTCGACTGGAAATGTCCTGCAGTGAGTGCCTCCTTGTGTCTTCTTTCTTTGCGGTGGGATCTAGTAAGTGAGGAAGAAAAAAGAAGAACAAACTGAGAACTGAGAAAATCAGAAATGAGAGAAAGAGAGAGAGAGAGAGGGAAGAGAGAGCTCACGCTCACCGGCTCGCCGAATGCTGATCGGATGAAATGCTCAGCCCGTGAAGAGACGAGTTACTGCCTTCATTCATGTGGGACTGGCAGCTGCACAGCGCAAGGGAGGGAGTCTACCGATCTCTTCTTTTAATGAACCTGATTGTGTCAGTCCGGCGCACATACGAGGTGGAGGTACTGGAAAGGCAGCCGGCATGCATCTGTAGCTGCAGTGCAGAAAAGAATGAGCAGTGAGAGTGCTACTGCAGAGAATGGGGGGTGGAAGTGGGTGTCCTTTAGCATGATCACTTCCCGGGAGGATCGTAAACACGCACGGCTTGAACGTTGTCATGTAACAGGCTGCTCATCCAGCCTATCCTCTACTCATCCACTCCCAGAGGGGTTTGTTTTTCCACTCTATTAAAATGCTTTTTTTTCTTACTAGAATCTTCTACTACTTCCCATTGCTGCCATTTAGTTGGTAATATTTTTTTACGATGGTATATGGGACAGGTAGAATTCAAATCACTACATAATGCATCAAATGCATTGTAATAAACATACACCAACCAGACATAACATTATGGCACCTCTTAGTGAGTGTGATATATTTTATCCTCAAAGTTGATGTGTTAGAAGCAGGGAAAATAGGAATTTGAGCAAGTCTGACAAGGGTCAAATTGTGATGTCTAGACGATTGGGTCAGAGCATCGCAAAAACTGCAGCTCTTGTGGGGTGTTCCCGGTCTGCAGTGGAACAGTGGTAAACCGGCAAAAGGGTCATGGGCGGCCAAGACTCCAAGATTGATGCACTTGGGGGGCGAAGGCTGACCTGTGTGGTCCGATCCAACAGACGAGCTACTGTAGCTTAAGTTGCTGAAGAAGTTAATGCTGGTTACACTGCAGAATACACAGTGCGTATGGGGCTGCATAGCTGCAGACCAGTCAGGGGGCCCATGCTGACCCCTGTCCACCGCCAATAGCGCCAACAATGGGCACGTGAGCATCGGGACTGGACCACAAAGCAATGGAGGAAGGTGGCCTGGTCTGATGAATCACGTTTTCCTGTGAGGAACACATGGCACCAGGATGCACTATGGGAAAAAGGCAAGACGGCGGAGGCAGTGTGATGCTTTTGGGCAACGTTCTGCTGGGAAACCTTGGGTCCTGCCATCCATGTGGATGTTACTTTGACACGTTCCACCTACCTAAGCATTGTTGCAGACCATGTTCACCCTCTCATGGAAACGGTATTCCCTGATGGCTCAAATGGTTCAGGAATGGTTTGAGGAGCACAACAACGAGTTTCAGGTGTTGACTTGGCCTCCAGATTCCCCAGATCTCAATCCAAGTGAGTTAAAGGATCTGCTGCTAACATCTTGGTGCCAGATACCCCAGCACACCTTCAGGGGTCTAGTGGAGTCTATGCCTCGACAGGGGGACCAACACAATATTAGGAAGGTGGTCATAATGTTATGCCTCATCGGTGTATGTGTATATGCTAATGATTTATAAACTTAAATCAATTAGTTCTATCTGACGACGTTATATAAGACATTGACCAATAGCTAGAGGATTAAAGAGACAGTCAGACCCCTACTTTTAGGGTTAAATACAAAGACCTTGCTTGTTAATGGCCCAAGGTAAGTAAGCAAAGTCCCAGTCAAGAGTTGTTCTCTGGCTAATAATGATCATGGAACGCATTAACATGTTTACCATACATCCTTATAGAAAAAGATACCTTAAAACTCAATCTCATTTAAACTCGGCGCCACTCCCAGAACCAATTGACGTCTAGTTTCAAGGTACCGACTGTACTCCTTAAACGGATGCATGCCAGCCTGATGTTATTTCTATAACATACGTATTGATAGTCCATTATACATATAGGTGGAATAGCTAAGTAGTGCTAGATCTATTAGCACTATACTATTAATAGGCCAAAGGACAGTCTTTTTTTAGACAGATGCCAGTGATCCAGTAAAACTGCTGTGTTGGCTTGTAGTGCAATGCAGTTTCTCGTTGCAGGAATCACTGGGGTTGCACTGCAGCTGTTAGGCAGAAGCCGAACTGTTCAGAGAGTAAATGCAGCAGAGTGTGTAATGATGCATGCACACATAACAGCACAGCACACTTCAGTGGTAAATATCTTTATAACTTTATATGTACCAGGCTGCTCTCGATAACCCAGTTCTGTCAGAGATTTACAGTTAACGTGTCTGTAACGGTGACTTTGCGTACAGGCAAGTAAAAAGGCAAGTAGTCCTTGTCTTATACAGCATTAAAGGATGCTGGTGTGTACAGTACTGAGATACAATGATCTATAGAATTAACCGTCTCAACACAGACATGCAAGATATACACTTCTTAACATAATGTCAGTGTGACCTTGGTATGCATATGAAGTCAGAATGGTGTGTGTGTGTGTGTGTGCATGTGGGGTGTGTGCTTGGGATAGAGCGAGGAGGGAGGAGAGAACAAGAGTGAGGTTGGTCCTGTAATCTAATTCTTTATATTAAGGCTACCAGGGATAGAATTATACAGTAGAACTACTTTATATATACACAGATCAGCCATAACATTAAAACCACCTCCTTGTTTCTACACTCACTGTCCATTTTATCAGCTCCACTGACCATATAGAAGCACTTTGTAGTTCTACAATTACTGACTGTAGTCCATCTGTTTCTCTGCATGCTTTGTTAGCCCCCTTTCATGCTGTTCTTCAATGGTCAGGACTCTCCCAGGACCACTACAGAGCAGGTATTATTTGGGTGGTGGATCATTCTCAGCACTGCAGTGACTCTGACATGGTGGTGGTGTGTTAGTGTGTGTTGTGCTGGTATGAGTGGATAAGACACAGCAATGCTGATGAAGTTTTTAAACACCTTACTGTCACTGCTGGACTGTGAATAGTCCACCAACCAAAAATATCCAGCCAACAGCGCCCCGTGGGCAACGTCCTGTGACCACTGATGAAGGTCTAGAAGATGACCAACTCAAACAGCAGCATTAGACAAGCGATCGTCTCTGACTTTACATCTACAAGCTGGACCAACTAGGTAGGAGTGTCTAATAGAGTGGACAGTGAGTGGACAAGGTATTTAAAAACTGTGTCTGATCCACTCATACCAGCACAACACACACTAACACACCACCACCATGTCAGTGTCACTGCAGTGCTGAGAATGATCCACCACCTAAATAATACCTGCTCTGTAAAAGGGGTCCTGACCATCAAAGAACAGGGTAAAAGGAGGCTAAAAAGATATGTAGAGAAACAGATGGACTACAGTCAGTAATTGTAGAACTACAAAGTGCTTCTATATGGTAAGTGGAGCTGATTAAATGGACAGAGTGTAGAAACAAGGAGGTGGTTTTAATGTTATGGCTGATCGGTGTATATTTAAAATTGAATATTGTTAAAACGGGACAACAGCAGCCTTTAATACACTTCACATACGTAGAAAGACACTGAAGGACAAACTAAAGGTGGTGGGTGGAGGCACGATGAAACAGCAGTTTTGTGGGACAGGATGGCGAAATGTTTAGGTACAGATGCTACGTATAGTGCGAGGAAGGGGGCTGGGGAAAGAAGTAAGAAGGGGTGCTTATATAGTCGAAAAGGGGGTTGTGTTGCGGGACATACTTGCATCTATTTAGTATATAAGACAGAGGTGGGGATGATTTCTTCTCTACTATGTGTAGGTCTACCCTTCAGTCTGAGCACAATGCTGCAATCCTCTCTCTCTCACACTGCCTCTCTCACTGCCTCTCTCACTGCCTCTCTCTTTCTCTCCTTCCTGCTGCCCTTCACTAGGCTTACCAGAGAACTTTATTTAGCAGACTCATTTCTGGAGAATTTAGAATTACACATTTACAGCATCTATTATCTTTTACCACATATTATTTACATGGCATTTTTTTATTTATGTGACAATCAACAGATCAACCTATTGACTGGACTCAGACACAGTAAGTAATGATTTATTTCTAATAGTTACATGTTCATGCACGTGGCTGCGTGTCTGATGTATATAGACTGGATCTAATATGTAAAAATAGATACCAAAAATCTAAACTGTGGTCAGTTGCTCCTGAAACAAATTTGACATTTTTAGATGAAACTTAATCTTCAAGGATCCAGACATAGTTTGTAATATATAAATGTATTATATAAATATATGTGTAGGGCGACTTACCAAAAAAAACCCCAAAACTGTGGTGAATTGCTAATGAAGCATTTTATTTTAAAGACGAATCTTAATCTTTAAGGATCTAGACATAGTGTGAGATGCACATATTTGTGATATATGAAAAGTGACTATTAAGAGACTATTATTTTTTTATTAAACTTAATCTTCAGGGATCCAGATATAGTTATCTATAGTTATATATGTAATATAAATGTATCATTTGAATACATTTTGGGACTTGATCCTAAATCCACTCTTCTTTTTCTTGTTTATATGGCACCATAAATGATTTGCTATGTTACCAAAATGTGTAATGTAGAAATAACATAGTGAAAAGAAAAAAAATAATAATAGTGTAAATGAATGACTTCATATAGGTGGCTGCTTCTTTGTTTAATCATTATATTTAAATTACTCAAATACATAGATTTGTTTTCAGTCTGTATATGACTAATAGATTTATATACAATCTCTTAATAGACACCCTTCATATACCACAAATATATTCATATAATCTTAATGAAACTTAATCTTCAAGGATCCAGACATAGTTTGTAATTAAAGACCCAATATATTGAGTGTTCCCAAGAGAACCAAAAACTGTGGTCAGTTGCTTAATCTTAAAAACCTGATCTTCAATGTTCTAAACATAGTGTAAAATGTATACGTTTTTATATGAATATAATTGCAATATATGAAGGGTAACTGAGAGATTGAATGATTCCATTTAATTAATCATAGTTTGCAATATATAAATTTATTATATGAATATATAAACTGTGGTCAAATGCTTAATCTTAATCTTAAAAACGTAATCTTAAAGGTTCTAAACATAGTGTACAATGTATAAGTTTTTATATGAATATATTGGTGATATATGAAGAATGACTATTATGTGACTGAATGATTGATTTTTTTAATGAAACTTAATCTTCAAGGATACAGACAGTTTGCAATATTGAAATTTAATCTTCAAGGATCTAGACATAGTTTGTAATATACAAATTTATCATATGAATATATGTGTGTTATTTGAAGGGTGACTAGAACCCTTCAAAAAAAACCAAAACTATGGTCAATGGCTAATTAAGCATTTTTTAAGATGAAACTTAATCTTCAAAGATCTAAACAAAGTGTAAAATTTATCATTTGTTATATGAATATATTTGTAATATATAAAGAGTAATTATTATAAAAAAAAAAAAAACTGTAGTCAATTGCTAATAAGACTTAGTTTGTACTATATACATTTTTCAGATGAATATATACAGTATGTGATAGGGTGACTATTACAAAAAAAAACCAAAACTGTAGTCAGTTGCTAATGAAAAAGCTTTTAAGATAAAACTTAATCTTCAAGGATCTTAACATAGTGAAAAATGTATAAGTTTTCTGATATTAATATATTTGTGATCCAGACTCAGTTTGCATTATTTACATATTTTAGATGAATATATTTGTGATATTCACCGACTAGGCATAACATTATGACAGGTGAAGTGAATAACACTGATTATCTCTTCATCATGGCACCTGTTAGTGGGTGGGATATATTAGGCAGCAAGTGAACATTTTACCTTTAAAGTTGATGTTAGAAGCAGGAAAAATGGGCTAGTGTAAGGATTTGAGCGAGTTTGACAAGGACCAAATTGTGCTCCTTTAATTTCGACTTACCTTATTATTTTGACATCATATTTATTCTTGTTGTTTATCTGTTTAGTGAATCATCTATTTAATGAATTTCTTTAACAAGCAATCAACAAATTTAGTACACTGGTAAGATGATAAGATAGTAAGATGATATATAATTTTACTATTTTATTTCTCTATTTATAGTAATTGTTAAAAGGCTTTAGCCATTAAGTTTTGATTTAATTTTATAAGATGCACACTGTTTATAGTCCCCTAGTGGCAATTAAATATTAAAATAGTTAAAAGGATTTAACACTTTCATTGACAGGATACATAATAGGTGCCCATATCAGTTGCATTTTAGGGTAAAACACATGTACATACTACCAAATAGGAATATTACATTTATTTTATTTATTTAAGAATAACATTAAGTACTTTAAGGATTAACCTTTACTCCCCCCAAAAAAAAAGATAATAATAACAACAACAATAATAACAATAATAATAATGATAATAGCAATAATAATGATAATAATAATAATGATAATAATAACGATAATAATAATGATAATAGCAATAATAATTATAATAATAATGATAATAATAACAATAATAATAACAATGATAATAATAATAACACTAATACAACAACAATAATAATAATAACAATAATAATAATAGTAATAATAATAATAATAATAATAATAATAATGAGAAATGGAAAACATCTGCAATTTTTGTAAGAATATAATTTTGTGGTAATAAGATTATAGTTTACTAATCACTGCTGTATTCACCTCTTACTGTACAGACAGGTTAAAAATCAACAAATAATAACCAAAATGTTAATCCATAATAAATCCCATATTAATGTAGTCTGACTTTAACTGTATCAGATATTTTATATTAAGATTAGAGACTCTAGGAGGGGGAAAAAAAACAGTAGCGGGAAAAGCTACTTAGTAATGCCTTTACAGATTAACACACACACACTCAAAACAAGCAAGATATGTGCTGAATTTTATATAGTTATGTGAGATCATGGATCATGTGGATGAAACCTTACTCTTCTGCTGCAGATTGCAGTCGAGTTATTCTGTCTGAAGGATGATGTCTCTTCTGCTGTAAATATGCAGGGTGTAGTATCATATTAAGAGCAGAAGAGGAGAAGAACACACTCGGGTCAGATGCTTGAGAGATTTCCAATCCTGCATCTAAATTTTAGGGTACAGATTGGTATTAGTCAAAACTACAATTCCTTTCCGAGCAACAACAGGGACTTGCCACAACATATCAATTAATTTCACTTGCTGCATAACCAACATTGCTTGAGCTTAAGGTCACAAACTTATGGGTGACACTGATTATCTCTTCATCACGGCAGCTGTTAGTGAGTGGGATATATTAGGCAGCAAGTGAACATTTTATCCTCAGAGTTGATGTTAGAAGCAGGAAAAATGGGCGAGCGTAAGGATTTGAGCGAGTTTGACAAGGGCCAAATTGTGATGGCTAGACGACAGGGTCAGAGCATCTCCAAAACTGCAGCTCTTATGGGGTGTTCTCGGTCTGCAGTGGTCAGTATCTATCAAAAGTGGTCCAAGGAACAAACACTGGTAAACACTGGTAAACTGGCGACAGGGTCATGGGCGGCCAAGGCTCATTGATGCACGTGGGGAGCAAAGGCTGGCCCGCGTGGTTCTAACAGAAAGGTGTCAGAATACACAGCATAGCAGTTTGTTACCTATGGGGGTGCATAACCACATAATATTATGCCTGATCGGCGTAGAGTAATCTGTACAACCCTTACCTTCAACAGCATCCAATTAATTAAACCTAAATTTGGAAAAGTTGTTAGCTCAGGGGTTCACATACTTTTTTTGTCTGGGCTCGAAATGACTGATTAGTGTGTTCAAGGAATACTGTGTGTCAATTGTCTTCATTATTTCGGTCCATTATGTTATTAAATATAGTAAATACAGTTCTGGCCAATGTAATAAAAAGAGGATTATCAACCATTTTTCAATCACATTAACTAAATAAACTAATAATAATAATAATATCAGTAACAACAACAACAGTAATAATAATAAGGATACTTTATTCAACTTTTACCCACACCGATTAAGTATGTAGGTACTCATTTACAATACATTGTTCATCTGACACTATGCATAATACTTTAATGTTATTTATATGATATACATACAGTATGAATCTCATTCATACGATCTGAAATATAAAGGAAATCAGAACAATAAAAATATGTCCAACATAAATCATGCCAATATACACATTTCTTTATGAATATTACTTTAACAAGCTGTGATTCACATACTGTATATTCTTCTATAGACTGTTTTCATTCTGAAGCAAGTTTCATGAGGTTTCTCAGACAGGAACTTCACCGTTACCATGTTATCATGCTACCGTCTTTAAACTTTACAGAGCGTTGAAAAAATAGTCCAATGACTATTTACTGTACATTGTGCATGTAGCTTTATTTTTCTTTCTTCACGTTTCAGTCTATAACCTTTAACATCGAATCATGATAGTCAATTTACAATTGTAGACAGAAATCCATACATTCATACTTTTCTGAAGTGATTATGTGCAACAAACATGCAATGGATGCAATGCATGCCAGTAATACTACGATACTGTAGAAATAAAAATAATAATAATTAAAAAGGTTACAGTAGCTACACCATGTACAAAGTGTTTAGCATGTTTTATTTGTGTATTATTTGTTGTAACATTCAGGAATGTTTTAATTAGAGTTTTTTGAGGCATCTAGCTTTAATTTTATTACATTTCCTACAGTGCTACCTTTTAAACTAGCTATGCAAAGGACATGTAAACACTATACAAAAATCTAAAATCAGTCTTTTAGGAAAAGCTAAAGAATTTTAAATCTATTCAAGTTTTTATTTTTGCCATTTATATTGAATGTTAAACATCAGTAACTTGCTTTTATAATAGAAAGGTACCAATGTGCACGGAATGCTGGATAAATATAAAGCACATAGGTTTATTTCTCTAACAAACTTGAATTTAAAAAGATCGTTTGTTTCTCTAATTTTCCCTGAACTGTCAATATACTGTATATATATATATATATATATATATATATATATATATATATATTTAAATTATTAAGATTTTTGCTTTAGATTACCAGATAGAAATGGCATTGCTAATATAGATGCTGTTCTAGAGTGCGTTTCCCGATAACGATTGATCTTAGCGATTTATGAACAACTTTAAGAACAAAGTAACTTTAAGAACGCCAATTTTGCAAGTGTTTCCCAAAAGTCCTCGTAAGTCTCTGAAATTACGAACAAGGTTTAAGTAGTTCTTTGGTGACTCCGCCTCTAAAAAGGCACCACCAGCTGAAAACTGAATTACCGATTACAATACAATTTATTATTATATTAACAAACAACAAATAATTCATTAAGAAAACATTTTTTTTTTAAACTAATAACCAATAGGTCTTTAAATTACTGATATAAAAACATTACATTTGCAATCGATATCTATCGCACATCAAGCCTATAAATAGGCGCACAATTAACATTTTATTCATCAATCCAGAAGCATGGCAAGCCTACAGTGCAAACAGGGGCACAATTCCAGGTAGAGGTCAGTTACCTGCAACAGGCCTTACTGTGGATGAGGAAGCAACACTGAGAATACTAGGCCCAAAAGTGACTGCCTATATCCCCTGTGCAGCCTTCACTTTGCAGCAGTCCTGGGTCATCTCCTGGGCCTTTCTTTGCACAGTCCAGTCAAAAGGCTCCACCTGATCAACAGGACATCATGGGCAAGCAGCTTTCAATGACAGAGTTATACAGTAGAAAACCAATGCCATCTATTTCTTTGCCAGTTATACTGCCATCTGAACAAGCATTTATTTCATTTAGATGTGTACATTAACAAATTATCTCACGTTCTTCAATACAGTGAAGTTATTTTTTCAATTAAGTACAATTTTATATACATATATATTATGATAGTTAATGATAGTTAATAATTTCAGTGTGTCTTTTTGAGCACGCAAACTTAGTGAAGTACTTAGTGAGTTACGAATGGGTCAGACTACTCGTAATTTACAAACGATTTTAAGTACTACCTTAGTTACAAAGGGTTTTGGGAAACACTCGAAAAATTTAAGTATGTTCTTAAGTACAAAGTTACGAATTACTAAGCGTTACGAACTTTTTGGGAAACGCACCCCTGTTTAGTACATCTTAAAGAAAAGGAAAATTTTTTATGTGACTATTTGTCACACACACACACACACACACACACACACATTTTGCACTTGTTCGTATGGTGCGCTTCGCCCTTGTCAGGAATAAGGAATCATAACAACAGTACATCTTCCTTCAGTAGTAAACTATATGGAATAGTATTACAAATAAAAAATAAATAAAAAATAAAACAGTGGTCCCAAGATATAGTGTTCACACTAAGACCTGATTTGGAATTACTCATGACCCACTTGGAATGTGGCAAGTTTGGCAGTGGCTAATTTTGTGTACTGGCAGGACAATAAATGATTCCAATGGCTTGGACAGCACTGCAGACTTCAGTTCTGTAATAAAGATAAATTAAAATTAAAACATTAATTTCCATGGATAATTGCAAATCCAGTTGTTTTATGTATTTATGTATTACAAAGACATTCTAGCTCTGAATTTAATACAAAGATATTTATAAAAACAAAATGGGAAAGTTCACTTTTACCTGAATGAGAAAAGTCTGCAGCCTATCTTGGTAAAATTGCCAGGTCAGACTTGTCTGTTTTTAATAAAAAAAAAACACAAAAAGATCCCAATGTTATGTTAATGTTATATATATATATATACAGTATATATATATATATATATACATACATACATACATATACATAAGTATACACAAAATAAGACACGAAGGACAAAGACAGAATTCTCACTTAGTGCCTTCCTCCGTGCCACCTTCTCCATCTGTTTTGCCCTCCTCCTCCATCTTTTGTTCATCAGAGATGAGCTCCTGTTTTTTGTGTCTGCGCACACACTTGACAATCACCATGGAGAGGATCACCAAAGCCAGCATTCCTCCTATAGTCGCCCCGATTGCCACTGCGATGGTCGAGTCTCTGGGTGGAGGCACTAACAGACAGGTACAGAGGATAAAGTCAAAAATAAAAGACCACTGTTGCTTTATTGGCATGAATACAATAAAAACATAAAAAAGGAAACAAATTTGTCACATAAATTGTGTTAAAAATGCTAAATAAAATGTTAATAACGGAGAAAAAAATTGAGGCTTTTTGAATACATGCTTATAATGTCCCATAAATCCATAGTAAAGCATTATAAATAACTTCTACATACATATATTTACTGTATATATTACACATAAACATATTCCAACTAGGTCCTGGTTTTTTTTAGCCCTGTCCTAACCCAAAATCTTGGTCCCAAGCCCGGATAAATAGGGAGGGTTGTGTCAGGAAGAGCATCCGGCGTAAAAACTGTGCCAAATCAATAATGCGGATCACGATCCGCTGGCGAAGCCTAACGGGAGCAGCCGAGGAAATAGATAGATAGACTGGCAGTCAGACATAACTGGCCAATAAAGTCTGCTGGGTGGGAAAGACTGGACTACGAAAGGTGAGGGGTCTTCGATGCTGTGTAAGGAACCTGGTTAGTAGACCAAGGTGCCAATTCATAAGTAATAGGACACGGAGATCAGTGTGTGACTCTCCATGCATGGGACTGGCCTCAGTATGCAGTATGAATAAATAAGAGGGGGTCAGTGGACTGTGTACGTGTCAGAAGGAGCATGTGTCCGGCAAATATACCCTCCTCAGATGCGATTCTGGTCTAAATCTAATATATACAGTGTATCACAAAAGTGAGTACACCCCTCACATTTCTGCAGATATTTAAGTATATCTTTTCATGGGACAACACTGACAAAATGACACTTTGACACAATGAAAAGTAGTCTGTGTGCAGCTTATATAACAGTGTAAATTTATTCTTCCCTTAAAATAACTCAATATACAGCCATTAATGTCTAAACCACCGGCAACAAAAGTAAATACACCCCTAAGAGACTACACCCCTAAATGTCCAAATTGAGCACTGCTTGTCATTTTCCCTCCAAAATGTCATGTGACTTGTTAGTGTTACTAGGTCTCAGGTGTGCATAGGGAGCAGGTGTGTTCAATTTAGTAGTACAGCTCTCACACTCTCTCATACTGGTCACTGAAAGTTCCAACATGGCACCTCATGGCAAAGAACTCTCTGAGGATCTCAAAAGACGAATTGTTGCGCTACATGAAGATGGCCAAGGCTACAAGAAGATTTGCCAACACCCTGAAACTGAGCTGCAGCACAGTGGCCAAGATCATCCAGCGTTTTAAAAGAGCAGGGTCCACTCAGAACAGACTTCGCGTTGGTCGTCCAAAGAAGCTGAGTGCACGTGCTCAGCGTCACATCCAACTGCTGTCTTTGAAAGATAGGCGCAGGAGTGCTGTCAGCATTGCTGCAGAGATTGAAAAGGTGGGGGATCAGCCTGTCAGTGCTCAGACCATACGCCGCACACTACATCAAATTGGTCTGCATGGCTGTCACCCCAGAAGGAAGCCTCTTCTGAAGTCTCTACACAAGAAAGCCCGCAAACAGTTTGCTGAAGACATGTCAACAAAGGACATGGATTACTGGAACCATGTCCTATGGTCTGATGAGACCAAGATTAATTTGTTTGGTTCAGATGGTCTCAAGCATGTGTGGCGGCAATCAGGTGAGGAGTACAAAGATAAGTGTGTCATGCCTACAGTCAAGCATGGTGGTGGGAATGCCATGGTCTGGGGCTGCATGAGTGCAGCAGGTGTTGGGAAGTTACATTTCATTGAGGGACACATGAACTCCAATATGTACTGTGAAATACTGAAGCAGAGCATGATCCCCTCCCTCCGGAAACTGGGTCGCAGGGCAGTGTTCCAGCATGATAATGACCCCAAACACACCTCTAAGACGACCACTGCTTTATTGAAGAGGCTGAGGGTAAAGGTGATGGACTGGCCAAGCATGTTTCCAGACCTAAACCCAATAGAACATCTTTGGGGCATCCTCAAGCGGAAGGTGGAGGAGCGCAAAGCCTCGAATATCCGCCAGCTCCGTGATGTCGTCATGGAGGAGTGGAAAAGCATTCCAGTGGCAACCTGTGAAGCTCTGGTAAACTCCATGCCCAGGAGAGTTAAGGCAGTTCTGGGAAATAATGGTGGCCACACAAAATATTGACACTTCAGGAACTTTCACTAAGGGGTGTACTCACTTTTGTTGCCGGTGGTTTAGACATTAATGGCTGTATATTGAGTTATTTTGAGGGAAGAATAAATTTACACTGTTATATAAGCTGCACACAGACTACTTTTCATTGTGTCAAAGTGTCATTTTGTCAGTGTTGTCCCATGAAAAGATATACTTAAATATCTGCAGAAATGTGAGGGGTGTACTCACTTTTCAAAATGACACTGACAAAATGACACTTTGACACAATGAAAAGTAGTCTGTGTGCAGCTTATATAACAGTGTAAATTTATTCTTCCCCCAAAATAACTCAATATACAGCCATTAATGTCTAAACCACCGGCAACAAAAGTGAGTACACCCCTTAGTGAAAGTTCCTGAAGTGGCAATATTTTGTGTGGCCACCATTATTTCCCAGAACTGCCTTAACTCTCCTGGGCATGGAGTTTACCAGAGCTTCACAGGTTGCCACTGGAATGCTTTTCCACTCCTCCATGACGACATCACGGAGCTGGCGGATATTCGAGACTTTGCGCTCCTCCACCTTCCGCTTGAGGATGCCCCAAAGATGTTCTATTGGGTTTAGGTCTGGAGACATGCTTGGCCAGTACATCACCTTTACCCTCAGCCTCTTCAATAAAGCAGTGGTCGTCTTAGAGGTGTGTTTGGGGTCATTATCATGCTGGAACACTGCCCTGCGACCCAGTTTCCGGAGGGAGGGGATCATGCTCTGCTTCAGTATTTCACAGTACATATTGGAGTTCATGTGTCCCTCAATGAAATGTAACTCCCCAACACCTGCTGCACTCATGCAGCCCCAGACCATGGCATTCCCACCACCATGCTTGACTGTAGGCATGACACACTTATCTTTGTACTCCTCACCTGATTGCCGCCACACATGCTTGAGACCATCTGAACCAAACAAATTAATCTTGGTCTCATCAGACCATAGGACATGGTTCCAGTAATCCATGTCCTTTGTTGACATGTCTTCAGCAAACTGTTTGTGGGCTTTCTTGTGTAGAGACTTCAGAAGAGGCTTCCTTCTGGGGTGACAGCCATGCAGACCAATTTGATGTAGTGTGCGGCGTATGGTCTGAGCACTGACAGGCTGACCCCCCACCTTTTCAATCTCTGCAGCAATGCTGACAGCACTCCTGCACCTATCTTTCAAAGACAGCAGTTGGATGTGACGCTGAGCACGTGCACTCAGCTTCTTTGGACGACCAACGCGAGGTCTGTTCTGAGTGGACCCTGCTCTTTTAAAACGCTGGATGATCTTGGCCACTGTGCTGCAGCTCAGTTTCAGGGTGTTGGCAATCTTCTTGTAGCCTTGGCCATCTTCATGTAGCGCAACAATTTGTCTTTTAAGATCCTCAGAGAGTTCTTTGCCATGAGGTGCCATGTTGGAACTTTCAGTGACCAGTATGAGAGAGTGTGAGAGCTGTACTACTAAATTGAACACACCTGCTTCCTATGCACACCTGAGACCTAGTAACACTAACAAATCACATGACATTTTGGAGGGAAAATTACAAGCAGTGCTCAATTTGGACATTTAGGGGTGTAGTCTCTTAGGGGTGTACTCACTTTTGTTGCTGGTGGTTTAGACATTAATGGCTGTATATTGAGTTATTTTGAGGGAAGAATAAATTTACACTGTTATATAAGCTGCACACAGACTACTTTTCATTGTGTCAAAGTGTCATTTTGTCAGTGTTGTCCCATGAAAAGATATACTTAAATATCTGCAGAAATGTGAGGGGTGTACTCACTTTTGTGATACACTGTATATATATATATATATATATATATATATATATATATATATATATATACATATATATTTGATGATATTATATATTAATCAAATTTCTATTTTTTGTGATCTAATAGACACTTACACTCAGTGACTACAAACAGCTGAATTTTCCCATGACCCTGAATGCGATCTGGAGGGTTGCGTACGTAACAGTTGTAGATCCCTTCATCTGTCTGCTGCACATCGGAGATGGTGATGGAGAGGTCGTTTTTGTCCAAGTTTCCAACAAACTTCACCCTCTCCCCGAAACGATCCGTCCTCAAGGGTGTTATTGCTTTCTTAAATGTCATAAACTATAGGACACAGAGAATAGGAAAATAACATATAATAAACAGCATAAACATGCTTATGTCATGTGATGCCCTGAGAAAGAAGAAGATAATTAAGCAATACGCAAACTGCTGGATGTATCTAATTCCACATATTATTACACCACCAAAAGTGCCATTAACTTTCATTTAATTAATGAATTTTCACTGACCTGTTCATTATGTCAAGGTCATTGTGGGTCTGGCATCACAGGAAAACAATGGAGAAAAACACAGTGCAGAAATACATCCAGGCTGCCAATCTGTAGCAGGTAGGCCTTTCACAAATAACTAAATTGCCGTAGGATTGCTACCAGTAATCATGAGGCACTGAACACAAACCTTACATATTAAATTCCACATCACGGCTCATTTGACGGGCCGTGACACGGTTCTCACGACCGTGAAATAGGTAGGGCCTTATTTAGAACCTCACTCACTCGCTCACTTTCTTGCTCGCTTATCCAGTCAGGGTCACAGGGGGTTGCTGGAGACTATCCCAGCTTTTCAATGGGCGCAAGGCACACAGTAACACCCTGGACGGGGCGCAATTCAGTTTCTCCTATTAACCTGACTGCATGTTTTTGGACTGTGGGAGGAAACCCACGCAGACACGGAGAGCATATGCAAACTCCACACAGAAAGGACCCGGACCGCCCCGCCTGGGGATCGAACCCAGGACCTTCTTGCTGTGAGGCGACGGTGCTACCCACCGAGCCACTTATTTATAACCTCTTTATTACAGTTACAAAGGTTTTTTAAATTATTTTGGTTATATGATGGCTGTTTTATATAAAAAAATAAAATCATTATATTACTAATATATAATATTGAAAACGTAAGTAAAAAGTCAACTGTAATGACTATTAATCATTTAATAGATTTAATTTATTAATAAAAATAATTTCCCAGTAATGACGTAAAATAATCTGTGCCCACTACCATGCCCAGAATAAAACATCAACACAGATCAGTCAATGTCAATGTAATAGCAGCCTTACTCATTCCACCATGCTTACCATTTCCTCCGTGTCATTTTTGGTCTCCTGGTAAGTCCAGTTCATTGCAAACTTGGTCGTATCCAGTTTATAGCAGGACGTAAAAGTGCAGGATATCTTCACGGTGGTGCCATTTAGTGCGTTGATTTTCTGTGCCATGATCACTTCCATGGATGAGACAGAAGAGCCTGAAACCAAAAGCATTATGGCTCAGTTTTATACCTTTCATCCATCATTGTTATCCACACTCCAAAAAAGTTAGGACATTGGGAAAAATAACATTAAGGTCATACAAGTAACATTGTTTTGGAAGGTACCACAATTAACATTTAACTAGTGATGAGTAAAGTCATCAAGATTGAGTACACCAAAGACATAGTCTTCGCAAGCAAGGGTGGGTCGTGGTTCACCAAACTTCATAAGAGAATTGTTAGTCAGTTTAAAGACAACGTTTCTCAGTGCACCATCTACAGTTTATAATATTATTAAAAGATTTAGTTAGGGGAAATCTCTAGCTATAGTAGCTACAAAGTACTCTAAAAGTATAATTAGAGTTTATCATCTTTCAGTTCAGTCTGTGTTAGAATACAGTTACTATATATTTCCATTATATACAACAGTCCAGCGGGAACAGCACTGTCAGAAGGTCAGATTAAAATGTGATTAATGTGAGTAAATAGTGCATCATATAAATTAGATGAAAAGCATAAAAAGTGCCCACCTACCCCACTGTCAACAAACCTAACTGATCATATGAAAGAGGCAGAACTACAGCAACCTAACTTCCATGATCACCACAAATCTATATGACCATGAACCCCCAAGCTCTGCTTGTTTGTCCATAGTCAGGTTGGACAGTCCTGATCCCTGAGGGCTGAACAAAGCAAAGCAAGATAGCCCAACACATCATAAAAAACTGGCCAGTATGTGTGACAGACCATAGACCATCTCTGGTTTGTAAAGACTAATCAAAAGACTCTATATATATATTAAATCTGGACTTCCAGAAATCCAGAGTTGTAGATCTATGTATGAGAACGCTCTTTCCCCTGGAACTTTAAGTAGCTCTGCACCAACTGAACTAGGTAAACACACTCTCACACTGTTGTAATGCTCAATACATTCACTCAAATACTTTGGAGCCAGGCCATGTAGCATTTTATATTAGTTAATGTATTTTGTAATTGATGCATTATTTTATTGGCATAATTTAATAGTGCAGAGATGATTGAATAGGACTAATATGATCAAACCTTAAAGCTGTAGCTCGAGCTGCTGAATTCTAAACAAACTGGAGCTTGTTTATGGATCTGATAGTGCAAGACGTTATAGCCAGTATGTTTAAATCGTATTTAAAATCCCAACAACACTGCTGCACTGGATACACTCACACAAACCCACCCAAACATCATATGGACAATAGGGGGGTCTCTTTTGATTTGTACATGGGGTACAGAAGGGTGAAAAAGTGTACAAAGCAGCAGATTGACTACTGTCAATTGTAATGTATACCAGTATGCCTAAAAGTTCATCTAGATGATATGTAGCTTATAAAATAATCTACAATAATTCATAAATGCACATATTAAATAGGCGTACCTAATAAAGTGCTTAATGACTGTGTTAAAACACATGGGATAAATAGTTTGCTAGTTGTTATGAAATATAAGATGAAAGCCCTGCCACACCTATTTCTGCAGAACAGCTGCACTATAGCAGTCTGCTGTAAAGCACTAGAGCTTAGGCAGCACTTCTCACAGTCCAGACAGATGACTGCATTGCTGCAGCACACACACACACACACACACACACACACACACACACACACTCGGAGAGAAAAACACCACACTTCCACAATGCAGAGCAGTTCACTATAACTTGTAAATGTCTATTGCTTTGCTATATGTATTACAAAAACATCATTTTAGGACTCTTTATTACCCAAGATATGTCCACATTGTGTAGGGGAAATACACATACAATAGATACACACATGGTAAAATTATAACGCAGGTGTGTATCTGTGTATAGCAAATAATCGCTTGCATATGTGTGTTTAATCTTATTAGTACTTAACGTCCCATTGCTGCAGTAGTAGTAGGAACCAGCAGCAACTTTACCTTACCCCTCCTTTTTATCTCTCCCCTGCATTACGAGTGCTGCAGATGGGCTAAGCCCCTCCCTTTTGAGCGTTCACCTGTCCCAATACTTTTGACGAAGCCAAATCTACAGAACACTTTGTACAGCAGTGCGCGATGCACTTATCGCATCCTGCGTCATACCGAAAGGGTCTATCACACACTCGTACTGACACGTACACACACACACACATTTCAAGGTCAGTGTTAAAGAATGCATGACTTAAGACTTAAAGATGCGAGATTTTGAGGTGAGCATGGATTAAAAGAAAATCTATATCATTTATATGAAGAGATTAATAAGAAATAAGCCCCTCAGGACAGTTTTAATCCATCTAGTTGATGTTTTTAGTTTCTTGAGGGACAAAGAAAATACCAGGAGGATGTCAGCTGGCCTGGATGACCAGACTAGATGATGCTACGACATACATCAATCGGCTTCACTTACCATATAGGAGCACTTTGTAGTTCTACAATTACTGACTGTAGTCTAATCTATTTCTCTACATACTTTTTAGCCCCCTTTTATGCTGTTCTTCAATGGTCAGGATTCTCAGCACTGCAGTGACACTGACATGGTGGTGGTGTGTTAGTGTGTGTTGTGCTGGTATGAGTGGATAAGACACAGCAGCACTGCTGGAGTTTTTAAACACCTCACTGTCACTGCTGGATTAAGAATAGTCCACCAACCAAAAATACCCAGCCAACAGCGCCCCGTGGGTGGCGTCCTGTGACCACTGATGAAGGTCTAGAAGATGACCAACTCAAACAGCAGCAATAGATGAGCGATCGTCTCTGAGTTTACGTCTGGTCAAGGTGGACCAACTAGGTAGGAGTGTCTAATAGAGTGGACAGTGAGTAAACACGGTATTTAAAAACTCCAGCAGCACTGCTGTGTCTGATCCTGTGGCTCATACCAGCACAACACACACTAACACACCATCACCATGTCAGTGTCACAGCAGTGCTGAGAGTGATCCACCACCTAAATAATACCTGCTCTGTGGTGGTCCTGTGGGGGTCCTGACCATTTAAGAACAGGGTGAAAGCAGGCTAAAAAAGTATGTAGAGAAACAGATGGACTACAGTCAGTAATTGTAGAACTACAAAGTGCTCCTATATGGTAAGTGGAGCTAATAAAATGAACAGTGTGTAGAAACAAGGAGGTGGTTTTAATGTTATGCCTAATCGGTGTACTAACAACTCACTGCCTGGTGATGGAAACCGAGGAAAACTTGAATAAGTGTACCAGGGACTTAGCTAGTATGAAGAGAATAGAAGATGATGCTGACTGACCCAATAGCAGAAGAACTGCAGTGCTGAAGTACAAACTGCTCTCTTCCAGATTTCTCATTTCGATAGATGCAACTGATGTGCCAAAGAAAGGCTCTGAAAGGTTCCTGAACTACAATCAAACACCACCTACATAACCAGAACTTATTTGGGAAGGTTGCCAGAAAAAAGACTCTGTTCTCAAGGACCGATAAACTCAAACATCTACAGTCTGTCAGACATCACCAGGACTTACATTGGCACAGTGTGCTTATAACAGATCAGATCAAAATAGAGCTCTGGCCACAAACATCAGAGACGGATTTGGCACCAACAAGGCCCTGGACAACTTGTTCAGGTTAAGAACCAGTATATCTAACAGGATGATGATCCAAAGCACTGATTAATGTCAGTACAAAATGGGTCCGCTTGCACACAAGCGCTGAGATTCGGAACACCACGACTCGAATCTCGGCTCTGCTACCGGTCAGCTGGGCAGCATCTAGCGGGCACAATTGGCAGTGCCGCAGCAGAAGAAAATGGCAAGTCTGCTAGGTGGGAAAAGACTGGACTAAGTGGGTGGGGTCTTCAAACACTGTGTAGAAACCCTGGTTAGCAGACCGAGGCGCCTGTTCAGAAGTGCTAATCCAGCGTTTCCCAACCGTCTTTGCACCATGGACCGGTTTCATATAAGATATAATTTCACGAACCGGCAGGGACAGGAGGATTTAATAATATTGCTCACAAACGATGTCAAATGAGCTTTTTTGGCTGCAATGAGACGCTGCTCCCCACGTAGGGGTGACAATAAGATAGTACTACCCGAAATAGAAGCAGTGAAAACTGCTTTTCTAGTGATCTTTAATTATTCATTCTTTCTGTGCGGCCCGTGGACCGGTACCGGTGGTGGTTGGGGACCACTGTGCTAATCCACCGAAGTACGGGTGAAAAAGAAGGGGTTGAGGGACTGTGCACACGCCGGAAGGGGCAAGAAGCAGGTAAATACACCCTCCTGGAACACAATCGGGATCCCCAGCACAAAATAACTAAGCACAAGATTAAGGTTTTGCCATGGCCATCACAGCACCTTTGGGATGAGCCACAAAGGTAAGTCTCTAAGGTAAGGATCTAAAGAAATTCTGTATTTTGCTTAAGCATTAAAGGAGAAGACTCTAAGTTGCTCTGTTCTGTTGCCTTGTTTCTACACACACTGTCCATTATCAGCACCACTTACCATATAGAAGCACTTTGTAGTTCTACAATTACTAACTTTAGTCCATCTATTTCTTTACATACTTTTTAAACCTGCTTTCATCATGTTCTTCAATGGTCAGGACCCCCATAGGACCACTACAGAGCAGGTATTATTTAGGTGGTGGATCATTATCAGCACTGCAGTGACACTGACATGGTGGTGGTGTGTTAGTGTGTGTCGTGCTGCTGGAGTTTTTAAATACCGTGTCCACCCACTGTCCACTCTAGTCTAGTAGACACTCCTACCTAGTCGGTCCACCTTGTAGATGTAAAGTCAGAGACGATCGCTCATCTATTGCTGCTGTTTGAGTTGGTCATCTTTGAGACCTTCATCAGTGGTCACAGGATGCTGCCCACGGGGCGCTGTTGGCAGGATATTTTTGGTTGGTGGACTATTCTCAGTCCAGAAGGGACAGTGAGGTGTTTAAAAACGTCATCAGCATTGCTGTGTCTGATCCACTCATACCAGTACAACACACACTAACACACAACCACCATGTCATTGTCACTGTAGTGCTGAGAATGATCCACCACCTAAATAATACCTGCTGTGTAGAACAGCATCAAAGGGGGCTAACAAAGCATGCAGAGAAACAGATGGACTACAGTCAGTAATTGTAGAACTACAAAGTGCTTCTATATGGTAAGTGGAGCTGATAAAATGGACAGTGAGTGTAGAAACTAGGATGTGGTTTTAATGGTAATGGCCTCTTGGCTTTGGCAGCTTTACATCCATCATTTTTGAGACGTTATAACTTTATTATGAAGTAAACAGTGTGCTTTATGCGCCCTCCAGTGGCTTCACAAGACATTGAAATGTTTGCAGCTGACTGCACCAATGCATTATGTTGTGGCAACTCATACAATAATACAACCCCAAATCAGAAAGTTGGGAGAAAACACAGAGTTTTTTACATTTACTTTTGACTTTTATTTCATTGCAGACAGCATGAACTGGAGATATTCCTTCATTTCAGGTCTTGGTAATGTTGTTATTCCTTTTCACAACACTTAAAAGATGTTTTGGCACAGAGGAGACCAAGTGATTTAGTGTTTCAGCTTTTATTTTGTCCCATTCTTCCTGCAAACACGTCTTAAGATGAGCATTACGGGGTCGTCATTGTCACATTTTTTGTTTCAAAATTCTCCACACATTCTTTATTCAGGACAGATCAGGTCTGCAGGCAGGCCAGTCCAGTACCCGTACCCTCTTCTTCCACAGCCATATCTTTGTAATTTGTGCAGCATGTGGTTTTGCACTGACTTGTTGAAAAATGCGTGATGCATGGACGTCCCTGGAAATGATGATGTCTTGTAAACTCAGCCTTTACTGGATGCTGCTTTTGTAATGAACCATGATTACAATCACGTGTTTGGAATCACATAATTATTTAGTTTTTTCACCTCATTACTAGCCCTAAATTGCCCTGTCCCAACTTTTTTTTGGAATGTGTTGCAGGCCTAAAATGTAACACATTTTGGTTACATTCATGACACAAGATTCATCAGTTCACAAGGTTATACTGAACACAGTCATGGACAATTTAGTGTCTCCGATTCACCTCAGTTGCATTTCTTTGGACTGTGAGAGGAAACCCACGCGGACACGGGGAGAACATGCAAACTCCACACGGAAAGGACCCGGACCCAGGACCTTCTTGCTGTGAGGCGACCGGGAATAGAGGTATATTAACAAATGAAATGCAGTTGACCAAACTGTCTGCAATCAAATCAAAGTAAATGTAAGGAACACTGCATTTTTATTTTATTTGCATTTTTAGACTGTCCCAAACTTTTCTGATTTGGGCTTATAATAATAATAATAATAATAATAATAATAATAATAATAATAATAATAATAATAATTGACCAATACAACACTACTTATCAGTGGGAATACAGTTCCAGTCCATGGCAGGGTATTTCCCAAACTCTCGAAAGGAGCGAACCTTGATTCTTGGAGTTGTGCACCAAAACTACTTGGTGTGTCATATGAATTTTATAAACACTCACTCACTTTCTTAACCCCTTATCCAATTAGTGTCGTTGTTGCTGGAGCCTATCCCAGCTTTTCAATGGGCGCAAGGCACACAGTAACACCCTGGACGGGGCGCCAGTCGGTCGCAGGGCAGACAAACATACACACACACACACCCATTCACCTATAGGGCAATTCAGTGTCTCCAATTAACCTGACTGCATGTTTTTGGACTGTGGGAGGAAACCGGAGCTCCCGGAGGAAACCCACGCAGACACGGGGAGAACATGCAAACCCCGCACAGAAAGGACCCGGACCGCCCCACCTGGGGGATCGAACCCAGGACCTTCTTGCTGTGAGGCGACAGCGCTACCCACTTAGCCACCGTGACGCCCTATATAGAACACAGTCATGTACAATTTAGTGTCTCCAATTCACCTCGCTTGCATGTCTTTGGACTGTGGGAGGAAACCGGAGCTTTTCAATGGGCACAAGGCACACAGTAACACCCTGGACGGACAAACGTAGGTGTCTCCAATTAACCTGACTGCATGTCTTTGGACTGCGGGAGGAAACCGGAGCTCCCGGAGGAAACCCACGCAGACACGGGGAGAACATGCAAACCCCACACAGAAAGGACCCGGTCCGCCCCACCTGGGGGATCGAACCCAGGACCTTCTTGCTGTGAGCCATTTTATAAACAAAAAAAGCATAAATGGTTAAACTGTGCTGCATCGCCCTCTATCAGGATGGGTTGGATTTTGAACAGCAAATACCTAAAATGATGGGATTGATGTACAAATCTAATGTACACAGATGGGTTATAACGAGAAACTGCATTCTAAATGTGACACGTTATTTAGCATTAAAACAGTATGAACAATAACGGGTAGTACTAGTTATTATTATGAATTGTATATTATTATGTAACGTCATAACAGAAGCACTGACACGCTTATATTACCTAAACACAGGACATATAAAAGACATTTAAAAAATAATAAAACCGACGATAATAAACAAACCAGTTTAATTTTCACTCACCCCCAAATACTAGCAGTGCTATACAGCAGACCAGGCCGGCTGACACTCCCTGCGCGCTTCCCGAACCCAACACGATAGGCATTTTAATCCCCGAACTCAACGTCTTTTTTTTAAATAAATGTTTATATATTTAATATGTTTTCACCCAGATCTGCTCATGCAATAAATAAAAGCAATACACCAAATATATATGTGCTATTAAGTGCTATGAGATGTATGGCAGGGTATGTAGCGGTAATACTGGTTGGTTTTATGGTTCTGGTTATCCGTCTGACAGAAACGGTGAGACGGGGGTCTCTGTTTTTTTTTTTCTTCTCCTCACTTCTCTCATCTGTGGACACTAACAATTACAAAATTAACTTTAACATCACATCTCTTTATTTAGAAATGAATGTAATAAAGCTGATATGATTGTTAAAAAATAAAGCAATACATATGGTAAGGCCAAGATGCATTTTTTTTTTACAAACTTTATTGAACAATATACAGTATAAATTGCATAAAAATACATCAAATCACAGCCAAAATAGAGTACACGATGAATTTACAAAATAATAATTAACTAAGAATTGCTCGAGGTAATAAAAGTAATAGAAATAAAATGTAATTTATACATAATACAATTTAATAATTTTTATAAACATTAAGGGAGAGAGAAGTTTTAAGCAGTGTTAAGCTACTTTTTGCTTTCACCTTTTTTACAGTTTTAATGTATTCATGTAAGCTACAGTATAAAGGATGCCTTAAAAGTATTAAAATTTGGTCTATTATTCATAAATTTACAACAATGAGGACTGACCACTTTAAAAACAAATCATTTTTCCCCTCTTAAGCATTATTTGTGTAATTTGGGATGTGTACGTTATTTTATTATCTTGCTGTTGGACAAATTTTTTAACCCAAGCATATAGTTTTCTTACAGCTAGAAGCACATTTGGCTCTAAAATACTCTAATAATCCCCTGATTTATTTGTTCCTGTAACAAATGTTTAAAGCCTTTCAGTCCCAGAGGCAGCAAATCAGCATCATAATATTATGCATCCTCCAACATGTTTCATTGTAGGTATGGTGGACTTCCGTATAGACTTCATTTCATCATCACTGCCAAAGAGCTCTAATAGTTATTATAGTTGTAATAAAATGCTGATATGAACTCAATAATGGTACTGTGGCAAGATCTGCATCAAAAACCTAGCAGTGTGGAAGACTGGGCCAGTTAATGTTGGATTACTTTTTTGTTGTGGCTACATTAAGTTATATAGCCTATATTACCAACTGAATATTTAAAAGATCAAAATGTAATTTGTTCATTGTTATTGCCATTGTTTTTTGTTAAAAAAAAGACTTTGTGATGTTTTAGTAAAGCACAATTACATGTTAGAACACTTCTGTATTGGTTATGGGGCGAAACAATGGCTTAGTGGGTAGTGCTATCGCATCATAGCAAAAAGAGCCTTGGTCCTTGGTTTACATGTTGTCCCTGTGTCTGTGTGGGTTTCCTCCGGGTGCTCCAGTTTTCTCCCACAGTCCAAAGACATGCAGTCAGGCCAAGTGTGAATGTGTGTGTGTGCTGCGATGGACTGGTCACCTGTCCGAAGTGTTTCCTGCCTTTCGCTTAATGAATTATACCCACCGTGACCCTGACCAGGATAAATTGATGAAGAAACAGACAAATGAATGAATGAATTGATATGTGGATGTATAACTTAGAAGCAGGAAGTTCCAGTGTAAATCCAAATGCCCAACGTGTGCATGCAGTGTAACAATGTGCCCACTAGATGGTGCCAAATGAATACAAAATTATAGCTTTAACACGTAATCCCATTTACTAACTGTTATTTATTATTATTATTATTATTATTATTATTGTTATTAGTAGTAGTAGTAGTAGTAGTAGTAGTAGTTTTTTTCAGACCAGAAAAGAATGTTATCAATTAAAGGACTACTTAGTGTACTTGCATGCAATGCCTGTTTACACTCCGAATCACTGCTTATGCCCTGTGGATGAGGCACCATTTCTATCAGGATGTGTTATTACATAAGACTTGCAAACAGAAGTACCTGGAGACTGAGTCAATGTGGAAGTATTCAAAAAGTGAAGGTACTTTTGTAGTGATATTGGATACCCCAATGGCAGTGCAGTTTAAGGTAAGAAATGTGTGGTACTGTCTACATCGCCAAAGAAAAAAAGTTGGTACAGTATGGAAAATGCAAATAATAAAAAACTACATTTACTTTGATCTCAATGTATTTTTCTGCATTAATACTGCATCACAGAAGTGTAAATTACATTTGCCAAGGGCACTGACACAGCCCCATACCATGACAGACCCTGGCTTTTGGATTTGTTCCTGATTACAGTCTGGATGGTCCTTTTTATCTTTGGTCCAAAAAAGACCGGGAATGCTGATTCATCTGACCACAATACACGTTTCCACTGTGTGATGGTCCATCCTAGATGCCTCGGAGTCCAGAGAAGTCAACGCCGCTTCTGGACATGGTTAACATAAGCCTTCTTTTTTGTACAGTAAAGGTTTAAGTGGTATTTGTGCATGTAACTCTGTATTGTAGTGCTTGACAAAGGTTTGCCAAAGTAATCCCTCACCCATGTGGTTATATCAGCTATTGTTGAGTGGCGGTTCTTGATGCAGTGCCGTCTGAGATTTCGAAGATCACGGGTGTTCAGCTTAAGCTTGCACCCTTGGCCTTTACGCACTGAAATTCCTCCTGATTCCTTGAATGGTTTAATGATATTATGCACTGTAGAGGGAGAAATATGCAAATCCCTTCCAATATTTCTCTGAGGTACATTGTTTGTAAATATTTCAATCATTTTCTCACACATTTGTGGACAAACTGGAGATCATCTGATCATCTTTGTTCATCAAAGACTCAGCCTTTCCTGGACGCTGCTTTTGTACCAAACCATGATTACAATCACCTGTTTGAAATCACATCATTATTTAGTTTTTTCAGCTCATTACTAGCCCTAAATTGCCCCCGTCCTAACTTTTTTTGGAATGCAGGAATCGAGGTATATTAACAAATGAAACGAAGTTGAGCAGACAAAACATGAAACATCTTGGGTTCAAACTGTGAAGTGAAGTAGGTTCTTTTGCAGACTAGACCTCAGTGGATTTAAAAGACCAAAGAGAAAAAAATCCAATAATGTTTAGACTTTGAGCCTGACATGCTGATATCTCCACTGTGCCACTGTGAAATAAAACCCTGAACATCCACATATCTTTCAAAACATCACAGCATCTCTATTTTACTATCATACCTGTCCTCTTTTTTATAGAAGTAGATTTAATTTAACAAAATAAAACACCAAGGGCAAAATGTGTGTTTGAACAGGCTCTGCAAAGTGTAATAATCAAACAAAAGGAATTAAAAATTGATAGAAGAATTCAATCTGACATTACTGAATACATGAGCAGAATATTTAAGATTTGGAATTTTAGGTCTACCTCTCAATGACTTTAAACATTAAACATTAAAACCACCTCCTTGTTTCTTCTATCAGCTCCACTTACCATATAGAAGCACTTTATAGTTCTACAATTACTGACTGTAGTCCATCTGTTCCTCTACATGCTTTGTTAGCCCCCTTCCATGCTGTTCTTCAATGGTCGGGACTCTCCCAGGACCCCCACAGAACAGGTATTATTTGGGTGGTGGATCATTCTCAGCACTGCAGTGACACTGACATGGTGGTGGTGTGTTAGTGTGTGTTGTGCTGGTATGAGTGGATCAGACACAGCAGTGCTGATGGAGTTTGTAAACACCTCACTGTCACTGCTGGACTGAGAATAGTCCACCAACCAAAAATATCCAGCCAACAGCGCCCCGTGGGCAGCGTCCTGTGACCACTGATGAAGGTCTAGAAGATGACCAACTCAAACAGCAGCAATAGATGAGCGATCGTCTCTGACTTCACATCTACAAGGTGAACCGACTAGGTAGGAATGTCTAATAGAGTGGACAGTGACTGGACACGGTATTTAAAAACTCCAGCAGCGCTGCTGTGTCTGATCCACTCATACCAGCACAACACACACTAACACACCACCACCATGTCAGTGCTGTGCTGAGAATGATCCACCACCTAAATAATACCTACACTGTGGTGGTCCTGACCATTAAAGAACAGGGTGAAAGCAGGTTAAAAAAGCATGCAGAGAAACAGATGGGCTACAGTCAGTAATTGTAGAACTACAAAGTGCTTCTATATGGTAAGTGGAGCTGATAAAATGGTCAGTGAGTGTAGAAACAAGGAGGTGGTTTTGACTTAATCCACTTTAGGGGGAGTATTTTATTCTTTGGCTGCATCTGTTTGAGCATTGTGGGTAGTGGGAGGAGTCCTTGTGCTGAAAGCAGGTAGTTTGAAGAGTCCAGGTATGCTCCCGGTCTTTTTTCTTTATCTCTTGAGTTTTTTTGTTTAGTATTTGGGCTAAAATACCACAGTGGGCATGCCAATCACAGCCACGTTTACGAGCTTAAGCCAGCACCATAGCTGCAAATTTGTGCCCCCACCCTGGCATGTCAATAGTGTAACAGGTTGAAGCCTCCAATATCTCCAATTAAGATGATCCCACCGGGGTGCAAAAACCCAGAATTCAAACTTTATGTCTTAGACACCCTGAGACGACTCATCTTAAAAACTCATCTTGATCTATCCGTGATGATAACTATAAGGGAAAATAGCAAAATGTTATTAGTTTTAATGAAGATGCCCAGACAAGCAGTGCTGAGTCTTCAATTCACCTAACTTACATGTCTTTGCATTGTAGGATGAAACCTGAGCACCTGGAGGAAACCCGCGATGACTCCACACATAAAGGACCCAGCCCACTCAACCTGGGAATTGAAGGACCTTCTTCCTGTGAGGCGACAGTGCCACCCACCCAGCAACTGTTTTGATATTATTTACAACAGCAATAAAAAAATAGTGTTGATGAACTTGATAAACTGAAGTGCTACAAGTTCTTAATAAGCTTCATAATAATAAAGTACTAAAGATTTAAGTTTAATTCTGTTTAATTTGGTTACACTGAACTTTTCATTCTCTGTTGTACTTATTTATTATAAAATAATAAAGTCTAAATATTGGTCCACCCTTACTGATGAACACTTGGTATCAGCAGCTATTGTCCAGACTCCCTGGCTGACACCATTTAGTGCAAATCATCAGAATAAGGTTGGTGTAATTTTTAGTTGCTTGCCCTGTAATGAGAATTTAGCATCCTTCCAAATTCAACTGTTGTCCATCTATTTCTCTACATACCTTTTTAGCCTGCTTTCACCCTGTTCTTCGATGGTCAGGACCCCCACAGAGCAGGTATTATTTAGGTGGTGGATCATTCTCAGCACTGCAGTGACAATGACATGGTGGTGGTGTGTTAGTGTGTGTTGTGCTGGTATGAGTGTCCACTCACAGTCCGTTCTATTAGACACTCCTACCTAGTTGGTCCACCTTGTAGATGTAAAGTCGGAGACGATCGTTCAACTATTGCTGCTGTTTGAGTTGGTCATCTTCTAGACCTTCATCAGTGGTCACAGGACGCTGCCCACTGGGCGCTGTTCGCTTTATTATGTTTTTGGTTGGTGGACTATTCTCAATCCAGCAGTGACAGTGAGGTGTTTAAAAACTTCAGCAGCACTGCTGTGTCTGATCCACTCATACCAGCACAACACACACTAACACACCACCACCATGTCAGTGTCAGTGCAGTGCTGAGAATGATCCACCACCTAAATAATACCTGCTCTGTCATGGTCGTGTAGGGGTCCTGACCATTGAAGAACAAATTGTAATTGTAGAATTACAAAGTGCTTCTATATGGTAAGTGGAGCTGATTAAATGGACAATGTGTGTAAAAACAAGAAGGTGGTTTTAATGTTATGGCTGATCAGTGTATTTGCATCCTCTAGAGGGAGCCATGAGTACATTCATCAAATGTTGTCATACCTGCATCTGGATGGTTTAAGAATCAAGAATATTTGTTAATACAGAAACATACTGTATCTCTATAAAGATTAATTCAGATAATACAGGTTTTCTGAGGTTATTATCAGTACAAATCCTAAATTCTGGTATTATAGATTAAACAGATTTCAGATTTCAAGCAATTTTATTACAGAATGAGAAACGTCTGAAAGAACACAAATCCAATTTTCCTTCTGAGCAATCAAGCAAAAGAACATCATTAAAAATGAAAGGACGTTTGTCTTATAAGTTTGTCATATATTATTAATTGGTAGACGAATTTACCATGCTTGATTTCAAATAAAAAAAGGTTAAGTTATACAATAAAAAGAATCATTGGGGGATCAGAAGAACCTAAAAAGACGTCTTCCAGGCTTCCCTTCATAATCATAAAAGCAGTATACACCGATCAGCCATAACATTAAAACCACCTCCTTGTTTCTACACTCACTGTCTATTTTATCAGCTCCACTTACCATATAGAAGCACTTTGTAGTTCTACAGTACGTTAGCCCCCTTTCACCCTGTTCTTCAATGGTCAGGACCCCCACAGGACCTCTACAGAGCAGGTATTATTTAGGTGGTGGATCATCCTCAGCACTGCGGTGACACTGACGTGTTGTGATGGTATGAGTGGATCAGACACAGCAGCGCTGATGGAGTTTGTAAACACCTCACTGTCACTGCTGGACTGAGAATAGTCCACCAACCAAAAATATTCAGCCAACAGCGCCCCGTGGGCAGCGTCCTGTGACCACTGATGAAGGTCTAGAAGATGACCAACTCAAACAGCAGCGATAGATGTGCGATCGTCTCTTACTTTACATCTACAAGGTGGACCAACTAGGTAGGAGTGTCTAATAGAGCACTAATATGAACACACCCCCAGCCTTCTTCTTTTGGTTAGAAATAATAATCAAGTAAAAGAAGTTCCTTGGCAGCCTGAAACTTCCAGAAACTGCCACCATACAGCAGCAGATGAACTACTTAAAGGTCTGCCACAGCTAGAATGGAGCTAGAACTGATCGAGGATAAAGCAGAACTGAGAACTGGTTAAATATGGCTGTTCTGTCCAACTGTGACAACCCAGCATTTAGAAAAAAAGTAAAGATGCATGAGTGGCAACCCAAACCCATTAAGTGGTGCGGTTTACGCATAACATGGATTTATTTAACCGCCCTAGGAAAGCGGATTGCCCCAGAGGTGGCTTTACACCCCATTTCCTCGAGGGCAATCCGCTTTCTCAGGGCAGAGTCCCAAAAATGCAAGACTCTGGGAGAATTCCCAAAAAGAGACAAGTATGTTGGCATCATACACCAGCGGAAAACTGGACCGGATCAAATCCTGTATTACAGCTTTAGAGAAATAGCAGAGGAGCTGGCAGCTCTGAGAGAGAGAAAACTGTCAAATATTGATGCTCACGTGGCGCGTCTATGGCCCCTCTGTAGGCCAGAATGGCAACACAAAAAGTCTTAATGTGACTCACATCAGCAGATGAACCACTTTACAGATAATTATGCTAATTAACCATTAAAGTGTAATACAGCTTCTTTTAATTAAACTTTTTTCATCTTAAGAGAGAACACAATAATCCCGGAGCTGTCTGTTTTTAAGTTGGAATGTAGTGCCTTTGTGAACGGCCTAGTAGTTGGCTTATAACAATAATAATAATAACAATTATTGTTATTATTATTGCTAATATAATTATTGTTGTTATTATTACTTAAATAAATAGTAGTGACAATAATTATTATTGTATTTATATTATTATTATTATTGTTATTATTATTGAAATAAATAGTAGTGACAATAATTATTATTTTATTTATATTATTATTATTGTTATTATTATTGAAATAAATAGTAATGACAATAATTATTATTTTTATTAAATTATTATTATTATTAAAATAAATAGTAATAATAATAATTATTAATTTAATTACAGTATAATTTTTTATTATTATTATTGTATTATAGTAATAATAATTATTATTATTTTAATTATATTATCATTTTTTTATTATTATTATTGTTATTATTATTAAAATAAATAGTAGTGACAACAATTATTATTTTATTTATATTATTATCATTATTATTATTATTATTATTAATAAGATAAATAGTAATAATAATAAATATTATTTTAATTGCATTATCATTTATTATTTTATAATAATAAGTATTATTTAAATTTTATTGTTATTATTTTTATTGTTGTTGTTATTAAAATAAATAATAATAATTATTATTTTAATTTTATTTTTATTATTTTATAATTGTTGTTGTTATTATTATCATTATTAATAATAATAATAATAATAAAATAAATATTAATAATAATTATTATTGTTTTAATTGTATATTTACTTTAATTATATTATTATTATTATTGCTAAATATAATAATTATTGCCTTCTAACAACATTTAGCTTAATGGTGTTAGTAACAAAATGACATAATATTTAATAATAATAATAATGATAAGTATTATTATTATTAATATTATTAAATATTATGTCATTTTGTTAATGATACTTATTATAAACACAGAGTTTCTATTGTTACTATAATTATTATTATTATTATTATTATTAATTAATAACAATAGTAATAATAATAATCATTATTATTATTATATTTATAATTATTGCTAAAAAATGGTCCTTGTATTGCCTTCTAACAAGGCGTTAGCTAAATAGTGTTAGTACAAAAATGAGATAATGTCTTCTAAGACAAATACAAAGCTCATTTGTTTTGTCTGTCTAGATAAGAGTGTCTGCCAAATGCTGCAAATCTAAATATATACGTGTGCACCTGAGTAGAAATTCCCTATTCTTTCAGGCCAGACAGCGTGGCTTTAAACACACTGTTGAGATAGGACACAGTGTGTATTCACACTAGGGGTTTAGTCACGAAATGAACCACCGTCTGGCAATCGGAGCCTTGGTAAATCAAAGACAGAGTCGCACACTGGTTCTACCCTGCTGTGCTGTACTCGCTGTGACTGACCGATAGAACTCCGTGAATCGAATGTATTGACGATTTGGTTTTTTGAGTCCTTGACGACATAGAGACATATGCGTGACTGCCTACTGACTCTATTCTTCACAGAATCCACGGTTGGTCAGAATGACAATATTGAAAAATCCATGGCATATGCTGTTATTCATTTTCTGGGTCATTTCTTCTGACTTCAATCTACTGACTACATCCTTTATATTATATACACTGATCAGCCATAACATTAAAACGACCTCTTGTTTCTACACTCACTGTCCATTTTATCAGCTCCACATACCATATAGAAGCACTTTGTAGTTCTACAATTACTGACTGTAGTCCATCTGTTTCTCTACATACATTTTTAGCCTGTTTTCACCCTGTTCTTTAATGGTCAGGACCACTACAGAGTAGGTATTATTTAGGTGGTGGATCATTCTCAGCACTGCAGTGACACTGACATGGTGGTGGTGTGTTAGTGTGTGTTGTGCTGGTATGAGTGGATCAGACACAGCAGCACTGCTGGAGTTTTTAAACACCTCACTGTCACTGCTGGACTGAGAATATAGACCAAAAATATCCAGCCAACAGCTCCCCATGGGTAGCGCCCTGTGACTACTGATGAAGGTCTAGAAGTTGACCAACTTATAGAGAAATATGAGAGTTATTGTCGTTTCTGGTAGATACATTTTAAAAAAAAAGAAGGAAATTTATTATGGTGTATGGTACAGCACACGTACTGTACTGAATGTGTGTTTTATGTGCAGTACTATTGTGTAATGTTGTTTATTATTGTTTATTACAGGAATGTCTATTCTATAATTTAAGATTTAGGGGAAAATGTACTTGTATTTGTAACAAAAAAGACAATTTAAGACATTAGAGAAGTTAGGTAAGGGGGTGGAATTCTGTTTACATGATTTGTTATGGGAAAAATAGGTTTAACTAACAAACATTTTGACTTAAGAACAGCCCTTCGGAACCAATTAAATTCGTAAGTCAAGGGTCTACTATATATATACAGTACAGGCCAAAAGTTTGGACACACCAGCCAAAAGTTTGGACACACCTTCTCTTTAATGTTTTTTCTTGATTATTTTTATTTTCTACATTGTAGATTAATACTGAAGACATCCAAACTATGAAGAATTATGTAGTGAACCAAAAAGTGTTAAACAAACCAGAATATGTTTTATATTTTACCAACTCTACCTCTGCACAACCCAACTTATGGTCTCAAACACATTAAAAAAGCAACAAATTCCAAAAATTCACTCTAGACAAGGCACAAACATTCATTGAAAACCATTCCAGGTGGAAACCTAATAAAGCTGGTTGAGAAAAATTCAAAGAGTGTGCAAATCTGTCATTAAAGCAAAAGATAGCTACTTTGAAGAATCTAAAATATAAAACATATTCTGGTTTGTTTAACACTTTTTTGTTTACTACATAATTCCATATGTGTTCCTTCATAGTTTGGATGTCTTTAGTATTAATCTACAATGTAGAAAATTTAAAAAAAATTAAGAAAAACCACAGGAATGAGAAGGTGTGTCCAAACTTTTGGCCTGTACTGTATATATACTGTATATATATATATACTGTATATATAAAAAAACACCTGTAAAGGTCACCAGCAGGGGGCCTGGGCGGTGCAGTAAGTGAGCTGCTGGGAGCAGCTCTCAGAACTCCAGTTCCCAGAAGCCCCAGCACTAATTACTGCTAATCAGACACACCTGCAGGGCTCTGCATAAAAGCTCACTGAAACCATGGCTCAGTGCTGCACCTTTGTAGAGGAGCAGACGGTATGGTAATTAGCACAAAGGTAAAAAGAAAAACTAGCTACACCTAGGGTTGCCAACTTTCAGAACTGGAAATAAGGAACACCCTGGGCTGGCGGGTTGGTGGAAGGCATAGGGTGGGGGTGTTGTGGCAGGTGTTTACCTGAGCGGGAGCGGGTGGTAGGCGGTTAGGGTTGCACCTATATAAAAATATAACGGGTCTTACACCGTCATAGGAACATTATCAAAATGTTTCATTTAGGCTGTTTAACATAAATTATTTTCATTCTTTATAATAATAAATCAGAACCATTCTTTAGGCAAAACAACATGCATAAAGAACATCATGTAACATTTTTTTCTTAATAGTGCAAACAACATTTTTACATAATCCATCTTCACACTGACGTACTCCTTCAAGAATTCTTTAAACATGAAAAACAGCAATTTCACTTTAAAAAATAAAAATAAAACCGACCTGGTGTTATAAAAATGCTGAACATTTCTCACATTTTTCCATAAATACTTGGTTTTTTTTTTTGTCTTGTTTAGTTTATGTATTACAGTGGGCACTCTTTGAAATAAACTCAACTGTGTGGCATCTTTTGCTGGCATGTTACTTTTTTGTATTATATTTTGTTAGAATTTCATAGCACATGTACACTGTCAATTTCATATTTTCTTCCACAAAGTAATTTTAGTTAACCAAACTACATAGATTTCATCCTATGGTAATTCTTGCTGTAGTTCAGCTTCTTCCAGTGCAGAAGTCTAATCTGCAGCATTTCTCTCCCATTGATAAAAAATACAGAATAAAGCGCGTCCCGTATCAGTTCAATACGAAACACCACGTTTAGTTTCCAAATAAGAAACGATTCAGTATTTTACAGGACGGTTGGCAACGCTAGCTACAACAAACAAGTAAAAGAGAGGAGAGAAAAGAACAGAAAGCTGAAACAAAGAAAAATAAATAGATATGTTAACTGAGGTATAAACTCAGGAAGCAAATCTGTGTGAAAAACTGAAGTTGAACTTAAAGGGTTCAGCTCACTGCCTTTAAGTTTATTAACTTTGAAGAAAACAATTATTTTAGTTAAAGGAGAGTTTGCAGCACAAAGGCTTAAAATAGTATTGTGTTACGCTATATCTGCTTACTACTGCCTTCCTTTGTTTAGGTATGCCATTTCCAGCGTCTCCTTTGTTTGCCGTTCCCGCCTTTTTTTTACTACCACCTTTTGTGGTGCTTTTTCCACCCAATTTCCACTTCCCCTTCCCCTGTAGAGCAGTGATAAAACACTGCTTTTTGGTTCAGTGAGTTGCCGGTTTGAATCCAGCTGAATCAAGCACTTGCAACTGTGAAAGCATGCAAACATTGTCTGTTCATCTCCACACCTCATATGTTGTTTCCTTTGTCACATTAGTTCATATTTACTGTCTAAACCTTAAGTAAATAAACCAGGAGCTCTGCTATTGGGTCCACCACGTCCTTGTTTCTACACTGTGTCCATTTTATCAGCTCCACTCACCATATAGAAGCACTTTGTAGTTCTACAATTACTGACTGTAGTCCATCTGTTTCTCTACATACATTTTTAGCCTGTTTTCACCCTGTTCTTCAATTGTCAGGATTCTCCAAGGACCACCACAGAGCAGGTATTATTTAGGTGGTGGATCATTCTCAGCACAGCAGTGACACTGACATGGTGGTGGTGTGTTAGTGTGTGTTGTGCTGGTATGAGTGGATCAGACACAGCAGCGCTGCTGGAGTTTTTAAACACCATGTCCACTCACAGTCTGCTCTATTAGACACTCCTACCTAGTCGGTCCACCTCGTAGATGTAAAGTCTGAAACGATCGCTCATCTATTGCTGCTGTTTGAGTTGGTCATCTTCTAGTATGCATTTTGTCACCTACACTAGATGAGATCAGCTGCAGACCAGCTCTGTGTATGGAGAGACACACCCTGACAGCACTCTTTTCCCCGCCTCTGTGCAGGCGCCATCAACCAGCCATCAAAGGTTGAAATTGCATCAGTTTGGAGAGAGTCCCTATCCGGCATAATGCCCCACCCCTATATGACCAATCATTGTTCATGTGGCCGCTCAGCCCAGCCGGCAGGCAGAGCTGAGACTCGATACGATGTATTCGAAATCCCAGCTCTGGTGTGCTAGTGTGTGTTTTTACCGCTGCACACTTGAGCTGCATTAGTCCAGTATCTTAACCACTGTGCTACCACATTAATGACTCCTAATTTGTTTCAGCTGGGATGTGTTATTTGAACCCCACCCAAAGATGTGTTCAAGGTGGGTTGCAACCATGGTGACAACTAAAGAGCTGGAACAAAAGCGAGAAGAAAGGAGATAATTTAATATAAAAAAGGAAGGGGGGTTAAGAGGGAGGACTACCTGGACCTTCCACAGAAGCAATAAAAGGTTACCAGCGTCTATAAAAATTGTCCGAAGAAGCCCTCAAACTAAACTTGATTTTCTCGAGGAACAAAGAGAAAGTAACTTCTCTCAACCATTGGGAATGGAAGAGGGGAGAGCAAGACCTCCATCTAATGACAATTCTTCGTCTCGCTAGCAGTAGTGCAAAGGTTATGTCATCTAATTCTCGAGAGCCCCACTGGGAAGTGTCAGGGATTGACTCAGCTGTTTACTAAAAACAAAGGAAAGAGGAGAGGAGAGCACACTAAATCCCAGTATCTGCCCAACTTATGGCATAACATTAAAACCACTGACAGGTGAAGTGAATAACACTGATTATCTCTTCATCACGGCACCTGTTAGTGGGTGGGATATATTAGGCACCAAGGGCCAAATTGTGATGGCTAAACGACTGGGTCAGAGCATCTCCAAAATTGCAGCTCTTGTGGGGTGTATCTATCAAAAGTGGTCCAAGCAAGGAACAATGGTTAACCGGCGACAGGGTCATGGGCGGCCAAGGCTCATTGATGCACGTGGGGAGCAAAGGCTACTGTAACAGACGAGCTACTGTAGCTCAAACTGCTGAAGAAGTTAATGCTGGTTCTGATCGAAAGATGTCAGCATACACAGTACACAGTAAAGTATGGGGCTGCATAGCTGCAGATCAGTCAGGGTGCCCATGCTGACACCTGTCCACCGCCAAAAGCGCCAACAATGGGCATGTGAGCATTGTAACTGGACCATTGAGTAATGGAAGAAGGTGGCCTGGTCTGATGAATCACATTTTTTTTACATCACGTGGATGGCCGGGCGCGTGTGCGTCGCTTACCTGGAGAACACATGGCACCAGGATGAAGGCAGAGTGATGCATTGGGCAATGTTCGGCTGGGAAACCTTGGGTCCTGCCATCCATGTGGATGTTACTTTGACACGTACCACCTACCTAAGCATTGTTGCAGACCATGTTCACCCTTTCATGGAAACGGTATTCCCTGATGGCTGTGGCCTCTTTCAGCACGATAATGCGCCCTGCCACAAAGCACAGCAACGAGTTTGAGGTATTGACTTGTCCTTCAAATTCCCCAGATCTCAATCCAATCGAGCATCTGTGGGATGTGCTGGACAAACAAGTCTGATCCATGGAGGCCTCACCTCACAACTTACAGGAGTTAAAGGATCTGCTGCTAACATCTTGGTGCCAGATACCACAGCACACCTTCAGGAGTCTAGTGGAGTCCATGCCTCAATGGGTCAGACCAACACGATATTAGAAAGGTGGTCATAAGGCGGTTATGCCTGATCGGTGTATGATAGTGTCGCATGTCCAGGTTTCATTAAGGACAGGTAGGCTAATTGCATTTAATTCAATCTGGTGCATAAAGATAAGAAATGAACTCTAATCAAATCTTTAGTCCCTATACTAAACTCTTCTTTCCATTTAGCCTTTACTCTGGGGCTTTTTACCTTATTGAAAGATAAAATCTTGTTATTGAAAAGTAAGATGATCTTTCTTTTAGTTTGTATTGTAGAAACGTCTCACCAAGGAAGAACTGGGGGACATTCCGGAAACATGGAACAAAGGGATTCTGTGCGATGGCAAGCTTGAAAGAATCAGAACATATTCATTCCTGGAAGACTGAATCCTGAATGTATTGAGGTGAAACTGTAAAAATCCTCCTCTTAAAGATTCCTTTAAAGTGCAGACTGCAGGCTGCGGGCTTGAATAGATCATTCTTACATATAGGAGTCCGGGTGGGCGCCTCTGTAAAGTGAAACTTTGTATGAAACTGGATCCATATCTTTAGGGTGGATATAACTAATGGGTTGGAAGAGAAATGAGAACGGAGTATGAGAAGAGCATGAACTGAGGACGAATAGCAGGATTCCAAGGGATTCCATGTTGCACCAACCAGTGCAATAACCAGTATCTGAATATTTGCACCACAAGCTATTCATTCATTCAGTCCATCACAGGGCAAACACACACACACATGACTAAGGGGACTTTAGTATCTCCAATAAAACTGACTGCATGTCTTTGGACTGTGGGAAAATCAGGAGGAATTTCAGTGCATAAAGGCCAAGGGTGCAAGCTTCAATCTTCAAACCCACTCAACAATAGCTGATATAATCACATGGGTGAGGGATTACTTTGGCAAACCTTTGTCAAGCACTACAATACAGAGTTACATGCACAAATACCACTTAAAGCTTTACTGTGCAAAAAGAAGCCTTATGTTAACCATGTCCAGAAGCGGCGTCGACTTCTCTGAGCTCGGAGGCATTTAATATGGACCATCACACAGTAGAAACGTGTATTGTGGTCAGATGAATCAACATTCCAGGTCTTTTTCATGTCAAAGACGAAAAGGACCATCCAGACTGTTATCAGGAACAAGTCCAAAAGCCAGGGTCTGTCATGATATGGGGCTGTGTCAGTGCCCTTGGCGGAAGAAGAGGGTACGGGTACTGGACTGGTCTGCCTGCAGTCCTGACCTATCTCCAATAGAGAATGTGTGGAGAATTTTGAAAGGAAAAATGTGACAACGACGACCCCGTACTGTTGCACATGTTAAGACGTGTTTGCAGGAAGAACGGGACAAAATAAAAGCTGAAACACTAAATCACTTAAAATCGCCAAAACGGTTTTTAAGTGTGGTGAAAAGGAATGGCAACATTAGAAAGTGGTAAACGCTTTACTGTCCCAACTTTTTTTAGAATGTGTTGCAGGCCTGAAATGCAGGAATGGATGTTTATTAATGAATGAAATGAAGTTGAGCAGATAAAACATAAAAATATATCAGGTTCATCCTGTCTGCAATCAAATCGAAGTCAAAGTAAATGTAAGAAACTGTTTTTTTTTTTTTTTTTGCATTTTCCATGCTGTCCCAACTTTTTCTGATTTGGGGTTGTGATTTCTAATGGCCAAATCTTCTGAGAGATCTAACCCAGTCTCAGAAGTGACACCGTTAACTTCTCACAATCCAGTGCGTGCTATTGATTTTGTAATGATGCCTCCAATACCATGCTACATTAGCTTCAGGTTTCTCAGCTGAACCACATTCCCCGCTGACTGCATAATCAAGGAAGTGTGCTTTGCATTAAGATCCATTTTGAGTGCATGAGTGATTTATAATCTATCCTCTGATGTCTGTGCGGTCCAGAAATCCAGTTTTCTGATGCAACGTGTGGGATATTTCTGGACTGTAGTGAGTGCAAGGAATGGTACTGTTATTTGCTGAATGTAATAGAAAAGTGTGGCTGGTTTATGAGTGTTTTTGATAGGTATACATTACCTCTGCAACATTTTATGGCTATTGAAATAGTGGAAACTAGATGCTGTTAAATACATTACCCATTCTCATAAACGGTCTAGACTCCTTGGTCTTAAAAAACAGGGTAGAAATAAAGAAAAGAAACTAGAAACACTTGTTCTTGTGCCTGGAATATATGTTGCTGATACACTATATTGCCAGACGTATTCACTCACCCATCCAAATCATTGAATTCAGGTGTTCCAATCACTTCCATGGCCACAGGTGTATAAAAGCAAGCACCTAGGCATGCAGACTGCTTCTACAAACATTAGAGAAAGAATGGGTCGCTCTCAGGAGCTCAGTGAATTCCAGCGTGGTACCGTGATACCACCAGGATGCCACCTGTGCAACAAGTCCAGTCATGAAATTTCCTCGCTACTAAATATTTCACTGTCAACTGTCAGTGGTGTTATAACAAAGTGGAAGCGATTGGGAATGACAGCAACTCAGCTACAAAGTGGTAGGCCACGTAAAATGACGGAGCGGGGTCAGCAGAGGTCGCTACAGACAATCGCAACAGTCAATCGCTACAGACCTCCAAACTTCATGTGGCTTCAGATTAGCTCAAGAACAGTGCATAGAGAGCTTCGTGGAATGGGTTTCCATGGTCGAGCAGCTGCATCCAAGCCTTACATCACCAAGCGCAGTGGTGTAAAGCACGCCGCTACCGGACTCTAGAGCGGTGGAGACGTGTTCTCTGGAGTGACGAATCACGCTTCTCTGTCTGGTAATCCGATGGACGAGTCTGGGTTTGGCGGTTGCCAGGAGAACGGTACTTGTCTGACTGCATTGTGCCAAGTGTAGAGTTTGGTGGAGGGGGGATTATGGTGTGGGGTTGTTTTTCAGGAGTTGGGCTCGGCCCCTTAGTTCCAGTGAAAGGAACTCTTAATGCTTCAGCATACCAAGAGATTTTGGACAATTTCATGCTCCCAATTTTGTGGGAACAGTTTGCCCCTTCCTGTTCCAACATGACTGCACACCAGTGCACAAAGCAAGGTCCATAAAGACGTGGATGAGCGAGTTTTGTGTCCTGACCTCAACCCGATAAAACACATTTGGGATGAATTAGAGCGGAGACTGTGAGCCAGGCCTTCTCGTCCAACATCAGTGTCTGACCTCAGAAATGACCTAAACCTTGTGGAAAGCCTCTTCAGAAGAGTTGAAGCTGTGATAGCTGCAAAGGGTGGCTTTATAATCCCCCAGATTTCAATCTGATTGAGCATCTGTGGGATGTGTCGAACAAACAAGTACAATCAATTGAGGCTGCATCCCACAGCTTACAGGGCTTGAACGATCTGATGCCAGATCATTGGTGCCAAGACACTACAGGACACGTTTAAAGAACTGGAGTTCAGTGTAGCCTCCTCTTTGTGCAGAGCTGCCAAACCTACAACTAACTGTTTCCCATAAACCTTTCTGAGAAAGATACACTTCCTTCCACAAAGAAAGCAGTGACAGGATTGGGAAGAGAGAGAGGGAGAGCCACACCCTCTACCGCACTCCTTTCCCATCTCCGTGCAGGCAACACCAAACAACCAGCAGAGGTCGTAATCGCACTAGTCTGAGAGAGAGTCCCCATCCGGGTTAAATCCCGCCCCTATCTGAACAACAGGACAATCTTTGTTCATGTGGCCGCTCAGCCTCACCCAGCAGGCAGAGCCGAGATTCGATACGATGTATTCAAGATCTCTGGTGAACAGTGTGTGTTTTACCGTCCAGGTTGAGATATTGCTTTGATGATGAGTGTCTTGGCTGAGGATTGTAGAGGAGAGCGAGACTTCTAGGACCTCTAGGACTGTAGAAAGTTGAGAGCTTCTAGCTGTGGTGGTTAAAGCAGGTGTGTGAGAAGGTGCTGGCAGGAAAATGGAAGAACAGCAACATGTGGTGAGTGATACAATCAGTTATTGTTTGCAGCTTAGTAAGGCAGAATACATAAATTCCCCACCGAGCCAAGACCCAAGTGCAGTGGCTGAAATTTGAACAGAAATAGGGCCAAGGAAGGATTTGAAATGACCTGCCGTGGGAGCAGACACACCATGGCAAATGGCATGGCGAGATGTCAAGTAAGCGGGTAAATCAGCATGAGGAAAGTATAAGCATTTCTAAACAGAATATAGATGTGCACGGACAGCAGCTAGATGGCCTGGCAGTGACTCAATAACGTCCTGGGAGGTTGTCGCAGGTATCTGGATCCCTGCAGACTGCAGTGCATCCCACAGCTGGAGGATCCATAGGGCGAACACACCGATCGAGATGGTCCCACAGATGCTCAGTTGGGTTCAAGTCTGGGGAATTAAGGGGTCAGGGTCATGCTCTTCCAACCAATATCAAACATTTCTAGCCGTGTCGCATCGTCTTGATGGAAGATTGGTTGAGAGTGCCATCCACATGGATGCATGGGTCCATAAACAGCTGCCAAAAGTAGTGGTCATAATTATAATTATGTGACTTGACAGTGTATAAGGACAGCACAAGTACTGACCATTTAAGGAAAGGTATGGGGGAATCAGCATGGGTAAATCAGCATGAGGAAAGCTACTCGGTCCACCAATACACTGGTGGCTGATCTGATTTCCAAGATAACAAAACAAGAAACTAATCTGGATCGAGAGCATCCCTTGATGTTTAATGTAGGTAACAAAGTTGTTGACCTGCTTAGTCTGTGATACGAAGCTTAGATGGTAAAAACGGAATTAGTCTGCCAAGATTATTGGACCAGTTAATCACCCTCTCCATCAGACTGGATAATTAGTCGAGAGAATGCAAAGCCCCGTCAGGCCATCCAGGTCTAGAGCCCAGAGGGTATGTAAATTGATTTCTTGGTAATCACAAGCTGAATGGACTCACGGAATGCAAGAAGGCTTAAGCTTGTATTGTGGGGGTTTAGGAATCTATATGCTGGATGCTAAACTAATCCCTGCAGGTGAAAAGAAGTGGTTGGAGGTTGGAAGGGGTCTGCAGCAGTAGAGGAGATACAACTGAAGGTCTATCCAAATTCCTTCTGGCATATTTCCGTTGACCCTTTCTGTACTTCTTGGTCAAGAGTGGCATGAATTTTGGAGACAGTCCATGAAGTCCCTGGTTGTTCAGTGATCCGCTGGTTGCCACTGCCACATTTGTCCCACCCTTCATCAGGTCATCCTGTCTTTTACAGTAACACATGGGTTTATCTTCATTGTCTTGATGTGATTGGATTCGTGTAATGCGACCCAGCTCCTGAAATAAATGTCCTTCTGGGTTGTCATTTCAACCAGCAGAGGGGGCACAGAGGCACAGATAACTAATGTGTCAGTTTCTCCTAATTGACAATCTAGTCTCTAGGAATGTTCAAGGTCTTGGAAATCTCTTTATACCCAGAACCCCTTTGGTGCAATGAAATGATCTGTTCTCTCGGCTTTTGTGACAGCTTTTTAGTTTTCACCATGCTTGCAAGTCACCTTGATCACATCCCTGGGTGGTGTTAATGTAACACATCCCAGCTGCGGCAAATTAAAGGTTATTATTAAGTTCCCAATGGTTTAGTCATGTTGTAATCCACTTTAGGTCAGACAGACAGTAGGTTGTAAGATCAGCAAGATTATATTTCTGAAGAAGAACAAGGAACAGATACCATGGTCCTCCTTTTACACTGCTCTAGTCACATTACATTAGGTGTTGGACTTTAGAACCTAAAGAGGCCAGTCAAGTACCCGTACCCTTGTCTTCCGCAGAAATGACACATGGACGTCCCTGGAAAAGATGACGTCTTATAGGCAGCAGCTCCACTTACCGTATAGAAGCACTTTGTAGTTCTACAATTACTGACTGTAGTCCATCTGTTTCTCTGCATGCTTTTTTAGCCTGCTTTCACCCTGTTCTTCGATGGTCAGGACCCCCACAGGACCACCACAGAGCAGGTATTATTTGGGTGGTGGATCATTCTCAGCACTGCAGTGACACTGACATGGTGGTGGTGTGTTAGTGTGTGTTGTGCTGGTATGAGTGGACTGCCGGAATTTTTAAATACCGTGTCCACTCACTGTCCACTCTATTAGACACTCCTACCTAGTTGATCCACCTTGTCGATGTAAAGTCAGAGACGATCGCTCATCTATTGCTGCTGTTTGAGTTGGTCATCTTTGAGATCTTCATCAGTGGTCACAGGACGCTGCCCATATGGGGCGCTGTTGGCTAGATATTTTTGGTTGGTGGACTATTGTCAGTCCACCATGTAAGTGTCAGTGCAGTGCAGAGAATGACCCACCACCCAAATAATACCTGCTCTGTGGTGGTCCTGGAGAGTCCTGACTATTGAAGAACAGCATGAAAGGGGGCTAACAAAGCATGCAGAGAAACAGATGGACTACAGTCAGTCGGTGTGAATTGTACTGTGTAACTTTTCCTAGTAATTTGGACTAGAAGTCTGCTTTGTGTACACTTTATCCACAAGTGCGTATTGATCTGTTGCCCCAAATTGAACCTTAAACTGTCAAAACCAGAACTTAATTGCTTATTTAGCCATGGAGGACTACTTCCATTCTGAACCTGAAATTCAAGCCGATACAGAGACTGTAGGTGTGCCCTCATCCATTCTCAAGGTCAACAGTCTGGCAGCTTTGACATATGATCCTTCCCAGCTATTAGCACATCACTGTAGAACGTCTTTTCTGAGCGCCTATAGCCGCATAGGTGGGTTACGCATCACCACAAAATCTATAACTAATATTGTTAAAGTAAACAGTATATGGAGTGAGGGTTCTATTTAATAATACAAAAACCTTGGGGGAAATTAAACATACCCCTGTTCTTCATTTCCTTTCTTTATAGATCATAGTCTATCCTTTAACTGAGTCTGAATAAAATAAACACATGCTTTCTCATATAAACATAACACCAAACCCTCCTTTTTCACAGGCTGCTGCTCATGCGGTGTTGTGATGTTGATTGCAGGATCATCATGCTTGGTCAATCAGCTTCCCCCAGCAGGCGACGAGACGGCTCATTATCCTAAACCTTGAAATGACAGGGTAAACACTTATGCTGCAGAAGAACTATTTCATTATCTTGTATGTTAGTAGACTATCACATACCATCTACACTGACCAGGCATAACATTATGACCACTGACAGGTGAAGTGAATAACACTGATTATCTCTTCATCACGGCACCTGTTAGTGGGTGGGATATATTAGGCAGCAGGTGAACATTTTATCCACAAAGTTGATGTGATTTGAGCTAGGGTCAAATTGTGATGGCTAGACGACTGGGTCTGAGAATCTCCAAAACTGCAGCTCTTGTGGGGTGTTCCTAGCCTGCAGTGGTCAGTATCTATCAAAAGTGGTCCAAGGAGGGAACAGTGGTAAACCGGCGACAGGGTCATGGGCGGCCAAGGCTCATTGATGCACATGGGGAGTGAAGGCTGAAGATGTTAATGCTGGTTCTGATAGAAAGGTGTCAGAGATACACAGTGCATCACAGTTGCAGGGCTGTTTTGGCAGCAAAAGGGGGACCAACACAATATTAGGAAGGTGGTCATAATTTTATGCCTGATCGGTGTAACTATCAATGTATTGGTGTGTTGTGTTTGATGACCTGTGTGTTCTGTCCACTTGTTCGACAGCAGGAGGGATCTTTTTCCACGCCCTTGTAATTGACACAAGTCATTTCTAAAATACAGATCAGGCATAACATTATGACCACCTTCCTAATATTGTGTTGGCCTTCATTTTCCTGCCAAAACAGCCCTGACCTCCACTAGATCCCTGAAGGTGTGCTGTGGTATCTGACACCAAGACGTTAGCAAGTTGCGAGGTGGGGCCTCCATGGATCGGACTTGTTTGTCCAGCACATCCCACAGATGCTCGATTGCCAAAAGTATGTGGACACCAAAGCAGGAGATACTGACCACTGCAGACCAGGAACACCCCACAAGAGCTGCAGTTTTGGAGATGCTCTGACCCAGTCGTCTAGCCATCACAATTTGGCCCTTGTCAAAAAAGATAATAAGTGTTATTCACGTCACCCGTCAGTGGTCATAATGTTATGCCAGGTTGGTGTATAGGTCATAGAAACTTCTGGTGGTGATCAGGGATGTTGTGTTGCTGTCGTTCTGCCTCTCCTGTCCGATCACTCAGGTTTGATGATAGTGGAGGAGGTGGCACTGATGTCCTGTGAAAGCCTTCATGACTGTGTTACCTGCTCGCTCTGCCTTCTAGTTATGCTGTAATAATGAGGGGTGTCGGAGTCTAATGCTTAATGAGTTCACATTTTAGGAACTGAGGTAGTTCTGATGGAGACCTGTTTACCAACCCGAGGTCGAAGCCTTCAAGTCGGGACTGCCGTGCCAACAATGCTGCTCCTGCTAGATGTGACGGACACCTGGCTTGTTTGCACCACAAATGTCCAGACCTCACTACGGACCTTATTACAGACTGGACTGAATAATGAAATAATTTATGCCTTTTCTTCCATTTTCTCCCAATTTAGCGTAGTTAATTTGTCTTCCGCTGCTGGGGGATCTCTGATTGCAGTCGAGGTGGGTATATTGATGCTCACACCTCCTCCGACGACCTGCACACAGCCCTTAGCGGAAACCTTTTTCACCTATGCACTCTGCACAGGCACCTCTCTATCCATCAGTCAGGGTCCTTACACAGCGTTTGAAGACCCCACCCACATAGTCCGGTCATCCCACCCTAGCAGAGACGTGTCTGCTGCAGGCACTGACAATTATGCCAGCTAGATGGCGCCCAGCTGACTGGTGGCAACGCCGAGTTTCGAACCGAGGAGTTGAGAATCTCGGAGCTGGTGTGCTAGCGGAATAGCTAGCTGGTGGGCGCCAGCTAGTTATAACTTGTGTATGTATGATTTGTGTAAATCCTATTCATTCAAGTTATTCTCCAGGCCACCCAAGGAGGATGGAGGTATCGACCGAGTCTGGTTCCCTTTCAAGGTTTCTTCCTATCATTTTAGGGGAGGTTTTACTTGCCACTGCCGCCCTAGGCTTGCTCAACAGGGGTTTTTGGTCTGTCGGTCCTGGATTCTGTGCAGTTGCTATACAAATAAATGTGACTCAAAAATAAATGTGTAAAAAGCATTATTCTCCTACCAAAACAGCGTTATGTTTCTTTACATCTCAGCGACGCCACATTGGTGTCAGAAGTGGGATTCAAACCTACGCCTCCAAGGGAGACTTTAATTAATGATTTTTTTTCTTTTATTCGCATTCATGGTTTAATTAATTATAAATAATAGTGAAATGTAATTAATTGGGAAAGCCAATCTGCAACTGCCGGTAAGACGAGTGAGTACCGCATCTTAAAGCAACTAAAGAGCCGCTAGCCTTGTCTTGACAGGAATAACACAGCATCAATTGTGAGCATAGTATACAGGGCTGCACAGGGCTGTGAGCTTCTACCCCTTCTATTGACCATGCGATAGAAAATAGCATGCCCAGACATTATTGACCCCAGGGGGAAAAGATTTCTCAGCATGAAGTCCGTTATTGAACACACACTGTCACACACACACAGCACACAGTGTGAGTTTTATTGTCAACAAGGAACCTTATGCAGAGAAATTTTTCTCCTCTGAGAAAACACACACACATACACACACAGTGTGTATAATACACTGCACAAAAATTAAGGAAGCATTTAATTAAATCACACATCAGATCTTGAAAATCTTTACTGATATAAATTGTGTAATTTGTTGAGAACAAAATGAGATAAGAACAGTCAATGGAAATATTGGACGCATTGAAGCCTGGATTCAAAATCACACAAAAAATCAGGATAAAAAAGGCTTATTCAATCTCATAACGTGACTGTATGGCCCCCATATGCTTGTATGCACTCCCGACATGTGATGTCACATGATGTCCTGGGAGATCTCAGTAAGTCCAGTCATTTTGTAGGGCTCTGGCAGTGCTCCCCCTGTTCCTCTTCGTACAAAGGAGCAGATATCGGTCCTGGTGCTGGATTGATGCCCGTGTAATGTCCTGGTATCCCTGGTATCTCCTCAATGCTCTTGCTACTGTGCTGGGAGACACAGCAAACCTTCGATAGCAGGTATGGATGTGTCATCTTGGAGATCCTGGAGAAGCTGGACTACCTGTGCAAACAGAGTGGGTTGTAGGTAACTTGCAAAACACAAAACTGGTTGCTGGTTCAAGCCCCACTACCACCAAGGTGCTATTGTTGGGCAGTCTAGCAAGGCCCTCAATCTGCTTAATGCTACAAATGCAATATTACACCATGAATCTAATATTAATAGCACAGCATTTGGAGTCACACCTTTGCTAGTTTGACTCACACCTCTTTTGGTCCAGCTCTTTACACAAAGGTTCAATAGAATTCAGATCAAGACTCATATCAGATTGTTTAAAAACTGCCCAGGGTGGTTTTAGATGTGTTTCTGGTCATTATCCTGCTGGTAGACCAATGACCTGAGACTAACACAGCTTTTTGACACTAGGTTGAACATTATGTTACACTACAAAATGCCTTGATAGTCTCCTAACCTTATTTTGCCCAGTATCTGATGCAGAAAAGCAACCTCAAAACAATACTGAACCTCCTTCATTGTACATAGCAGGCATATTATTCACTTTTAAACATTGTTTTGACATAACAAAAAGCTATTCTTTTAACAGTCTAGAGTACATTCTACCAGAAGGACTGTGGCTTGTCAACATGCATTTTGGGGAAGTCAAATTCAGCACAGGAGGGCTTCAAATCTTGTGTTGGAAGAGTGGCAGATTAGGATTTCAGTTTGTTTTTGCTTATCACTGTTTATAGCCATGTTTACAGCCATGGTCCAAGATCACAAGATTTGGAGCTCCTGTGATGAATTTGGCTTTGCTGAATTTAGGGTCCTAGTGAGCTCTCATAGACATACATAGATGGTATTGTACGTAATCCTACACACTTCCAAGAAGAAGGTATGTCTAAATTCTGAGATACCTTAAATTGCTGCCTACTGAGGGTGCCTTAATTCTAAACGTTAGAATCAGATCTGACTGATGCTTCCTTAGCGGTGAAGGTAATCCCAGCATTCAGTGCGGCACAACTTTTCTTACAAAAAATTATAAATATGGTGCGCGAATGCAGAGCAGCGAATGGAGTTCTTTTAAATGTAAATAAATTCGTATTTGTATAAAAGTGCACAAGTGTCATTTATTTAAAATAATCTGCCTTATAAGTTTGATGTCTTATTAGAATCCTCACTACTTAGGCAGTAGGCAGCAAGGCAGCTCACTAGGTTTTCAGACAGACCCGTAGTGTGTAATTGGCAGCACTTTAATTCATGTGGGTTCTAGTGCCAGATTTATTGCTGTATGTGAGTTTATTGAGTTCATCAGAGTTAAATAAGTCACTAACAGAGCGAGGAGTGTTCCATATTCCAAAGTGATGTTTCTAAAGTGACTTCTGAGTCTACAACTAAATTAGCTTACAATTTTTACTGCATTATAAGGACAGAAACCAAGCCATAACATCTCTGAAGTCTAAGGAACTGTCTGGATCTTCATCATCATTTAGGCAAAGCACAGATCAGCATATCAAAGATATAAAGAAACAAGGTCAAGGTTTTTCGAGTTAGCAGGACCACAGTGACCTCAGTGTTTTTTAAATAGAAAACACTTTGCCTGGACCTTGACATATTTTGCACTGAAATTGGCTATTCAGCTAAATTGGGCATCCAGCCAAGAATCACTCTAATGCTCCAAACGTTCTGTGCAGAGATGTGAGAACATGTTTGATGGACAATCATCTCTGCAGGACTCCATAAACTCAGCCTTTATGCCAGAGTGGCTAAATGGAAGTTACTGTTGAGTAAAAGGCATAAAACAGCCCGCATGGCATTTGCTAAACGGAAAGTAAAGGGCAGCGTGATGAAAGAATTCTCTGCTCTTGCATTAAATCAGGTGAAAAACCAATACTGCACATCATCTGGCTAATTTAATTACTATAGTAAACATTGTGTTGGCATAGTGGGAATAGTAAGAGTTAAGGTATTAATTAATGCAGCTAAATACAGGAACAATCCTTGAGGAAACCTATTTCACAGTGCACACAAACACAGACCCCTAAAATACAGGGTTCATTCGAAACCTAGTGAGCTGCCTTGCTGCCTACTGCCTACCTGGGCAGCTGCCTAAGCAGAGAGGATTCTAATAAGACATCAAACTTATAAGGCAGGTTATTTAGACACACTACTTAGACGGCGATTACAGCGTTTAAGTCAATGCAGTTTTAGCTTACTAAGCTAACACAGTTAGCCTCAGGCCATTCAAACCAATGGGCTGAGGTGGCACAACCCGCGGCATCCATTCGCCATATTTGTAATTTTTTGTGAGAAAAGTTGTGCTGCACTGAACGCTGGGATTGCCTTCACCGCTAAGGAAGCATCGGATGCTTCCTCGTTATTCAGTCTGATTAACGCTTAGTAGGCAGCAATTTTGGGCAGCTAAGAATTCAGACAGCCTTCTTTTCGGGAGTGTGTACAGGATGACATAGAATGCTGTCTATGTAAATAGGTCACTAGGTTTTCGGACAGACCCATAAATGTCTTGGAGTGACCCAGTCAAAGCTCAGACTTACACATTTAGATTTAACATCTGTGGAGATATGTCAGTTCACAGACCCTTATCATCTATTCCGATAGCTTGAGAGGATCTGTCATAAAGAAAGGGATAAACTGCCCAAATCCAGATGTTCTTCTATGTGAATTAAGAAAATGAACATAAAATTGTTCATAAGCCTTGTCAAACTCCGCATTTCTTTGTTTTAGTATATCCAATATAAACCGCTATGCGTCACGAATTAAGCATCTATGCTCCTGGAGTTTGTTTGTGCCACACCCCTCTCTCCAGGAGCACATGTTTGGAATGTTTGTTTTTAACAACCCCCTCATTGTGATTGGTCTTCAGCTAATTGTCCACAGCTGCACCTCGTCTCCAGTAATGTGCTTATGGCATTTAAGAAGGCAGCGGCGGATCGTTCGGCGGAGACTATTTTGCTTCCTAGCTCATGTTATTATGAACACCGCTTTAGTGCCTTAACCATTCAGCTACCATTGCCCCTCGGAGTCCCTTTTAGAAATACACCTGACCATGAATTTGTTCTAAGACCTAAGATATTACGATGAGCGTGACATGTCTTATGTTCCTTCTTACATCTAGTCACGAGGGTCTTCACAATAAACATGACATCATTACTTTTCATTAGGTTTTTTTTAAGGTTTAAGGTTGTACTTACCCGCTGCTGTACAGGTTACGACGAATGCTGTACCTGCCAGCTAAACAAGTCAGGCCAGTCCACAGTGAGTTCCAAAAGCCAACATGTTTCATAAGCCATCAATAAAAAATAAAACAATTATGTGCTTAATGTCCCGTTTCTGGAAACAGTGCATTGAGTCTCCAGAGTTGTCCTTGATGTAATTGCTGGGATAGTTCCAGAAATATTTAGTGAAGAGTTTGATGGATAATGGCCTGCAGGAGTTTTACTGAAGAGATCCCATTATTACGTTTCCCTGAAGACTAAAAAGTCTAAAAGAAAAAAGAAAAATAGAAAAAAACATTAAGGTTAGGCTTAGGGTTGTATATATTAGGGATGTAACGATGCACCACAAATCGATTCACGTGTAACGATTCAATTCTGTTTACATGTATAATGAATCAATATTCACTTTAAACAGCAGAGGGCACTGGCACTATTCACCTCGCCTGGTTGACGTCACTACAGGGTTGCCAGGTTCGGAATTTTCCAGCCAAATTTATTTATGTGAGGACTTTCTTTATTTGTATTATTCATTTATTTATTTAATGTGGGATTTGTTTTTAAATTTCATTTTATTTTTTTTTTTACACAAAAAGGGAAATGTGCAGCATTGTTTTGCATAGTTTGTACCTACCTCAGAAATGAAAGGACATTCATTATTTAGATAAATAAAAGATAAGCACAAATACAGTATTTTATTTTATTTTTTAAAGAGAAATAATAAAAGGAAACTTTGTCATAATGTGTCTTCAATTTTATTTTGTTTAAAAAATCGGGAAAAAATCGTATTGTGAACCCAGTATCGTGAATCGCATCACGGATAGAGTGTATTGTTACATCCCTAATATGTATAAAACAGTTGCATGACAAGTATGTGTTTAAATGTATCAGTCATAATCTCCTAGACAAGTGTTTCTCAACAGGGGGGCCGGAGCCCACTAGGTGGCCTCAGTGAGCCCAGAGGGGGGTTCCTGTTGCATTTTATTTATTCATTCATTTTCTTCTATTTTACTTATGCATTTTCTCCCAATTTAGCTTATTTTTCACTCATGCACTCTGCACAGGTGCCTCTTTTTTTCTGCTAATCAGGGTCCTTACACAGCATTGAATGACCCCACCCACATAGTCCGGTTATCCCGCCCTAGCAGAAACGTAACTGCTGCAGGCACTGCCAATTATGCCCGCTAGATGGCGCCCAGCTGATTAGTGGCAATGCCGAGTTTCGAACCGAGGAGTTCAGGAGCTCTAGCGGAGTATCCTGCTCCGCCACCTGGGCGTGCCCTGTTGCATTTTACGAAGTGTTTGGATGGTATAATCAAAAGCAATTATTTATTAATTAAAATTATTTCATTCAACCATTTCTTATCCGCTTATCCAATTAGAGTCGTGGAGGGGTGCTGAAGCCTTTCCCAGCTTTTCAATGGGCACAAGGCACACAGTAACACGCTGGACGGGACACCAGTCCACCTCAGGGCAGACAAACATATATATATATACAGTGTATCACAAAAGTGAGTACACCCCTCACATTTCTGCAGATATTTAAGTATATCTTTTCATGGGACAACACTGACAAAATGACACTTTGACACAATGAAAAGTAGTCTGTGTGCAGCTTATATAACAGTGTAAATTTATTCTTCCCTCAAAATAACTCAATATACAGCCATTAATGTCTAAACCACCGGCAACAAAAGTGAGTACACCCCTTAGTGAAAGTTCCTGAAGTGTCAATATTTTGTGTGGCCACCATTATTTCCCAGAACTGCCTTAACTCTCCTGGGCATGGAGTTTACCAGAGCTTCACAGGTTGCCACTGGAATGCTTTTCCACTCCTCCATGACGACATCACGGAGCTGGCGGATATTCGAGACTTTGCGCTCCTCCACCTTCCGCTTGAGGATGCCCCAAAGATGTTCTATTGGGTTTAGGTCTGGAGACATGCTTCTGCCAGTCCATCACCTTTACCCTCAGCCTCTTCAATAAAGCAGTGGTCGTCTTAGAGGTGTGTTTGGGGTCATTATCATGCTGGAACACTGCCCTGCGACCCAGTTTCCGGAGGGAGGGGATCATGCTCTGCTTCAGTATTTCACAGTACATATTGGAGTTCATGTGTCCCTCAATGAAATGTAACTCCCCAACACCTGCTGCACTCATACAGCCCCAGACCATGGCATTCCCACCACCATGCTTGACTGTAGGCATGACACACTTATCTTTGTACTCCTCACCTGATTGCTGCCACACATGCTTGAGACCATCTGAACCAAACAAATTAATTTTGGTCTCATCAGACCATAGGACATGGTTCCAGTAATCCATGTCCTTTGTTGACATGTCTTCAGCAAACTGTTTGCGGGCTTTCTTGTGTAGAGACTTCAGAAGAGGCTTCCTTCTGGGGTGACAGCCATGCAGACCAATTTGATGTAGTGTGCGGCGTATGGTCTGAGCACTGACAGGCTGACCCCCCACCTTTTCAATCTCTGCAGCAATGCTGACAGCACTCCTGCACCTATCTTTCAAAGACAGCAGTTGGATGTGACGCTGAGCACGTGCACTCAGCTTCTTTGGACGACCAACGCGAGGTCTGTTCTGAGTGGACCCTGCTCTTTTTAAACGCTGGATGATCTTGGCCACTGTGCTGCAGCTCAGTTTCAGGGTGTTGGCAATCTTCTTGTAGCCTTGGCCATCTTCATGTAGCGCAACAATTCGTCTTTTAAGATCCTCAGAGAGTTCTTTGCCATGAGGTGCCATGTTGGAACTTTCAGTGGCCAGTATGAGAGAGTGTGAGAGCTGTACTACTAAATTGAACACACCTGCTTCCTATGCACACCTAAGACCTAGTAACACTAACGAGTCACATGACATTTTGGAGGGAAAATGACAAGCAGTGCTCAATTTGGACATTTAGGGGTGTAGTCTCTTAGGGGTGTACTCACTTTTGTTGCCGGTGGTTTAGACAGTAATGGCTGTATATTGAGTTATTTTGAGGGAAGAATAAATTTACACTGTTATATAAGCTGCACACAGACTACTTTTCATTGTGTCAAAGTGTCATTTTGTCAGTGTTGTCCCATGAAAAGATATACTTAAATATCTGCAGAAATGTGAGGGGTGTACTCACTTTTGTGATACACTGTATATATATATATATACACACACACACACACACACACATTGCTTATAGGGCAATTCAGTGTCTCCAATTAAACTGACTGCATGTTTTTGGACTGTGGGAGGAAACCAGAGCTCCCGGAGGAAACCCACGCAGACACGGGGAGAACATGCAAACTCCGCACAGAAAGGACTCCTAGGGATCGAACCCAGGACCTACTTGCTCTGAGGTGACAGCGCTACCCACCGTGCCGCCCTAATTAAAATGATTAATTTGTTTAATTGTTTATATTAATGGTGGGTTTCACACACACACATACACACACCCCTAACAATCTACATAATCACACAATCTCCATAGGATCAAACAGTAAATAAAAAGGTAAATAAATATAGCATTACTTTTTTAGAGTTCATGGCTGCCTCTTTTAGGACAGCAGGGTAGGTCATCAAATTTTAAAACCAGTCCAATCTCGTGGAACGTTCTTCTCATTGCTGACCTTCTGGACCGCTGTGTCTAAAAATGACAGACAGAAAAAGCTGTAAGGAATAAGCTTAAAAGTAGAACAATGGCACATTGTGCAAACTGTAAGCAGGTATACAGTGTAAGTGTTATGTAGTGCCAGGTGTCTAAAGGATGCTGAAACAGAACTTTTCAAGTCTACTAACAGAATGAATCCCTAAACAAACCTACTTACTCAACAATAAAGCAGACTTGCTGATCTGACTAAAAAATATATTCACAGCCTGACAATAAAGGTAATTCAGACCTTATATATACAACCCCAAATCAGAAAAAGTTGGAACAGCATGGAAAAGGCAAATAATAAAAAAACACTTTGACTTTTATTTCATTGCAGACAGGATGAACCTGATATATTTTATGTTTTGTCTGGTAAAGCATTTAACACTTTGTAATGTTGCTATTCCTTTTCACCGCATTTGAAAGACATTTTTGCACCGAGGATACCAAGTGATTTAGTGTTTCAGCTTTTATTTTGTCCCATTCTTCCTGCAGACACGTCTTAAGATGTGAGACAGTACGGGGTCGTCGTTGTCACATTTTTTGTTTCAAAATTCTCCACACGTTCTCTATTGGGGACAGGTCAGGACTGCAGGCAGGCCAGTCCATCATCTTGTTGAAAAATGCATGGACGTCCCTTTGCCAAGGTCACTGACACAACCTCATACCATGACTGACCCTGGCTTTGGGACTTGTTGATGATAACAGTCTGGATGGTCCTTTTCGTCTTTGGTCTGGAGCACACGGCATCTATTTTTTCCAAAAAAGTCACTGTGTGATGGTCCATCCTAGATGCCTCCGAGCCCAGAGAAGTCGACGCCGCTTCTGGACATGGTTAACATAAAGCTTCTTTTTTGCACAGTAAAGTTTTACTCATTACTAGCACTAAATTGCCTGAAATGCAGGAATGGCGGTATATTAACAAATGAATTGAAGTTGAGCAGACATGAAAACATGAAATATCCTGGGTTCAAACTGCCTGCAATCAAATAAAAGTCAAAGTAAATGGAAGGAACATTGCATTCATGTCCCAGCTTTTTCTGATTTGGGGTTGTATATTTGCAGAATTGTTCCCGAGTTCAGTCAAATTTTGTTGTGTCTGACAATGCACTGCGCTTTACAACGTATCCATTTAAAATGTTAAAGTTCATACTATTTTATATTATATTTATTTCATATTTAATTATATTATGAACACAATAAGACGTATCGCCTGTATTTTTCAAAATCACACAACCAATTAACATTAAACAATACATGCTGCTATTTGTAATGAGGCCAGTGTCTGGTCCAGTGAGTCTATAATTAAGTGCTACATAAAAAAGATGTAAATTTATAGAAAAATGATGTGTTCTGGAAACGAATTACCAGAAACAGGCTGTCCTTTAATCATTGTGTAAATTACTGTGTCTTTGAATAACAGAAGCGACAAAACCTAATTGAGTCCTGTCTGAGTAATTTAGGACTACAGGCTATGAACAATAATACACTCTTTTATATTTATTAACACCCCATGCATTTGTTACCACAGTAGAGATAAGAATACATATATAGAAATGTTTACACAAACAATTCAAGACAATAATTGTTACTACAACCCCAGGATCTTCAGTCTGTCAACAAATGTGTAAGAAAATGATTGAAATGCTTAAAAACAATGAACCTCAAAGAAAGATTGGAATGGATTTGCATATTTCTCCCTCTACAGTGCATAATATCATTAACGATTCAATAAATCAGGAGGAATTTTAGTGTGCAAAGGCTAAAAGTGAAAGCTTAAGCTGAACGCCTGTGATCTTCCATCCCTGCAGAACCACTCAACAATAGCTGATATAACCACATGGGTGAGGGATTACTTTGGCAAACCTTTGTCAAGCGCTACAATACAGAGTTACATGCACAAATACCACTTAAAACTTTACTGTGCAAAAAAGAAGCCCTGTGTTAACCATGTCCAGAAGTGGCGTCTTCTTCTCTGGGCTCAGAGGCATCTAGGATGGACCATCACACAGTGGAAACATGTATCGTGGTCAGATGAATCAGCCGTGTGCTTCAGACCAAAGACGAAAAGGACCATCCAGACTGTTATCAGGAACAAGTCCAAAAGCCAGGGTCTGTCACTGTATGAGGTTGTGTCAGTGCCCTTGGCAAAGGTCATTTACACTTCTGTGATGGCAGCATTAATGCAGAAAAGTACATTGAGATCTTAGAGCAACATGTGCTGCCTTCAAGACGTCGTCTTTTCCAGAGGCGATTACAATCACCTGTTTGGAATCACATCATAATTATTTAGTTTAATTTTTCACCTCATTACTAGCCCTAAATTGCCCCTGTCCCAACTTATTTTGGAATGTGTTGTAGGCCTGAAATGCAGGGATTTCACAGGGAAACGGCTTATTTTACGAACTAGATGAATTAGGTAGGGCTTTAGTTATACGGCATGTGTATTTGGAATATTAGACACTTTAATAGAAATTATTGATTGATTTAAAGAGAACATTCCAAACTACAATAACATTAAATTATATTTTACTTACTTCCTTCCACAGCGGTGGTCATATCAATAGAAGACAGCGAGCTTCTCCTTCTTTGCTCTGTGCAAATCCTGGAGACGGGCTTATGCAATGTTGACCCAAGTCCCTCACTGCTGGCCTCTGTGATCTGCATCGCTTTGTCACAATCCACAGCTAAAGACATAGCAGAGCAGTCTTTCAGGGAGGAAGGAGCCTCCTCATGCCTCTCGGAGACTTTGGAACCCGAGTGTGGCACTTGCCCAGGCGTCTGCCCTCTTCCGTTGGTCTGTAAGCGACTGTTGCTCATGGCAATCCCTTTAGCAGCCCCGTGTTGGCTGTAGACTTTGTAGCGGATCATAAGGATGATGATAAAGACCAACACAGAGGCGACAATGATGCCGCCGATTATGATGATCATGGTGCCACCCAGAAAGTGACTTTGCAGGATCTGGCACTGGCTGTATTCTGTTTCTGTGACGAATGTGACGCAGCCCACCTGGCGTGTAGCAGTAAGAGATGTCAGGATGTCGTCGTACATGGCCAGGACGCACAGGTTGTACTCACGCCCAGACATCAGATCCCTCACCAGGAAGTCCTTACTTGTAGATGGTATCATCCTGCAAAAAAAAATACTGTTTAGTGTCTGTTTTTCTGAATGAGGATGAATATATTAACCAACTGCCAGAATGCTGTGATGTTCTGTTTTTTTATTAGTCTTCGGCTGCTGGGACCTCCATATTAATGTCACATCCATATTATATAGTTCAGTCCTGAGGCCACACCTGAGGCCAGTCTTGCGCATGGAGAGTCACACACTTATGACCACATTCCTTCACCTCTGTACAGACGCCTTGGGTTACTAACCAGGGTCCTTACACAGCTTTGAATCCCCCACCCTCTTTTTAGCATCGGAACTGGACCACAGAGCAATCCAGGAAGGTGGTCTGGTCTGATGAATCACGTTTTCTTTCTACATTATGTGGATGATCGGGTGCGTGTACGTCCCCAACAGGGCAACACATGGCACCAGGATGCACTATGGGGAAAAAGGCAAGCCGGCGGAGACAGTGTGATGCTTTGGGCAATGTTCTGCTGGGAAACCTTGGGTCCTGCCATCCATGTGGATGTTACTTTGACATGTACCACCTACGTAGGCATTGTTGCAGACCATGGACACCCTTTCATGGAAACGATATTCCCTGATGGCTGGCAGGATGATGCGCCCTGCCACGAAGCAAAAATGCTTCAGGAATGGTTTGAGGATCACAACAACGAGTTTGAGGTGTTGACTTGGCCTCCAAATTCCCCAGATCTCAATCCAATCGAGCATCTGTGGGATGTGCTGGACAAACAAGTCCGATCCATGGAGGCCCCACCTCACAACTTAGAGGAGTTAAAGGATCTGCTGCTAATGTCTTGGTGCCAGACACCACAGCACACCTTCAGGGGTCTAGTGGAGTCTATGCCTCGATGGGTCAGGGCTGTTTTGGCAGCAAAAGGGGGACCACACAATATTGGGAAGGTGGGCATAATGTTATGCCTGATCGATGTAAGAGATAAGACTTTATCGATCCCCTTGGGGAAATTTACGCATTACAGCAGTACAAGAAAAGGGTGGTATATAAAAAACAGAAAGGAAAAGACAACTAAGTGTAAAAAAACATAAGATACAGACTTAAGATGGTACTTTTTTGGAGTTTTTACACCCCTGAGAGTCTCTAAAGGCAGAAACGTCTTCAGCAGAGGTGCCAGACTTAACCTACCAACTACAAACACCATTTCTAGTACAGCTTTGTAAATTGCAGTAAATCAGGAATCTGTGATTTCTTAATTCCCTTAAACTCTCAATTAACTGATGAAAAAATCAAAAGAAGTTCAATGTTTTTTGGTCTGAAGTGTAAAACATCCATTATTTAAAAGACAGACTCATTAGCCCACAGTGCACATTTCCACTTTGCATTGTTCCATTCATTTCAGAAGTTGATGGCATGTTGGGATGTGGTTTATTAATGGCTTCCACTCTGCATGGATGAATCTTAGCTTGCATTTGTAGATGCAGCATTGAATTACAAGATTATGTCGATGTTTAATGCAGTGTTGGATTATTCACTGGATTATTGTAATCTTTCAATGATATTTTGGACTGTAGATGTTGAAATTTCTAAATCTATTTGCTCTATGGACGATGCAGTTAAACTTGCTTATTGCACCTTCTTGCAAGAGTAACATTATTACCAGCATGAGTACATAAAGATACAGCTGCAAGACAATTGATTCTAATCTTAGACAATTAATTTGATTTAACATCTGGCAGATCGTCCTCCAGCTGTATTGCCTGTTGGACCGGCTTAGAATGGTGCTGTAGTAAGTAGCAAAGTTGGAATGTTTAGGCTATTCGGTTCATGCCAAAGCATCTTAATTAGATGGATGAATGGGCAGACAGATGAATGGGCAGATACATGGATATATAGGATTTGTTGATGCACAATGGACTCACTGAGCTTTACATTTACAATTTCAGCATTTAGCAGACAATTTATCCAAAGTGACTTACAGTACTGTGACAGTAAATACTGTCTAAGCAATTGAGGGTTAAGGGCCTTGCTCAAGGGTTCAACAGTGGCAACCTGGCAATGGTCAGGCTTAAACCAGCGACCTTTCAATTACTAGTCCAGTACCTTAACTGCCAGGATCCATACATGGCTTATATTTTGCCTCTTTTCTGCAGTGCATCCAGTGTTGATAAATTCTTGATGTGAGCCAGATTTCAAAAAGGAAAGGAAAGAGAAAAAAGACCTTTTGGAGTGTCAAAAAACACCCACCAGGGCACCCTTGCTCAGTCAAGCTCCGAGAGACTGCTGGAGGAAAGCAGAGTGTGGCCTCTATAATAGCCCTCAGGTTCCTTCATTATCTATTTATATAACTAACCATGGGTGCTTGCACTCATTGGCCAGAAGCCCTGTGGTGGCCTAGCTTCAAATGTGATACAGTACTTTTGTGTTAGTCTGAGACTTCCTGTTTCCACTCAAATCGCATTTATCGACACTATATTGCCAAAAGTATTCGCTCACCCATCCAAATCAATGAATTCAGGTGTTCTAATCAAGCACCTAGGCATGCAGACTGCTTCAGCTCAGTGAATTCCAGTGTGGTACCGTGATGCCACCTGCGCAACAAGTCCAGTCGTGAAATTTCCTCGCTACTAAATATTCCACAGTCCACTGTCAGTGGTATTATAACAAAGTGGAAGCGATTGGAAACGACAGCAACTCGGCCACGAAGTGATAGGCCATGTAAAATGACAGAGCGGGGTCGGCGGATGCTGAGGCGCATAGTGCGCAGATGTCGCCAACTTCATGTTGCCTTCAGATTAGCTCAAGAACGGTGCTTAGAGAGCTTCATGGAATGGGTTTCCATGGCCGAGCAGCTGCATCCAGGCCTTACATCACCAAGCGCAGTGGTGTAAAGCACGCCGCCACTGGACTCTAGAGCAGTGGAGACGTGTTCTCTGGAGTGACGAATCACGCTTCTCCGTCTGGTAATCCGATGGACGAGTCTGGGTTTGGCGGTTGCCAGGAGAATGGTACTCGTCTGACTGCAATCTGCCAAGTGTAAAGTTTGGTGGAGGGGGGATTAGAAGGGCATGGGGAAAAGGAACTCTTAATGCTTCAGCACACCAAGAGATTTTGGACAATTTCATGCTCCCAACTTTGTGGCAACAGTTTGGGGATGGCCCCTTCCTGTTCCAACATGACTGCGCACCAGTGCACAAAGCAAGGTTTGGTGTCCTGACCTCAACCAGATAGAACACCTTTGGGATGAATTAGAGCAGAGACTGTGAGCCAGTCCTCCTCGTCCAACATCAGCGTCTGACCTCACAAATGCGCTTCTGGAAGAATGGTCAAAGATTCCCATGAACAATAACAAGTCCAGACACAATTAAGCAATTAACATCACACCATATTTGTAAACATGTTAAACATTATACAGGCCGGTCTGCTTTTTGTTTAGTGATTTTAAAAGAAAGTTCATTATCAGTGGACACACAGTTGTTGCCTCGGTCACAAAAACTGCACAACTAGTTAACGGTTCAATAGGAATATTGACCGAAAACTCAGAATTCAAAATTGCCCAATCAATGACCAAGATGCTCATACAAGGGTGGTTCTATTATGCTGTTGGGGCATTTTGCTGGCATACTTAAGGTCACTTGTACCCTTAAATGTAAGTGTCACGGCAAATCCATACTTCTATTGTAACTAATCGCTGGGTCAATATAGTAGCGTGGGAGTACATCAGAAGAAATGAGTCCATGTCTGGAATCATAATTGAGGCTTTTCTTTGGCGAAACAGAGGCACGCAGCGAAGAAAAGAAGCTCTTTAATAGGGTGAATAGCACACCCAACATCAAGCCCAGTCTAGCCTTGCTTACAAAAAACACAGACGGACTCTTTTCAATACAAAACAGACATAAATAACTTGACAACCCCGCCTACAGATACAGACATGGCCACCATACATAGACACTAATATTTTACAATGATAAACGTCCATAAAATGTCTATTTATGAGCCACATATTTTACTTATTTATTTATATATTCCATTTTCCTGTTGAATATTGTCATCCTATGCCACTTGTACCATCCCACTGGTGCTTTGCCGGGTTGGTGGCACTGCTGAGATTTGAACCATACAGCTGCCCCACCCAAAGACCCATATAAGACACACAGCACCAATGCCACATAGTTCCCCTTCGTTTAGTGCCAGCCAGCACGTAGCCTACCAGTCCCCAGCAAAGTCCCTCAGATGCCCTGTAAGGAATCAGGGCTCCCCTTCCCTAATCATTATGCTCTGCTGGTCAGGTGCAGGTACAGTGTGGCACTGGCACCTGGGAAGACCCTCCTGACCCTCCAAACACAGGGCCAATCAATCCCAATGTAACACCCAGTCAATGGTCAACTTTATGCATTGCAGGTACTGCAGGGTTGTTTGGAAGTTGGTGGATTGGACTAGTAGGTCATCCAGGTAGACAATACATGACATGGGGGGTACACTGTTACAGAGATATCTCACAGTGCTTTTCCCAGTAACCATTCCTCAAATCAATCAAACTGAACCATGTAAAACCAGATACAGCGTCTCTTCAATGCAGAGGATGTGGAATAGGACATTTTGATTGACGAGTTGCCAGCAGTCCAAGCAGAATCCTAATGATCCTATACTTTTTACATGATACCCGTACCATACCGGCTTTTATGTGGCAAGGGATCTTGCTGGCAGATAGGGGTGACATTTTTCATTTCAATCTTATTATTTTTTTAAATGCATTTCCCCCAATTTCCCCAAGCGCATTTCGCTTCCTCTACTGCTTCTGACCTCTACTCCTGACCGAAAAGACCATCAGCACCAGCATGAGGCGGGTTCATATGGGGCTTAGTATTGCATACAGAGAGTCATGCACTGATCCCTATTATTCCCCGTCTCTGTGCAGGCCCCATTAAGCAGCAAGAAGAGGTCGTCATTGGAGCATTTAGGAGGATTTCCCTTCGGCAATCCCACCTCTGAATGAGACATTGTATGTATAGGCGCCCAGTCTGCTGGTAGCAGAGCTGAGATTTAAATTCACTGGTGTGCTAGATTGGTTTACCAGGCATTTCTTGTAGCATTTGCAACTATACTGTTGCACTGCAGAATTTGCAATGATACTTCAACAAACTCTGGAGTACCCTGGCCCTCGATCTGTCATTCTGACTCAGCTACTCTTTCTTGGCGCCTTCTTGTAGATTCGGCTGATGGTGGAACATCTTGTCGACTAGATGGCATGCCACAGATATCCGTTAAGAATGCCCAGAACATCTTAATCTCTTGTCGAGGTTATCCTCACAGCTGCCGTATCCTCCTTTACGTCTGTCGTCTGGCATCTCTCGCTGTCTATATGCCACTTGAGCATCGACTTTTTTGGCACTGTGCCTACAAAGTGACCTGTCTGCTTGCAGCGGTGACAAACTGCTCCTGGCATCACGGCTAATCACTTTCACTTTTTAGATCTGGACCTAAAGCTGCCATGATCTCCCTGGATCACTTCCATTTTTTCTAGGGCACCCTGTGGTCACCCATGCTTTGTGGTGGCTTTTTTTTATTAAAGGACATAAAGATGGACAGCAAGACTGTGCAAACGTGTGCTGTGGCCAGATGAGTCCACATTTCAGCTTGTTGTTTAGGAAAAAAACATATGTTTAACTGTCTGGGCCAAAGACTAAAAAGACCCTCCAGACAGTTATTATTGAAACATGCAAAAGCCAACATCTGTCATGGTATTAGGGTGCATCAATGCCCAATATACACCAATCAGACATAACATTAAAACCACCTCCTTGTTTCTACACTCACTGTCCCTTTTATCAGCTCAACTTACCATATAGAAGCACTTTGTAGTTCTACAATTACTGACTGTAGTCCATTTGTTTCTCTGCATACTTTTTTACCCTGATTTTACCCTGTTCTTCAATGGTCAAGACCACCACAGAGCAAGTATTATTTGGGTGGTGGGTCATTCTCAGCACTGCAGTGACAATGCCATGGTGGTGGTGTGTTAGTGTGTGTTGTGCTGGTATGAGTGGATAATACACAGCAGTGCTGCTGGAGTTTTTAAACACCTCACTGGACTGAGAATAGTCCACCAACCAAAAATATCCAGCTAACAGCACCCTGTGGGCAGCGTCCTGTGACCACTGATGAAGGTCTAGAAGATGACCAACTCAAACAGCAGCAATAGATGAGCGATCGTCTCTGACTTTACATCTACGAGGTGGACCAACTAGGTAGGAGTGTCTAATAGAGTGGACAGTGACTGGACACGGTATTTAAAACCTCCAGCAGCGCTGCTGTGTCTGATCCACTCATACCAGCACAACACACACTAACACACCACCACCATGCCATTGTCACTGCAGTGCTGAGAATCATCCACCACCCAGATAATACCTGCTCTGTAGTGGTCCTGGGAGAGTCCTGACCATTGAAGAACAGCATGAAAGAGGGCTAACAAAGCATGCAGAGTAACAGATGGACTACAGTCAGTAATTGTAAAACTACAAAGTGCTTCTATATGGTAAGTGGTGCTGGTACAATGGACAGTGAGTGTAGAAACAAGGAGGTGGTTTTAATGTTATGGCTGATCAGTGTACATCACATTACCCAATTTCTTAGGAAGCAGGGTCCAGAGCAGACTATGATGTGTATGTATGTGGTTCTTTTCACACCTGTTGTCTGTGTAACATTTATTTTACTCGCCTCATTAAACATATAGATTTGCTTAACATCCTTGTTAACAACTTTAATTGCTTTAAGCTTTTCTCCATTTCCTTTCCTAATCAGCAGTACATGCCCCTAAAGGATTGTCTTATTATGTTCTTTATTATTGTATGTGCATTAAACTAACTTTCTAAACTGCTTATCTTATTTAGGGTCGACCGGTGGGGTTGGTGCTGGAGCCGATGACAACTCTCAATGGGTGCAAGACACACAGAAATAACCTGGGTGAAAGTCCATCACAAGTCATATATATATATATATATATATATACATATATACTGATGCTGACCCCCACTCCTGACCGAGGAGAGCCGTGACTAACACACGGCCCCTCTGACACATGTACAGTAGCTGACTGCTTTTTTTCACCTTACAAGATGAGTTCATATGGGTCTCACACATGGAGAGTCACACACTAATATCCAAAATCCCCCGTCTCTGATGCAGACACCATTGATCAGCCAGCAGAGATCGTAACCCGACAGACAAGCCAATCATTGTCCTTGTAAGAGCCCAGCATGCCAGTAGCAGAGCTGAGATTCACAAATCACTCACAAGTCCGAGATGTCAGCTCTGGTGTGCTAGTGTTTTTACCTCTGCACCACCCAAGCCCCCATATACATGCTTTTCAGCACGCAACTATAAATCTATAAGCAACCCTTTTGGATCTTTACCAGCTTGCCTCACAAGAGTGGATTTTCTTCTAATAGTTTTTCCCCACAATGGAGCCTATTATTTTACTTATGTTGTGGGACATTGTCTCACATTCATCCTCAAATACAAATGGGCTACACTGCCTGATATACCAAGTACGAGTCCCAGGTGGATGGAAGCATTGTTAAAAGTGTTTAATGGGTAAACTTTTGCCCTCAAGAAAAACAATTGTACACCCTACAGAGAAGAAAATGATCTATTGTATTTAAACAAAAAGCAGGCCAGTATTTTACGGTTACTTTGGGGACAAACATAGAAGCTGTTAGTGAAAGAAAAAAAATCTAGACAGAAACAATCTAGACACAATGTTCAATTATTATTATTATTATTATTATTATTTATTAATATTATTATTATTGTTGTTGTAATTGCTATTATTATTGTTATTATTATTTATTATTATTGTTGTTGTAATTGCTATTATTATTGTTATTATTTATTATTGTTATTATTGTTGTTATTATTATTATTACTATTATTATTTTTATTATTATTGTTGTTCTTGTTGTTATTGTAAGTAATAATAATAATTAAATAATTAAAAAATAAATAATAATTTAAATCTCTGTATGTATGTATTTATTTATTTTACTCTGGTAATTGATATTATTATTATTATTATTATTATTATTATTATTATTATTAATAATAATAATAATAATAATAATAATAATAATAATCTCTGTATTTATTTACTTTTTTTTTTTTGCCTGATTAGAGATTCCCAATTCTGACCCTTCCTTTTGTTTCAAAGAATTTAGAAAAATCAATTTCCCAACAGTTATGCTCTCATCTGTACAAAAATAATGCTCATGAGACATTTTAATCAGGATTTAGACCCAACCATAAAACTGAAACTGCGTTCATTAGGGTAGGAAATGATCTGTTAATGTCTTCTGATAATGGATGCATTTTTTGTTGTTCTATTAGACCTTAGCGCAGCATTGATATTGTAGATCATAATATTTTACTGGAAAAGTTAGAAAATACAGAAGACGTTACAGGAATGGCACTGTCTTGGTTTAAATCTTACCTGACTTACTGCTACTACAGTTTTGGGACCGCTATTATTTGCACTCTACCTGCCACCATTAGAGGGTGGTAGCCAAGGACTGAGGGCCCTACATGTAGCCATGTATATATGTGTACTTATGTATATTTATACACATGCATATGCAATTGTGTATGTACGATGGATCTTCAAAAAGTTTCCGCACTTTTATATTTTAATGGAAACGGTGAGGGTGGGAGCAGTAGTAATCGGTCGTGTCTGAGAGACTGAGAGAGAGCTTATAGAGAGAGAGCAATGCTGGGAAAAATGCACCAGAAGGTGACTATGTAGAAAAGTGAGTTTAAAAAAATGTGGAAACTTTTTGAAGAACCCTCATATGCATGCTTGTATGTTTATGTATATATGGCTATACTGGAACAATTCAATGTAAATTACTAGTCATTTTCCACCTTTACCACTTTACTGTTTAATATTTAATCTCTATTTAATTTTTTACTATGTACTTTATACTTAAAACTGCACCTCTCTGCATTTTCATTGCTGTGTGTTCTGTTCTTAAAATTTTTACTGTTTAATTTTAATAATGTGTACCTTTATTGTTGTATAATGCTGCTGGGGCTTTAATTTCCTTCTGGATCAATAAATTATCTATCCATCTATCCATTTACCTACCTACTAGGGTTAAATTACTGCAATGCCCTTCTTACGGGATGCTCTGGTAGATCCATGAACAAACTCCAGCTCGTTCAAAATGCAGCAGCTCAAGTGCTCACTAATACTAATGGTTTGATCATATTAGTCTTATTCTATCATCTCTGCTCTGGATGCTAATTAAATTGTTTTAATTAATTATGAAATACTATTACTATTACTAACCTATGGAGCCTTGATCTGCATTATTTAGTTGAGCTAAAACTAAAGCCCAGAAAGTTAACTATGTTTACAAGATGCAGGGCTATGTATAGTTCCTAGAATTGGTTATAGTTCCTAGAATAACAAGGCTACTTATAGTTCCTAGAATTACTTATAGTTCCTAGAATTTGTTAAAGTTCATGGAATACCAAGGCTACTTATAGTTCCTAGAATACCAAGGCTACTTATAGTTCCTAGAATTACTTATAGTTCCTAGAATACCAAGAGAGTGTACTGTCCAACTGTGTGACAGTGTGGTACGGCAGCTCCACTGTGGCTGACAGAAAGGCCCTTCATAAGGTGGTGAAGACTGCAGACCACACTGCATCATTAGGGACCCCAACCACATACTGTATAACCTTCTGTAGTCTGGAAGGAGATACAGGGACATACATGCCAGGACCAGCTCAGGAACAGTTTCTTCCCCACCTTAATCACTACACTACACCGTTGACACCACTAACACCCTGGATTATACAATGGACCTATTATTTATTATCATTTATTATCATTTGCACCTGCACTTTACATAAACTGTCTACCTCATGAATAACCTCCTCACATCTATTTGGAATTCTAACTCAGTCTCAACCTTCAAGACCAGAATAAAAACATACTTATTTTCCCAGTCGTTGGATTAGTCTTAATACACCAGGGAAGTTTTTTCGTTCAGTTAAGCTGCCTAATTCTGGGTGCCTGAGTCTCAAAATCTCTAAAATCTGCACTCTTGACATCTTATTCATTATTTTCTTCATATTAAATCTGAGCTTTTTTTTTTACTTTCACAGACCTGAGGCTGAAGCCTGCAGGTTTAAGCCGCCATGTGTTAGAAATCTGCAGTGACTGCACTCACGATGTGTTGAGAGATCACAGCTAGGTCTTACACTTAGAAATGAAATTATTTAAGGTAACCGTATCATCATACAGTATTTCAAGCCATATGTTTTCAGACACTTAGGTAAAAGTGGCAAAGCAGCTGATGGAGTTTCATTCTTTATACAGGCTGATGTAGCAGATGTCTCTGGTTAACCCAGGAGAGTATTCCGGGTTGCTTGATACAGGTGACAGAGACCTTGGTGACCAATTTATCTTCCACTCCTGAAAGTACTTTCCCCCTTGCGTCAAGTAAGGACAAAGACGTTAAATCTGATTATACTCAAGTTCTCAGTTATGAAGGCGGCTGCAAGAAGGCCGAAATGTTTTAAAATCCATCAGGGCAGCACCTCAAGACGTGCTGATTGACATAATGTGGAAGTAATGCACACCGAGAGCTCTCCTGATTCAATTTGAAGGTATTGAAGTCCTAAAAGCTGCTGCAGAAGACAAAAGATGGACAAAGCGACTCAATCACGATAACAAACTTAGCTGCATGCTTAAAAAAGCTTTGATTATTAGCGCATTTCTATATTTACATTACATTTTCGGCATTTTTCAGCATTACAGTTACAGCCTGAGCAACTGAGGGTTAAGGGCCTTGCTCAAAGGCCCAACAGCAGCAACCAACAGGCAGTGGTGGGGCTTGAGCCAGCAACCTTCTGATTACTAGTCCTGTACCTTAACCACTAGGCTACAGCTTGCCCAATGAAAATTCATATAGCTACATGAATTTAGCTATATGAAAGCTAAAAAAAGGCCAACTAGTGAGGACTCACAATGTCCAGAACCAGTGGCGACTCCTGCCAGATCTCTCAGGGGGGCGATTGTTACGATGGTGGCCAGGGTGACCTGTTCAGTGGGTAAATTAACAGCTAGCTAACTTGACACGGATTGGACTATGATATTCAGAGGCAAGACAAACTGTCCAGAACATTCATTCATTCATTTCTTATCCAATTAGGGTCGTTTGGGTGCTGGATTGTATCCCAGCTTTTCAATGGGCGCAAGGCACACAGTAACACCCTGGACGGGACGCCAGTCCATCACAGACACACACACCCATTCACTTACAGTGTCTCCAATTAACCAGTTCATATGGGGCTCCGGGAGGAAACCCACGCAGACACGGGGAGAACATGCAAACTCTGCACAGAAAGGACCCGGACCGCCCCGCCTGGGGATCGAACCCAGGATCTTCTTGCTGTGAGGCGACAGTGCTACCCACCGAGCCACCGTTCCGCCCCTGTCCAGAATATCCACAGTTAATTTAACACTGAGGTAGAATTCTTTCCCTTCGTCCTTTGGTGGTGCGTCGCCCAGTCGCCCAAGTCTTAGCACTGCCAGGTTGCCAGGTTAATTGCTTAGACTGTATACTGTTACAAGTTATTTTAGTAAGACGCTTTTGGAGTGTCTGCTAAATGCCATAAATACTGTGCACAGAGAGTCACACAGTGCTCTCCATGTTCCGTTCCTCCACTTCCTGTACAGGCAACTCGGCCCCCTAGGTCTTTTCCTACACAGCAGACTTAGTGGCCAATTGTGCCTGCTAGGAGGCGCCCAGCTGACCGGTACCAGAGCTGAGATTTAAATTCAGAGAGTCCCGCTGCCCCACCTAAACTTAATTCAATGGATAATTGGGAGGGGTGTCCACATGCTTTCAGCCATATAGTTTATTAATACCATGTCACTCTTACCTGTAGACCAGAGTGTCATCTAACGAGCTGTTGTACTGAATCTGGTACATCCTGATCCCAGGAAAATGCTGCTGTGAAGGCCATCTAATAAGAGCAGAGTTTGCAGATAGCTCCACAAGTACCGTCTTCTTCTCATTCATTCTTGTTTCATTGCTAGAAGACGAGGTAGACTTGACAGAGTTTAAAATATCAGATGGTCCCGGGTCAGGTTCCCGGACACGATTAGTACTGTTGGCGAGGTGAGGAAGTGGTGTGACCACAAGTTCCACTGTGCCTGTCGACTCCCCAGCCGCATTAGATGCAATACAAGTGAATATTCCTGCGTCTTTTAGAGAGGTGATGTTTATTTCTAGGCTGCCGTTGTTGAAGGTAAGAGTGCGAGAGGTGTTGGAAAGGAGACGACCTTCAGGAGAAATCCAGTGAACATCCGGGTCTGGGTCGCCGTTGGCTTTGCATTTTAGACTAGCTGGCTGACCCTCCATTGCAAAAGTCTTGAAGGACCGCTTTGTGATCACAGGAGGCTCACAGATGAACTCTTCCTCTGGGATCGTCCAAAAATATTTGGCTGAAAGATCAAGAGGTGAGGCACACGTCTCAAGATCATCCTCTCTGGTAAGCCTTCTCAGCCAGAGGAGCTCACAGTTACAGTGAAGTGGGTTTCCTCCAAAGCTAAGAACAAGCGAGGACAAAGGAGAGCCTTTTGACTTGGCGTAAACTGGTATCCTCAAGAACAAAGGGTCAGGGGGAATATTTTTCAGTTTATTGGATGTCATGTCAAGCCGTGCCAGCTTGTGTAGGTTGGAAAACACTCCTAAAGGAACATGCTCTATAAGGTTGTGGTCCATATTGAGGGTGTTTACATTGGTGAGCCTTCCAATCGTGTCCCAAGGGATGTCCACCAGGTTATTGTAGGACAAGTCCAAGTCTTCAAGGGTTCCCAAGAAGTCATCGAATGCGTGTGGTGATATGCTATAGAGTTGGTTGTTGGCAAGAATAAGGTGCCTCAAGTTGGTAAGACCTCGTAAGTGGTCGTCAATGATTACACCAAGGCGGTTGCTGTCCAGATGCAACGCGCGCAGTCGTTTGAGGTCGGCGAAGGTATAAGGCATGATGTGGCTAATGGTGTTGCGCGACAGTGTCAGGTGCAGGAGACTCGTCATGTTGGCGAAGTCCTTTCTTCTCACAGTCGTGATGAAGTTCTCAGTGAGACGGAGTTCCACTGTTCGCCGGTCGATGATGGAGGGCACAAAGAGCAGCCCCGTCTTGGCACAGAGTATAGCAAGTGATGGTGATATGTTTTGGCACATACAACGCTTGGGACATAGCTGCCCTGAGGTAGAGACAGCCAGTAGTAGCAGGGAGAAGACGAGGCACTCCATCCCTTAGTGTCCTGGACAACTGCAACAGAAACAAAGATACTAATTAAGTAAACATGAAGCTATTACAACCCCAAATCAGAAAAAGTTGGGAAAGCAAAACGATTGAAATGTTTAAAAACAATGTACCTTAAAGAAAGATTGAAAGGGATTTGCATATTTTTCCCTCTACAGTGCTTAATATTATTAGATGATTCAAAGAACTGGGAGGAATTTCAGCGCATAAAGGCCAAGGGCGCAAGCTTAACCTGAACGGCCGTGATCTTCCATCCCTCAGACGGCACTGCATCAAGAACCGCCACTCAACAATAGCTGATATAGCCACATGGGCAAGGAATTACTTTGGCAAACCTTTGTCAAGTACTACAATACAGAGTTACATGCACAAATGCCACTTAAAACTAAAAAAGAAGCCTTATGTTAACCATCTCCAGAAGTGGTGTCGCCTTCTCTGGGCTCAGAGGCATCTAGGATGGACCATCACACAGTTGAAACGTGCCAAAACATCTTTTAAGTGTGGTGAAAAAGAATGCCAACATTACAAAGTGGTAAATGCTTTACTGTCCCAACTTTTTTTGGAATGTGTTGCAAGCCTGAAATGCAGGAATGGATGTTTATTAATAAATGAAATGAAGTTGAGCAGACAAAACATGAAATATCTCAGATTCATCCTGTCTGAAATTTGTTCCCAGCTCATTTGGAAACTGGGCTCAGAGCACTGAGCTCAGGTGTTCAACAGTGGCTGAATGGCAGAGCTGGGATTCAAACTCTTAACCTTTCGGTTGATAGCCCAAAGCTAAATGTGAATAATATTTACAGTACTAAATACATTTAATTTTACAGCTTCATTAGGGAGTCATTTCCCTTACTTTAGGTTGGTTAGCCTGAATTGTTGTTTTCTTATTGTACTTATACAATTAGCTTGAGCTGCCAACAGCTAAGTGGCTAAATTATGCTTTCCTTAGGAGATGGAAAACACTGGGGTCAGAACTCTCCCAGGACCACCACAGAGCACGTATTATTTACGTGGTGGATCATTCTCAGCACTGCAGTGACACTGACGTGGTGGTGGTGTGTTAGTGTGTGTTGTGCTGGTACGAGTGGATCAGACACAGCAGCGCTGCTGGAGTTTTTAAATACCGTGTCCAGTCACTGTCCACTTTATTAGACACTCCTACCTAGTCGGCCCACCTTGTAGATGTAAAGTCAGAGACGATCGCTCATCTATTGCTGCTGTATGAGTCGGTCATCTTCTAGACCTTCATCAGTGGTCACAGGACGCTGCCCACGGGGCGCTGTTGGCTGGATACATTTTTGGTTGGTGGACTATTCTCAGTCCAGCAGGGACAGTGAGGTGTTTAAAAACTCCAGCAGTGCTGCTGTGTCTGATCCACTCATACCAGCACAACACACACTAACACACCACCACCAGGTCAGTGTCACTGCAGTGCTAAGAATGATCCACCACCTAAATAATACCTGTTCTGTGGTGGTCCTGGGAGAGTCCTGACCATTGAAGAACAGCATGAAATGGGGCTAACAAAGCATGCAGATAAACAGATGGACTACAGTCAGTAATTGTAGAACTACAAAGTGCTCCTATATGGTAAGTGGAGCTGAGAAAATGGGTAGAAAGAAGGAGGTGGTTTTATGGCTGATCAGTGTAAACCACAGTATAAGATTTCGGTAACGTTTGAGACACCCTTTCTGTCACCGCCCCTTTTCTCTGATTCGTCCTTATAGTTATTATCCTCAGCTGTTCCCTTTGTCTCCCATTATTGATCTGTTTATATAGTACCCCTTGTATTAAGTCTTTTTTTTGGTCTGTCATTGCTGATTCCTTTTCTCTGTGTGATGATTCCAGCATTTGTTGTCTTTATTTTTTTGCGCTTAGCTTAGTTTAAGCATCTATTCCTTGTTTTTAGTATTTAATGTTGGGGCTAGCATTACCATAGCTCAGTATCTAGATTTCCATTTCATGTATTCTCTAATTTAGCTTAGCTTAATTTACTGATCTGTTCCTTGTTTTCAGTATTTAAGGTTGGGGTTAGCATTACCATCACTATCTAGCTCACTATCTAGATTACTAATTCATGTGTTCTCTAATTTAGTTGAGCTTAGTTTAGTTTCTGGATCTGTTCTTTGTTTTCAGTATTTAATGTTAGGGCTAGCATTACCATAGCTCAGTATCTAGATTACTAATTAATGTGTCCTTTAATTTAGCTTAGTTTAGGGATTTGTTCCTTGTTTTCAGTATTTAATGTTGGGGCTAGCATTACCATAGCTCAGTATCTAGATTACTAATTAATGTGTCCTTTAATTTAGCTTAGTTTAGGGATTTGTTCCTTGTTTTCAGAATTTAGTGTTCAGGCTAGTATTAGCAAAGCTCAGTATCTAGACGACTATTTAATGTCCTCTAATTTAGTTTAGCTTAGCTTAGTTTACAGCGCTGTTCCTTGTTTTCATTCAGTGCTTAGATCAATGGTTAGCATAAAAGTTTATGTCTATCCATTTAGCTTTCTAGCTTCTTGCATTAGCAGTTTCCTAGTGTTTCATTTGCCAGTAATTTTAATGTTTTGTATAGTAGGTAGAAGGTTCATTTGTTTATTCTCAGTCTATCTGTTGTAGCTTAGGTAAATGCTTAGGCTTAGGGTAGCTTAGCATAGGGTTTAGCTGTGTGCCCTGTTTGTTGTTTAGTGTTTTGGTTAATTTGTAACACGTGCTATTGTGTCCTGTGTGTGTTAAGTAGTGATCATTTTTTAGTATAAAATTTATATGCTTATGCTTATAGTGCCTTTTCATTTCCCATACCTTTAAAACCACCTTCATTTTTACTCCTTGTGTTTATATTATGGTGTTTGTGAGATGTAAGATGTAACATTTCTGCTCCTTAGCTGTAGGGGGCAGCACACTTTATTTGCAATTGCTCTTGAATGAGTTACAAAAGCATGAGACCACATCTGGTATACATGAACTCAAAAGACTCTATGAATCACATTGTGACAAACACAACTTAACATAAATGCTCACAACACTATTCCAACCATAAAACCCATTTTAATCGCTATTAATGTTTCTTAATGATGACATAAGCAGGGGGAACGTCCCTTGCCTTTCTATACTGGCGAACCGGCTGCTTGCTACGATACAGTGTAATACGAGGGAGCTTTAAAAAGTTTCCACACTATTATATTTTCATTAGAAATGGTGAGGGTGGGGGGAGTAGTAATTGGTCGTATCTAAGAGATTGAGAGAGAGCTTATAGTCCGGATTTAGCACCATCTGATTTTCACCTTTTTGGACCGCTCAGAGAAGCTTAAAGGGAAGAAGATTTTCATGTGATGATGTGAAAGTAGCAGTGCAGCTATTTTTATTGATCTAGCTAAGGATTTCGACACTTGATCATTCGACTCTTTTAGATAGGCTGGGCAGCATTGGAGTCTCTGATTACTCACTGGAGTGAATTTCAAACTATCTTACAGATAGTTGCAACAAGTTAAATCAGAGCAATTTTATCTTACAGCCTCCATCTGTTACTAAGGGTGTGCCTCAGGGTTCGATTCTAGGCCCAACATTATTATATATATATATATATATATATATATATAATGAAAGATATAATGAAATATTTGCAGAAATGTGAGGGGTGTACTCACTTTTGTGATACACTGTATATATATATATATATATATATATATATATATATATATATATATATATATATATATATATATATATATATATATATATATATATATATATATATATATATATATATATATATATATATATATATATATATATATATATATATATACTGTATATATACAGTATATATACTTTGAAAATGAAATGTTCACTTGCTGCCTAATATATCCCACCCACTAACTGGTGCTGTGATGAAGAGATAATCAGTGTTATTCGCTTCACCTGTCAGTATGGTTGGTGTATGTGTATTTCTCACTTATTTTTGATACCTGAAAAGCAATTATTGGGCTTAGGGCTCACCTGACGGGCCAAGGGCTTGCCTGGCAGCCAATTACAGTCGGTCTTTCCTTTCCTAATTTCATCCCAAACAATCTTCTGTCTTCACTATAAAACTATTCAGTTGAACACACACATTGTTCTTTCAACTTTGTACTTTTTGAAAGGTGAATTCTCGCCCCAGTTCATGTGTACACCAGAGGTTTTTTAAGAGAAATCAAGGATAACTAAAATAAAGGGTGCATTTTACTACAGTTTGAAGTGCCACAGCAAATGGTTTGAATATTTTTGTTAATTATATATTTTAGACGTTAATTTTAATTGTAATTAACTCATTATGGGTGATTAAGTGCAGATTGGTGGGTTACAACGACAATTATATCTATTCAAGCTCAACCCCACAACACAAGTGTGTAAAAATGCTAAGGCATTCACTATAAATCTCAATCAGTTGCTTTATTCCTTCAGAGTTCCATTTTAAAATTTAAACATTGGCTTGTCCTCCTTCATCCTCCTTTATATGAAGTGCCCTTTCAACCAGCCAGGCATGAAAATGTTTACTAAATAAGCTTTTAAAGTACACAATGATGGCTATAAAACAGATTACAGGATCTTATTCTGGAAACACAACACTAAATTCTTTATTTCAGCAGATCCTCAGTGTGCTGTTTGTCTGTTGCATCATGTGTACTGGATCAATCATGTGTGAAAGGTTGCTGTCTGGTAAACTGCAGTACAAATCGCTCATGTGTGACTAGCATTAATAGCGAAAGCTTTAGGCTATAAGTGAGGACTAAATGGCCAAATGATTCAGGGATGAGTGGTGTTTGGTTAGGGTTTTGTTCAGGCTACAGGGATTTCACCACCCCCAAATCATTAAATCATGTATCAGTGTCACGAGGGGTGCTGGAGACTATCCCAACTCCCAATAAGCACACAGAAACACCCTGGACAGGGCACCTTGGGATGCTTTTGGACGTCTTTGGACTGTGGGAGGAAACCGATGAGGAAACCCATGCAGACATGGGGTGGACCCGGACTGCTCCACCTGGGAAACAAACCCACCTACTTCTGTTAGGCGACGGTGCTACCCACCAAGCCACAATGCCACCCTACTTAAAAACTGGTATAAGTAAATGTGTTACACTGAAATTACACTAGATAAATTGCACATGTTGCATCATGCTGAGACCATGTCAATAGACATTAGACATGTCTCAGCTGCATCCTGTACACACACTGCTGAATATGCTATTTATACACTGTTAACACTGATTTTAAGTATTTTAAAAAATCTGTAGCTTTTCAGGTCATACAATCAATGTTGCGGATGATGGATGGACGGACAGACGGACAGACAGGTAGATAGATAGAATACTTGTTAAAGTGGATGGATGGATGGATGGATAGATGATAGATAGATAGATAGACAGACAGACAGACAGACAGACTACTTGTTAAAGTGGATGGATGGATGGATGGATCCAAACTGTTCCCACAAAGTTGGGAGCATGAAATTGCTCATGGTATATTGAAGTATTAAGAGTTTCTTTCACTGGAACTAAGGGGCAGAGCCCAACTCCTGAACAACAACCCCACACCATAATCCCCCTCCACCAAACGTAACACTTCGCACAATGCAGTCAGACGAGTACCGTTCCAAAGTACCGTAGCCAAACCAAGCCACAGGTAACTCCAAATACAGTTCCCAGAATCCCTGGCGGCCATACAAGATGACCTTGCCCAGTTTACAATCTACTGATCGCACCCATTCTTAGCCTCCAGAATACTAACACTGGGCAGTTAAAGCACAGAGGTAAATGTTGGTTCAACTGCCAGGTTGCCACTGTTGAGAAATTAAATCTTGACTTCAGATTTGTCCACGCCACGTGCCATCAGCTGCCCAGGCGCCTACACAGACATGATTTGCAATGTCTGAAAGAGGGGGAAGGTTAAAGCCACGCAATGGATATGCACCTGCCTTGCGCACAGTGTTCCCCTCTGTAGAACTGGACCCCAATTAAATGAAATTACTCTCATTTATCCTTCTAATGGTCAGTCGTAAATATTTCAGTCTGTTTTCCAGAAGCATGATGTTAAGCAATCGGCACTAACTGAAGAAATGACGTATCACATCATATTGTGGTCAAAATTGCACAATTTTATAGGAAAGGCTTAAAGCTTTAAGTTCAGAAGAACAGGATTTAGACAAAGATGCAATATGGTGTCCCACAAGGTTCTGTTTTAGGATCTTCTTGTGTTTATTGGTATCAATATGTTCAAATACTGCTTACATTTATGCACAGAGCAACTCAGTTTCTTTAAATAAGCTTCAGAACGATGCAACTCATCTGAATGAAGTAGAATGTGCAGCTAATGATGTGTAAAGTTATGAACCCTACTGCTTTAGGTCATTCATATCATATTTTAATAATATACTACAGCTGTTTAGCCCAGGCAGGATTTTTTATTATCTCTTGTATATCTTGTAGGAAATGAATATTAAACATACAGTACGTATTAAAATCTACATTAGAATATTGCTTAGCCATACAACTTGCAGTAATTTTTTAATATTTAATTAACTGTAAACTGTTTTATTAACAAGCTTTAACATAAATATTAAGCACTTGACTGACCTTGGTAAAATCCATCTAGAGCAGAGGTGGGCAATTTTTTTTGGCTCAAGACTAGGCTCACACTGGGTTTTAAAATTTGACATACAGGATGGGCTGGGCCAGTAGCAGATGGAGGGATGAACTGATATACAACCCCAAATCAGAAAAAGTTGGGACAGTATGGAAAATGCAAATCTGTATATGTACACCGATCAGCCATAACATTAAAACCACCTCCTTGTTTCTACACACACTGTCCATTTGATCAGCTCAACTTACCATATAGAAGCACTTAGTAGTTCTACAATTACTGACATCTGTTTCTCTGCATGCTTTGTTTGCCCCCTTTCATTCTGTTCTTTAATGGTCAGGACTTTCACAGGTTCACCACACTGACATGGTGGTGGTGTGTTAGTGTGTGTTGTGCTGGTATGAGTGGATCAGACACAGTAATGCTGCTGGAGTTTTTACATACCGTGTCCACTCACTGTCCACTCTATTAGACACTCCTACCTAGTTGGTCCACCTTGTAGATGTAAAGTCAGAGACGATCACTCATCTATTGCTGCTGTTTGAGTTGGTCATCTTCTAGACCTTCATCAGTGGTGTCAGGACGCTGCCCATGGGGCGCTGATGGCTGGATGTTTTTGGTTGGTGGACTATTCTCAGTCCAGCAGTGACAGTGAGGTGTCTAAAAACTCCATCAGCACTGCTGTGTCTGATCCACTCATACCAGCACAACACACACTAACACACCACCACCATGTCATTGTCACTTTTGTGCTGAGAATGATCCACCACCTAAATAATACCTGCTCTGTAGTGGTCCTGTGGGGGTCCTGACCATTGAAGAACAACAGTGGGGTTGATAACATGGACAGTGAGGAGGTTTTAATGCTATGGCAAATAAAGGCACTGAATCTTGCAGCGCTTATGTAACCTTAGTCAGTTACAACTGAGACATAAAATCAGTCCTGAGTCCTGAACCTGAAATGCAATGTGAGGAAATGACCATCAGTCTCTGTAATACCCTGTGCAACACCCAGGCTTAACTGGTCGTAATAACCTACGAGCACTATAAGTCAGCGTATTACTCAGCATTCTGAGCGCGTGCATCAGTCAGCCGGACACCGCTCGTGTTTTTACGGCATTGCTGACGATGTATTTCTTAGAGGTTGGTCGGGCAGATGATTCCTCCCGATCGATAGGCATAACACAGGTGATAAATTTTATTACGCTCTTAGGTGTGTGGAAACCGTAGCCTCATTTGATATTAAATGTAAGTGCAGTATAGCATGTTTGTACTGTTGATGTTTCACATCCAGCACAGCTTTCCTGCTGAATGACGTTCAACATGGTCAACTTTACAGAGACCTGGTAACTTGAAGCATAAATTATTGCCATGCTGGCTTGATTTTGTCTTAAAGGTAGAGCACAATAGTGAAATGACTTCTATATACCTTGCTAGTAGTCCTTTATTGTGTGGTGACTAGAGCAGTATAAGCCATTGCATCTCATCTGGGTTCTTCTCCAGACAGACTGCTGGAGGAACTCACGATCATGCCGATAAATTTTTCAATCCAATCCAATCAATTATAATGTTTGTTTTTATTTATCATCTCACCATATTTTTCCATAACAAGCTAAATAAGAAAAAAGAAATAGAACAGATTTGCATAACTGAATCTAAATGAGGCAAGACTGCAACGTTAGCTACTCAGTCCACCAATGTGCCGACACAAGTCACAGACCTCCCTCTGTTCTAGTTATTAAAGAATAGTAATAGGGGGTCACAGATCCCTATACTACCATAAGAGCTTAAAGTTTTGACTATACAGTGGAACCTCGATTTAACGAACCTCTATTTAACAGATTTCGGATTCAACAGACGAAATCGGAAAACTCGAATGTCTAGTCGATTGTTTAAAATTCCCACGATAAGTGTACCAAGACCAGTAGTTCAGTAATTCTCCACTAGCCGGCGACATCTCTCCGTTTACATGAGTGACAGGCTTTATTTTGTCAGGAGCCACTGCATCACCTGGGAGCCACCACTTGATTACATTGATTACAGTGGTACCTTGAAACTCAACATCAACTGGTTCTGGGACTGGCTTTGAGTTTAAAGGTGTTGAGTTTTTAAGGTATTTGTTCCCATAAGGATGTATGGAAAACCTGTTAATGCGTTCCATGGTCCCGTGGACTTGCATATATTTTAGGCTTATGTAAAAACGGGGTTGTTTTTGACACTTATACACTAAAAATAAAACAAATATAATATAAAAACACAATTTTTTAGAACCCCGAGCTGTAACATAAGTTTAAAAGTGAAACGGTGAGGAAAATCCAGCTAAACACAGATACATGTGGAGCTTTCAGACTGGATTTGACAGTTGTTCCACACAAATGCAGATTCTTCTCATATGCACACTTTGATGACTTTACATTTTTTAAACGTTGAGTTTAAGGGAAACGTTTAGTTTAAGGGTACAAATTTCTCGATGAAGGGCACTAAATTTCAAACAGTTTAGGGGACGTTGAGTTACAAGGTACCACAATATTTGAATTGTAATTAAGCTGCTATAATTATGACCTATTTATGACTTATTATATGACTTATGGAGTCAACAAAAATGTTGAGTAAATGAATGAAAATTGCCACTTCATCTTATTTCCACTTTAAATGTATTATGTACAGATGATAACAGTGAGTTAATCAGCGGGTGCAAATTGGGTCAAGAAGTGCCTGGATAAGTACAATAAACCGGAGTAATTATACCAACTGCCAGCTTGATCCTGTCCCAGAATTCTACATCAAGGCCTGCTCATTAATTATAAACCCGATCTACAGCTTCATCAATAAAGCTCCTGAATCTTGTTAGTTGCTTTGGCAGACCCCAGCATTGTGATTAGTCATAAACGTAAATCCTTACATACATCATCTTAAATCACACTTGAGTCGATACTAGGTCCAGCACAGCTTTACCACCTTCTACATCATTTGCTGGGCCCAGATTATTTATTTCTAATTATTCTAATGACCATGACGGCATCCTGGCTAAACCCACGTTTGGAGTTTGCATTCAAGATTCTCTTGTGTATTTTAATTCTATTTTTTTTATTACAACCCCAAATCAGAAAAAGTTGGGACAGTAATAATAATAAAGACACACAGTTTCTTACATTTACTTTGACTTTAAGTTGGGACAGTAAAGCATTTACCACTTTGTAATGTTGCTACTCCTTTACACCACACTTTAAAGACGTTTTGGCACCGAGGAGACCAAGTGATTTAGTGTTTCACCTTTGCCAAGGGCACTGACACACCCCCATACCATGACAGACGCTGGCTTTTGGACTTGTTGCTGAGAACAGTCTGGATGGTCCTTTTTGTCTTTGACCTGGAATGCTGATTCATCTGATAATACACAATACACATTTCAACTGTGTGATGGTCCATCCTAGATGCCTCAGAGCCCAGAGAAGTCGACACCGCTTCTGGACATGGTTAACATAAGGCTTCTTTTTTGCACAGTAAAGTTTTGTGGCATTTGTGCATGTAACTCTGTATTATAGTGCTTGACAAAGGTTTGCCAAAGTAATCCCTCACCCATGTGGTTATATCAGCTATTGTTGAGTGGAGGTTCTTGATGCAGTGCCGTCTGAGGGATCGAAGATCACGGGCATTCAGCTTAAGCTTGCACCCTTGGCCTTTACGCACTGAAATTCCTCTTGATTCCTTGAATGGTTTAATGATATTATGCACTGTAGAGGGGGAAATATGCAAATCCTTTCCAATCTTTATTTGAGGTACATTGTTTTTAAATATTTCAATCATTTTCTCACACATTTGTTGACAAACAATCACCTGTTTGGAATCACATCATTATTTAGTTTTTTCACCTCATTACTAGCCCTAAATTGCCCCTGTCCCAACTTTGCAGGCCTGAAATGCAGGAATGGATGTATAATAACAAATAAAATGAAGTTAAGTAGTTTTGTTAAATGCAGTTTGATTGCTACAGCTGTGTAGAGCTGCATAATTAAGTTGGAGAGTCATTATAAGTGTATATAAGTGCAATTCCCAAATCAGACATATAAATAGTGCGTATTCATCAGGCGAATACATTTATAATGGACATAGTGGATGTTCTGTGTTAGTGATTACTCCTGGGTGTTTCACAATGAGACAGTAATTGGGCAGTTTTCTAAAAATAGAACCTAATATCTTATAATTGGTGCGATAAGAAAGCGGTTTTCAACCTTTTTTTTTTCCTCTTAGACCCTCTTGTGTTAAAAAAAAACATTTTCTGGGACCCTCTTGACATGGGTTATGATCGTATTAGTATACTTTGAGCAAGGATGACAAAAGCTTTGGTGTTCTTGCTAATTGGAAATTCGATGAATCCATGATAAAGGTAAACATCTTGGTTGATGTAGTGATAGGTAGGAGCTTCCTCACCTTGGTCTTCAGCTGGATCTGCATCAACAACTGAATCGGAATCTTTCATAGTGGCCGTCCATCGACCTGTGCACTTGTGTAATGGGAAATTCAAACATGTCCATTCCAGACATCCCAAGTTGCAAAAACTCATTTCAGGGAGGTACCCCCGGACCTCGACCCTGACCCCCCAAGCCCAAAACAAACAAAAAAAGCTAAAAAACCTCTCGCACACATTAAAACATATATATGGGTGATAACAGAACTTTTAGGAGCTGCTAACTGAGCTACTAAGCTAACTGTTCGCGTCACAAACACATTAATGTGTACTACATAGTGCACTAGATAGTGTGCAAGATAATAGATTTATGTTACATACATAGTGCACTAGATTGTATATTAGAAGAGAATTTATGTTCCTTACTTAGTGCACTAGATAGTGTACTAGATAATAGACTAACGTTTCTTACATAATGCTTTAGGTAGCGTATTAGTTAACGGATTTAGGTTCCCTACATAGTGCACTAAATTGTATATCAGATAACGGATTTATGTTCCCTACATAGTGCACTAGATATTATTTTACATATGAATTTATGTTCCCTACGTAGTGCACTAGATAGTATATCAGATAACGCATTCATGTTCACTACATAGTGCACTAGAAAGTATAACTAGATGATGATTTGTGTTCCTTACATAGTGCACTAGATAGTGTATTACATAATTAATTATGTTCCCTACATAGTGCACTAAATTGTATATCAGATAACGGATTTATGTTCCCTACATAGTGCACTAGACAGTATATTAGACAATTGATTTATGTTCCCTACACAGTGCGCTAGATTGTATATCAGATAATGAATTTAATACGCACTCGGGGAAAAAAGTCTGTGTCGCCTGCGTGCGTGTGTGTGTGTGCGCTCTTGACCGCTCGTTCTAGGTTCTAGATTCCAGGAGATTTGATCTGACTTCCGGGCATCAGGGAGCCGCTATGTATATGCGGGAGGCTCCTGGAACTTCCGGGAGAGATTCTCAAAGACGCAATGTATGCTTTGGGTAGTTTAAAATACATCTACATCTATATGACTATACCTTGTATGCTAATAGCCTTTTGATTTTACCGTCCCGTCATGCGTGATTGTTTTTCACTCTTCTCAATTAAATGCAATGGGAGCCCCATCCAAGCCTACTGAGAACCACTGCATAAGGCATTCAAATGCACAGGACACAGGACACAGAAACTCCTCTCAACTCTTAATTGCCTGCCTGTACAATGAAGTCCCAGAAAAACTGGTACACCAGTCTGATAGACCTTGGTAGGTCCTTCAAGTTTGAGTAGGACTCTACAAGCTTGCAGAACTATTCTGTATGCAATGAACCCCAAACTTCCAGCAGAACAGTCCACAATTCTGTTGTATTCCAAGGTGTAGGATTTCTGTGGCGTCCTAGATGTGTTCAATAACCTTAAGATCTGGTAACCTAGGTAGGAATGGCAAAACCCCAAACTCAGATCTGGCATCTCTAGACTCGTGTGGCGGCGCATGGTCCTGTTGGAAGAGGCCAAACCCATCAGAATGAATGCAGGACATGAATGGGTGTAAACCGGGAGTCCTCATACCATCATGTACACTATGTAACCCCATACCATTATGGAGCCACCACCAGCCACTACAGTCCTCTGTTGTACCGGTTTTTCTGGCACACATTAAGACCACTGGTAGGCTGGATTATGTATGCCAGTTCTGATCCCACAGCTGTTTAGAGTGATGAGAATCATCCAATGAATGTCAGTCTTGGAGTCCACAATACCATGTTGATAAGTAAGAGCTTAATAGAGAATAGAGCTATACAGCCTCCTGCTAATATTAATACTATAGTAAGTCACAACATTTCAGATCTTGTGATGTTATGAATGGTTTGCATTGAGAAGACCACACAGGGTCCCTTTTCTGTGAAGTAAAAAAATAGGACACTGAGGCAACACTGGGAACAGGCTCACTGAACTGGACAGATAGAAAATGGAAAGAAAATTACCTGCTTCAAGACTTCTGAGATTCACTCCTACTGCCACAGACCAACTGCTACAAACCCTTTCCGACACGTGTGCAGTACCGACCCATTTTTCCATCTCCACAAGGCAAGTTGATATGAGGATCCATTTCGCGCATGGAGAGTCATGCACCGATCCCCATTATCCCCCGTCTCATCGTGTAGGGGCCATCCATCAAACCCATTTCAGCCCTTGTCCCGCCTCTTACTGACACACAGCCAATCAGAGATTGAAACTCGAGCATAGTGTATTTTACAGCTGCAACAACATAATGCCATGGATTTAACTTGGCTTGAGTCAACATTGTAGGCTGCTGCCAATGGTGCAATGATGTTGGGAATGTAATGTTGGCACGCATTGTCCCTTAATACCAATCAAGCATTAATTGAATGTTGCAGTCTAACTTAATATTGCTGTTTACCATGTGCATTCCTGTATGGTCATTTGCAATAGTGGTTGTCCGTAGCACACTTGATGTTATACCATTTACAGCCTACGTTGGGTCTTTAAGTACGAACACATATTTGATTCGCCCAGCTCGTTGTTGATGCAGATCCCACTAAAGCAGATCCATGTAAGGAAGTTCCTACCACCACTTCACCAGAAGTAAACCCACTACATCAACCAAAACCATAAAATATCTTGACCTGCAGTCCATTTATAGAAAACGGTGCTGGTCAAGGGCCGGAATGATAGCAAAGAAACCCAGTCATCGCAATAACAGACTCCTCTAGAGAGAAAGGAGAGAGAAAGGATGAGAATGAGCTTTTTCCCACAAGCTATTCGAGCCTTCAACCAAAATAGCTGTCTGGTATATATACTCATCAGCCATAACATTAAAACCACCTCCACTCACTGTCCATTTTATCAGCTCCACTTACCAAATAGTAGCACTTTGTAGTTCTACAATTACTGACTGTAGTCCATCTGTTTCTCTGCATGCTTTGTTAGCCCCATTTCATGCTGTTCTTCAATGGTCAGGACTCTCCCAGGACCACTACAGAGTAGGTATTATTTAGGTGTTGGATCATTCTCAGCACCGCAGTGACACTGACATGGTGGTGTGTTAGTGTGTGTTGTGCTGGTATGAGTGGATAAGACAAAATATCCAGCCAACAGCGCCCTGTAGGCAGCGTCCTGTGACCACTGATGAAGGTCTAGAAGATGACCAACTCAAACAGCAGCAACAGATGAGCGATCGTCTCTGACTTTACATCTACAGGGTGGACCAACTAGGTAGGAGTGTCTAATAGAGTGGACAGTGGGTGGACACGGTATTTAAAAACTCCAGCAGCGCTGCAGTGTCTGATCCACTCATAAAAGCACAACACACACTAACACACCACCACAATGTTAGTGTCACTGCAGTGCTGAGAATGATCCACCACCTAAATAATACCTGCTCTGTAGTGGTCCTGTGGGGGTCCTGACCATTGAAGAACAGGGTGAAAGCAGGTTAAAAAGGTATGTAGAGAAACTACTAAACTGGACTACAGTCAGTAATTGTAGTATTACAAAGTGCTTCTATGTGGTAAGTGGAGCTGATAAAATGGACAGTGAGTGTAGAAACAAGGAGGTGGTTTAATGTTATGGGTGATCAGTGTAAGTATATATTACTACATCTATATCACAGATAATACATGTTTGCTAAAATTGACAGCTTTTGAGCTGATATGTCTTAAACCAAAACCAGCAATTGAGGCATTTTCCATGGCAGGTTTATTTAGCAGGTTTATTATTCAGGTGAGTTTTATTTTTTAGGAAAAAGGTTAGGGCTTATGTCCGTGCACAAGGCAAATTGGTGGCAGTTTGACACAAATACTCCACAGAGTCGTTTTCATCTCGCTTCCCAGTGAATAAATTCCAGACAGATGCCACATGCTGCCTCTCATCCCACATGTGGTATTCTCACCTCCTCATTTTTCAGCAAAATTGCCCCTTCCAGCTATCGTCTAAATGGTCATAGAACAGTAGATTTCCAATTTCCAGTTTCTAAGTCATCACGGCCGGCTATATATCAAGATTACAATGCGGTCACACTTACCTCAGTGTGAAGAAAGTGGACACATTAGAAAAGCTCATAGATGCCTGGGTGTGAAGAGGAAGTGGAAAGTGCTGCATGTGGATTGGCAGTAGGGTGAAAGTGAAGAAAAGGTAGGGAGATGAGAAGATGTTCCTCAGATTCTGAAGGCATTGTCATAATGTATCCAAGCCTGTACCTCTGTTTACCTGTGGTGGGGGTAAAGGAAAAGTGTTTGAGGCAGATTAGCACCATTCAGATTAGCAATTGAGGGTTAAGGGCCTTGCTCAAGGGTCCAACAGTGGCAACCTGGCAGTGGTGGAGCTTGAACAAGCAACCTTTTGATTACTATTATCTTAACCGCTAGGCTACAACTAACTCACTCACTCACTTACGTTCTTTACCACTTATCCAATTAGGGTCACGCGGGGGGTGCTGGAGCCTATCCCAGCTTTTCAATGGGCACAAGGTACACAGTAACACCCTGGACAGGGCGCCAGTCCATCGCAGGGCAGACACACATACAATTCAGTGTCCACACAAACACGGGGAGAACATGCAAACTCCGCCCAGAAAGGACCCGAACCGCTCCACCTGAGGATCGAACGCAGGACCTTCTTGCTGTGAGCCACCGTGCCGCCCTAGGCTACAACTGGAGGATGAAGGGTCTTGCTCAGGGCCCAACAGTGGCAACTTAGCACTGGTGGGTCTTAAACCAGCAACCTTCTAATTACTAGTCCAGTACCTTGGTGTGTATGTAATAGCATCCATGCCCTTAACATCTCTTTGTAGTCTCTACATAGGAAATGCCATTCAAATAAGCAAAATAAGGCCACCCAGATGGTGCAGGACACTCCATTAACTCACCAGCTCTGCTACCGGTCAGCTGGGCGCCCCTAGCAGGCACTGCAGCAGACAAAATCGGCCTCTAGTCTGCTGCGTGGACAGAGACAAGACTAAAAAAGGGAAGGGGTGGGGTCTTCGACTCTGTGTAAGAACCCTGATTGTTTAGGGCACCTGTACAGATGTGGACGAGCGAAGGACACCCTCCTTGGACCCCATAGACTTCCCCAGCCTTAAAGACTGATTGGCTATACTTAAACTGAGAGAGAAATTAGGAAAATTATTAATATATGATGCTATATATATAATATAGCTAAATAAAGTCATCATCTTGCGTGTTTAGGACGTATAGACGCCTCACTGTTAGCTTGTCAGACATAATCCAGATTCCTTTTCAGCCTTAACAACCTTTACTCTTCTGAGAAGGCTTTTAGCAGGTGTCCGTGGGAATTCGAAGGATCAAGGGATGTGGAGCTCACATTTGATGATTAATTCATCCCAAAGATGTTCAGTCTGGTTAAAATCAGGGCTCAGTGCAGTCCACTGGAGTTACTCCACACCAATGCTGTCAAATTATGACTTTCACACAAAGCTGGAGGCATGAAATTAATTTAATATAGCATGGTTGTAAAAACAACGCAACTAAGGGGTGTCCATACATTTGGCCATATAAGATTCATACAGGGCCTCCAGTGTGTGCAAATATTTACACTCAGGACATGTAGCAGATGTTTTTCTCCAAAGTGACTTACAATTGTGACCATATACAGTCTATAGCAATTAAGGGTTAAGGACGTTGATTGCATGTCTTTGGACTGTGGGAGGAAACCCATGCAGACACAGGGAAAACATGCAAACTCCACCCAGAAAGGACCCAGACTGCTCCACCTGGGAATCGAACCCAGGACCTTGTTGCTGTGAGGCTGCAGTGCTGCCCATTAAACCACCATGTCACCAATAATAATAATAATAATAATAATAACAATAATAATAATAATACAATAATACTATAATACTACTACTAATAATAATAATAATACAATAATAATAATAGTAATAATAATAACTAATTATTATTATTATTTAAATTTTTAATTGTTTAATAATAATATATAATTGTTATTATTATTTATGGGTAGTGTTTATTATTATTATTATTATTATTATTTATGGTTGTTATTATTATTATTTAAGTATTTGAATGTTTATTAATAATTTATAATTGTTATTATTATTATTATTATTATTATATAAGTATTTAAATCTGTATTAATAATTTATAATAATAATAATTATTCAAGTATTAATAAACAATCCAATGTCCTTCCATAAAGCTCAATGCAGATCCTACAGACCTCAATCTTAGAGTTTAACCAGGGATTCAGCACCTCGTTTTTTTTCTCCCTGTGCCACATCATCGTAGTTGGCCCAGCTGACAGAACAGGCATTTCTTTGTCGATGCTGTGCTGTGTTAAGCCCCATCAGCATCAGTAGCTCTGTATTATCCGATTAGTTCTGATGAGTCTTAGCAAAAGGGCACAGAGCTTGCAGTAATCTATAGAGGCCAACATTACACTAATCACCTCATCTAAAGTCACCTTGTAAAGAATTTTTTAAAGATTTTGGGACACCGCAAGCTGCCAGAACAGCGTAGGAGAGCCTCGCAGTGAGCTGTTTAACTGTCTGGAGGGATGATATACCAGCTGTCCAAATATTTTCTCTTCGTGTTATAATGATGCCGGTTAGAAGTGTCGACTAAAATGGGTATAAAATTTACAAAAACGCACCAGCGAATCCAGACTCCTCAGCATATATAATAATATCATCATAAATAATAAAAAAAATCCTTGTTGATTGATTTAAATTTGTCAAGCACTCAAGTGGTGTTGCAGCCAAAGACAAATTCTATTACACTAGCCCTCCACCTTAGGGATTCGAACCCACTTGCTATCAACCAGCTAGGCAATTCTATTGCCACTGATGAAGGTCTAGAAGATGACCAATTCAAACAGCAGCAATAGATGAGCTTTCGTCTCCGACCTTAAATCTACAAGGTGGACCAACTAAGTAGGAGTGTCTAATAGAGTGGACAGTGAGTGGTCATGGTATTTAAAAACCCCAGCAGCGCTGCTGTGTCTGAGCCACTCATACCAGTACAACACACAATAACACACCACCACCATGTCAGTGTCACTGCAGTGCTGAGAATGATCCACCACCCAAATAATACCTGCTCTGGAGAGTCCTGACCATTGAAGAACAGCATGAAAGGGGGCTAACAAAGCATGCAGAGAAACAGATGGACAACAGTCAGTAATTGTAGAACTACAAAGTGCTCCTATATGGTAAGTGGAGCTGATAAAATGGACAGTGAGTGTAGAAACAAGGAGGTGGATTTAATTTTATGCCTCATCAGTGTGTCTATATATATATATTTGAACCCACTTGCTAACAACCAGCCGGGTATCTACACAGACATGACCGGCTATAGCTTTCGGGTGCAATTTGGGCTCTAGGTGTGATCATTGCAGCTCATTACTTCTTAGGAAAGCTGAAACTGTCCCAAATTTCCGTCATTTGATAAACACCATTATATTTACAATTTCATTTCTTATGATCGTGGATTTTGCTGCGTTTACAAGAATGTAAATGAAATAAACTGTATTAATGGATTAAAAACAGAACGTGTATCATTTAGTTATAATTGGCAACCATGGTCCTTTAGAGTCTGAGAGAAAATTTAAGTGCGGGGCAGAGTGAGCCCAGCAGAGAACGCTTGAAGCAAAGTTAATTATCCCTGCTTGACTCTGATTTTCAGAGCTGACTCCAGGCCACCCACACAGGGGGGAGTAACCATGATGCTAAACCGCGCTGTATTGCGAGAGCTTATTTCATACTAAGTGGTCTGAGCAACCTCGGCTCTCCTGCTGCATTAGCGACGCGGGTCAGTAACGAGCCTTGTGTAGGTGTGAGAGCTTTTTCTTTTAATCAAACACGCTGTTAGATTCGTTTGCATTGCACATTGGGTTCAGGTCTAGACTTTATCTTGGGCACTGTACTAACATTAATTCTGCTTACAGACAGATAACCGCGGTACAGTGACAAATATTGGCTCTGCGAGCTTTGCCTGATAACAGTCTGAGTGCTTCTTTATGTTTGGAACCAATAACTTGATGTCCATGGCGCCCAGGTGGCGCAGCGGGATATTCCACTAGATTCTGAACTCCTCGGTTTGAAACTCGGCGTTGCCACCGGTCGAAATAATTGGCAGTGCCTGCAGCAGACACGTTTCTGCTAGGGCGGGGTGACCGGACTATGTGGACGGGGTCTTCAAAACGCTGTGTAAGGACCCTGATTGGCAAATAGAGAGGCGCCTGTGCAGAATGCATGGGTGAAAAAGGGTTCCGCTACGGGCTGCACGCGGGTGGGAGGAGGCGTGTGCAGCAATATACCCACCTAGACTGCGATCAGGGATACCCCAGAAGCAGAAGACAAAGTGACTACGCTAAATTGGGAGAATTTACATTTACTCCCAATGTTTCTAGTTTTTTGGTCCATCTGAGATGAGTGAGCTCCAGTCCAGAGGAGTTAGCGACAGGCAGCCTGTGTAAAAGCAATGATTTTCCGAAGTACTCCCAAATCCATGAGGCTATATTTATGAGGAGCCATTTAGGAGCAGCAACAGGTTGAGGTTTTTAGCCCTGTCCTACACATACTGTCAACAGATTTCTTCAGACTCCCTGAATCTTTCCATAATATCACCTACTATAGATTGTAAATTTGAAATTTTGCATTGATTAATACACTGTATATTTAGTTACATTTTGGACACTCGGGTCTATTACACAAGCCCTCCAGCACTGGGATTCAAACCCAGCACTTACTTTTACTTTTTAGCTTTGCTTGGCTTTACTAAAACAAGCAGTGTTATTTTATTATCAATCATCAACTCCTTACTTCATATCCATTGTATTTTATTTCATGTGGCACTGTCTGGTCACTCTAATGACCAGGATAAAGGAAGGACACTCCCTGGACAGGTTGCCAGTCCTTAACAGATTTTAATATTTCCAATTAACCTGACCGCATGTCTTAGGACTGTGGGAGGAAACAGAAAGGACCCGGACCACTCCACCAAGAAAACAAACCCAGGACACTTTTAGCTGTGAGGCGACAGTGCTACCCACTGAGCCACTGTGCTACCCCAAAAAATAAGTATGTATTTAAATAAAGTTGTTCATATATTGCTAGCAAACGATTGGGAATTAGATTTAAATAATACCCTGATTAGAGACCATTATTAGCAGTACTTTTGCTTCTGTATTTTCCTTTGTTTTTCTTTTCGCATGGCTTGTAAGAATCCTGTTGTAAAACAAGCAGTCGTGTCTTTACCTCTGTTCCACGTTGGCAGAGCTTAACAGACATCTAGAGCAGCTAGACAAGACAACTTTGCTATTGCAGCTGTTCTATCTATAGTACTGCGGCTAACACCCACATGCATAAGATTTTTTGCGGTGGACAGACTGCTTGTGAAATCTTTTATAACTTGTGATAAGGACAATTTATGTGGCACACAAAGATAAAAAAGGAAACAAGCTTAAAGTTGGGACAGGGGCAATTTAAGGCTAGTAATGAGGTGATGTTAACAGGTGATTGTAATCATGGTTTGGTGCAAAAGCAGCATCCAGGAAAGGCTTTGAGTCTTTGATGAGCAAAGATGATCAGAGGATCTCCAGTTTGTCAACAAATGTGTGAGAAAATGATTGAAATGTTTAAAAACAATGAACCTCAAAGAAAGATTAGAAGGGATTTGCATATTTCTCCCTCTACAGTGCATAATATTATTAAACCATATAAGTGCGCAAGCTTAACCTGAACGCTTGTGATCTTCCATCCCTCAGACGGCACTGCATCAAGAACCTCCACTCAGCAATAGCTGATATAACCACATGGGTGAGGGATTACTTTGGCAAACCTTTGTCCAGCACTACAATACAGAGTTACATGCACAAACGCCACTTATAAAAACGTTGACTTCTCCGGGCTCGGAGGCATCTAGGATGGACCATTACAGGGAAAATGTGTGAAAAGGACCATCCGGACTGTTATCAGGAACAAGTCCAAAAGCCAGGGTCTGTCATGGTATGGGATGTGTCAGTGCCCTTGGCTAAGGTGATTTACACTTCTGTGATGCAGCATTAATGCAGACACGTACATTGAGATCTTAGAGCAACATGTGCTGCCCTTAGGACATCATCTTTTCCACGGACGTCCATGCATTTTTCAACAAGACGATGCAAAACCACATGCTGCACACATTACAAAGGCATGGCTGAGTAAGGAGAGGACACGGGTACTGGACTGGCCTGCCTGCAGTCCTGACCTGACCCCAATAGAGAATGTGGGGAGAATTTTGAAAGGGAAAATGCGATAACATGATCCCATACTGTGGGACACTGTGTTTTTTTATTATTTGCATTTTTCATGCTGTCCCAACTTTTTCTGATTTGGGGATGTATTATAATAAAGGATTTATTCAGAATGTTTTAGAAACATTAGAAAATCATACTTAAGCTTAACTCGAGCACAAAACTTAACACATTGTATACATGTGAGCATTAGTATATGGCTTTATTTTTTATTTATATTGTTATAAATGTCTAAACATGCAAATTTGTAACTAAAGAGGAACTAAAAAAACCAAACACACCAATCACAAAACAGTCACTATTTAGAGATTTATTCAGCCTTTAGTTGAAAACTCAGACGTTTGCTTTGGCAGACATGAGCATAATCTTGTAAAACACTGTGACAACACGGCTAATCCTCAAGACTTCAATCAATTCAATAGTGTTTAACATTCACCTGACCTGCACAATCTGCTATACCCGTATGCTATGCTAGTCTACACTCCACTCTTTTTTTTCCTGCTGGCTCTTACGATGGCTTTCTTTTGAACTCTTTTCCTGAGAACTCAGCTGGTGACTTTTCATCTTTGCAGCTGGCTTCCACGCAGTATCCCTCTCGGGAGCAGGTAGCGTCAGGCACAGAAGTGACAGTCTACCTTTGTTCTTTGTTTAGCCACCGCTGGTTTTATGGAGTTCCCTGCCCTTGGTCTTCTTTTGAGAGCTTAAATCGCTAGTGGAATAAGTAGCTGTTTAGCTTTAATCTGTTCTTTCCAGACTTTCAAAGCGGTCTCGTGTTTCTCTGGGGGCTTAGACGGACGTGGACGAGCACATGGCTACCTGTCGTTAATGACATTCAAGGGAGGCAGCATGGGCTTATGTCTCTGCCGGGCAAACATTGTTCTCGAATGATTTTGGGATAAGTGCAGAGAGTGTGATATCCCCTATTTATACTACTGTGCTACTGATACAGCACATTAGGTTCTTTCTCTTTCAAACTTGCAGGTACAGGGATTTTATCTGGCCCGCCTTGTTGGGACAGTATGGAAAATGTAAATAAAATAAAAACACAGTGTTCCTTACATTTACTTTGACTTTTATTTGATTGCAGACAGTTTGAACCTGAGATATTTCATGTTTTATCTGTTTTACTTTATTTAATTTGTTAATATAACTCCATTCCTGCATTTCAGGCCTGCAACACATTCCAAAAAAGTTGGGACGGGAGCAATTTAGGGCTAGTAATGAGGTGAAATAAATAAATAATGATGTGATTCCAAACAGGTGATTGGTACAAAAGCAGCATCCAGAAAAGGCTGAATCTTTGATGAGCAAAGATGATCAGAGGATCTCCAGTTTGTCAACAAATGTGTGAGAAAATGGTTGAAATGTTTCAAAACAATGAACCTCAAAGGAAGATTGGAAGGGATTTGCATATTTCTCCCTCTACAGTGCATAATATCATTAAACGATTCAAGGAATCGGGAAGAATTTCAGTGCATAATGGCCAAGTTCAAGCTTAGCCTGAACGCTCGTGATCTTCGATCCCTCAGACGGCACTGCATCAAGAACCGCCACTCAACAATAGCTGATATAACCACATGGGTGAGGGATTACTTTGGCAAACCTTTGTCACTTAAAACTTTACTGTGCAAAAAAGAAGCCTTATGTTAACTATGTCCAGAAGCGGCGTCGACTTCGGGCTCCAAGGCATCTAGGATGGACCATCACACAGTGGAAACGTGTATTGTGATCAGATGAATCAGCATTCCAGGTCTTTTTTGGAAAAAATGGACATTGTGTGTTCCAGACCAAAGACAAAAAGGACCATCCAGACTGTTCTCAGGAACAATGCAGTCCTGACCTCTCCCCAGTAGAGAATGTATGGAGTATTTTGAAATGAAAAATGCGACAACGACGATCCCGTACTGTTGCACATCTTAAGACGTGTTTGCAGGAAGAACGGGACAAAATAAAAGCTGAAACACTAAATCACTTGGTATCCTTGGTGCCAAAACCTATTTTAAGTGTGGTGAAAAGGAATGGCAACATTACAAAGTGGTAAATGCTTTACTGTCCCAACTTTTTTTTTAAATGTTGCAGAGATTCTCATGGCAGAATTGAATAAACATTTTACTTTATTATTACTAATGGGTCTAAAACATTGCTTGGTTAAAGTTGAAGAATATTACTCAGCTGTTCAGTCAGCCATTGATTACTTTTACATCTTTGTGCTAAGCTAAATAACCACACAGGCAAATTTAATTACATTGTAGCACATTATTACAGCATCGCTAATGGTACAGCAGCCGCTGGATTGCCCCCAGATATAAGTGAGTAAATGTGTGAAGCCTGCATTGGTTTGTATTCCTGCCTTGTTGGTAAAAATGAACAAATTAATATTTTATACCCACCAGACTTTGTGCTTTTCTGTTTCAGCACAAAAATACATTAAAAGCCGACCAGCTTCAAAGACCCTATCACATACTGTTCATCTTCCAATTCATTCCTTTATTCATTATCTTATTCAATTTCTATTTTTCCAGACCTTTCAGACAAAAACACGCTGAACAAAAAGCCAAATAAGATGTAACTTGAACAGACGCTCCTCATCTAACCCTCAAGTTAAAAGATAAAGCGGCAGACTGGGAACGGCGGCGTTTCTGTAGACATTGTGAGGAAATGAAGCCGCGAGGCATCATGCTAATTGAAGATAAGCGGGGCCAAGAGACAATTTACATCGCTTGCCTAATGGGGTCTGATATTAGAATTTATTAGTAACAAACCCCATTATAACAATGCGCTGGCGAGAATGCTGGATAAAAAGGAAGATGCTAATAAGACGGGGATGATTCTGTTTGTAAAACTTGGGACTAGTGTGCGATAGTGCAAAATTTGATATCGATCCAATACCAAGTAAATACAGGGCCAGTATTGCCGATACCGATACTTTCTAACCCTAACCCTACCTTAATAATTAAGGTAGATGCGTCATTAAATTGCTAAATCTAAATGACTATTCATGACCTTTAAGTGTATTATTGTATTATACTCTCAGTAGGGTTGATTAAAGCGGTCAGATCGATCCGGCCACAACTACCTGGGACATTGAATTTGGGACAGTGTGGAGATACACTGGCATGATGTTTTGGATTTGTCTTTTTAGAACAGATATGCTGTACCTACAAAGACCATAAGTTGCGTAAAATTTAGATTTTATGCTTAGTATAATGGCGGCATGGTGGCTCGGTGGGAAGCACTGTCGCCTCCCAGCAAGAAGGTCCTGGGTTCGATCCCTTTCTGTGTGGAGTTTGCATGTTCTTCCAGTAACTGCGTGGGTTTCCTCCGGGAGCTCCGGTTTCCTGACACAGTCCAAAAACATGCAGTCAGGTTAATTGGAGACACTAAAAAGCCCTATAGGTGTTAGGTGTCCAGGGTGTTACTGTGTGCCTTGTGCCCATTGAAAAGCTGGGATAGGCTCCAGCGCACCCCCCACCCCCACACACACAACCCTAATTGGACAATCGGTTAAAAAAGTGTGTGTGAGTGCTTAGTGAAATGCACAGAGATAAGCAACACGTCTGTCATTAAGCTGTTATAAAATGTTGTAAGCAGAAAAGAAAAAACATTCAGCACACAATGGAGGTTCTAAAGTCCAACACCCAATGTGATGTGACTAGAGCAGTATAAAAAGAGACCCACAGTTTTGTTCCTTGTTCTTCAGCTTACATACTGCTTTAAGAACCCACAATCGTGTTTTAATAAATCGTCTTCAATCCAGTTTGTTGGTACAGTTTGAATTTCCATTACAAATACAATAAAACAAGAATCTATGACTTGATAACCAACAAAAGTACCATTAAATGGCTTAATATTTTGTCTGACCAACTGCATTTTGTAAATATAAGCACATTTTGAATGTGATAGTCTTTATTCAGTTATTAATTACTTTTAGCTTTGCATCAAAAAAATTTAGTGGCTGTTATATACGTCACATTATTTATTCCCTACGAAACGTTCTAAATTAAAGCTCCTTCTTTATTACAAACAGCACATTTATATAATCAAGTAAACCTTATGTCGCTTAAACTGCACCTTAGTTCTGCTCGTATTCATTACAATACCATTTATTCATTCATTCTTTTATCACAACTTCATCTTATTCAGAGTTGCCGTGGGTCTGATTCACTGGACGAATGGCAGGAAACACCCTTGACAGGTCGGCAGTCCATCACAGGACAAACACACACATACCTGTGGGACTTTAGTGTCTCCAGCTAGCATGACTGCATGTATTTGGATTGTAGGAGAAGACCAGAGCTTCCAGGAGAAACCTGCGCAGACATGGAACCCGGACTGCTCCACTTGGGAATGCTACCCACCAAGTGCTACCCACCAAGCCACCATGCCATTATGGTTTGCATTTCACTACAATGAAACACAATGGCGTATGCATAAATGCAACAGAACCCCCCCACACACACTCCCTGGGTGAGAACCACTGGCGTAAATGACCATGATTAATCTAATGTGATCTCAATCGGAACCTATACACACTGACGTTTTTGCAATGCTTGATTTAGCAGACTGAGACTAAATGCTAAGACCAACCTCAAGATGACCTCAATTATTTCTGTAACAGCTTTTTCCTGATGCATTGGTGCACCGTTGCCAATTTTACGACCGTACCATTGGATCCCATACACAGAGCTTTACATCTCTTAAACCCTCAAGAAACCCACACATCACTCCTCCATCTCCTTCCTCTCCAGAACAACCTTATGCAATCTGCTATCTCTTCTTTCTGACTCAGAATGGCATCGGGGATCGTAACCATTTGGCCTTGTAGCATGACATGCCACATTTACTGCCCTTGCGTCTGCTCTTGTGATACTGAACAACTTAATCCTCGATCCTTGATCCTTCTAGAGCTGTCTGCAGCACAGTCAACAACATTATGTTAATCCCTGCAACTGAATCCCTGAATTAAAACCATATCCACACACCTTATTACAAGGTACACAGGCCACAAGCAGCCTGTCACTGCCAATGTAAGATTTAAAACAATATTTCATGCCTATAAGACCAAAAATAGCCCAGCTCATACATAGATTTGTATCTCATACGCTTTGAATTGATTGTCAGCTGATAGAATCATGCATTCTGCTCTATTTTAGAAAATCCTAAAGGAGAACACAGTTAGTCAATTTGTGTTGGATTATATAGTGGCCAAGTCAACATCCAGACCTGAATCTCAATGAGATGCTGAGACAAGAACCCAAATTGGCAGTTCTTGTTTAAAAACCCTCCAATGTAGCTTAATTCTGCAAAGAAGAGTGGGCCAAAATGCCTCTATAAGGATGTACAAGCCTGCAGATTGCATGTTATCGCAAACATTTGATTGTAGGTGTCACTACCAAGAGCGGTACAACCAGCTATTATGTTTAAGCTGGCAATTACTTTACATGGGTGACACAGGTTTTAAACAAATCTTTATTTTTAATACATTTTGTGTTTACTCTTGTTGTGTTTATCTTATATAAGAAAAAGATCTGGAACATTTAAATGTCACAAATGCAAAGCAAAAAATAGAATGAGCAAATATATGTGTATATTTTTTGTAAATAACAAAAAATCTCTCTCGGCGCGAGATCAAGGTCGACACACTTGGGGTCGGGGCGGAGGGCATGTCCAAGAAGGTTGAAATCTCCTGCATTGGAATCCAGTTTTGAGTAGGGATGTAACGATACACTCACGATGCGATGCAATTCACGCTACTGGGTAGATACAATTTTTTTTAAACAAAATGAAATTTAAGACAAATTATGAGTTTCCTTTTATTATTTCTCTTTAAAAATAGAATAAAATACTGTATTTGTGGTTATCTTTTATTTATCTAAATAATGAATGTCCTTTTATTTTTGAGGTAGGTACAAACTATGCAAAACAATGCTGAACATTTCTCTTTTTGTGTAAAAACAAATGAAATGAAATTTTAAAACAAATCCCACAATAAATAAATAATACAAATAAAAAAATATATCCTCACATCAATAAATTTGGCTGGAAAATTCAGAACCTGGCAACCCTGTAGTGACGTCAACCAGGCGAGGCGAATAGCGCCAGTGAATATCGATTCATTATACATGTCAACCGATTTGAATCGTGTGAATTGATTTTTAACTGTCTTGTGGTGCATCGTTACAGCCCTAGTTTTGAGTATTATTTATAATTATAAAAATATAAATATTTTGCATTTTAGCGCTATTATTTATTGTGCTGCATTACTGTTGGTTAGACTTAACATTCCAAACTAAAGTTGCTTTGCTCCTGGATATGGTGGAACCAAAAAAAATCATTTATTTATACTCTCTAACACTGCTCACCTCAACACCCTTACAGCTTTAGTGCAGAATAGGAACTCACCTCACAATCACCCTGGAGAGAATGCACCAATAATTAGGATATAAATTTAAATGTCTGGTACGTGCACATTCTCTCTCTCTGTCTCTCTCTCCACCACTCCACCTTCTTCCCCACCCCCCTCTGCGATAAAGCTCCTCTGGCTCAGAGATACAATGTCGAAGATTAACATGCACACACAGCCAGCACGGCGAACACAGCTCCATCGTCCATTCCGCCGAATCCATCATTCATCGTCTCTCATCCGGAGAGAGTCCTCCAGCAAACTGAACCGAAGGGACCATCGACTAGGTTCGAAACTTCAAGGGATTTTTTAAGAGGTGGCTGTGTGAGCGGAATCCGAGAGCAGCTCGGCTCTTTTAATAAGTGTATGTGGAACAGAAAAGCCTCTTCATACAAGGTAGCATTTGAAACCAAGCAACAAATGGACCCCACACAGCTCCTACACAGCTCCTCCATATGCGTCATATAGTAGATTGTATTGGGTGAGACTGGGTTAGGTGTCCATATACTGTTGGGTTTATGTTGTAGAAATACAAACATATGAAGCTTGTTGGACATCCAGTTAATAAAAGACTGACCTGGGCTGGGTGCCTACATGAACAATAATTGGCTGGATCGGGTTCCTCATAACTGGTGCAATTACGACCTCTTCTGGCTGATTGATTGGAATATTGTAATCAGGGTGTGGCTCTCCATGCACAAAGCTGATCCGCATATGAACTCGCCTCATACAGGTGAAAAGATGCAGTCGGTACTGCACACGTGTGTCATTCGCGAAGCTCCTCAGTCAGCAGTGGAGGGTTGTATCCGTAGAGGTGAAGCGTAACGCAATCAGGGTAATTGGATACGACCAGATTAGGGGAGAAAATTGGGGATGGGAACTGGTGCAATTACGACCAGCTGGCTGATTGATGGCACCTTCACAGGGTTAGGGAATAGTGTGGATCTCCGTGCACAAAGCTGATCCGCATATGAACTCGCCTCATACAGGTGAAAAGATGCAGTCGGTACTGCAGACGTGTCGGAGGGGGCGTGTTTCGTTTCAGTTATAACATCAGCCACTCTTATGAGAAGGCCCCTCACAAGACTTTTATGTATGTCTGTGGGAATTTATGCCAACTGATGTTGGTCTGCCATACAAATGGATTCCAAAGCTGTTCAGTGGGGCTGAGGTCAGGGTTCTGTGGAGGCCACTGGATTTTTGGAGCTATAACAGGAATTATATTATTGATTTATTCAACTGTTAGCTACTGTTGTGGCTAAAACAATTTAATAAATACAAATAGTGTCCCAATACTTCTGTCCATATTGTGTATACTGGTTAAGCTTGCTGGTTAGCCACTGAGCAAAGGGGTGACAACTAGTGCCTCAGTTTGATGTATAGACATAGTCAAATGTGGTTGAATAATTTTTCCCACCTTTAATATATTACAATGGTGGCTCAGTGGGTAGCACTGTCGCCTCACAGCAAGAAGGTCCTGGGTTCGATCCCCAGGCGGGGCGGTCCGGGTCCCTTCTGTGTGGAGTTTGCATGTTCTCCCTGTGTCTGCGTGTGTTTCCCCTAGGAGCTCTGGTTTCCTCCCACAGTCCAAAAACATGCAGTCAGGTTAATCATAGACACTGAATTGCCCTATAGGTGAATGGGTGTGTGTGTATGTGTCTGCCCTGCAATGGACTGGCACCCTGGTCCAGGGTGTTACTGTGTGCCTTGCTCCCATTGAAAAGCTGGGATAGGCTCCAGCAAGACCCCGCCCCCCGTGGAGGAACGTGGAGGTCAATGCGCGAGACTGACCTCACACACAAATCCACCAAAGTATGAGTGAATAAGAAGGGGTCAGGCAAATATACCCTCCTCTGACAGGATCGAGGCCCCCAGCAGTGGAAGACTAATTGGCTACGCTACATAGGGAGAAAAATCCAGAATTCAACCCATTTTCCTCATCAGAGTATAGTACAGATGGAACTTTTCATTCCATCAGCCTGGTCAATAATTCTAAAATCCACTTAAACCATTTCCCCACGTGCCAGTCTGAGCCTGACCTGATAATTGATGGTCACCAGATCTCAACCCAATTTACAACCCATAGGGAATCTTGATCCGATATGTCAGACTGCACTTCCTCTCTTATCTCTTTAGTTGTTTGAAGTTTATGGAACAGTAATTCGATTTAATGAGTGCCAATTGCTCATGCTGGCCTCCAGTCAAAAACATTAAAATTCTTATAAAGATTAAAGACGTTTTAATGTGCAATTCTGTTTTATTTAGATGAAGTCTGTCTATGTGTTAATCGGTTTTCTCCCACAAGTACGAAGACGTGCAGTCAGGCCAACCGGAGTTACTAAAAACTGTATTAAGTGTGAGTGTATGTGTGAGTGTTTGCTTTATGATGGACTGACGACCTGTCCGTGGTGTTTCCTGCCTCTGGCCGAATGAATCGGGTTCACCGCGACCCAGATCAGGATACAGCGATGGAAGCAGAGAAAATATTGTAGATTGATGCAGTTTAAATGAGTAACATATAAACTACAATCTCATTCAACATAACTTGTGGTTGACTTGCTACAGCAATATATGTAAAATATGTACACTGTTGTTTGTGCTGTATAATGCTATTGGGGATTTAATTTCATACTGGATCAATAAAGTATCTATCTATCTATCTATCTATCTATCTATCTATCTATCTATCTATCTATCTATCTATCTATCTATCTATCTATCTATCTATCTATCTAACTATCTATCTATCTATCCATCCATCCATCCATCCATCCATCCATCCATCCATCCATCCATCCATCCATCCATCCATCCATCCATCCATCCATCCATCCATTAAATCAACCATCCATCCATCCATCTATCTATCTTTTGGGATCAACAAAGTATCCATCCATCCATCCAACTATCTATCCAACTATCAGGATCAATATAGTATCCATCCATCCATCCAACTATCTATCCATCTATCTATCATGATCAATAAAGTATTCATCCATCCAACTATCTATCCATCTATCTATCAGGATCAATAAAGTATCCACCCATCCGTCCATCCAACTATCTGGAACAGTACAGTATCCATCCATCCATCGGGATCAACATAGTATCCATTCATCCATCCATCCATCTATCCAACCATACATCCATTTATCTATCGGGATCAACAAAGTATCCATCCATCCATCTATCCAACCATACATCCATCTATCCGGGATCAATAAAGTATCCATCCATCCATCCAACTATCGGGAACAGTACAGTATCCATCCATCCATCTATCCATCTATCCAACCATACATCCATTTATCTATCGTGATCAACAAAGTATCCATCCATCCATCAAACTATCTATCCATACATACATACATCCATTCATACATCTATCTGGATCAATAAAGTATCCATCCATCCATCTATTCATCCATTACCCCCCCATTCAATTTATTTATCATATCCAATTTCCAATTGCGTTTGCCAACTTTGCATTTGCATAGAATGTCACATGTAAGCTGCACACCACTATTTGTTTTTGGTTAATGATTAATCATCTTCATTAATTAAAATGATTTAAGTAAATTGTTCTTTCTGAATTCTCATTTTAAGCCCCATTCCCTCACTAAGAACGATACCAAATCTGCAAAGTTCTGGCTGATGTGCTTTTATTGTACATAAAATTCACAGTGCACCATAACAGTAAGAGAAAGCACCTTCTATTTTTAAGTTCTGAGTCATTCTACGTTTTTCATTTGCTTTATTGTAGCTCTTTGTATAGAATTCACAAGCCTGCTACAAAAACATGCTGTTATTAATAAATAATCACTATTATAAATATTTCACTGTATAGTAACAGAAAGAGAATCCTAAACTCACAGAAATCTCAAAGGGCAAAGACTTTAGGAAGCAGAGAAAGATACTGACTAGATCAGTGCTATATATCAGCCCAAAGTCCTAAGTGAAGAAGTGTGGATTCCACCTTCATATGGGCAGCAGGGACCATATAGTAGTGATTTAAGCATTATTGGTCATCATCAGTGCTGTTGCTGGCACGCTGGCCATTGAGAGTTGCAGGATATCACTAAGGCTAGGTACAGACTACTGGAGGTTCCTCAACATATGGACATTAATGGACGTTGGGTCCACATTTTTATGGATCTTGTTTAATGCACTGGAACACAATCATGCAGTTGGGTGTGTCTGAAACCTCCTTCTGATTCCTTATCTTAAATATTGGGGGCTGCCCTGATTCTTTTGGCCATACAGTGTAATGTCTCAAGCCCCCATTGACACGTTTTGTCATACATATACATATATATATACCGATCAGCCCTAACATTATGACCACCGTCCTAATATTGTGTTGATCCCCCTTTTGCTGCCAAAACAGCCCAGCCCATTTTTCCTGCTTATTTGAGGATAAAATGTTCACTTGCTGCCTAATATATCCCACCCACTAACAGGTGCCGTGATGAAGAGATAAGCAGTGTTATTCACTTTACCTGTCAGTGATCATAATGTTATGCCTGATCGGTGTATACATACTGTATATACAGACATACAGTACAACAAAATTCTTTCATTGCGTATCCTAGGTTGTTTGGAAACTGGGGTCAGAGAACAGTGTCAGCCATCGTACGGAGCAGAAAGGGTTAAGGGCCTTGCTCAAGGGCCTAACATGGCAGAGCTGGGATTCAAACTCTCAACCTTTCAGTTGATATCCCAAAGCTCTACCCACTAGGCTACCACTGTTCCAAAAGGACAAGTAGTTGCAATCTTTATTAAAATACATTTACATTTATGACATTTACTAGACGCTTTCATTCAACAGATTGAACACCATACAAGCAACTGAGAGTAAAGGGCCTTGCTCAAGGGCCCAACAAGGGGCAGCTTGAAAGCAGTTGGGGTAAACCAGCAAGGATGGATACTTTATTGATCCCGATAGATAGATGGATAGATAGTTGGATAGATGGATACTCCATTGATCCCGATGGATGGATGGATGAATGGATACTCTATTGATCCCGATGGATGGATACTTTATTGACCTTAACCACTAAGCTACCCCGCCACAATCTAATATCTCTGCCATGACAAACTCTGCCTCATTTCTCACTATTTCATTCTAATTTATTAAGATTAATTCATTCTACCTCCATTCAAATTTCTTTTTAACAAGTTCACAATGCCTTTTAAGATTCTGCCCGAGTCATTTACACTGCTTCTCCTAAATTATATTAGTCTCATAAAAGTCTATTTCCATTCAGGTGAGAAATAAAAGGGGAAGACGAACTCATAATACAATCCAGAGTGGCCTTCCAGACTGACCCGGGGTCATCTATAGATTCCCTTAGAAACTGATACAAACCTGTCCGGTCGTGTTTTGAATTTAACAGGAAGTGTTTGAATTTAAAACGGCATAATATTAAACCTCTGTGGACGTGACTTTTAACGGAAATGTGAAATTGATTGAGTTTAAATGCCAAGTACTGAACTGCCAAGTCTTTACATGGTAAGGCTGGTAGAACTGATCAGAATTGATGATTATTATTAATGCAATCTACACTATGTAGATACTAGCCAGTAAATACGCTGTACTGCCATCAGTTAAACAATGGCAACCAAACAGCTACAGGCGATGATAATGCTGCCGGTGTGAACACAGGACGATGAGCGATCAGCGATTCGGGAGACAAGACGTGAAAAGTTGGTGCCAGTTTAAATGTACACCTCCTTGTTTCTACACTCCACTTATCATATGGAAGCACTTTGTAGTTTTACAATTACTAACTGTAGTTCATCTGTTTTTCTGCATGCTTTGTTAGCCCCCTTTTATCCTGTTCTTCAATGGTCAGGAACCCAACAGGACAACCACAGAGCAGGTATTATTTAGGTGGTGGATGATTCTCAGCACTGCAGTGACACTGACATGGTGGTGGTGTGTTAGTGTGTGTTGTGCTGGTATGAGTGGATCAGACACAGCAGCACTGCTGGAGTTTTTAAATACCATGTCCACTCACTGTCCACTTTATTAGACACTCCTACCTGGTTGGTCCACCTTGTAGATGTAAAGTCAGAGATGATCGCTCATCTATCGCTGCTGTTTGAGTTGGTCTATCATTGAGATCTTCATCGGTGGTCACAGGACGCTGCCAGTCCAGCAGTGACAGTGAGGTGTTTAAAAACTCCATCAGCGCTGCTGTGTCTGATCCACTCATACCAGCACAACACACACTAACACACCACCACCATGTCCGTGTTACTGCAGTGCTGAGAATGACCCACCACCCTAATAATACCTACTCTGTGGTGGTCCTGGGAGAGTCCTGACCATTGAAGAACAGGATGAAAAGGGGTAACAAAGCATGCAGAGATAGAGATGGACTACAGTCAGTAATTGTAGAACTACAAAGTGCTTCTATATGGTAAGTGGAGCTGATAAAATGGACAGTGAGTGTAGAAACAAGGAGACACCCCAGACAGGTCGCCAGTCCATCATAGTAGTTCTAATTAGCCTGACTGCATGTCTTTGGACTTGTGGGAGAAAACAAGAGTTCAGAATAGAATCACTCAGCAGCTATGCTGGTACTTTATCACACATTAAACCTTAATGTTTCAATGTATTAAGTCATCTTTGAGTCCTCAGTTCGATTTTCAATAAGCAAAAATCCAGATGTTTGTGTAAACAGCTCTGACTGAAACCCAAAAGCTGACTGACTCTGTAATTCTGTAATCTCTCCTGCTGCCGCCAGCATATCACCACTGAGCACATTGCTTTTTATAGACTTTGAAGCAGAACAGAGCAAATCTTAACCAGTTGGATACACGCTATGAGAGGAGTGATAGGCTCTTTCATATAGCCGGTGGCGTCTCTGGCGCTGAAAGTCTGGTGGGGCTCAGTAAACTCTGTATGGGCAGTATCCGACACCGACCTACTTGCTCAATGGATCCAAACACAAACACGATGAATCAATAAGTCTCAAATGTACACACTAACGCAAAGCAGAAGAAGCCACAAGCCTATACACCGGTCAGCTCCTTGTTTCTACACACATTGTCCATTTTATCAGCTCCACTTACCATATAGGGGCACTTTGTACTTCTACAATTACTGACTGTAGTCCATCTGTTTCTCTGCATACTTTGTTAGCCCCCTTTCATGCTGTTCTTCAATGGTCAGGACCCTCACAGGACCACCACAGAGCAGGTATTAGTTGGGTGGTGGATCATTCTCAGCACTGCAGTGACACTGACATGGTGGTGGTGTGTTAGTGTGTGTTGTGCTGGTATGAGTGGACAGGAGTGAACACCTCACTGTCAATGCTGGACTGAGAATAGTCCACCAACCAAAAATATCCAGCCAACAGCGCCCCGTAGGCAGCGTCCTGTGACCACTGATGAAGGTCTAGAAGATGACCAACTCAAACAGCAGCAATAGATGAGCGACTTTACATCTACAAGGCGGACCAACTAGGTAGGAGTGTCTAATAGAGTGGACAGTGAGTGGACACGGTATTTAAAAACTCCAGCAGCGCTGCTGTGTCTGGTCCACTCATACCAGCACAACACACACTAACACACCACCACCATGTCAGTGTCACTGCAGTGCTGAGAATGATCCAACACCTAAATAATACTGTCCTTTCTGTCTGTGTGGGTTTCCTCCAGGTGCTCCGGTTTCCTCCCACAGCCCAAAGACATGCAGTCAGGATAACTGGAGATAGTTAAGTCCTCCTAGGTATGAGTGTGTGTGTGTTTGCCTTGTTATAGACTGATGACCTGTCCGGGATGTTTCCTGCCTATAACCCTGTGACCCTGTGTTAGCTTAGTAAGCGAAAACTGCAGTGACGTAATTCCAATTCATCCCTAAGTAGTGCTGTCTAAGTAGTGCGTCTAAATAACCTGCCTTATTTACATTGACATTTTCAGCATAAAGCAGACGTCCTTATCCAAAGTACTGTGACAGTATACTGTCTAAGCAATTGAGGGTTAAGGGCCGAACAGTAGTGACAACCTGGCAGTGGTGGGGCTTCACCCAGAGTCCTTTTGACTACTAGTTCAGTACCTTAACCTTAACCGCTAGGCTAAGTTCGATGTCTCATTAGAATCCTCTCTTAACTTACTTAAGCAGCCACCCATAGTCGTTGTCCTACAGCCAGAGCCTTCCTCTCTAACCACAAAAGGACTAATGTTCATAACAGCAAGGTAGACACAGAAGTAGACAGTGGGGTTCAATTATTCCTGAAAGAACTGATAAGAAACTGTGCTGCCCCACTGTGTTAGATCTCATCCACAGCAGGAAGCTCAGAATTGATTAGAAATAGGGTTTGGCTGAACTTTCCGATCTCTAAGCAAGAAATCAATAGAATATTTCTTCAAAGAGTAAAAACAGACAGATACAACATTCACTGTCTGTTTTACCACCGCTTTATTCTATTCAGGAATGTCCATCATGGGGCAAACACACACACACAAATAGGGTGTACTTTTTAAGGACCTTCAATTGACCTGACTGCAACCAAAGTCTTTGGACTGTGGGAGGAAACTGGAAACCTCGGACAAAACCCACATGGATGGATGGATGGATGGATGGATGGATGGATGGATGGATGGATGGATGGATGGATGGATGGATGGATGGATGGATGGATGGATGGATGGATGGATGGATAGATAGATAGATAGATAGATAGATAGATAGATAGATAGATAGATAGATAGATAGATAGATAGATAGATAGATAGATAGATAGATTATTTTTATTGTGAGACCATAAAGGGGTTAATGTTTAATAAATATACTCTGATAAATATACTCTGTATGCTGCACAGACACTATATATTACAACCAAAGATCACAAGCATCACTGTGATCTCAAACCTATTTTCCCAAGACATTTTTCCTATTTTCATAAAGACGTGGTTGGACAAGTTTGATGTAGAGATACTACAATGACCTGCACCTGAGCCCTGACCTCAACCCAGCTGCACACCTTTGGGATGAATTGGAATGTGAAGTGCGAGACAGACTGTCAGGTCTAACATCAGTGCCTGACTTAACAATTGCTCTTTTGACTGAATGGGCACACATTTCAGAGACACACTCCAATCCACATGCCAGCATGTTTTTTTGTTTTTTTTGGATGTGAAAGACAACTGAAGTACCTGAAGAAACACCACACAGAAACAACAAAATCTGGCATAGTAATCCCTGAAGAGGATGGTATCTAGGTCGTCTGCATCATCACGTAAAGCATTTCTACTACAGGTAGTCTTTGTTTACAATAACATTGTGCTTTGTAAATATAATGTTTATATGTCTAAATCTATAGTTATTGATGCATTTAATGCATTTTAATCAGTATATAGTATTAATAAGGTTATTGTGCAATTATTGTAGGATGTTTTGTTTTTTTCAACACTAAAATAAAAGGCTAGAATTAAAAAAATAATAAATTAATTAAATTAAATTAAAAAATATTTATAATATATTTTATGTATAATATAGTAATATTTTTATTTAATGTTACATGTTTAATAATGTTTTAATAATATGTTTAATTTTTATTTATAAAAATAAATAAAAAACAAAATTTTAAAATACATTCTGATTGCTAAAGCTGTGATAATATTTAATATTAAATGTTTAATAATATGTTTTAATAATGTTTTATTTTTATTCATAAAATAAAAAAATTTAAAAAACTTTTAAGATAGATTCTGATTATGCTAAAGCTGTGATATTTAATATTAAATGTTTAATAATGTTTTAATAATATGTTTTATTTTTATTTATTTTCTGATAAAGACCACAATTCATGGTTCCATCAATTATGCCATATCATCTAGAAGCGAAGAAGCTCCAAACCATCACACTACCACTGTTGCCACTGTTTAACTGCTGGTATGATGTTCTTATGGTGGAATGGGGTGGTAGCTAATACCCATGTCTTCCAAATGAGACCCATGTCTTCCTAAACGGGGGGTGTTTAAGCATGAACTGCCTGTTTAAGGTCTTGCAACAGCATCTCAATGGGATTCAAGTCAGGGCGTTGACTCTGCCACTCCAAAACCTTCTAGAGGTGGGCAAATCATTGTCCTGCTGCATAGCTCAACTGTGCTTGAGCTTTAGGTCACAAACTAATGGTCACATTCTCCTTCAGAATTTTCTGTTGAAGACCAGAATAAAATGCCTGTTTAAGGTCAAAACAGGGCTTTGACTCTGGCACTCCAAAACCTTTTATAAGTACAGAGTTATAACAGTAACCATGAATAATGAAGAGATGATTGTCAAGTATAACAAATCATCCAGGTCCTTCAGAATCAAAGCAGCTCCACTGTTGGTGTGATGTTCTTATGGTGGAATGAGGTGGTAGATTATGCCAGGTAATGAGCCCCATGTCTTCCAAAACGTTCCACCTTTGACTCATCAGTCCATTTGTGGATAATGGCTTTCAGTAACCTTTTCCAGTCACTGACCTTTTCCAGCCCCTGAACCTTTTAAGGACTGATTTGCATTTGTATTTGAATCTCTTTAGAACAAGGTGTCATGTGCTACATTCTGAAAACTTGTATCCTGCTTCACATTGCCAGTAGGGTTTTAGTTTAATTGATGGTTAGATTCAACAAGTCGGGCATTAATTATGGCTGGGTTTTTGCTTGATTAAAGGTAGTACCATGGTTTAAAAATGCTTTATAGGGATTGATCACCCATTTCATGTTTATCTTATCCAGTGAATATTACAACCTCAAATCAGAAAAAGTTGGGACAGCATGAAAAATGCAAATAATAATTACAAAAAAACACTTACTTATCTTTACATTTACTTTGACTTTTATTTCACTGCAGACAGGATGAACCTGTGAGTTCATGTTTTGTCTGCTCAACTTTTTGACATTTTGGCACCGAGGATACCAAGTGATTTAGTGTTTCAGGTTTTCTTTCGTCTTGTTCTTCCTGCAAACACGTCTTAAAATGTACACACATTCTCTACTGGGGACATGTCAGGACTGCAGGCAGGCCAGTCCAGTACCCGTACCCTCATCTTCCACACCCATGACTTTGTAATGTGTGCAGCATGTGGTTTTGCGTTGTCTTGTTGAAAAATGCATGGACGTCCCTGGAAAAGATGACATCTTGAAGGCAGCACATGTTGCCCTATGATCTCAATGTACGTGTCTGCATTAATGCTGCATCACAGAAGTGTAAATGACCTTTACCAAGGGCACTGACACACCCCCATACCATGACAGACCCTGGCTTTTGGACTTGTTCCTGATGACAGTCTGAATGGTCTTTTTTGTCTTTGATCCAGAGCACACAGCATCCATTTTTTCCAAATAAGACCTGGAATGCTGATTCATCTGACCACAATACTTAGCCACTGTGTGGTGGTCCATCCTAGATGCCTCCGAGCCCAGAGAAGTCGACGTAGTTTCTGGACAGGGTTAACATAAGGCTTCTTTTTTGCACAGTTGGTGCATGTTACTCTGTATTGTAGTGCTTGACAAAGGTTTGCCAAAGTAATCCCTCGCCCATGTGGTTATATCAGCTATTGTTGAGTGGCGGTTCTTGATGCAGTGCCGTCTGAGGGATTGAAGATCACGGGCGTTCAGCTTAAGCTTGCACCCTTGGCCTTTATGCACTGAAATTCCTCCCGATTCCTTGAATCGTTTAATGATATTATGCACTGTAGAGGGAGATATGTGCAAATCCCTTCCAATCTTTCTTTGAGGTTCATTGTTTTGAAACATTTCACTGGAGATTCTCTGATCATCTTTGCTCATCAAAGACTCTTAAGCCTTTTGTGGATGCTGCTTTTGTACCAAACCATGATTACAATCACCTGTTTATTATTTAGTTTTTCACCTCATTACTAGCTCTAAATTGCCCCCGTCCCAATTTTTTTTGGAACGTGTTGCAGGCCTGAAATGCAGCATATTATATTAACAAACTGTCTGCAATCAAATAAAAATCAAAGCACAGAGTGTAACAGTACCCTACCCTACTACAGTTGCTTTTGTGATGTGTCAGACTCAGGCACTTGCGCCTACCCACACTGCAGCAAACAGGGTCCGTCTTCAAAGCCTGTTCTTCTATTCTATGCGTGTGCAGAACTATAAGACAGGTTCCGGATTTTTGACACACTGCTACTTTTCTAATATATATGCATAGCTTAAATGGAAAATTACATGCTCGCTGATTGAAGACTCTATTACTCTTAGTCACCGGTGGTGTATAGTTTTGAATCTCGCCTGGTGTTCTTGTTAGAGATGGAAAGCAGTTTTAAGACAGTGGAATTAAAGAGTAGGAGGGGAAGAGGCGTGATTGAACAAGATGCTTACAGTACACACGGGCTAATACAACAGAGCAATTAGGTGCAAACTTCGATAGATGTTCTGTGACAAAGGTCTAAGAGTAATAATAGACCTCACTTATCATCCTCATTAATGCAGTTTCATCAACGGAAAGTTCGCGTTCGTACTTTTCAGCCCCCATTTAATTTCTGAGTACCACTTACTATTCATGTTTCAGTAACACTTCTCTGCCTTGGTTGATTTCTGAGTTGCTTTTAAGAGCCACCCTTGACATACACTGATCAGCCATAACATTAAAACCACCTCCTTGTTTCTACACTCACTGTCCATTTTATCAGCTCCACTTACCATGTAGAAGCACTTTGTAGTTCTACAATTACTGACTGTAGTCCATCTGTTTCTCTGTTTCTACAATGGTCAGGACCCCTACACGACCATGACAGAGTAGGTATTATTTGGGTGGTGGATCATTCTCAGCACTGCAGTGACACTGACATGGTGGTGGTGTGTTAGTGTGTGTTGTGCTGGTATGAGTGGATCAGACACAGCAGTGCTGCTGGAGTTTTTAAATACCGTGTCCAGTCACTGTCCACTCTATTAGACACTCCTACTTTGTTGGTCCACCTTGCACATATAAACTCAGAGACGATCGCTAATCTATTGCTGCTGTTTGAGTTGGTCATCTTCTAGACCTTCATCAGTGGTCACAGGACGCTGCCCACGGGGCGCTGTTGACTAGGTATTTTTTGGTTGGTGGACTATTTTCAGTCCAGCAGGGACAGCGCTGCTGTGTCTGATCTACTCATACCAGCACAACACACACTAACACACCACCACCATGTCAGTGTCACTGCAGTGCTGAGAATGATCCACAACCCAAATAATACCTACTCTGTAGTGGTCCTGTGGGGGTCCTGACCATTGAAGAACAGCATGAAAGAGGGCTAACAAAACATGCAGAGGAACAGATGGACTACAGTCAGTAATTGTAGAACTACAAAGTGCTCCTATATGGTAAGTGGAGCTGATAAAATGGACAGTGAGTGTAGAAACAAGGAGGTGGTTTTAATGTTATGGCTGATAAGGCACCCCTTGTTCCTCCAAAACAGCGCTGACTCTTTGAAACATGGACTTTACAAAACCTCTAGCAAGACGTTAGCAGCAGAATAATAATATTTCTTTATTAGGGTTTTAACGTCATGTTTACACACTTTGGTTACATTCATGATAGGACAGGTAGGTACTGCTTACACAAGATTTCTCAGTCAAATTCACCTCACTTAATCGTCTATGGACTGTGGGAGGTAACCAGATGCAAACTCCACACAGAAAGAACCCTAACCGCTCCATCTGGGAATCAAACCCTTCTTGCTGTGAGGCGACAGTGCTCCCTATCGAGCCACCGTACCGCCTGAATAATTAATATTAAAATTCTGTTATGTTGCAAGGTGAAGAATTCACGGATTGCACTTGTTCGTCCAGAACATCCCATGTGGTGACTGGAGACTATTTTACATGTTCTCAAACCGTTCCTGCAACAATATTTAAGTAGGTGGTATGTGCCAAAGTAACTTCCACATCAATGCCAGGACTCAGGGTTTCCCAGCAGAGCCAGTGCCATCTCTTCCCCAAGATAAAACACACACACATACATACACACCTAGCTGTTCACATTATGTAAACTAAACCATGATTCATGAGACCGGACCGCTTCCATCCATTGCTCTATAGTCCAGTTCTGATTTTCACATGCCCATTGTTGGCGCAGTGGACAGGGATCAGCATGGGCACACTGACTGGACCACTGCTACACATCACCATACACACTGATGCATTGTTTGTATGTATTCTATAGATGCTCTTCTATAGAATTATACTAGACAAGCCTAAATTTGTTGTCTATGGCACTGACAGAACTAATACATGACCTCTACAAGACCATCAGCCATAACATTAAAACCACCTTGTTTCTACACTGTCCATTTTATCAGCTCCACTTACCATATAGAAGCACTTTGTAGTTCTACAATTACTGACTGTAGTCCATCTGTTTCTCTGCATGCTTTATTAGCTTGCTTTCACCCCGTTCTTCAATGGTCAGTTCCCCTACAGGACCACTACAGAGCAGGTATTATTTGGGTGGTGGATCATTCTCAGCACTGCAGTGACACTGACACGGTGGTGGTGTGTTAGTGTGTGTTGTGCTGGTTTGAGTGGATCAGACATAAACACCTCACTGTCACTGCTGGACAGAGAATAGTCCACCAACCAAAAATATCCAGCCAACAGCGCCCCATGGGCAGCATCTTGTAACCACTGATGAAGGTCTAGAAGATGACCAACTCAAACAGCAGCAATAGATGAGTGATCGAATCTGACTTCACATCTACAAAGTGGATCAACTAGGTAGGATTGTCTAATAGAGTGGACAGTGAGTGGACACGGTATGTAAAAACTCCAGCAGCACTGCTGTGTCTGACACACCACCACCATGTCATTGTCACTGCAGTGCTGAGAATGATCCACCACCTAAATAATACCTGCTCTGTGGTGGCCCTGTGGGGGACCTGAACATTGAAGAACAGGGTAAAAACAGGCTAAAACAGTATGTAGAGAAACAGATGGACTACAGTCAGTAATTGTATAACTACAAAGTGCTTCTATACGGTGAGTGTAGAAACAAGGAGGTGGTTTTAATGTTATGGCTGATCAGTGTATATCTTCATGGTTACCCATTATTCATGCTTCTAATGCATCAACTTCTTGGCAGCTGCCACTGCACTGGAAAAAATGGTCTTTTGCCATTACTGACTTGATGCATATGATAATTAATGGAGGCAGTTATTTCCCTTAGTTCACAAATATTCTGAATGGGTCCATTTAGAAAGGGCAGAAGCAGTTGTTACAGATAGTTGAGCATAATGAGATTTGTTGTGTGAATGCTTGCCAGGTTGTTCTTTACATAACAGATGAGAAGAACAACAGTGTAAAGCACAAATCTGAAATGGTATAAGGCATAATGTGTAAATATAGCTTATTTATTTTCATGGTAAATGTGACGACATACCTACTACAATTGCACTAATATTATAATACAATGTGATATAAAATAATACACTGATATTTCTGTATCGCTATATTTTACAAGGTGGCTCGGTGGGTAGCACTGTTGCCTCCTCCGGGTGCCCCGGTTTCCTTCCACAGTTCAAAAACATGCAGTCAGGTTAACTGGAGACACTGAATTGCCCTCTAAGTGAATGGGTGTGTATGTGTGTGTGTGTGTGTGTCTGCCCTGCGATGGACTGGCACCCTATCCAGGTTGTTACTGTGTGCCTTGTGCCCACTGAAAAGCTGGGATAGGCTCCAGCATACCCCCCCCCCCCCCCCCCCGCGACCATAATTGATTAAGCGGTTAATAAAATGAGTGAGCATATTTTACAACATAGATATCATTCGAAAACGGTTTAGAGATTCTAAACTCCTCAGTTCGAAAATTGGCATTGCCACTGGTCGGCTGGGCGTCATATAGCGGGCATAATTGGCAGTCCCTGCAGCAGACATGTCTCTGCTAGGGCGGGATGACCGGACTATGCGGGTGGGGTCTTCAAATGCTCACACGTGTAAGGACCCTGATTAGCAGATAGAGAGGCGGGTCAGAGGAGGCATGAGCAGGGATATACCCACCACGACTGCTATAGGGAAACCCCAGCAGCGGAAGACAGATTATATATTCATATAGCTGTACAAGACAGTTGTGCATGTTTGTAGCTGCAATATCAAAGACAGTTTAGCCCAACTGACAGCAAAAAACACTGAGAACTGGTTGTGAATATGACAATATGTCAAATATTACAGTATCACAGTTTCAGAGAAAGGAGGTTTCCCAACAGAGGAACTGGCAAGTCTGTGTGAAGGAAACCGTGACATATAGAAACACTCCCATCTGGAGCAAATTACTATTTATCAAAGGTAAAATTTAACCTAGATGTAAAACGCACCACATCTTTATAATTTTGTTTACTCTTAAGGAATACTTAAGGAATAATTAACTAAATATAAAGCACTAATACTGTAATTATAATAAACGTATGTCAATAAACAGCCTACTTTGATCTAATATGTAAATGCATTGGGTTTTAGCTCATTTAGATGTTTCAAGGTTGTTGTTTACTTTCCATGTTGGACATTTTTTTTTACTTATTCTTAAAACTTATTCTGTACTCAGCCATGACTAAATTTCCCAAATATTTCGCCCTGAGCTTGTACATAAAAAAACAGATTATTGAATTAGTTAACAAACAACTACTGACAGCCTTTTATAGTTGACAAATAGCTTTCATTTTGATGGTTGGTGCTTCTGAAACATGCGTGCCTGGCAGGAGTCTGTGCGCACACCAAGGCCCCCTACCTGTGGTACAAAAGAAGACATATCTAGTCTGCATCCTAACATCCAATCGCTCCCCCATCCTTGTTTGAAACAAAGGGGAGACTGGCAGGTGCCATATCAAAAGGACGAATGTGTAACGTACAGGAATAATGGAGAGCATGGGCATTGCATTGGTGACATTGTTTATAGTGTGTGTGTGTGTGTGTGTGTGTGTGTGTGTGTATTTATATATATATATATATATATATATATATATATATATATATATATAATTACTTAAGCACTCTGTTGTCTAAAGCAACAGCTATTACTGCCCCATATTAATATTAGTGCTTATAACAAATACATGCACATCACATCTGGTTAATCTTCTTACTAACTTATTGATTACACCACTGGTCAAAACAGTGACATACCATCCACAGGATCTAGAAACATTAAAAAAAAAAAAAAAAAAACTAGATTGGTACAGGATAACTAATTTATCAGTCTGTCTGACGTATATTCATGCTTGGCTTTGGGAACTGTTCCCTGGCGCATTGCTGATAATTACTCAGCATGTACAGCAAATACCCACGACTTACCCCATCCTTACATCTTACAGACAACAAAAAATAAGAATTTTGCTCTGTAGGATGTATATTTTTATTCAGATGTTGTAATTACCCTTGGGTAGGAGCAAGCACGTGTTGTACTATTTGACAACAGTTCAGTTCAGCATCACTAAATAAATAAAAAAGCATGGGAGGGATGTTCGGCTGGATGTAACTGGGTTATTTTAAAGATCTGTGCATAATCTGAGTAAAAATAAAGAATAAAGAGTAAAAATTACCTTTATTCCAGGACGTTGCTTCTTCCAAGATGTTCCAGATCCAGGGTTAATAATATAACACCGGCTCAATCAGAAAAAATAGAAAGCAGCTCCAAACTGGACAGAAACAGGTGTGTTTCTTTTAATCCTCAGTAATAATTTACAGTTTGTACATGTTTTCACCCCTGGTACACAAATCCGAATCCAAATCCATCCTCTTACACATACAGTATTTCCATCAGGGTACCAGTTAAACGCAGCATCACCGGGCGCTCAGAATTTAGCGGTATCCACCACCGGACCGGATTAAATCCACATAAAGGTTCCTCGAAGCGATCTGTGTTTGCAAAAGGTCCCACGGTGTACCCCTTTTACCCTCCGGACTCGCTGGGTACATGGGCGTGTGTATGGATGGGTAGGTTCGCAGCAGCTGGCACCTTCAATAAGGACGAACAGTGTCAGTAACGACCCGCCTTCAGAAGACTCGCCTGCTGTACCGAGTACCGACTCTGGGATGTAGGCTGGAATAAACACCCGCACCCCTCCCCTGTTATTTGACTATACATTTAAAGTGACAATCTGGTGTCCAACTTTATGTTCCGACTTTTGAAAAGCAGCTCCTAGATTCCCTTATTCTGTTGTTTGTGTTGTTTTGCATCGTTATAGACTCTAGCGGTTTAGTCCTGGAGTCCTCTAGGTTTACATTTGAAAGCAGTAAACAGTATTTGGGATGACAAAGCACCCTTAGTTCTTAGGCATGTCCAACTGCCAGAGTTTTAAAGAGGCAAAATTGTTTCATTCGCCTCACAGCAAGAAGGTCCTGGGTTTGATTCCCAAATGGAGCGCTCTGGGTTCTTTCTGTGTGGCACTGTGGGGCAGTTGTAACCCAGTGGTTAAGGTACTGGACTAGTAATCGAAAGGTCGCTGGTTCAAACCTCACCAGTAAACACTGCTAGATTTCCACTGTTGGGCCCTTAAGCATGGCCCTTAACCTTCAATTGCTTAGACAGTAAACTGTCACACTACTGGAAGTCACTTTGGATAAAAGCGTCCTTATTGTTTCAGTTGCCTCACAACAAGAAGGTCTTGGGTTCGATTCCCAGGTGGAGCGCTCTGGGTCCTTTCTGTGTGGTGATTGCATGTTCTCGTCATGTCCTGTAGGCAGCTGTAGCCTAGTGGTTAAGGTACTGGACTAGTAATCGAAAGGTCGCTGTTGGGCCCTTGAGCACAGCCCTTAACCCTCAATTGCTTAGATAACATACTGTCACACTACTGTTAGACGCTTTGGATATAAGCATCTGCTAAATGGCGTAAATGTAAATCCTTATGGGTTTTATTTGAGATGACAAAGGACTTAGAGGCATGTCCAATTGCCAGAATTTTTGTTGTAATTCTACAATTACTGACTGTAGTCCATCTGTTACTCTGCATGCTTTGGTAGCCCCCTTTCATGCTGTTCTTCAATGGTCAGGACCCCCACAGGACCACTACAAAGTAGGTGCTTTTCGGGTGGTGGATCATTCTCAGCACTGCAGTGACACTGACAAGGTGGTGGTGTGTTAGTGTGTATTGTGCTGTTATGAGTGAATCAGACACAGCAGCACTGCTGTAGTTTTTAAACACCTCACTGTCACTGCTGGACTGAGAATAGTCCACCAACCAAAAATATATCCAGCCAACAGCGCCCAGTGGGCAGCGTCCTGTGACCACTGATTACGGTCTAGAAGATGACCAACTCAAACAGCAGCAATAGATGAGCGATCGTCTCTGACTTTACATCTACAAGGTGGACGAAGTAGGTAGGAGTGTCTAATAGAAAATACTCCAGCAGCGTTGCTGTGTCTGATCCACTCATACCAGCACAACACACACTTACACACCACCACCATGTCAGTGCAGGACTGAGAATAATCCACTGGTGGTCCTGACCATTGAAGAACAGGGTGAAAGCAGGTTAAAAAGATATGTAAAGAAACAGATGGACTACAGTCAGTAATTGTAGAACTACAAAGTGCTTCTACTATATGGTAAGTGGAGCTGATAAAATGATCAGTGAGTGTAAAAACAACCAGTTGTTTAATTGTAGAGATCAACAGTACAGAGAAAAGTGTGGGTTTATTTCTCTGGTTAAAGCAGGTCCTCCCAGCCGGGTTCATGGCCACGGGCAAGTAAAGTGAAAGAAGCGTGTTGTTATGTCCCTGCAGACCAGCTTTAATCACAGATACCACACGTATGCCCCAGTCATATCTTTGGACTTTCATAAACAAGTTTCCTATATAAAAAAAAACCCCTATTGTACCAGGCATGAGATGAATGTACATGGTTATAATCATAAAGATGTGCCTTCATAAATAGATTTATTTTATTTATTCATGTGCTTCTCCCTCAATGTGTGATTATACAGCAGTAAATGATCTTTGTAGAGTAACAATTGGATTTATTTTTTTAATAAATCAGTGTTTTATTGTGTTTTTGTGTATTAATGTCTATATTATTATTTTTAAATCAAAAGTACTACAATATATCTATTTTTATTAATATCCAAATTGGTAGAGACATCCATGTCTTCCTCCTACCAACAAAATCCATATTTTCTTTCATCACTTCTGTATAAAATAGGTGAAGTTTCAAAACTGTACTAATTTCCAGGACGGCACATGGACTCCACTAGACCCCTGAAGGTGTGCTGTGGTATCTGGTTCCGAGGTGGGACCTCCATGGATTGGTTTGTCCAGCACATCCCACAGATGCTCGATTGGATTGAGATCTGGGGAATCTGGAGGCCAAGTCAACACCTCAAACCATTCCTGAACCATTTCTGCTTTGTGGCCGGGCGCATTATCCTGCTAAAAGAGGTCACAGCCATCAGGGAATACCGTTTCCATGTAAGGGTAAGGGTACATGGTCTGCAACAATGCTTAGGTAGGTGGTACGTGTCAAAGTAACATCCACGTGGATGGCAGGAACCAAGGTTTCCCAGCAGAACATTGCCCAAAGCATTACACTGCCTCCGCCGGCTTGCCTTCTTCCCGTAGTGCCTCCTGGTGCCATGTGTTCCCCAGGTGATTCATCAGACCAGGCCGCCTTCTTCCATTGCTCCGTGGTCCAGTTCCGATGCACAGGGTGGACAGGGGTCAGCACGTGCCCACGTGCATCAATGAGCCTTGGTCGCCCATGACCCTGTCGCCGGTTTACCACTGTATCTTGCTTAGACCAGTTTTGATAGATAATGACCACTGCAGACTGGGAAAACCCCTAGAGGGAAAATCTTGTGATGTCATATATCTATTTTAATCTGCCTATTGTCTTCGTTGGGTCACACATATTTGATCTGCCCACCACAAAAGGGTCCCAGAAATAAATAAAAAGGCGGGGGGAGGGATAGAAGGTTGAGAACCTCTGTTCTAGCAAATGTTGATTCCAGGGTGCTGAGAAGAAAGTGAATAGTGGTTGAGAGCTCTTCAGTTTCTGTATTGATCCTCTCTCTGTTGAGCCAGAACCATATTTAATGTGTGGTTTCTTTTAAGCCACTAGCTGATGTATATCTTGTTTTTTTTTTCCTTGCAAGTGTTTTTTAGAAACCACTAGTGTGCAGCTCAGAACAGATGGCAAAAAATAGATCCCAAGCATAAAAATGTGCTTAGTGTAGTGTCACCGTGCAAGGCTGGTATAAAAGGCTACGCTGATTAATATAAGCAGCTTCGATGGGATGAGAAAACCGATCCAATATCATTTCAGATCTGTACTGCCGATAAAACGGCCCATTAAGTTGCATTTAAGTGCTACGTGTCAAAAATGAAGATGCTAGAGATCATCTAGCGCAGTTATGTATATGAAATGAACGATGCGGAGAAGAAGGCACGGTTAAATCATGGAATAATAGCTGACGACATGCTGCAGGTGAGGTTGTTGAGTTAAACAAAACCATTTTAGTGATTGCTTAGTACAAGCCCAAATCAGAAAAAGTTAGGACAGCATGGAAATGCAAAAAAACAAAAAAACAAAAAAAAAACACTGGTCAACTTCATTTCATTTATTAATAAACATCCATTCCTGCATTTCAGGCCTGCAACACTTTGGGAAAAAAGTTGGGACGGTAAAGCGTTTACCACTTTGTAATGTTGCCATTCCTTTTCACCACACTTAAAAGACGTTTTGGCGATTTACTGTTTCAGCTTTTATTTTGTCCCATTCTTCCTGCAAACACGTCTTAACATGTGCAACAGTACGGGGTCGTCCACACATTCTCTACTGGGGACAGGTCAGGACTGCAGACAGGCCAGTCCAGTACCCGTACCCTCTTCTTCCGCAGCCATGTCTTTCTAACGTGTGCAGCATGTGGTTTTGCATCGTCTTGTTGAAAAATGCATGGACATCTTGAAGGCAGCATAAATGCTGCCATCACAGAAGTGTAAATGACCTTTGCCGAGGGCACTGACACAGCCCGATACCATGACAGACCCTGGCTTTTGGACTTGTTCCTGATTACAGTCTGGATGGTCCTTTTCATCTTTGACCTGAAAAAGACCTGGGATGCTGATTCATCTGACCATAATACATGTTTCCACTGTGTGATGGTCCACCCTAGATGCCTCAGAGCCCAGAGAAGTCGACGCCGCTTCTGGACATGGTTAACATAAGGCTTCTTTTTTGCACAGTAAAGTTTTAAGTGACATTTGTGTATGTAACTGTATTATAGTGCTTGACAAAGGTTTGCCAAAGTTTTCTTTTTTTTTTCACTTTTCCCCCCAATTTTTCCCGCCTAATCTAGTCGTGTCCAATTACCCTGATTGCGTCCTCTATACTGATTCGACCCTTCACCACTGACTGAGGACGCCTCTCAACTGACATATGCCCCCAGTCACTACAGACTGCATTTTTCACCTGCATGAGTCGAGTTCATACACTGACGAGCACTGTGTACGGAGGGCCACACCCCCATCAGCATTATTCCTCAGCCCTGTGCAGGCGCCATCAGTCAGCCAGTCGCACCAGTTATGAGGACCTATGATCCGACTTTTTTACCCTCTAACGATGAACAACAGCCAATCATTGTTCATGCCGCCACCCAGTCCAGTCGGAAAGGCAGAGCTGAGATTCGATACGATGTATTCGAAAACCCAACTCTGGTGTGCTAGCATACTTTACCGCTACGCCAAAGTTCAAACCAGCTCTGCTAGTTGTGTTGGATGCCCAAAGGGATTCCTCATAACTGATGCAATTATGACCTCTCATGGCTGGTCGATGGCGCCTGCACAGAGACGGGATATAATGGGATCAGTGTTGTACTATCCGTGAGATCCGTATGAACTCATCTCAAGCAGGTGAAACGATGCAGTCGGCTACTGCACACGTGTCGGAGGGGGGCGTGCCTTAGTCATGGCTATCTTCGGTCAAGAGTGGAAGTCAACAGCAATAGGGAGGAAGTGACCCTTTCTATCAGAACCAGTATTAACTTTTTCAGCAATTTGAGCTACAGTATCTCATCTGCATCAATGAGCCTCGTTCATCATTACCCAGTGCTTTAAACTAGCGCCCTAGAGTCTCCAGATCGTTTAATTTTTTATTAGCTACAGTCATTCATTTAGTTTTGGTCAGGAAACTCCACTATGTCAATGTCCCTCCACAAACTGTGACATCACAAGCTGTAAAATGACAATGAAAAGGATGAATTCTCATCTATTAGCATACATTTTCTACACAACTGGGTGTTGGACCCTCATCACAACAAGTCTATTATTCCAATAATAATATAGTAACTCCCTGTCATACACACACCTAACACACCAGTAATTACATCAAAATGATTGACAACCCAGTAATGTATGCACTTCTCAATAAACTCAGCTTTCATTACTGGATACACTGGTATAAATACTGTATATAAAGCATTAAGAATCAATTTTATTTGTAAAATAAAATCACACAGAAGCACAGAACTGACCACGAATCTCTGTAAACACTTCCAACAAAGACAGTAATGCACAACATGAGAGTAATTCATGTCACTTTCTATTCCTTTTATTGTGACTGCACAAAAGTATATAGAATTTATTTCATCTAAAGTGTAACCTTATTCTGAGGGAACAAAGCAGATTTGTAAAGAAATGTAAAATATATATATAGCATTAAAACCACCTCCTTGTTTCTACACTCACTGTCTATTTTATCAGCTCTACTTACCATATAGAAGCACTTCTACAGTAATTGTAGTTCTACATGTACTAACTGTAGTCCATCTGTTTCTTTGCGTGCTTTGTTAACCCCCTTTCATGCTGTTATTCAATGGTCAGGACTCTCCCAGGACCACTACAGAGTAGGTATTATTTGGGTGGTGGATCATTCTCAGTACTGCAGTGACACTGACATGGTGGTGGTGTGTTAATGTGTCTTGTGCTGGTATGAGTGAATCAGACACAGCAGCATGTTTAAGTACTCACTGTCCACTCTATTAGATACTCCTACCTATCTGGTCCACCTTGTAGATGTAAAGTCAGAGACGATCGCTCATCTATTGCTGCTGTTTGACATTTTTTCCCCCAATTTTCCACCCAATCTAGTCGTATCCAATTACCCGATTGCATTACGCTTCCTCTCTACCGATGCTGATCTCCACCCTGTTTGAGGAAGAGCCCTGACTAACACACGCCCCCTCCAACAAGTGTGCAGTAGCCGACTGCGTCTTTTACCTGCACAAGGCGAGTTCGTATGCGGATCAGCTTTGTGTACGGAGAGCCACAACCTGATCAACGCATTATCCCTTGTCTCTGTGAGCCAGCAGAGGTCGTAACTGCATCAGTTATGAGGTCCCGTCCGGCACGCCCCTAGAACAACAGCCAATCGTTGTTCGTGTAGACGCCAAGCTGAGTTTCGAAACGGCTCTGGTGTGCTAGTGTGTTTTACCACTGTGCCACCTGGAGCGGTCTGGGTCCTTTCTGTTTTGGAGTGCATGTTCTCCCTGTGTCCATGTGGGGTTCCTGCGGGAGCTTTGGTTTCCACCCACACTCCAAACAGTCCAAAGACGTGCAGTCAGGTTAATTGGAGATACTAAAAATGTGTGTGTGTGTGTGTATGCCCTGCAATGGATGGACGCCCAGTCCAGCGTGTTTCTGTATGCCTTGCACCCATTGAGAACTGAGATAGGCTCAAGCACCTCCATGTGACCCTAATTAGGAAACATAAGGGCAGATATTGACCTTCAGGATTTTCTGGTAGAGAGCAGAATTCGTGGTTACATCAATTATGGCAAAGCGACCCCAGACCATTACACTACCACCAGCATGTACGTATGATGTAACAAGACCCATGTCTTCCAAAAATTCCAGGGTCTTCTAGACCAATTGGTTCTGTTTGGTCAGAAGTAGTTTGTGCCTTGCAACTCTCACATGGATGCCATTTCTGCTTTGACGTTGACCTTAACTGAGGCAAGTAAGACCTGCAGTTCTTTAGATGTTTGTCTGGCTTCTTTTGTGGCCTCTTGGATTAGTCATCAGTGCATTCTTGCTATAATTTCTGACAACGTTCTACCACTGTTCCAAGTCCAATTTGTGAATAAAGGCTCTCACTGTGGTAGATGGTGGCAGGGTTTGCTGCTCCATCCTGCTTCACACTGCCAAACAGATTCCCTTTGCTGTGATGGCATTGAAGTAGTGCTAGCTGCTGGGTAAATTACAGTTGCTTTTCATCCAATCTGTTACTTATAATAATAACAAAAAAAAACCTTAGTTATTGTTTCCATAGCAACAACCGATTTACAGAGACTTGTTTTCCTGGTTCTTAATGTTATCAGATATAGTCGTATAGCAGTAGGCAGATAAAGAACTCCAGAATGGGCAAACTTGAGGGTGTAGTAGGAGGTGTGCACAGTTGATAATATTGCAGATGTTGGGTAGTCGGTGGCAGATGTTGGGAAGTCAACCCCAACCCTAACCCTTCAGCTTTATTACAACCCCAAATCAGAAAAAGTTGGGACAGCATGGAAAATGCAAATAATAAAAAAACACAGAGTTTCTTACATTGACTTTGTAATGTTACTATTCCTTTTTACCACACTTAAAAGACGTTTGGGCACTGAGGAGACCAAGTGATTTAGTGTTTCAGCTTTTATTTTGTCCCATTCTTCCTGCAAACACGTCTTAAGATGTGCAACAGTACGGGGTCGTCGTTGTCGCTTTTTCGTTTTAAAATTCTCCACACATTCTCTATTGGGGAGAGGTCAGGACTGCAGGCAGGCCAGTCCAGCACCCGTACCCTCTTCTTCCACAGCCATGCCTTTGTAATGTGTGCAGCATGTCGTCTTGTTGAAAAATGCATGGACGTTCCTGGAAAAGACGACGTCTTGAAGGCAGCACATGTTGCTCTAAGATCTCAATGTACTTTTCTGCATTAATGCTGCCATCACAGAAGTGTAAATGACCTTTACCAAGGGCACTGACACAGCCATATACCATGACAGACCCTGGCTTTTGGACTTCCTGATAACAGTCTGGATGGTCCTTTTTGTCTTTGGTCCGGATCACACGGCTTTCTTTTTTTTTCTTTTTTTTGTCCATTTGTGCATGTAACTCTGTATTATAGTGCTTGACAAAGGTTTGCCAAAGTAATCCATCACCCATGTGGTTATATCAGCTATTGTTGAGTGGCAGTTCTTGATGCAGTGCCGTCTGAGGGATCGAAGATCACGGGCGTTCAGCTTAAACTTGCACTTTTGGCCTTTACGCACTAAAATTCCTCCTGATTTATTGAATGGTTTAATGATTTCATGCACTGTAGAGGGAGAAATATGCAAATCCCTTCCAATCCTTCTTTAAGGTACATTGTTGGAATGTGTTGCAGGCCTGAAATGCAGGAATGGAGGTTTATTAATAAATGAAATGAAGTTGAGCAGACAAAACATGAAATATCTTGTAATGTAAGGAACACTGCATTCTTATTTGATTTGCATTTTCCATACCGTCCCAACTTTTTCTGATTTGGGGTGATCTGGGCAAATTGTGTCGTGATCTGCGTCAAAGTCTGAATCGGAATCCACAGTCGCCATCCGTTGACCTTTGTTCATTTGTGGTGGACCAATCAAATACTTGTCCATTCTCAAGTACCCATGTAGCCTATAGATACTTTAAAACAGATCTATATACCATATACCAATAGCTGATTGATTTTTTCATCCCATCACATTCTCTCTAGGCTCACTGAGGCCCCCTAGGGGACCCCGGCCCTCTGGTTGAGCACCACTGGCAAAGAAAACACTATTTCCTCTAAACGACACAGCCATTCATGCTACATTACTCACTCATACCACAGCACTGATGAATCCCTAATTCTAATTCTATATCCGCAATTAGAGCAATGATTACCAATTTCCAATCCACTTGACCCGAATTTGTTGTGCCCGCACATAAAGTGGAGAAAATGGTAAAATAGGCACATACGCCCCGGGGATCACTGTTGAAGTGTTGCAGGAGAAAAGTAATTTGCATCTTGTGGTCCCCAAGTCTCCGAAACTATCATCAGATGCACCTCCATGCCAACAGATTTGGAGTGATTCACAGGGAAAAGGCTTTCCTGTGATTTAGCCACAAATATAATCACACAGAGTTTGGTAAATACTACTGGGACAATATATACATATAGGCATGGACTCCACTAAAACCCTGAAGGTGTGCTGTGGTATCTGGCACCAAGATTCTAGCAGCAGATCCTTTAACTTCTGTAAGTTGTGAGGTGGGGCCTCCATGGATGAGACTTGTTTGTCCAGCACATCCCACAGATGATCGATTGGATTGAGATCTGGGGAATTTGGAGGCCAAGTCAACACCTCAAACTCGTTGTTGTGCTCCTCAAACCATTCCTGAACCATTATTGCTTTGTGGCAGGGCGCATCATCCTGCTGAAAGAGGACACAGCCATCAGGGAATACCGTTTCCATAAAAGGGTGTATATGGTCTGACCAGGCCACCTTCTTCCATTGCTCCGTGGTCCAGTTCCGATGCTCGAGTCAATACTCGTTTCAAATGACTCGGACTCGACTCATGACTCGCAAAAAAACATTTCGTAACAATGAGTCCCTATCGTCAGCATGTGTTAACATTAGTTGCGTGTGACAATTATATATATAATATTATTATTATAAATATTCTGCTCTCTAATAACGCTCCAGCCGTCTTAACCCACAACGCACACAATGGGTAAATGTTACAGCCAGCTTCCGGCGTAGTGATGAAGCGTCACTCCCTACTCCCTACACAGTTTGAAGTTCACTTCATTTGAACATTTTCGTTACCTTTGGATTGGAATCTCACTCAAAATGGTTGAATACCCTACGTAGTGCACTTCACAGGAACAGCTGGGTTGAGTAGAACACTTCTACAGAATTGGCGCTAATGGTTGAAAGACCGCTTTCTGAATCAATCAGACCTTCTGATTTTAATTTTTAATAAGAAATGCGGTTATTTGGATTTATTCCGATTGCGTCACACAGATGATGTGTCAATGAAACGCTTGATTGGCTTTCTAACGAGTTCGTGTTTTACTTCACAACCGGGAAAAGTTTGGAGGTTTTTAATTATAAGCACATTTACAAAATAACAGATTATATTCCTAATGGGACACACGGTTATAAATGTAATAGCATCTGTAAGAACAGAAGCTAAGGTAAGCAGTGGTTATGATTTTTTTTTGCTGTGTTTTGGATTTTGGCCGGTGTGCTTTTGTTTTGCAATGGAAACAAAATGTATCAGTTTAAGCTTTTAACTGGAACCTTCTTGTTACAGAAATTATATTCATTTGCACAATGACTAGGAAAGTAAAGGCACTAAGTGAAACGGCAAAATACAGTCGCTAATCTGTTGTTGTTTTTTATCTAAACTTACATATTATTTGTTACATTTCCAATATATGTTTTGTGTATATAATATTGACTCGTGAATTGACTCATACTCTAGCCTAAAGACTCGTGACTTGACTCTGACTCGTATTTTGTGTCTTGTGAACATCTCTGGTGGACGAGGGTCAGCATGGGCACCCTGACTGGTCTGCGGCTATGCAGTGCACTGTGATGCACTGTGTATTCTGACACCTTTCTATCAGAACCACAAGGGGTCAGCCTTCACGTCCCACGTGCATCAATAAGCCTTGGCCGCCCATGACCCTGTTGCCGGTTTAGCACTGTTCCTTTGTTGGACCACTTTTGATAGATACTGACCACTGCAGACCAGGAACACTCCACAAGAGCTGCAGTTTTGGAGATGCTCTGACCCAGTCGTCTAGCCATCACAATTTGGTCCTTGTCAAACTCTCTCAAATCCTAAATCCTAAAATGTTCACTTGCTGCCTCATATATCCCATCTATTAACAGGTGCCGTGATAAAGAGATAATCAGTGTTATTCACTTCACCTGGTGATAATGGTCATAATGTTATGCTATACTATAAATTAATATTTTTTTAAGGAAACACTTAAAGGGTTTAAGTTATAAATCATATTTATATTCTGTATTGACTCATAGATTAAATATATTTCATGGTGGATCTGTTTTGAGACCAGGCATCTCACACAGATTTAGCATAACCTACATTGCGGGCAGCACGATGCAGGCACCGGGAAGGCCAAGGCTAGCAGCCAAAACAAAAATAAATCCTCGTGCACCAGCAGTGGTGCTGAAATCGAACACGCATGGCTGGAGGTTCATAAATGAATTAAGTGTACTGACTTGGCAGCTCAACCAAACATAACAAAGACGTTCGCCAGCTTTGCCAGCTTTAAAAAACTTTATACGACCTCTGGGACTGAACTGACATTTTTTGTTGTTGTGTTTGGCTAAAATAGACACATAAACCAAATTTTTGCTGTTTAAAAGAAGTGACTCCGTTATTGTGTGCTATCGATCATGTAGGCTTAGCCTTCTGTCTGACTTTGACTTTGTGTCATTTAAATGGTGTTTCCAGCTGAGCACATCTGCATTATATGAGCCTTTTTCAGCCTCATGCTTCAGTAACAGTTATAATTAAACACTGACCTCATCTGACCTCAAGCAGGAGTTGTTTTTCAGGCATATTTGCCCTCTGCTACCTTGTAGATGCTCAGCCTACACAGGGTCGCGGTGGATCAGATTCACTGGGCGAAAGGCAAGAAACACCTTGGACGGGTTTTCAGTCCATCCAGATAACCTGACTGCACGTCTTTGGACTGTGGGAGGAAACCGGAGCTCCCGAAGGAAAACCACACAGACACGGGGAGAGCAGGCAAGCTCCACACAGAAGGACATTTTGTCAAATGCTATAAATCTGTGGTTTGTTAGTTTGTTAATTTAAACCTTTATTTAACTGACAAAGAAAATACTGTATTCCCTATGAACAAAGACATGTTATGACCTTTCTTATTAATTACACTTCTCAATCATTTGGAAACTGAGGAGACTAATAAGGGCAAATAATGGGTTGGCAAGTGGAAATTTTGCTTCTTGCTTGATTCAAGACTTCAGCTGCTCAACAGTCAATAATAGACCGATCGGGACTGCAGGCAGGGCAGTCAAGCACACGCACACTTTGTGTTTATATGCTGTTGTTGTGCGTACAAAAGTTCAAGAGCCCTTTGTTTCTGAAGGGAGTTGTAGCCTAGCGATCAGAAGATGCAGGTTGTCACTGCAGGTTGTCACTGTTGGGCTCTTGAGCAAGGCCACTTAATTGCTTAGACTGTATTGTAAAATGGTAAAAATGTAAATGGCATTGTCTTATCTTTGCATAGTGCTTGGCTTGAGCGGTGCGGTAAAACGTTATCAAAGTATGAATATGAGACGAATCTGCATTTCTGCATGTATCTCTGTTTAGCTGGATTTTCCTCCTGTTTCACTTTTAAACTTGTGTTATAGCTCGGGGTGCTGAGAAATGGTGAGAATCAACTTTTCCAAGAGAGTCTAAAACGCTTATCGTTAAAAAAAAAAGGTTAACGTGGCTTAATGTACTAAAAGAACGAAATAGGAACATTAATCCTCTCTCAGTTATTACTGGTAAGTTATTACTGATCAAGGGCAGGTGTAGCCTAGTGGTTGTCACCAGGTTGTCACTGTTGGGCCCTTGAGCAGCAAGCTCCTTAACCCTCAAATGCTTAGACAGTATGCTGTCACACTACTGTAAGTCGCTTTGGATAAAAGTGTCTGCTAAATGCTAAAAATGTAAATGGTCATAAGTTCTCTCCACTAATGAAATTCCTCAAACAAATTACAGATTCTTCTTTTCATCGTCTTGTTTTTAAAATGTCCCACCTTTTCTGGAAATCGTTTGTATATACAGTATAAACGTAATTAACATCCCTTGGTGTCCATGGCACTATTTCAGACTGAGACGGTGTTTAATATGCAGCACCTCACTTGCTCTGTGCACTTTGTCAACCCCTGTACCCCAATTATCATTTGAAGGGAATCCCATTTGAGCCCCGATGACCGGATGATGTTTTGGTGGTGAACCTTCTCAGCACCGCAGTGACACTAACATGATAATGACAAGGTAGTGTGTTTTATTCTGGTATGAGTGTATCAGGTGTGGTAGCATTGGCATTTTATTAGGAACACATACCATGTTAGCACTGGGTGTAGGTGTGGAGTTAAAATCTGTAGTTTGTTAATACAACCCCAAATCAGAAAAAGTTGGGACAGTATGGAAAATGCAAATAAAATAAATGCAGTGTTCCTTACATTGACTTTTATTTGATTGCAGACAGGATGAACCTGAGATATGTCATGTTTTATCTGATCAACTTCATTTCATTTATTAATAAACATCCATTCCTGCATTTCAGATTGAAATGTTTAAAAACAATGTACCTTAAAGAAAGATTGAAAGGGATTTGCATATTTCTCCAGCTACAGTGCATAATATCATTAAACCATTCAAGAAATCAGGAGGAATTTCAGTGTATAAAGGCCAAGTGCGCAAGCTTAAGCTGAACGCCCGTGATCTTCCATCCCTCAGACGGCACTGCATCAAGAACCGCCACTCAACAATAGCTGATATAACCAAATGGGTGAGGGATTACTTTGGCAAACCTTTATCAAGCGCTACAATACAGAGTTACATGCACAAACGCCACTTAAAACTTTACTGCGTAAAAAAGAAGCCTTATGTTAACCATGTCCAGAAGCGGCGTCGACTTCTCTGGGCTCGGAGGCATCTAGGATGGACCATCACACAGTGGAAACGTGTATTGTGGTCAGATAAATCAGCATTCCAGGTCTTTTTGTGCTCCGGACCTGGAGCCTGGACCTGAAGACAAAAAGGATCATCCAGACTGTTATCAGGAACAAGTCCAAAAGCCAGGGTGTGTCAGTGCCCATGGCAAATGTAATTTACACTTCTGTGATGCAGCATTAACGTATAAAAGTACATTGAGATCTTAGAGCAACATATGCTGCGTTCAAGACGTCCATGTATTTTTCAACAAGACGATGCAAAACCACATGCTGCACACATTACAAAGGCATGGCCGTGGAAGAAGAGGGTACGGGTACTGGACTGGCCTGCCTGCAGTCCTGACCTGTCTCCAATAGAGAATGTGTGGACGATCCCGTACTGTTGCACATGTTAAGACGTGTTTGCAGGTAGAATGGGACAAAATAAAAGCTGAAATTCTAAATTACTTGGTATCATCGGTGCCAAAACGTCTTTTAAGTGTGGTGAAAAGGAATAGCAACATTACAAAGTGGTAAATGCTTTACTGTCCCAACTTTTTTTGGAATGTGTTGCTGGTCTGAAATGCAGGAATGGATGTTTATTAATAAATGCATTTAAGTTGAGCAGATAAAACATGAAATATCTCAGGTTCATCCTGTCTGCAATGAAATAAAATAAAAGTCAAAGTAAATGTAAGGAACTGTGTTTTTATTTTATTTGCATTTTCCGTACTGTCCCAACTGTGTTAATCCTGTTGTCTGTTATTAGTGGAGACTTTTTGATCACAGGCCCCTGGTGGCTTTATATTGTAAAGCAATCTACTAAAGGTACTATACAGAATCTGATACCATAGTGGTCACAGTCTTTACAAATCTGCCCACTTTAAGATTAGAAACATGTCACCTGATCTTCAGTCTTTGGTGCTCAACATTTTCCACACGAATTTAAAAATTCTAAATGGCGTGAATCAACAAAATTGCATTGTGCTGACCGCGTTCATCCCTTATAGGCACGATTTGCATATAAATGGCTTCTTCCAGTATAACGATGAGGACGCAAAGAGCACAAATCATCACAGGGCTCGATGAACATGACAAAGGGTTCAGTGCACTAATGGACTCTCCAGTCATGAGAACTGGATAAAATAGAGCGGAAGAACTGGAGATTTGCAGCATGCTAAACATGTGTCATCTTTCCTTTACTATAGTAATATTTCTTGGTTCTTCTTTGTGTACAGTAGTTTGTGTACATGTACAGTCTGATGTGGTTGAATTGCATTTACAAAGCTGGTAAATAGTTGCACATCAGCCTCTACACTCACTGTCCATTTTATCAGCTCCACTTACCATATAAAAGCACTTTGTAGTTCTACAATTACTGACTGTAGTCTATCTGTTTCTCTGCATGCTTTGTTACCCCCCTTTCATGCTGTTCTTTAATTGTCAGGACCCCCACATGAGTAGGTATTATTTGGGGGGTGGATCATTCTCAGCACTGCAGTAACACTGACATGGTGGTGGTGTGTTAGTGTGTGTTGTGCTGGTATGCTGATGGAGTTTTAAACACCTCACTGTCACTGCTGGACTGAGAATAGTCCACCAAGCAAATATATCCAGCCATGAAAGTCTAGAAGATGACCAACTCAAACAGCAGCAAAATAGATGAGCAATCGTGGACCAACTAAGTAGGAGTGTCTAATAGAGTGGACAGTGAGTGGACACGGTATTTAAAAACTCCAGTAGCGCTGCTGTGTCTGATCCACTCATACCAGCACAACACACAGTAACACACCACCACCATGTCATTCCTACTGCAGTGCTGAGAATAATCCACCACCAAAATAATACCTACTCTGTGGTGGTCCTGTGGGGGTCCTGACCATTGAAGAACAGAGTAAAAGGGGGTTTAAAAAAGGTATGTAGAGGCCGCTCAGGTGGGGTAGCGGTAAAAACACACGCTGGAACCAGAGCTGGGATCTCAAATACATCATATCGAATCTCATCTCTGCCTGCCGGCTAAGGCTGAGCGGCCACATGAACAACGATTGGCCTGTTGTTCAGATATGGGCGGGACTAAGCCGGATGGGGTCTCTCTCTCTCTCATGACTGGTGCGATTACGACCTCTGCTGGCTGATTGATGGTGCCTGCACAGAGATGAGAAAAGAGTGCTCGCAGTGTGTCTCTCCGTACACAACGCTGAGCTGCACTGCACCTGCACAGGTGTAGGTGATAAGATGCATACGGCATGCTGCCCACGTGTCGGAGGGGACGTGGGTTAGCTTCGTTCTCCTCAGATTAAGTGGAGCTGATGAACTGGACAGTGAGTGTAGAAACTAGGAGGTGGTTTTAATGTTATGGCTGATCAGTGTATATTGTACTGATTATCCAGCTGTTATGCATTACAAGCATATCCTCTTTACCTTGACTTATTAGCATTTTAGCAATAGCAAATCACTGGGGAAATTACTTCTTCACAGTATAAATGGGCTGCTGCATACAGAAAAAAATACCTTAAAATATTTTAATATATGAGCTATTACCTTTCAGCCTAAGCTTAATATTTTCTCAGCTTTTTATTCCATTTTCAAGTATTTCTATGGCAACAGAACTTCATTATGGACTCGTGTGTATGTGTACGGCAGTCCTTCATTTAAGGACTCGAGAAAATTATTATTATGATTAGAAAATGATCAATTTGTGCTCAAACTTAGTCAATTTGTTTGTGTACTTGCCTCCGCCGGCTTGCCTTCTTCCCATAGTGCATCCTGGTGCCATGTGTTCCCCAGGCAAGCGACGTACACGCACCCGACCATCCACGTGATGTACAAGAACTTGTGATTCATCAGACCAGGCCGCTTTCTTCTATTGCTCCGTGGTCCAGTCCTGATGCTCACCTGCCAACTGTTGGCATGTTGGACAGGGGTCAGCATGGGCACCCTGACTGGTTTGAGGCTATGCAGCCCCATACGCAACAAACTGTGATGCCCTGTGTATTCTGACACCTTTCTATCAGAACCAGCATTAACTTCTTCAGCAACTTGAGCTACAGTAGCTCGTCTGTTGGATCGGACCACACGTGCATCAATGAGCCTTGGCCGCCCATGACCCTGTCGCCGGTTTACCACTGTTCCTTCCTTGGACCACTTTTGATAGATACTGACCACTGCAGAGTGGAGCACCCCACAAGAGCTGCAGTTTTGGAGATGCTCTGACCCAGTCGTCTAGCCATCACTATTTGGCCCTTGTCAAACTCGCTCAAATCCCTACGCTTGTTCATTTTTCCTGCTTCTAACACATCAACTTTGAGGATAAAATGTTCACTTGCTGCCTAATATATCCCACCCACTAACAAGTGCCGTGAAACGTATAAGAAGCTTGTATGTATCAATAAATAGTCTATCTTTGTATGTCTTCAATTGATTCCATACACATATCACCCTAATACCTTATGAAATAAGGGGGATGTATCTTAGTGTTAAGGACCTGATGAGAGTAAAGCGGAACGTTTTCCACTTTAAGTCCAAGCAACATGTATAAATAAGCTGTAAAAAATCTAATAAAATCAGGTCCTGATACTATTCTGGTAGCACTATGAATAACTCAGAATTACACCTGAGACAGGAAGCCGTTATTTCACTAATAACTAGAAGCACGAGTAGCTAGTCACTTACTGGCATGGTTTGGGAGGGAGTATCTGCAAAAAACGTGCAAACTAATTAAAAAATAATGGGGCGCCTAGATAGTCTCAGCTCTGCTATGAGTTGGCTGGGTGCCCCCTAGCAGGCGCAACTGTCTGGCCACTAGTCTGCTGGGTGGGAAACAACCAGATTAAAAAGGGGCGGGGTCTTCGATGCTGTGTAAGGACCCTTTTTAGTAGCCTGAGGCACCTATACAGAAGTGGAGGAATGTGGGAATTAGAGTGTGACTCTCCATGCGCAAGACTGGCCTCGTGTGAATCCACTGATGTATGGGCGAATAAGAACAGGTCGGTGTGTCAGGCAAATATACCCTCCTCAGACGTGATCGGGGTCCCCTGGAGCGGAGGGCAAATTGGCCATGCTAAAATTGGGAGAAAGTGGGAGAAATGTGTAAGTAAAATAGTAAAAATTATAATAATAAAAACAATCATAATATAAATAATAATAATAAAAAAATAAAAATAAAAATAATAATAAAAACAATAATAATAATAAAAATTAAAAAAAAAAATTAAAAAAATAATAACAAAAATAATAATAATAATAATAATAATAAAATAATAATAATAATAATAATAATAGTAATAGTATAAGTAATAATAATAATAATAATAATAATAATAATAATAATAGTAATAGTAATAGTAATAATAATAGTAATAATAGTAATAATAATAATAATAATAATAATAGTAGTAGTAGTAATAATAATGGTAATAATAATAATAATAATAATAATAGAAATAATAATGGGTGTGGTGCAAACTATTTTTTTAATTAAAGAGAATTAAAAAATAATAGAAATAACATAGAATAATAATAGAAGTAATATTATACAGTGGGTGCATATTTTTTGTTTCTTTAAATTTTTTTTATTAATTTAACTATAAAACTAAGTAGATGCTGCTTAATTTAATACAAAAATAAAATAAATGTCAGCTTATGACAAATATTTATGTAAAACAGGGATGAAACTGTTTGAGATACTCTATTGTGTCAAATCTGTGATTCACCATGTATCACCATGATTATTTACACTGCCTGTAGATACAGCTGAATGTTATATATTTAATGCACAAATCTAACTTACCAAATTAATACTGAACCTTCACCATGATAAGCCACCTGTATCCTCTTCGACTATTGACACAGCCCTCTCTTCAGAACATCCAGGCATTTCGAATGCTAATTTCCCCCCAAAACTGCCTGTCAGCGTAGAAGCCAGAGAGGCATTAGCAGCTAAAAGCTGAGGCGCTTTGGTGTTTTCACTCTGTCAGCTGCAAAGCCACCGCTCATCCAGCTCTGTGAAACTACTCTCTTCATCAGTTCAGACGGTCCAGTGCCAGATCATACTCATTAATCCTGCAATTAGCCTAGCTTTCTGAAGTAATCGAGTGTTAGCGCACGTGCTCGTCAAAGCTCAAAGGCAGCTAGAGGACAACTCGGAGGGAACGATTGTGAACTGTGAATCAGTTAGTGAATTGGAAAGGAATCAGAACACCTGTTCACCTGGACTGCCATAAGCAATAGACATTGTCTCAAAGCAGCTTTACAGACTCCAGGACCAACAGACCAAACGAAAACCCTGTTGAGCAAGCCGAGGGCGACAGTGGCAAGAAAAAAATTAGATGACTACAGTACGAATATATATGAACATGAACACAACACTGATATTTCTACACACAACAGAGGTGTTTTATGAATGCACTAAAGGTACTGCAACGTTTTCTGACCTGCAGATATTTCTTAAACATCAAAGTGCTCATGGTTAAAAGGACTTGTTGGGATTATAAGACAATGTATGGTGATATAATTTAACTCCTAACACCTTGTTACATGTATTCTAAAACAAATTAAGTCATTAATGGTTTCCCCTTTCCCCTTTTTTGTACTATTTTTGGAATTACTGTCAGTAATAGTATTTTTCTGGGACGTTGTATTACTTTGTGTGTTCTTTAGATGTGTGTTTTTAACACATCAATGCAAATTCTTTCAGCCATAACATTAAACCCACCTCCTTGTTTTTGCACTCGCGGTCCATTTTGTCGTCTCCACTTGCCATGTGGAGGCACTTTGTAGTTCTATAATTAGGGCGGCTGTAGCCTAGTGGTTAGGGTACTGGTCCAGTAATTAGAAGGCTGCCTGTTCAAGCCTCACCACTGCCAGGTTGCTGCCGTTGGGCCCTTGAGCAAGGCCCTTAACCCTCAATTGCTTAGATTGTATACTGTCACAACTGTAAGTCGCTTTGGATAAAAGCGTCCGCTAAATGCCGAAAATGTAAATGTAAATATATGTTATGTTTTAATTAGATAATAATTACTAAGGAAGAGACTGCCTGTAGACATTTAGGTACTAATGTGATTTTACAGACAAACACTGTAATCAACTCCCTTAATCTAAAGTACAGGGACACCTAGCCACCCCATGAGCCATCAGCATATATACATCGATCAGGCATAACATTATGACCCCTTCCTAATATTGTGTTGGACTCCACTAGACCCTGAAGGTGTGCTGTGGTATCTGGCAGCAGATCCTTTAACTCCTGTAAGTTGTGACGTGGGGCCTCCATGGATCGGACTTGTTTGTATATATCTGTCTGTCTATATACAGTGTATCACAAAAGTGAGTACACCCCTCACATTTCTGCAAATATTTCATTATATCTTTTCATGGGAAAACACTATAGACATGAAACTTGGATATAACTAAGAGTAGTCAGTATACAGCTTGTATAGCAGTGTAGATTTACTGTCTTCTGAAAATAACTCAACACACAGCCATTAATGTCTAAATAGCTGGCAACATAAGTGAGTACACCCCACAGTGAACATGTCCAAATTGTGCCCAAATGTGTCGTTGTCCCTCCCTGGTGTCATGTGTCAAGGTCCCAGGTGTAAATGGGGAGCAGGGCTGTTAAATTTGGTGTTTTGGGTACAATTCTCTCATACTGGCCACTGGATATTCAACATGGCACCTCATGGCAAAGAACTCTCTGAGGATGTGAGAAATAGTATTGTTGCTCTCCACAAAGATGGCCTGGGCTATAAGAAGATTGCTAACACCCTGAAACTGAGCTACAGCATGGTGGCCAAGGTCATACAGCGGTTTTCTAGGACAGGTTCCACTCGGAACAGGCTTCGCCAGGGTTGACCAAAGAAGTTGAGTCCACGTGTTCGGCGTCATATCCAGAGGTTGGCTTTAAAAAATAGACACATGAGTGCTGCCAGCATTGCTGCAGAGGTTGAAGACGTGGGAGGTCAGCCTGTCAGTGCTCAGACCATACGCCGCACACTGCATCAACTCGGTCTGCAGGGTCGTCATCCCAGAAGGAAGCTGACGCACAAGAAAGCCCGCAAACAGTTTGCTGAAGACAAGCAGTCCAAGAACATGGATTACTGGAATGCCCTGTGGTCTGACGAGACCAAGATAAACTTGTTTGGCTCAGATGGTGTCCAGCATGTGTGGCGGCGCCCTGGTGAGAAGTACCAAGACAACTGTATCTTGCCTACAGTCAAGCATGGTGGTGGTAGCATCATGGTCTTGGGCTGCATGAGTGTTGCTGGCACTGGGGAGCTGCAGTTCATTGAGGGAAACATGAATTCCAACATGTACTGTGACATTCTGAAACAGAGCATGATCCCCTCCCTTCAAAAACTGGGCCTCATGGCAGTTTTCCAACAGGATAACGACCCCAAACACAACCTCCAAGATGACAACTGCCTTGCTGAGGAAGCTGAAGGTAAAGGTGATGGACTAAACCCAATTGAGCACCTGTGGCGCATCCTCAAGTGGAAGGTGAAGGAGTTCAAGGTGTCTAACATCCACCAGCTCCGTGATGTCATCATGGAGGAGTGGAAGAGGATTCCAGTAGCAACCTGTGCAGCTCTGGTGAATTCCATGCCCAGGAGGGTTAAGGCAGTGCTGGATAATAATGGTGGTCACACAAAATATTGACACTTTGGGCACAATTTGGACATGTTCACTGTGGGGTGTACTCACTTATGTTGCCAGCCATTTAGACATTAATGGCTGTGTGTTGAGTTATTTTCAGAAGACAGTAAATCTACACTGCTATACAAGTTGTACACTGACTACTCTAAGTTATATCCAAGTTTCATGTCTATAGTGTTTTCCCATGAAAAGATATAATAAAATATTTGCAGAAATGTGAGGGGTGTACTCACTTTTGTGATACACTGTATCTCTCTAATTGCCTGTCTGTCTGTCTGTCTGTCTGTCTACATATCCATATATCTGTCGGTCTATCTAATCTATCTGTCTGTCTGTCTGTCTGTCTGTCTGTCTACATATTCATATATCTGTCGATCTATCTGTCTGTCTGTCTACATATCAATATACCTACTTGTCTGTCTATCTTTCTATCTACAGTGTATCACAAAAGTGAGTACACCCCTCACATTTCTGCAAATATTTTATTATATCTTTTCATGGGACGACACTATAGACATGGAACTTGGATATAATTTAGAGTAGTCAGTGTACAACTTGTATAGCAGTGTAGATTTACTGTCTTCTGAAAATAACTCAACACACAGCCATTAATGTCTAAATGGCTGGCAACATAAGTGAGTACACCCCACAGTGAACATGTCCAAATTGTGCCCAAAGTGTCAATATTTTGTGTGACCACCATTATTATCACTGCCTTAACCCTCCTGGGCATGGAATTCACCAGAGCTGCACAGGTTGCTACTGGAATCCTCTTCCACTCCTCCATGATGACATCACGGAGCTGGTGGATGTTAGACACCTTGAACTCCTCCACCTTCCACTTGAGGATGCGCCACAGGTGCTCAATTGGGTTTAGTCCATCACCTTTACCTTCAGCTTCCTCAGCAAGGCAGTTGTCATCTTGGAGGTTGTGTTTGGGGTCGTTATCCTGTTGGAAAACTGCCATGAGGCCCAGTTTTCGAAGGGAGGGGATCATGCTCTGTTTCAGAATGTCACAGTACATGTTGGAATTCATGTTTCCCTCAATGAACCGCAGCTCCCCAGGGCCAGCAACACTCATGCAGCCCAAGACCATGATGCTACCACCACCATGCTTGACTGTAGGCAAGATACAGTTGTCTTGGTACTTCTCACCAGGGCGCCGCCACACATGCTGGACACCATCTGAGCCAAACAAGTTTATCTTGGTCTCGTCAGACCACAGGGCATTCCAGTAATCCATGTTCTTGGACTGCTTGTCTTCAGCAAACTGTTTGCTGGCTTTCTTGTGCGTCAGCTTCCTTCTGGGATGATGACCATGCAGACCGAGTTGATGCAGTGTGCGGCGTATGGTCTGAGCACTGACAGGCTGACCTCCCACGTCTTCAACCTCTGCAGCAATGCTGGCAGCACTCATGTGTCTATTTTTTAAAGCCAACCTCTGGATATGACGCCAAACACGTGGACTCAACTTCTTTGGTCGACCCTGGCGAAGCCTGTTCCGAGTGGAACCTGTCCTGGAAAACTGCTGTATGACCTTGGCCACCATGCTGTAGCTCAGTTTCAGGGTGTTAGCAATCTTCTTAAAGCCCAGGCCATCTTTGTGGAGAGCAACAATTCTATTTCTCACATCCTCAGAGAGTTCTTAGCCATGAGGTGCCATGTTGAATATCCAGTGGCCAGTATGAGAGAATTGTACCCAAAACACCAAATTTAACAGCCCTGCTCCCCATTTACACCTGGGATTTTGACACATGACACCAGGGAGGGACAACGACACATTTGGGCACAATTTGGACATGTTCACTGTGGGGTGTACTCACTTATGTTGCCAGCCATTTAGACATTAATGGCTGTGTGTTGAGTTATTTTCAGAAGACAGTAAATCTACACTGCTATACAAGCTGTACACTGACTACTCTAAATTATATCCAAGTTTCATGTCTATAGTGTTGTCCCATGAAAAGATATAATGAAATATTTGCAGAAATGTGAGGGGTGTACTCACTTTTGTGATACACTGTATCTGTCTATATTTATTTGTGTATTTGTCTGTCTGTCTATCTACATATATAGATATGTCTATCTGCATATCTTTATATATGTCTATGTCTATTTACATATATTTCTGTCTATTTGTCTATCTGTCTACATATCCATATATCTGTCTGTCTATTTTTTCATCTGTCTGTCTGTTTGTCTACATATCTATATATCTGCCTGTCTGTCTATCTGTCTGTCTGTTTGATTACCTATCCATCTACATATAAATATATCTATCTGTCTACATATCTATATATTTGTCTGTATGTCTATATATCTATCTATTTGTCTGTCTGTCTATCTACATATCTATATATGTCTATTTGTCTATCTATCTCTCTGTCTACATACCCATATATCTGTCTGTCTATTTTTTGTCTGTCTGTCTGTCTACATATCTATATATCTGTCTGTCTGACTACCCATCTATCTACATATAAATATATCTATCTGTCTGTATGTCTGTCTGTCTGTCTACATAATCTATATACCGACTTGTCTGTCTATCTGTCTATATATCTATTTATTTGTCTGTCTGTCTACATAGCTATATATGCCTATCTGCATATCTTTATATATCTGTCTGTCTATCTACATATTTTTATATGTCTATTTGTCTATCTGTCTACATATTTATATATCTGCCTGCCTATCTGTCTGTCTGTCTGTCTGACTACCTATCTATCTACATATACAGTGTATCACAAAAGTGAGTACACCCCTCACATTTCTGCAGATATTTAAGTATATCTTTTCATGGGACAACACTGACAAAATGACACTTTGACACAATGAAAAGTAGTCTGTGTGCAGCTTATATAACAGTGTAAATTTATTCTTCCCTCAAAATAACTCAATATACAGCCATTAATGTCTAAACCACCGGCAACAAAAGTGAGTACACCCCTAAGAGACTACACCCCTAAATGTCCAAATTGAGCACTGCTTGTCATTTTCCCTCCAAAATGTCATGTGATTTGTTAGTGTTACTAGGTCTCAGGTGTGCATAGGGAGCAGGTGTGTTCAATTTAGTAGTACAGCTCTCACACTCTCTCATACTGGTCACTGAAAGTTCCAACATGGCACCTCATGGCAAAGAACTCTCTGAGGATCTTAAAAGACGAATTGTTGCGCTACATGAAGATGGCCAAGGCTACAAGAAGATTGCCAACACCCTGAAACTGAGCTGCAGCACAGTGGCCAAGATCATCCAGCATTTTAAAAGAGCAGGGTCCACTCAGAACAGACCTCGCGTCGGTCGTCCAAAGAAGCTGAGTGCACGTGCTCAGCGTCACATCCAACTGCTGTCTTTGAAAGATAGGCGCAGGAGTGCTGTCAGCATTGCTGCAGAGATTGAAAAGGTGGGGGGTCAGCCTGTCAGTGCTCAGACCATACGCCGCACACTACATCAAATTGGTCTGCATGGCCGTCACCCCAGAAGGAAGCCTCTTCTGAAGTCTCTACACAAGAAAGCCCGCAAACAGTTTGCTGAAGACATGTCAACAAAGGACATGGATTACTGGAACCATGTCCTATGGTCTGATGAGACCAAGATTAATTTGTTTGGTTCAGATGGTCTCAAGCATGTGTGGCGGCAATCAGGTGAGGAGTACAAAGATAAGTGTGTCATGCCTACAGTCAAGCATGGTGGTGGGAATGCCATGGTCTGGGGCTGCATGGGTGCAGCAGGTGTTGGGGAGTTACATTTCATTGAGGGACACATGAACTCCAATATGTACTGTGAAATACTGAAGCAGAGCATGATCCCCTCCCTCCGGAAACTGGGTCGCAGGGCAGTGTTCCAGCATGATAATGACCCCAAACACGCCTCTAAGACGACCACTGCTTTATTGAAGAGGCTGAGGGTAAAGGTGATGGACTTGCCAAGCATGTCTCCAGACCTAAACCCAATAGAACATCTTTGGGGCATCCTCAAGCAGAAGGTGGAGGAGCGCAAAGTCTCGAATATCCGCCAGCTCTGTGATGTCGTCATGGAGGAGTGGAAAAGCATTCCAGTGGCAACCTGTGAAGCTCTGGTAAACTCCATGCCCAGGAGAGTTAAGGCAGTTCTGGGAAATAATGGTGGCCACACAAAATATTGACACTTCAGGAACTTTCACTAAGGGGTGTACTCACTTTTGTTGCCGGTGGTTTAGACATTAATGGCTGTATATTGAGTTATTTTGAGGGAAGAATAAATTTACACTGTTATATAAGCTGCACACAGACTACTTTTCATTGTGTCAAAGTGTCATTTTGTCAGTGTTGTCCCATGAAAAGATATACTTAAATATCTGCAGAAATGTGAGGGGTGTACTCACTTTTGTGATATACTGTACATATATCTATCTATCTGTCTGTCTGTTTACATATCTGTCTGTCTACATATCTGTATACCTACTTGTCTGTCTATCTATCTATCTGTCTATATATCTATCTATTTGTCTGTCTTTCTATCTACATATCTATGTATGTCTACTTATATGTCTATCTGTCCCATGCAAACATCCACAAAACAGACCTGGACCACTTCACATAGGAATTAAACCCAGACCATTCTTCCTGTGAGGCAACAGTGCTACCCAACAAGCCGCCGTGCCACCCTGGGGTAGTTAGCAGATGTGCACTGACTACTATTTAATATGAGTTTTAATGTGATGACTGTGTAGGTTTTTTTTGGACTGATTTTTTACACCATGTCAGTGCCTCTCACTGGTCACACCTATTTTTATTAACACACCTGTTTTCAGTTTCCCTTGATTGTGTTCATGTGTTGCACCTGTGTTGTGTTCTGTGTTTGTATTTAGTCTGATTGTCTCCACAGACCAGTGCAAGTTATTAGTGCCAAGATTAAGCTTGTTACTAAGCATTTGTATTCACTGATTACTCTTACTATTGACCTGAGCTTTGTAGCTTTGTAATAGTTTAACTATTCTTGTTAGTCCATTGGAAACTGTTGGCAGATCGATGGACCGATTGATTGGCTGATTCACTGATTAGTGCTACTTGTACTTGGATTTTGTGTTTCTGGATCGTTTGCTAATTGAAATCAAATCTGAATCTGCATCCAAAAAACCCAGGTCCTTGTTACACACCACAGAAACCTGCATGTTAACAAGGGTGTGGATGGATGGATGGATGGATGGTTGGTAAGTTATGATTAAGGATGCAATAACTGTAGATCACTTTTGTCAAATATTTCACTCTCTATTCATGATTAGGTCACCCAGGATCAATATTCGTATGAATTCTATCTGATTTCCAATGGAGCGCTGGTAAGGAAATAATAATAATAGTGGTAGAGTAAGGAAGAGAACATTGTGATCATAATAAAAGAACATTGTGATTATAATAGATTATCAGCATGAAATGAATGTGGTCAGA